>NC_139512.1:276712406-277912406 GCF_947247035.1 Vipera ursinii | reverse complement strand
TGGAAATAGGCATCTAACAACACTGGCCCAAAGAGTGGGGCTCTTCTTTATCATGATTGCCAAAAAAAATGCTGGCATAGATCAGAGAAAGAGAAGTAAGTAGTATAAGCTTTAAAATAGACTTACCTGGTGTGTGTTTTTTTAAAAAAGAAGACTCCACCACCACCCAAATATTTTGCTCAAAAGAACAAAGAAAAATATGCAGCCTTGCTCTGTGTCTGATGTGGTTCCCCCAATTTCTTGGTTGTTGCTCCATTTTTGGGCTTTCACCCAGCTCCATCATCAAGAAAGGGTCACAGCCATAAGGCATGACCTATCTATGTTTTGGGAGGATGCATCAGAGCTGAGATACTGCAAAATCACATTTCCCAGGCTTTCTCTGAAGGAGAAAAGTTGATCCAGAGCTTGGCCTAGTAAAAATGGTTTCAGCTTGCTAAAGCCGAACACCTATTAGGAGTTGTGAGAACACTTATGGACATTTTGTCTGCTTTGATTAGACAAGACAGAGGTGGCTCTGGGTGCTGAGGGAGGGGTGCTGTTGCTATGGGACATCATTATCTGAGCAGAATGGTGTATTTTCCCTCTGTGCAGTTACAATAAACCTGGCTCAAAGTGGGGCCTCCACTTATTAAAAAGAGTAAGGGGCTCATTTTTCTGCTTCATCTCCTAATGAGAAATGAGAACTGGGAGGTATGTTGCCAGAGTGCTGTGGTTAAAAATTAAACCATGATTATCAAATTATTTTTGTAAGGACGACACTGGAAAAGGACAGGTTCCTCAAGATTAATCTCTATTATATATAACCTATTGACACTCTGCTATAGAGCTACTTGGTTTTTTCAAGCACCCCTTTTAAAGTAGAAATGTACCCACAGATTTAAGAAAGATTGTATGCTGTTCTAATTTTGTAAGTGGTGGAGAAGCTGGAGACACAATGCTGGCTGTTTTAGGTTTTCTTTGGCTGGGAGAATTGCTTGTATGTTTTCCATTTGCAAGTTGTTTTACTTGAGATCATATGATGACTGCGATTTGGGGGGCCAAAGAAACTCACATTGGGTGAGCTGACTATTACCCAGATCTCAGCAGATTTGCCCCCATAGACTTCTTCTTACTGTCCTCAGAAATTCCACCTCCCTAATTGAGAACTATTATTCTCTATTTGCCTATTGTTGCAACAGTGACTTTTCCAAGCAAGGTTCAGCACTTTTGTACCATAGCTGAGCTTTGTCCCATTTTATGACCTTACTTGCCGCAGTTGTTAAGTGAATTATTGCAGTTGATAAGTTAATAACCCGGTTGTTAAGTGAATCTGGCTTCCCCATTGACTTTCCTTGTCAGATCGTAAAAGATGATCACGCGACCTTGGGACACAGCAACACTCATAAATATGAATCAGTTGCCAAGCCTCCAGATTTTGATCATGTGATCATGAGGATGCTGGAAAGGTCATAACTGTGACCTTTCCAGTGTCATTGTAATTTCGAACAGTCACTAAATCAACTGTTGTAAGTCAAGGACTACCTGTATCCTACATGCAAACCCACAGCCCTCCCAAAGAAATTTCTGGAAATCAGAATCCAGTACTGCATGGTCCAATTGACCAATCTGTAGTTCAGTGCATTGGCAAGTCAAGCTTGTGTGATTAAGTTTACAATTCAGTAGGTTGCACGAACACAGTTAGGCTGAGTAAACCTAAGATAATGCGGTGCAAGTGTAACATACTGTAGAAAAATAGGCATGATACAAATTAAAATGGGGATCAACTTGTCTTTCTTGAGGCTTCTATCTACTTAAGCACTGCTCAAGGGAAAAAAAAGCTTATTGTAATGCATGCTGTTATTAAAAAAAACATCTCTGCATTAGACCTATGGTAACAACAGTACTTACGTTTAAAGGCAGCTTTGCAGTTTTAAATCTAAAAGTATAAGAGCCGTGGTGGCGCAGTGGTTAGAATGCAGTACTGCAGGCTACTTCTGCTGACTGCTGACTGCCAGCAGTTCGATTCTCACTGGCTCAAGGTTGACTAAGCCTTCCATTCTTCCAATGTCAGTAAAATGAGGACCCAGATTATTGGGAAACAATATGCTGCCTCTGTAAACCACTTAAGAGAGGGCTGTAAAGCACTGTGAAGCAGTTTATTAGTCTAAGGCAGGGGTGTCAAACTGCCAGCCCGCAGGTCTGATGCATCACACGGAAGCCGCGCCCACCCCATTGCCAGCAATGAGAAAACCCTCCCGATACATTGCGTGACATCACATGACGTCGCGGGTTTGACATGTCTGGTCTAAGGGCTATTGCTATAATGAATAGTGCACGACAGTATGCAGACCTGCAAGTTTCTGTACTAGTTTCAGCAGCCCCTTATAATTTTAGTTCTGCCTTTGCATGACTATTTTCTAAGTTCTACCTTAGTGACCTTCATATAACTTGAGAAGTTCCAACATTTTACTAAAATTTTATGCTGACAACCTTCCGACATCTTTGCCATATCAGTATTTGACATGAGCCTTTTCGTATGATCTCTTTCACCCATTTTAACATCTTCATGGTTCACCATCGGTGTTTTGTAAGCTATTTAAATTCTGCATTAAGGACTTTGTAAAGGTTTGGCCCTTGTTTGTTTGAAAACCCAATATAATAGACATGTGAAGGCATGAAAAAAATATAGCCCACAGATTCTTACAGAAACATAATTTAGCTTTTATTTATTGAAATTCTTTAAACACTTTGTTACATCAAATCCAGGTACCAAGTGGAAGCCAATTTTAAGTACTCCAACATGAACAAGACAAGGAATGAAGGAAGAGCCTCTGGTCAGCCTAAATACTGGTGCACAGTTCTTAGAAACTCATGTGTTATCCATGAGCCTCTTAAAAAGCACTAAGATGCTAAATACTGCAAGAACAACTTGTTCCACCTTTCCTTTATGGTTAATTGTTGCAGCATATAACAATGATCAAGGAATTCAGTGATGATATCCAAAGAGTTTTACCTTTCAAAGGAAATGCACCTAGTACCAAAACCTTAGTGTACCTCTGTTCTGCAAGCCTGTGACTTTAAAGCAGCGATAAAAATTTGCAGGGAAATAAAGCTGATACTATAGTTTGATTTGGAATTAGTTGGCAATTTCCCAAGAAGGAAAAAATTCATTTAAGCTTCTGATGAGAGACAGCATTCGAAAAAGGTACATGTGTTTTTTCATCACAACAACAGTTGAAGAGAAAAAAGCTACAAGCATTAATATCTAACCTGAAAGGGTCTTTGGGAAAGGGCATACTCTATTATTTTTTGCCCAGCTAATGTTGAAGGATAGCATTGGGTTGCTATACCAACACTTTTATAAACACTGATGAACGACATTATATGACTGGTACCAAAAAACAGACTTAACATGCATAGGACAGCCACTGCTCAAGGCTAAAGCTATAGGATTTATACCTTCCAGCTAAAACATTTTTCAAATCAAAACAAATTATTTTAATAGAATAAGATTACAGCAATCAAATATACAGGCGAATTCAAGATACAGAACAGCTCCAAGATGTACACCAAAGAAACCCAACCTAATGAGATGGATGAATCTACAGAAGAAAATACCCTGCCTGCAGGAAGAACACATTGCCTAACTTTTTTTTTCCAGTGAAACCTGAGTAGTGAGAGCAATAAATATAAAGAGTGTTAAAATGCAAGTCTCACAATGAAGCGGAAAGGACTTCATTTAGATTTGAGCCCATCATTGTAAAATACGATACAGTTTCTAAAACCTTCCCAAGGGATATGTGTGAGTGTTCTAGCTGAAAAGAATTACCTTTATTTCATTCACTGAATGCTAGAAACCCAGCCGCCACCAATCATTGTAAACAATTAGGACTGACCTTCCTACCCTTCCCTTGAAACAATCCCTTGCTAATGACATCTGCAACTCAAGTCTTCATTTTTGGTTGGAAGTGTTTTGCTGTCCCACCTTAATATATTTAATATATATATATATATATATATATATACACACATATGGAATTTTAATTAGGCACAATTGCAGGTTAAACGTTCAACAAGTCCTCATCGCTATCATCATGGTATGACGCAGTGTTCATGGAGTTCTTTAGATCTTCTTGACCAAAAACAGGGCTGGTTTTGCTATTCTTCCTTCCGTTAGGCAGAGCAGTTTTACCACTGCTTGAAAACTTATGAGCTTTGTTATGATAAGGCCTTCTAGTGCTGCTCAAGTCTCTTGAATCAACATCTCTGGCTGAATGAATCTTCACTTCTGGTATTGTCAATACTTCATCCTCACTGTCCATGTCATCCACCGGAAGGGACATGAGGGTATCTGACATGGCTGCCTTTCGTGATATGTGGCCATTTATGTGTGTTTCATTTCCGGAGCTGTGATTTGGTGCCGCTAATTCTTCCATGAGCCATTCTGTTTCATTCTCATTTACTTCTTCAGAATTTATCTGTTAAGTCCAAGGGCACACAAGTAGTGAATGGTATTAAAAAAGAAATTCATTCAGTTTGCTGAAAACCAAGGTACACCTGAGTTTGGAGAACTATAGTTCAGCAAAATACGTTCAATTCTTTTACTAGAGAGAATCAGGAACAACGGGAAAACCTTTGCCTGAGGTCTTGAAAAGCATCTGCTGAGGTTATATGGATCCTTGAGCAAAGAACACAGTGCTTTATGGAGCACTTCAGTGGTGCTCAAAAATCTGTGAACCCCTCTGAATGTGAAAATATGACCTAAAACATGATGTATTCATCACACGTCATGAAACTAGATAAAGAAATCCCAATTAAACAAGTGAGTTTTACTATACTTGCTCATGTATCTGTTGGAAGAAAATTATCCAAAACTACACATTTCTGTGTGGAAAAAGTATGTGAAGCTCTAGGAATATAAGTTCATTTGAAGGGGAAATCAGAGTGATGGCAATCAGATGTGAATGTGGGAAGTCTTTCCTTAAAGAACAGAATTCTGGGTATCCACTATCTAGGTCTAATCTATACAACATAGGTACATGGAAATATGTCATGGCTTGAACCGTGGACACTTCTGAAGTCCTCTGAAAAATGGTTGATTCTCACCAGGCTAGAAAAGATTACAAGAAGGCTATTTCCAAAGGGGTTGGACTCCATCCATCCAGTAAGGCAGATTGTGTACAAATGGAGGCAACTCAACTCTATACTTACCTTCCCCAGGTGTGTTTGATCCACTAAGGTCACACCAAGAGCAAGGTGTGTAATACACCGGGAGCTCTCAAAGGATAATGTTTTAGAAACGGAGGATCTCTTTTTCATTGTTAAATGTCAGCGTTGTGAAACCATCATGAGGAGAACAAATGGAAGAATAATGGTGTGCAGGATTGCAAGGAGAAAGTCACTACTTTCCAAAAAGAATACTGCTGCCCATCTATACTTTGCAAAAGACCTGAAAGTTTTGGAAGAATGTTCTGTGGACGGATGAGACCAAAACAGATTTATTTGTTTTGCCTTGGAAGAAAAACATTCTGTTGGTGAAAGGCAAACACTGCATTCCATCTTAAGAACCTTGTCTCATCTGTGAAACATGGTGATGGCAATATCATGGTTTGGGCCTGCTTTGCTGCCTTTTGTCTAGGATGCCATTATTGATGGAACTATGAATTCTGAATTATTGTATGGCCAAAATGACAGGATATGTGTCCCAGAATTGAAACTTAAGAGAAAGTGGATCATGCAGTCATTACAACTGCTCAAAAACACACAAGTCATAAAACCAAAAAATGAATAAATAAAAAGAAAGTTAATGTATTGAAATGGCCAAGTCAAAGTCCAGACCTTAATCTAATAGAAATGTTGTGGAAGAACCTGAGAGAGCAGTTGAGGCAAGCAAGCCCACCAACATTTCTGCATTAAAGCTATTCTGTATGAAGGAATGGACTAAAATTCCTCAGGACTGATCAACAGCTATCAAAAATGTTTAGTTGCAGTTATTTCTACCCGAGGAAAGCATACCAGTTACTGAAAGCAAAGGTTCACATACTTTTGCCAAACACAAATAAATAGCTTTGAATCATTTCTCTCAATAAATAAAGAAGTATGTTTTCGGCTTATTTATTTAATTGGGTTTTCTTTATCTGGTTTTAGGATTTGTATGGAAAACAGATTGTGTTTTACATCAAATCTAGGCAGAAATATTGAAAATTCAAAAGGATTCCCAAAGTTTCACGCACCACATTATTTGATTAAATACTAGCAGCTTTGTTCCTACAGAAAAGAGTTTAGTTGTTTTCTACAGACAGGATGAGAAAGCTGTTGCCTTTGCTTGCTAAGTATATCTTCTAAGAACTTGGCATGGACGCTGATAGGATGGCTTATGTTTATAGTTTAGAAATACCCTAGGGCAGGGGTAGGCAACCTCAGCTCTTTTATGACTCATGGACTTCAACTCCCAGAATTCCTGAGTCAGCATAGCTGACTCAGGAATTCTGGGAGTTGAAGTCCATGAGTCATAAAAGAGCCGAGGTTGCCTACCCATGCCCTAGGGGCCACCAGTTCCACAAAGTGATCTAGAGAAATAAACTGGAAGCTTCTACACCTCTGGCTGCTTCTCCATTTGGCACTTATTCCTTTGAAATGACACACAGCCATGCTTTCAATATTTTCCCCCAACTGTTCAAACATGAAGCTTTGAATGAATGGAAATACTTTTATATACAGTTCTTCCAAATACTGCATAGGAGAAAACTGAAAGCTATCAATAAATAATCCTTAGTAAACGTATGACAGATTTTTTTTTTAGTTTGTAAAATTCATCCAGTTATTCACACTTCATGCTTATGTGTAATTAAGTACTGTAGCACTGATTTTAAACATGCTATAGCTCTGCACACAGTATAGTTATGACTACAATATAGAGCTATAAGCAGAATATTTGATGCACTTATAAAGTACCTTAGTGTATTTGTAAGAAACATTTGATGATCTCCGACAGCAGTTGACTATCTTCTGCTTCATAGATTCTCTATGAAATAAAAAATAATAATGTTACACACTTTATATTCTGGGGTAACATCTACCAAGTTTCCGTATCTTCTCAATAAAACAAGCTATTATCAAGTTGCAAATGAAACTGGAAAAAAGAGGGATACCATTTTTTTTTAATTGGGGGGAGGGGGGGAGAAGCAAGCACACAGGCTTTGAAGAGGACCCTGATAGCAGACTAGAGGCAGGAGGCAGTTTGGTTACAGTGGATGACAAAAGTGGGAAAGAGATGCTACTAGTAGCAAAGTTTTGAATTCAATAGCAATCTCCAAAGATGTCTGTAGACATTAGCTCTTTCAAAAATACTTGTGCTTGATTAAAAAAAAAAGAGGTGTGGACTGCTCTCAGTATATTAGCCAGTATTATTTGTTGTGTGCTGCTACTAGAACTACAGGGAGTGCAGAATTATTAGGCAAGTTGTATTTTTGAGGATTAATTTTATTATTGAACAACAACCATGTTCTCAATGAACCCAAAAAACTCATTAATATCAAAGCTGAATATTTTTGGAAGTAGTTTTTAGTTTGTTTTTAGTTATAGCTATTTTAGGGGGATATCTGTGTGTGCAGGTGACTATTACTGTCCATAATTATTAGGCAACTTAACAAAAAACAAATATATACCCATTTCAATTATTTATTTTTACCAGTGAAACCAATATAACATCTCAACATTCACAAATATACATTTCTGACATTCAAAAACATAACAAAAACAAATCAGTGACCAATATAGCCACCTTTCTTTGCAAGGACACTCAAAAGCCTGCCATCCATGGATTCTGTCAGTGTTTTGATCTGTTCACCATCAACATTGCGTGCAGCAGCAACCACAGCCTCCCAGACACTGTTCAGAGAGGTGTACTGTTTTCCCTCCTTGTAAATCTCACATTTGATGATGGACCACAGGTTCTCAATGGGGTTCAGATCAGGTGAACAAGGAGGCCATGTCATTAGATTTCCTTCTTTTATACCCTTTCTTGCCAGCCACGCTGTGGAGTACTTGGACGCGTGTGATGGAGCATTGTCCTGCATGAAAATCATGTTTTTCTTGAAGGATGCAGACTTCTTCCTGTACCACTGCTTGAAGAAGGTGTCTTCCAGAAACTGGCAGTAGGACTGGGAGTTGAGCTTGACTCCATCCTCAACCCGAAAAGGCCCCAAAAGCTCATCTTTGATGATACCAGCCCAAACCAGTACTCCACCTCCACCTTGCTGGCGTCTGAGTCAGACTGGAGCTCTCTGCCCTTTACCAATCCAGCCACGGGCCCATCCATCTGGCCCATCAAGACTCACTCTCATTTCATCAGTCCATAAAACCTTAGAAAAATCAGTCTTGAGATATTTCTTGGCCCAGTCTTGACGTTTCAGCTTGTGTGTCTTGTTCAGTGGTGGTCGTCTTTCAGCCTTTCTTACCTTGGCCATGTCTCTGAGTATTGCACACCTTGTGCTTTTGGGCACTCCAGTGATGTTGCAGCTCTGAAATATGGCCAAACTGGTGGCAAGTGGCATCTTGGCAGCTGCACGCTTGACTTTTCTCAGTTCATGGGCAGTTATTTTGCGCCTTGGTTTCTCCACACGCTTCTTGCGACCCTGTTGACTATTTTGAATGAAACGCTTGATTGTTCGATGATCACGCTTCAGAAGCTTTGCAATTTTAAGAGTGCTGCATCCCTCTGCAAGATATCTCACTATTTTTGACTTTTCTGAGCCTGTCAAGTCCTTCTTTTGACCCATTTTGCCAAAGGAAAGGAAGTTGCCTAATAATTATGCACACCTGATACAGGGTGTTGACGTCATTAGACCACACCCCTTCTCATTACAGAGATGCACATCACCTAATATGCTTAATTGGTAGTAGGCTTTCGAGCCTATACAGCTTGGAGTAAGACAACATGCATAAAGAGGATGATGTGGTCAAAATACTCATTTGCCTAATAATTCTGCACTCCCTGTATGTTGGCGCAGTAGTTATTGCAGGCTAATTCTGCTGACTGCTGATTGCCAGCAGTTCAGCAGTTTGAATCTCACCGGCCCAAGGTTGACTCAGCCTTCCATCTTTCTGAGGTCAGTAAAATGAGGACGCAGATTGTTGGGGGCAATAGGCTGGAATTTGTAAACCGCTTAGAGAGGGCTTTAAAGCACTGTGAAGCAGTATATAAGTCTAAGTGCTATTGGTATTGCTACTATCCTATAAGAATAGTAAAATGTTTAATGAAGAAACAGCTCTAGCACAGTTTTATGGGTGTTGGACATGTTGTTTTCAAGGACAATAAAACTTTTCCAAAATGTTGCATTGGGGAGGCATTGCAAAAGCAAACATCTGAGCATTCTTTTTGGTCCTACCTTCTTTCTTTTTTGTAAAGTAACAGGATCACAAGACAAGCTGTGAGAATCACAAGGAGTAAACTCAATAATGCTCCAACTGCTTGGCTTCTTCCTGAAAGGCCTTTAGGAAAATCTTCCACATAGTTTCCATCATTTGTTGTTTCAGAGCTTCTGCAAATGATTCAAGAAATGGGAGTTTGAATTCAGAAAATATCATCTGCTCTGCAAAAGGAGCCCTCCACGTATTACTTATTCTCTCTATTCTGTTGCAGACTAGAATGGCTTTCTCTGATCCTTGGAAAGGTTTGGTGCAGAGGAGACAAGTTAGCCTCATTCTGAGTACACATTTCTATTGCATTTCCTGGGCACCGTTCATAAATGACACTTGCAGACTTTTAGCTAATTAAATTCAATGCTATCCAAAAACTTTGCTAAATTACTCCTATTCTGAAACAAGCGGTGAAGGTTGTAGTTGGAAATAATTAACAACTATGTATTATAAGTCATTTTAAAAAATAATTATTTTAATCCTCCAATTTCAGAGCAGATTAATCAACTTCCAACCAAACAAGCAAAATTTCCCGGCACTGTTTCCCCCCCAATATAGCTATAGTCAGTTATCTATTCAATTCTTCAAGTCAACAAGGCTGCTAAGGTTATTGCTATATACACAACTATTTGAATTCATGTTTTGTATGTTACATTCCACTTTATTCTTCATGGTCACATTTGGGTCAAACAACTGGAAAAGGCAACATCCATTAAATCGGGGCGACAAACCCATCACGTGACATGTCATGACATATCTTGACTTTTTCCCCATTGCCAGAGCTGGGGTGGGTACGGTTTTGGCATGCCACATCCATGAGAGGGGGGGGAGAGGGAGAGGGGGAGAGAGAGAAAGAGAGAGAGAGAGAGGGGGGGGAGAGAGGGGGAGGGAGAGGGAGAATTAATCATTAAGAATTATTCTTATGAAATTTACTTACACCAACTGGCAAACTGCCGAGGTGTACCAGGTGAATAGGTACTGGCAGTCCATTGATTCATGAAGAAATTTTGGGATGCCTTCTTCAGCGTCTTTATCACAGTGGAAGACAATAGTTGAGGAGACAGATTTGTTGGTATCTCTGCCACATTTGGAGTCAGAGAAGAACACAAGATCCAAAACATCATCTGCAAAGGAAGAAAACATTAAAAAAAAATTCACAATCAATTGTTGGTTGTTACATTTTGTGGACATCTCAGAAGGCACATTCCTAGTTTCTTGGGCTGTTAAGGTGACAGAGAAGAAATGTACTTTCAGTCTTGTAGGTTACTAAAGATACTATAACTGGTCTACTCCCCATTGTGTGCCTGCTTATTCTCTTGTAAATCCTTCCTCTCCAATCTCTTTCTCTGCCAGAGGGAAGAGGGAGAGAAAAATGGGACAAAACACAGAAGAGATTGCCTATTAAATGATCATTTTTTTCAGAGGAGATTGCTTAAACAAGCAACTGGGGGGGGGAGGAAACCCAATCAATTTCTGTAGGCAACTTTTCCTGTGCTTGACTATTATTTTTCGTCAACTCCCCCCTTGCATTTCTTTCTAAGTACATTCCCTATTATGTGCCTTACTCCCTTCTTCTCCACGTTCTCTGGTCTGCATGCAGGAGGGGAGAAAGATCAAGCACAGAACAAGGAATGCTAACTGTAAAGGCAATCACATCAAGGTCGTAAATGTGGGTATTAGTCATAAAATTATTTTTTTCAGCGCCATCATAACCGGTCATTTAGCAGTTGCTAAGCAAGAACTACTTGTTCTTATTTATACAGAAAAGTTACTGCAGTTACTAAATTCCTACTTAGTAAATAATGTTATTCCTTCCGTTTCCTTCTCGCCTCTCACAGAGGTGAGCTGGGAAATTTGCACATTAAGTTTCCACTTGTGTAATGACTGGAAGGAAAAGAGGTCAGAACACAAAGGTTGATTTTTTTTTGTTTTCCTACCTTTGCTCTCTAGTTTAGGAAAACAAAAAAGGGATCTCTATATATAAAAAATTATTTTCTTTTTCAACCATTCTCCTCTCAGAAACCAAGAGAAAATGGAGTGAGGAAAAAAAAACTTTATATCCACCAACTTACTCTTCACCCTGCTTTTCTATTATTTAGTATTGTCTTTTCGGTTGTTCTTTTAACTTGGAAATGCAATAGAGAGGTGATAGAGGAACACTAAGGGGGAAACATAACACACTCTCTCTCCCCCTTATACAAAAGTTACTGGGTAGATTTATGCCCAAATAATTCTAGCCACAAAACAGCTTCTGTAGACTAGTTGTTTTTCCCCCACCTCAATTGTATGTGATTGTTTCCTTTGGGATACACAAAGATTTTTTTTTATTTTTTATTTTAATTCCATTTATATCCCGCCGTTCTCCGAAGACTCAGGGCGGCTTACAAGCTTAGCAGTAGCCTTCATTCTATGTATATGCCTGCTTATTAGGGCTTTCACACACACCCCCAAGCGGCATTATTACAAAGTCAGCTTAATTGCCCCCAACAATCTGGGTCCTCATTTTACCTACCTCGGAAGGATGGAAGGCTGAGTCAACCTTGAGCCTGGTGGGACTCGAACCTGCACTAATTGCAGGCAGCTGGTGTTACTTAAGGAGGCATTAGCCCACTGCTCCACCAAGGCTCTGTCCTTCTGAACAGAATTGTTGGGAGGGGGAGAGGAGAATGGAAAAAAACATCTCCCAAAATCAGACTTTAGCCATAAAAACCTGGCTTTTAAAGAAACTCCGCCTAAAGGATTGGAGCAGCTGCCTTGGACTGTGTTTGAATGACCAGGTGTAGCCTTTTTTTTGTTGTTGTTATAACTGAAGGGCAGCAAAAACGGTAAGAAGAAAATACACTGGGAAGACTGAGGATGGGCCTGCGGGTAAGATATCTGATTATTGGGACATGGTTGCATTCTGGGACTGATACATCAGCAAGAAATGGGGGTGGGTGGCGATGGTGGTGGATAGACACAACAGGGCAAGTCTGGCCCTTCTTGCTCAGTAAAATCACTTTGGAATCTCTCTGAATTTCAATAGATGATTTAGAAGAAACTAGGAATAAACAAAACATTCCAGATTTCATTTTTAGTGAAGACGGGAACAGTTCAACAGAGCTTCCAATGCAATTTGTTTGGTTTGGATTTCTATTCTGCGCATAACTCAGGTTGTCATCATCACTAGCAAGTAATTACTTACCTTGAATATAATAATGAGCACTTTTTGATGACCCAACTCTACGAATACGTGTATCCGATATTTTAACCTGACAGATGTTTGCTCCCATGCATTCTGGATTCTTTGAAGCAGTGATAGCAGAAAGCTGAATCTCATAAATATATCTGTCACCGTTTGTTCTTAAATCTCCTGATGCATTGTATAATCTGGAACAAAAGAATTTAAAATAAAAATACATAATATACACACATATATAAAGTAAGGATACAGAAATAAGCAGAGCTAAGACAAAAAAAACTTTTCAACTAGCTAATTACTACTATTCTCTATTCAAAGGAATCTATTTTAATTCACCTAAAATTTCCAAGTTTAGATCCATCTAGCAAGGGACTTTTCTCACCCATTTCCAAGTAATCTATAATTCCTCAATTTTTGTTTTACCTAAATGCTAGTCCCCAACTTACAACCATTTGTTTAGTGACCATTCAAAGTTACAACAGCACTGAAAAAAGTGACTTATGGCTGTTTTTCACACTTACCGCCACAACTATTGCAACATCGCTAAGGTCATGTTATCAAAATTTGGATGCCTGGCAACTCTTAGGACAGTTGAGCATCCCAGGGTCACACGATCACCTTTTGTGATCTGCTAACAAGCAAAGTCAATGGGGAAGGCAGATTAACCTGAAAGCAGTGCTATTAACTTAACAGCTGCAGTGGTTCCTTTAACAATTGGGGCAAAAAGTTTGTAAAATGGCACAAAACCCATTTAACCACAGTCTTGCATTGCAATGGAAATTTTCGGCTCAATTGTGGTCATAAGTCGAGGACTACCTGTACCCATCTTCACTATTATGAAAACCATTCACATACCCTTCATTCTGGAACTAGATGTTACTTTTAATGATAGGGATAGAGATACATTTAAATGATAGGGATAAATTTTAAATTATATATTTATCCTAGTTTTATAATATGTCTACAATAAGTACTTTCCTAAAGATTGAAAAATCTACCACATATCTCTTGCATCAATCTACCACATATACATAAATTTGCTCCTGTGGCTGCCGGAGCAGAATTTACTTCCATTCCAGCAAATTAAGATGAATCTGTCTCTGTGAGAAAATGCAATTTGTTTTTCAATGTACACACTTATCTAACTATGTAACAGTAGAATTATCTATTTAGCTTACATAAATAAGCCATACACATGCAAAATTAGTTAATTGCTTAAGAAATGTATTAACCAATACACCATATACCAAACTTTAATACTTAAACAACTCTTCTTATAAAGCTGTCAGCACCTCTGTCCAGATTTAAAAGTTATTGCATCAATTAAAAAAATCCAGACTGATGGTTGTGACCTGAAACTTCACATTACTAGAAGTGGTAGATAGACATTTTGCTCAGTTTCAGATCATCTACCAGTTTTTCACTAAGCAATTGGCAACTAGAAGGCTGAGTCTTCTCCTGGTCTAAGTATTAAAAAAAATAACTTACTTGTAATAAATATTACCCAAACTGAAATTCTTCCCTGTCTCTGGATTTATAACTGTGCCATTCTCTATCTTTACTTCTTGAGGTTTCACAGCACAAGCAGCCCGAGTTTCCCAGGTAATATAATAGGCACAGTTTTCTTCATCAATCCTAAGAGGAAGCATTTGGGAAATTAACTTACCAACAGAGGCAGAAACGGCATGAAAATAAAGACTAAGAGGTAGAGAAATGAAAGTAACTATATATTTTTACTATCATGTGGATGTGATGGTTGGATTTACACATTTCACTGAACTTAAATCAAGCATACATTATCCCAAGTTCCATTCTGGTCATTCTAGTTTTTAATTTAATGTTTTTTGTGAACCTAGCCAATTTTGTTTATTCAATTCTTTTTCTGCTATGTAAATCAGCATGCAATTATGTAAAGAGTTTCAGTTTTAAAGAATTACTTCAACACTCCTCAATATACATAAGAGGCAAAGGTTTATAAATCACCCATTTAGAACAGATGGTTTTATTTAGTAATCCAATGTAAACCTTTAGAAAATTTGACCTTAAAATATGCATGCTGTCAAGAAAAGGGGGGGGGAACCCTCTCTTTTATTTTTTCCATATTAAGGAGGATATATAAGTGTGTTTGTGCACATGTAAAAGTTACAACAATCAGTTCAAAATCTGCAGCTGTCTTTCAGCAGATACAGCGATTCATACTCTAAAAATGGAAGAATTAGAACCAAAACTAGACTGGAATATAGATTCCATTTTCATTGGTACCTTTAGCATAAAAAATATTTTATTTCCACTATTTAATTTGGTGATTAGTGTAGGTCATTCTTTCATGCCACATAGTGGCCTTTCTCAACATTTACTCATTCATCCATTTTATTGACTTCATTTGTATGGCCACATTGTGGTTCATTAGGAGTTCCTGAACTGTTGAGAACACACTAAATCGAAGAAAGCTATCCTAAAGCCTGAATTATGCCATGTGCATAATATATACCTTGATAAAAGCTGAGGTGCCCTTTGTTATGCTATAAAAACCAAATCACCCATGTACTTACCTGTTGAATCTTGGCAACCCAACAGTTTTTCCACATTTCAACTCTATGACTGTTGTTGCCTTTTTGTTCCTCTGAGGACACTCATGACCATTGGAGTAGCTGACAAGAACTTTGTCACCTGAAATAAAACACCAGGTTTTATTAAAAGCAAAATGAGATTATCTGAATCTAAAGCAATGCTGTGAAGCCCCAAATGAATTTAACTGGATTCTATTTTAATTAAATTTTAGTTTAAATTCATTTTTAATTAAATTTCTTTCTTTATGACTTGGCATGAGTAATATCTCCTCCATCAAAAATGATTGGGTATATCTTCAAAGGCTAATATTTTATAACTGGGATATATACATATGTCCATATCTTGATTTCATAGATGGGTATCAATTTAATTTGCAAAATTAAAAATATTTTATTCCAACAACTGTTTGAATTATAAAGAATAGCTGACCCATATAAGCACTGAGCATCAGGACATTTCTTTCTATTTCCACATCTACAGTCTCTTACTAGTAGAACATCACTTTATTTAAGTGGAATTACATGGATGGAATGGATAACAGGTATTAGCATTAGGGTTTTTTCATGCATCCATATGCAAATGAGATCATGTAACCCTAATGAAATTAGAAAACAAAACTAAAACTAAGGATAACTCAAGAGTGGAATCCACTGTTGCAGATCAACACATATCTTGCAGCTGCCACCAATAGTCTTCCTGGCCTCATTTTAAGTGCTGGTTATCACCATAAGACTATTTAAGGAGTGATCAGGTCACATTAGGGACCCCCCCTTACCCACTCATCATCTACAAACATCTACAGCAGGAGTCTTCAAACTTGGCCCTTTTATGACTTGTGGACTTCAACTCCCAGAATTCCTCAGCCAGCGTGCCTGGCTGAGGAATTCTGGGAGTTGAAGTCCACAAGTCTCAGAATTTCTCAGCCAGTTTGAAGACCCCCTGAGTATCTGCTTAAGATCCTTTCCCTGAAAAGGATATGGACACAGACTAGAAAATAAACTCTCTCTATGGTTTTTTCCACTAGGTGAAATAGTCTGTCCCCAAAAAGTGTACTCAGCTCCATTCTGGCATCCTGAATGGCACTAAAAATCTTATCATTTTTTTACCGAACATTTGGCTCCTATCAAATGAACAATGGGACACGCTGACTTGGAAAACTAACAATTCTGCTTTTACTTATATATTATTTTTTTTAATAATGTAGGACCAACTTAACTGTTTTATCATGATTTTACTATATATCACCCGGATTTGTTTGCACAGGCAGTACAAAAGGGTGCAAGGCAAATAATAAATCTGTTAACAAATCAAGGCTAGAATAGCAACTATCACTTCTCCCTGAATAAAATAGCAGGGGACATGACACAGACAGACATACCTGTAACATTAAGTTTTTGCGTATGAACCAATCCCAGCACTTGGACAGCACCATTCTGATTTCGTCGGCAAACACTCGCCCTGTCAGGGCAGCCTGACGGTCCTTCGTGGACTTTCTGACAAAGGTTCATGTAGTAACTAAATCCAAGGAGGAAAAGAGAGTAATTTCAGCAGACCTCTTGTCAGTTTAATAATGATTTAAAGCATCAATACTCTACCTTTCAAACAGTTTTTTTTTAAAGCAATCAATAGAGGACCTCAAGAAGAACCAACTTACATTCTTTTTAATTTCCAAGAACATGAAGTGGTATGTTATCTATCTAAGACAGGGGTGTCAAACTGCCGGCCCACGGGCCGGACGCGTCATCCGGAAGCCGCACCCACCCCATTGCCGGCAATGGCGAAAAAGCTCTGATACGTTGCGCGACATCACATGCATCATGAGCTTGACATGTCTTATCTAAGACAACCAGTTTATGTAAGGTAACTTGACTGAAAGAATTTTCCAAAAGTTCTTCTATATTAATCTTCAAAGATCTTTTTGGAATTTTGGCCATTTCTTAGGTCAGGGGTAGGCAACCTCGGCTCTTTTATGACTCATGGACTTCAACTCCCAGAATTCCTGAGCCAGCTGGCTCAGGAATTCTGGGAGTTGAAGTCCATGAGTCATAAAAGAGCCGAGGTTGCCTACCCCTGTCTTAGGTGATAGTCAGTCTAAACCCAATATTCCAATGATTGTAGGTTATTCAACGGAGCAATGCTGACTGATCAAATATTTCTAGTAAAGATGTACCCCGTTTTATTTAGTAAGCACCCCTCATTTCCCTTTGATGTACACTTTCCCGTCAATCATTTCCCTGACTGAAAGCACAGGACTACAAAACTTGATTTAAGCACTGCCTAGTCTTAGTCACTTTCCTGAGACTTAGGCAATCGTGCCAGAATTGCAAGATACACACTTGGAAGAATGATTAGCCACACACTAGCAATGAATAACAAACTGGTAAGTTCATTTTCCTTCAGAGTTCCAAAGCACACTCACGAGCTGCCCTTGTCTGCAAAGACCCATGAGCCAGTGAGGGAGGAAAGTATTCTCAAATCATAGGTTTTGTGCTTCTGAATAAACTTGCATTCCATTTTCCTTGGAGGACATACAACTTGTGTCCTCCATTCAAATGTGACAGCACAGCCAAGGGTCTCACTCAACAGCTGAGGACTTCCATTATTAGCATTTTCATCACATTTAAAAATAATAGTAGATTCACGCTGTCCAGCTTCTGCAAGATACAAACAAAAGCTTATAAGCAGACTGTAAATCCATGGATTAAATTCTGTAGGAAAGTTGTTAATAAATAAACTTAGCCGTAATCTGTCTTTGCCTTCTAATGTTCATATGGTCCAGGTTGGGTACAGTGGTTCGGTAGTGTTATATTTGGACAAAACTATGTAAGTCTAGGCCTATCAGCTATCGTGAGTTAGTGATCAGAGCTGGAATTATTATGCTCCAATTCAAAGGAAATAAGGTCATCTATTACAATATGAAAAGGGACATAGTGAATTTGGGAAGCAGGGAGGTTTCAGAATGCAAAGCAATTTTGTATATTTCCTACAAAGTTCTCGTTTTAAAATGTATCTAAAATAAGCTAAGTCTTATTGATTCCCAAGTATTCAAACATATTTGGAATCCCCAATCTTAAAACTACAAAGGTCTCGTTTTAAAATGTATCTAAAATAAGCTAAGTCTTATTGATTTCCAAGTATTCAAACATATTTGGAATCCCCAATCTTAAAACTACAAAGTTCTCGTTTTAAAATGTATCTAAAATAAGCTAAGCCTTACTGATTTCCAAGTATTCAAACATATTTGGAATCCCCAATCTTAAAACTACAAAGTTCTCATTTTAAAATGTATCTAAAATAAGCTAAGCCTTATTGATTTCCAAGTATTCAAACATATTTGGAATCCCCAATCTTAAAATTCGGTCACATTTTATTCTTCAAGAAAACACAAAGGACTCTGATAGGGGGGGTTAGTTAACCTGCATGAGGCTTCTATTTTTCCTGGCCCCAGCCAGGAAACCCAATCATGGTCAAGGACTTTACAACTGTTTGAAGTTACAACAGACTCCAAGAAAGGTACTTATGACTCTGATGATTCAAAGGTTCTGGCAGATCATGTGATGGCCCACTTAACAACCAGCACAACACAGACCATAATTCTGGGCTCAACTGCAGTCATAAATCAAGGTAATTCATCCACAGGCTGGGTTAATGGCCAGTTCTACCTGAATGACGCTCCCAAATATGGATAAACATATGCTATCCAAATACAGACATTGTGATATTTACTGTCCGTATTTACTCTAATTCATAGCAAGATTGATTTTATTTCTATTACGTAACAACACCTTATGTGCGCCAATACAAATGGCAGGTGATCCTCAACTTACAACCATTTGCTTAGTGACCACTTAGCGACAACGGCACTTCCTCGGCATTGAAAAAAGTGACTTATGACCATTTTTCACACTTATGACCATTGCAGCATCCCCATGGCTACGTGATCAAAATTTGGACCTTTGGCAACTGGCTACTATTTATGACGGTTGTCGTATCCTGGGGGAGTCACGTGACCGATCACCTTTTGCCACCTTCTGACAAACAGTCAATGGGGAAGCCAGATTCACTTTACAACTAACTGTGTTACTAATTTAACAACTGCAGCATTAACAACAATTTAATAACTGCAGATTCACTTAGCAAATGTGGCGAGAAGGGTTATAAAATGGGGCAAAACTCACCCCAAAAACTGTCTCAATTAGCAACAGAAATGTTGGGCTCAGTTGTGATCGTCGGTCGAGAACTACCTGTATCCTGATTGGATTTTAAGAGCCTTGGTGGAGCAGTGGGCTAATGCCTCCTTAAGTAACACCAGCTGCCTGAAATTAGTGCAGGTTCGCATCCCACCAGGCTCAAGGTTGACTCAGCCTTCCATCCTTCCGAGGTAGGTAAAATGAGGACCCAGATTGTTGGGGGCAATAAGCTGACTTTGTAATAATGCCGCTTGGGGTGTGTGTGAAAGCCCTAATAAGCAGGCATATACATAGAATGAAGGCTACTGCTAAGCTTGTAAGCCGCCCTGAGTCTTCGGAGAAGGGCGGGATATAAATGGAATTAAATTAAATTAAATTAAATTAAATTAAATTAAAATAAATAAATAAAAAAATAAAAAAATAAAAAAATTTCTTTTCGGCAGCTGTCATTTTATCTCAAAGCCACCAGATATCACTAGTTCAGCTACGCATCTTAACGCTTCATGCTGTGCAGCAGAGTTTGATTTCCTTGCTTACCATTTACACAGAATCCCCATTTTTGGTCTCTTCCCAAGTTATCAGTTGTGGCACACCATGGACGGTCTCGTTCATCCGCAATGCACTTGTCATAACTTTTACCGTTGTACTGGAAAGGGAAGACACAAAGCTCACCCTTTTCAGTTACTGTTAAGTAAAAGAAAAGCACAATGAAATATTTATCGAAATATAAACAGTGAAATGTAAATATTTCTTGACCCAAAACTTAGCACAGAAGTGGCTTGTCAGTGGCACTCAGAATTAAGAAAGGCCAAGTTCCAAATAACAATTTATGTAACTGCTGTTAGCCATCATTTTTCTATATAAAGTTTATTTTACAATGAACTGAGATGGTCCCAAAGATCATCACTCTCTGCCACTTTCAGCTGGAATGCTTCTGCATATGTCAGTTCTCCTCGCAAAACAACATCATACAAAGAGGAACAAGATGCAAGCCCAAAAACAGCATTTTACAAGATAAAAACGTCAAGATACATGTATTTATACATCCATGAAAGCACTTGTATTATGCATCTTTTCCTCCCTTTCACCTCTTATAATTAGATAGTCCAGAATGGTACATAGGTTAATGCAGGGGTCCCCAACCCCTGGTCTCTGGACCGGTACCGAGCCGTGGCATGCCAGCAACCGATCTGCACAAACAAGCAAAGCTTCATCCGTGGGATGCAGGCAGCACACAAAACCACACCCCCTCTGGCCCATGGAAAAACCTCTCTCCACAGAACCGGTCCCTGGTGCCCAAAAGATTGGGGACCTCTGAGTTAATGTATATGATCACTTGACAAAGTACAATCTCAAAATCACTCAATGAAAACTATAGGGGTGAATTTAGCCCGAGTAGCCTTGAATGTTAACCTTCCTTAAATGAGATGAGTAAGTTAAAGAAATACGGTTACTTATCTTAAACCTAAAAGCTGATGAATCAAGATTCTAAGCATGCAATGATGTAATTTTCAAAGTAATGGGCAAATTCCTTGCAAATCTCATACCTGGAGGACATTTATCACCACCCTTATACTGCAAGAAAACAGCTTCATCTTGATGCCTGTAGTCCAACTGTACTTCTTTTTTGTTGCCAAACGAGACAGCACTATTGCCAGAGATAAGACAAACTGCAGCATCTTTGCATTTTCCTTGAGGTATATCTGCCACTTCTGAACACACCCCCAGATGGTAGCTCCTGCGTCCAGAAGGAACCTATTCGGACAGCCAAAAGTATACCATTAAAGATCTGCAAATGGAATCGGAGAAAATGCTAAATATTTTTAAAAGCTCAATATGGCCATGCCAAGGGCTTCACCAGATTATGCAAGACAAGATGGAGAGGGTCTCAGAATGGCTCTTCCAGAGGATGTTCACTTTAAGCAGCAGGTTCAGAGATGTGCTTTGCTCGCTTTCCAAAACACACCTGTGAATATGATGCTCGTAACATTTCCAAACGTTACCAGAATTTCATCTCGTAGATTCATAGGTGAAAATGGTTCTAGGAATGCCTTTGATGGTATTCAGTCATCTATTGGTGATTAGTGCATCTATTATTATTTGCATAATTTTTTAGGCCCATGTCTTAACAGAAAAAGAAATCTTTGTACGATGAGCACGTTTTATTACATTTTATTATAATGTGTACATCCCATTTTCCTAGAGAAACTCAAATTGGTTGTCCACGGGGATTCTTGACATATTTTGGCCTGAACAATAATGACTAACTCAACATGAACTCCACGCGGCTGTTGGATTCCACTCCCAACACCTTAACCACTACTCTCAACGGCATATATTTTTGGAGAGGAAATATGAGAAATGCAGCTCAGTCCCTCGAGAGACGTTTTCATTGACAATATAATTTGATAGACATAAAATCTGCCACTGTGCTGCAATCCAATTCCCTTTTTACCTTATTCCAGAAAATGTGATTTGTGATGGTACTAAAAGCATATATTTTATCGCTAAGCTGTGATCATCTGGTCTGCAACAGACCAATTCCACTTTTTTCATGTCAGAACAGCATCAACGCGTCCCCTTACTAGCCACAGCAACACAATCACCTTATAGGGCTTCCCTGCAAGGCTTGACAGGTTGAAAGCATAGTGTAGTTGTTCATCAATTACAGAGCAGCCCAAAACATTTTCTTCATCAGGGCACACCACTGGGGTACTCCATTCAAATATATATTCGCAGCCGGACTTTTCTATCATTCTGGGCTTCCCCTGTTACCAACAAACAAACAAGGGAATAAAATAGTTGAGAATCAGATGTCTCAGTAAGAAAGCTAAATGACTGAAAATTAAACACACACTGAAGTTAAATAAACCCATCTGTTTTTAATTATATTATCTTGGTTTTGCCTGCTGTGACTGAGGTTGATGACACTGGAAATAATCAAGCTTCAAAAATTTCTACAACAACAAATGAATAAGTTCATGTCCCAACTTCTGTTGCTTCATGCTGACTTTCTGGAGAGAACTGAGGTATGTGTTTGCAGATCACATGCTTATTATACAAACCTAAGACAATTAAAAAATAATAATTTGCTTGTATCAGAGAAGGGTTTGATATCAGGTTATGTGCACAACCCAAATATTCCCTTTCAGCCTTCAAAATTCATTCTTTTTCCACTTCTCCTCATTTAGTTAAAAAGTGGGATGAAGAAGTGCTTTGATAATTGGGAAAAGCAGAAAATTATACATTTCCCCCTCATCATGGATTCTGTTGGCAAAATATTTCTATTTTACTAACCAGAAAATTGAAAACTTTTTTGATGGGTGAAATTATTTAATTTGCAGTTAAGGAACCTTGCACATTTATTAGCAATGTCATGCCTCTCTAACCATTCTACAACGACACACCTGCATAATGTGTCTCCAAATCAAAGATAAGGTCAGTTAACTTTGAAATGTACTGATCCAACATGGAAAATAGTGTTTTCAATCTTCTCCCAACACAAGCTATGCTATCCCTTCAGTCCGAGTCCTTCAGTGGTAAATAATGATGCATGAGGGGAAGAGTCTGTCCAGCACCCATTGTTTGGTTTTGTCTGGTGTGGTCACCTATGGGTGGGTAGATGTTGTTCTCAAGAGTCTTCTTGTAGCAAGGGGGAATTTGAAAGGGAAGGATACGTAGTAACCTCTCCAAGTAGATACAAGTGATTTGTTGATTGAACAGGGGCTTCCAATTAAGAGAGACTCACCCTTCCACCTTTAACCCCATCTTAACCCTCCTTTATCTATGTGCCTAATCTACCCCATGGATCTGGCACCATAAGTGAGGCACAAGAAAGGTATGGACTTTCTGGTAAAGCAGGAGAAGAAAGGCCCCCCACACACACACACACACCTCTACTCCATACATCAGTTTCCATAAACCTACTTTTCTAGTCATCTTTCAAAACACTCCACCTTCTATAGAGTCCTACTCTCATTCCAAGAGGAAAGCAATTGAAAAATGTCTACTCTGCCACTAGGAAACCCACCTTATTAACTTTCCTGGCAGCAGACAACATCATTCACCAGTCTCATTAATGAAGCAGAGTAGGAATTGGCTATGCAAAGAGAGCAAATCTTTTGTCTCAAGTTTTCTGCCAACTCACAAACTGGACAAGGTTAAACCAGCTGTTTGGATGTCCCCTTTTTCAACCTTTTCTTAATTTGTAAACACTTGTAAGTTTTTGTCAACAAGCAAAATAAAACTATGATTACCAGATTCGTTCCTCTGTTGCAGTGAAACACAATAAGTGAAGAATAGTTGAGATTTTTATCTTCTGGACAAGGAGTGGTACTGTTGAAGGCAATATTAACTTCATTTGTTGCACTGTTGAGCTGAGGAGGTGCTGTGATTCGACCAATATCCTAATTAAATATAATATAAAATTAACCTGATTGACCCCAAAATGAAACTGAAGCTTCAGCATCCACTAGGAAATAATCGCTTCAATCTAGATACAAGTTATGATAATATATGTTACAGTAGGGGACAGAATGAATGAATTAGAAGGGGTCCATCCATTTTTATTGTAAACGTATTTCTCATATGATGAGAGATATGATTCCAATTACATTTTGTTCCGATGTACTCAAAATATTTACATTAGTACTGCGAAAAACATAAGCAAGATCAATGTGCTCCTCTATCTGAAATTACTATCCATTTAGCATAAAATGGCCCAAAGAATCAGAAACTATACATTTCAAGTAGTCTGACTTGGTTTGACTTGTTCTGCTTTCAAAATCGTGTTAGTTTTAAATAAGTAAGCTGCTTAAAAGCAGTCAAAATGTTTCTTCCTGTTTGTATTGAAGACTGAAAGAAGTTGGACTGCTTTAATGAATAATTACATAATCTTTACTTGCCCTAAGGTTGTAGAACTTGCCCATTTTTAAAGAGATTTTCCATGATATGGTTTGAAAACAAATTAAATGTTTCCTGACTTTATGACAGTGGATGTGTCCCAAAGTGAAGTAGGAACAGATATTTGTCCCTCCTCCTTTCAATCTTTTATACTATGTCAAATGCTGAAATTACTTTTCCAAACAATTGTTTGGAGAACATGAAGTCTCCAAAGAACTGGGCTCTTAAATAATACATTACTGTACTAAACCAGCTTATTAGGTATATCAGGTATTCATTCTAATATCCTGTTGTGAAAAAGAGGACAATTTCCTACATGCTGATAATATTACTTACTACAGGAGAGCCATTAAGTGGGATCATGCACACAGCTACTCCAGCTGGACACTTGATGATGGAATTTAAAGGTTGGCAAATATTTATATAGAAATCTGGATTCTGGTCAGAAAAGTCATCAAATATCTCATAGGCACTTGTCCAATGGATTAAAGGGGAAAGGTCAATTGTTCTGCTGCCATTGGTAACTGAGCATTCTGCCTGTGGGTCGGGGAGAGAAAATTCACAGATCAGTAGAAACAACCATTATGAGCTATGTGACAGACACATATTAGAAAAAAGGACACGCATTTTTCATTTATAAAAATTGGGGGGGGATTTATTACAGTAGGAACTTTTTTTAAAAAAAGAAAAGGTGGTCTTGTATTATTACTGTTATTATTAAGGAACTATGAAGGAGAAAACATCACCAACACTGAGAGGGCAGGCTACTACTATGTTTCCCTGAAAATTAAGACCTGGTCTTACATCTTTTTTGGCCTCCAAAGGAGACATTAGGTCTTATTTTCAGGGGGTGTCTTATTTTTCACCCTGTCTCGCTTCGTCCAGCAGGAGCCCATGTGGCCGCTGCTGGCCCACTTCTTCAGGAAAGTCCTCTGCCAGCGAAAAGGAGGCCAGGAAGCAACGCGTCCTGAGGTAAGTGGGTGCGGGGTGTGTGGGGCAGCTACACACACACACACAGACACACACCACCCTAGCTTGATTTTTTACACATGTGCCTCGCCCCACTTCGTGCAACCAGATGGTGGGATGGAGTGGGTGGGGTCTTAACCAGGGCTTATTTTGGGGGGTAGGGCTTATATTAGGCACACACATAAAAATCAAGCTAGGGCTTATTTTCGGGATAGGTCTTATTTTCAGGGAAACATGGTGTATATATAAACTGTTCCTTTCCAGCACCGAAGATGTTGCCTAGCCAAGTAAGGAAATATCTGCACAGAAACAACAGAGAGTCAACTTGTAAATGTTAACTGCTAAGAAGATTAGAAATCATTAATTTGCAATCTTTTTTAAAAAAAACTTTTTTTTACTTTCTCATATTTTTAGCTTTCCACTTGATTTTTTTCTTGTTAGTGTATGAGCTTTTCTCTTTTTACAAACTTTTAATAAAATTATTAAAAGAGGGAAAAAATATCCAGAATGTTTTGGTTGTGAAGGTCTACAGATGAATCTGCATTGGGTGAATAAGGGAAAAATGGATGTATGTCACCACTTACCTTCAGCAGCTTTCAGCATGGCATAGCAATAGCACCTAGACTTATATACTGCTGCATAGTGCTTTACACTACTCTCTGAGCAGTTCAAAATGTCAGCGTATTGCCCCCAACAATCTGGATCTTCATTTTACCGATCTCGAAATGATGAAAGGCTGAGTCAACCTTGAGCCTGTCAGGACTGAAGTCCTGCCTGTGGGCAGTTAGCTTGCAATACTGCATTCTAACTACTGGGCAACCACGGCATAACCCACTATTCCCCTCATTTCCTCCCATTCCCTAATTTCAAACATTTATGTTCCAGCACGGCATACAAAACCAGCTCACCTGCCCTTCATCTCCTTCTTTCCTCTCCCGTCACCTGTTGCTGATATCCCAGTATATCTCATACCTCCAGACTTCCCATTCTTCCCAACACCTTTCCTTCCTCCCTTCAAGTTGTCCTTCATTTTCCCCCCCTTAAATTCCATCTGCCCTGGATAAAGTAGCCTGACTGCAGAACCAAACAATACACATATGTGAATATTTTGGTTTGGACATGGACTACACCAAACCAGTTGCTGGAATTTTCTGCGCATACTAGTTACTACACAGAGACTAAATACAGACATGATGCTATTCAGGGACTTAGTTGTGAGATTCTGTGCTCTCTTCTTCAGCCTCATCTCGTTAAACTCATAAATGAATTTGTTCTATCTCCTCCTCCTCCTCCTATTATTCTGGCTAAGATGAAATTTAACTGTTTTTCAAAATTCCAAGGGAAATTGTTGGGTTGTTAATCATTAGGGTAGAATAGAATAGAGCTGGAAGGGACCTTGGAGGTCTTCTAGTCCAACCCCCTGCTCAAGCAGGAGAACCTATACCAGGGGTCGGCAACCTCGGCTCTTTTATGACTCGTGGACTTCAACTCCCAGAATTCCTGAGCCAGCATAGCTGGCTCAGGAATTCTGGGAGTTGAAGTCCACAAGTCATAAAAGAGCCGAGGTTGCCGACCCCTGACCTATACCATCTCAAACAAATGACTGTCTAGCGGCCTCTTCTGAAAAGTCTCCAGTGATGGAGCGCCCACAATTTCTGGAGGCAAGCTGTTCCACTGGTTAATTGTCCTCACTGTCAGGAAGTTTATCCTTAATTCCAGGTTGCTTCTCTCTTTGATCAGTTTCCAGCCACCGTTTCTTGTCCTGCCCTCTAGTGCTCTGGTGAGTAACCTGACCCCCTCTTCCTTGTGGCAGTCCCTCAGATAATGGAACACTGCTATCATGTCTCCCCTATTTCTTCTTTTCTTTAGACTAGCCAAACCCAAGTCCTGCACCCGTTTTTCACGTTTTAGCCTTTGATCATCTTAGTTGCTCTTCTCTGAATTTTTTCCAAAGTTGTGATATGGTGACCAAAATTGGCTGCGGTATTCCAGATGTCTTACTAGGGTTTTGTGTGATCTTGATTCTTTGCCTCTGTTTATACAACCCAGGATTGTATTAGCTTTTTTGGCAGCAGCTGCACACTGCTGGCTCATAGTCAAGTGATCGTCTACTAGGACTCCAAGGTCCCTCTCACAGTTACTGTTTTTGAGCCAGGTCTCGCCTAATCTGTACTTGTACCTTTGATTTTTCCTGCCTAAATGTAAAACTTTGCCTTTCTCAACACTGAAATTCATTTTGTTGGATAGAGCTCATTGTTCAAGTTTGTCAAGATCTTTTTGGATCCTGAGTTTGTCTTCTGGGGTGTTCTGTACTAGAGTTGGATGTCTTTTTGACAGAAATTTCAAGTGATCTCATAAATACTATATTACCTCTTTTATGCTCAATAGGAATAGCTTATTTTACTTCAACAACTTTTTTTTCCAAAACTAGAAGATTTAAACTTTTTTTTTAATCTTAAAATAACCAGGTCATTTTAGATTAAAATTAAGTTAATAAAATAGACAATTTGCTTACCACTCTTTCTTCTTCACAGGCTAAAACAGTATGCCAAGAGAAAAAATAAGTGCATGTTTTCTCATCAAAAGAAAGGAGAGCCGGCTGGCTGCCAGGGCCAGCATCCAATCTGCACACAAAGGTGAAATAGCTCATATACTTCAAATCAGGATCTGCAGGACAGGATTCGCCTTCTTTGTAGACAAGTTTCAAAAATCCATCTTCATAGGTTAATGCTTTGCTTAGTCGCCCAGCATTAACTGATCGCTGATGGCCATCCGTGACACAAACTCCTATTAACAGATTTAACAGAACAATGCTAGTCTGTTTTTTTTCCTGTTTCCTTGTTTTTGGACAGAAGAAATGTTAGGTTCAACACAATTAGTATGGACAAATCCAGAACAAGGTATACTTTCAACATTTTGTTTAAAAAGAGAATTATCTGTTCTTCAGTGCTAGGATCAAGCTGCTCCATGATTCACTGAGTAGTCCTAATGTAGTTTTGTTCTTTCAAATTTACTTCCTTGATATAAAGTGGGCAGCACACTAGCATATTATTAAGGCTTACAATGCCTAACAAGAGGCTATGTAAGCTTCTTAATATCAGATAGACGGGACAATGCCTTCACCAGATCCATTCCACAGCATGGTAAGAAGTGAAATAAAAGTATCCTTTTTTTTTAAAGTTATACGTAGATCAGTATTAGTGCAAGTTTGAACAGTGCAAAATTTGACTTAATTTATAAACTGATACCAAGTCACGTTTAATTCAAGCAAGAATTCAATTAGCACAAGGCTACCATATGTGCGGTTGGGTCTAGTACATGGACAGCTGCTGTTGGGGTTTCAGACACCAATTGTTTTTTGTGTAAACCTTTTGAAGAACAACAGAATATAAGAGATAATAGATACACTTTGGACGTAGGCTTATCCTTTTTTTACTGTTACACAGTATTTCATTAACAAACATAAAAATTACATTGATTTTTAAAACTGCCTATTTCCACTGAGCTGGAACCAATTGCCCTACTTCTCACAGAAAAATCACTTTGAATAGTGTGAATTCAAATAACATGACCCTTTTGTGAGATTCAAGGTACTAGTAATGGTGTTCAAAGCTCTCCATGGCATGGGGCCGGAGTACCTCAGGGAACATCTGCTGCCGGCATCAAGCTCCCTGCGCCCTGTGCGTTCCCACAGAGAGGGCCTCCTCAGGGTGCCACCGATCAGAGAATGTCGATTGGTGGCCCCCAGGGGGAGATCCTTCTCTGTGGGCGCTCCGGAGCTGTGGAATCAGTTACCGGTAGAGCTCCGGATGGCGCCCGATCTTCGCTCCTTTCGTCGCGATCTCAAGACGTTTTTGTTTGTACAAGCCGGCCTAGCCTGATGGGGATTGGTGGGGTTTTTTATTTTTTGTATTCTTAATTTTATCTTTGGGGTTTTATAATTGAATAGTAATTGTTTTAACTTGGGCAATTATTTAATTTCTTTTTAATGTTTGTATTTTGTATTCTACTTTTGCCCTGTGAACCGCCCTGAGTCCTCAGGGAGAAGGGCGGTATAGAAATATTATTAAATAAATAAATAAAATTAATCCACTAATTGAGACCTACCTGTACAGAATGTAGAAAGTGGCTGATAAATTGGATACACTGGAGAAAGCTTACCCCGGGGAAAAGAGCACGCATCATTATCCAGATACTGTCCTACATTTTTATTGAAATGTACTTTACTACATTACTACTGGTACGTCACATATCAACAGTAAGATAGGTTTAAGAAAATAAAGTATCACAACAATCTCTTTCTATCCTATGAAGCTGGGTTCACTATCAGCATCTCAGCAAGTCAAAATTTACCAGTGTCTCCACCGCATGAACTTTTAGGTTCATCACACACACTCAACTGGAGCGTTCTCTGGTTCACAAAATCTAAGAGAGTGTAGCCAGCCTGTCTCTTTAAAGGATTAAGGTCAAAGAGATGACCTGGAAGAAAACAGAGAAAGGAGAAAAAAAGGAATATTACTATGGAGAATATTTTTTTATTAAAACAATCAAGACGCTCAATAAGCTGACTCCACGAGAAGGAAGGACATCAAAAGTTCAAAACCAGTCTAAAAGTCATACATTCAGGACTTTTGACATATTATTTATAAAAATGATAAATATGGTATACAAATAAATACCCACAGAATTTTAACATGGACCATAAACATAAAGGCATATGGGGTGATGATTTGCATCTCAGTATAACAATAAGGTCCACAGAATGAGACCCAAAGCCATCCTGTTACTGTAGTCAAACAATAGATAAAAATATTCATATAATAATGGGTTATGGCTTTTATTCTTTACCAGTGTCCATAGAGAGTCATGATGACAGTTAGGACTGAACTTTCCATCACTATCCAATCCAGTTTTAAAGCATGATGTCACATGACTGCATTACTTAGTGACAGCAAGGACCAATAGAAAGAGGCAGGAAACAAGGCAAGCAGGCCAAGAGCTATGATGGGCCAGGTGATACGTATGCAGGTAGGTGGGCATCATAGATGGGCACTAAGGAGTGTGAGCAAGCACTGTGGAGTATTAAGTGGGCAGTGTCTGAAAAAATGGCAGGAGTGGGAACAACTAGCTATAGTGACTTGCAACCTCCTTCCAGCTTCCCCATTCTCTTTGCTTGTGGGAAGCCGGTAGGAAAGTTACAAATGGTGGATCACATAGCCACTGGATGCTGCAAAAGTTGCAATTGTGAATGACAACATTGCCTTTTTCCTCTATGCAAGCTCCCTTTGAAATTATACGGTGTGCCTGTTTTCCTGCAATCTGATAAAATAGCAAATACTTCCAAGGTTTTTTTAAAAGAAGTGAGAAAAAGAGAACTCTCAATGGACATTTAAATGTGTAAATTGCTGGAGCTCTGATCCTTTTGCTTCACTCTTCACACAGCAGTAGCTATATTGCAGTGCAAGTAGCTTCAAGGAAGTACTTTAATCTATAAAGCACACATCTGAACATTTTACACAGCTGTAATCAATTCATTATTTGGAGAAGAAAAAATGAGCACCATTACCATAAAGGGAATTGTTATTTATGAGAAATGGGATACGTACATCTCAGTCAAGTTGAAAGGAAAATATTTTAATACATAAAAAATAACAAAGCAGTAATTCACTTCATTAAAAGAGAATGTTGATTAATATGGGTATTGTTGTTATAAGTCAGACACACACTAGTTCTAAATATTCTCAACAAAAAAACTACAGAAGAATATATATATATAGGGAAAGGAAAGCAGCATTTACCAAATATGGAGAGAAACTGGAGCTAAAAAATACTAACAGGAGTATGGGTATGGAGACCAGAGGGCAACTTCCTTGCTGGTAAAAATGAGGAATACGGGGATTATGCTAACAGAATTACAGGATAGGAAAAAGCATATTTTTTCTAGATGGGAAGCTAACGAAGTTTAGTTCAGTGCACTTGCTTTCTTTTGCATTTCTTAATCTTTTGTCTAACTTTGTCAATGAATGTTGTCAGAGCTTCCTATGGGTCTCAATGAATATCTCCCAAATTTATTAATGCAACCAACATGCAATATGCCAGAGAGAAAGCAAATCACCTTGTCAGATTCATATAGCGATCAGGATCTTGTATCACTATATGGGAATTGTGCCCTACTCCTTCAGGGCAAACTGCTTCAGTTCAGTAACACCTTGAAAGATATTGAGGATTTTCTAGCATGAACTGCTTGCACCACACTCTGAGACATTTCTATGGCATTAGATGTCAACTCTACTTGTTACATCTCGTCAACCCGCATTTAGAGAAAAATATTACCTGTACGAGGGTTAGACACAGTGCAATTATTGTGCACATTGCTTTTCAGAGGACATGCAGCAGCTGTATACCACATAAAATTATATTCACAATCCATATGGGCTGTTACCAGTTCTGGATTGGAATTCTGGGAGATAAAAAAAAGGAGAATATGAGTCTTTGCAGAGCTGATAAACAATGGTTTTCTCAGTAGTCAAGAAACAACTTTTGCACTTAGAAAAATAATGAAACATGGCAAGCTGGGATCAGTTCATCTTTTTTCAGAGGTCACATAAAAACTGTGACTAATATTAACTGGATAATGCTAGTGAATTTACATTTAAGATAGGTATGGGCATGATCTCCACAGACTTTGAACCATTATTCCCATCAATATAACCAGCAGTCAGGAATTTTGGAAGTAGCGGTCTAAATTTCTGGAAGATACCTGTTTGCTTATCATTACTTGTAAGAGTTTTATGAACCAGAAAATTTCACTTTTTTCTTTCTCTACATAATGAGTCAGTGCTGGTTATCTGCTATCTTGCTACCATACCCAAATAGCTGTAGCTAAATAACTTCCTCCTCCTAAGAAATCAAAAAATGATTTATGAAAATTTATGAAAATGAGATCCAAATAAGAACTAGGATTCTAATTCTATGACCATTATTTTAACAGGAATCTATGAAGTGTTTTCATTGAGCTCTCAGTAAAAGAAACATACTTACACCTTTCCTTTCATCACATTTGAAATGGATGGTTGCAGATTTGTTCCGGATATGGTCTTCACACTTCTCACCATTTATATATTTAAGAACAAAAATACCATTTTCCCATTTCAGCCCCTCAGCCACTTCACCTAAGCTTATATACTTAGAACCATTCATTAAGCAGGCTGCAGTATCTGGGGGACAAAAATCTAAATACGGAACAAACAAAAATTCCAGTAAGAAAACAAAAATAATTTAGTATGGATACATATATGCACAGAAAGGGTACATTAAAGAAATAGCATTTTTAAAAATAAAAAAAAATCTGGATCTGGCAAAAAAAGAGGTTACCTCATGATGAGACAATCCTTTTTATAGATAAGATTTTTATATAGATGAAGTCACTGCTCAGCAACTGTTTGTAGTTAAGGAGAATCCTTCAAAATCTTGTTACAACCTGGTTCCAAAATGATGCCTGCTGCAGCATACTGGTGGTCATTTGCCCTTGCAACCAACTGCAGGGTAAAAGCAGCACCCCACCCCCCACCCCCACCCATCTCCCTGGCTTGCACAATTCTGAATTGACACATCACCACATCTGAATGGTGAGTAGTTGGGTGGCCAATAAATTTAAACAAAGGAATGTCTTTTCCAGAATCTTCATGGCTACAGTAACAAGTACTACTCTGTGATGTATTCCTTGACTGCTTACTACTTTACTATTGATGGTTGAACCTAGAAGGCGGAAGCTATCCGCCACATCAGTATCTTTACTGCTAACTTTAAAGTTGGTTGTTCTACCTGTTAGCATTTATTGTTCTATCTTTATATTTAAATTAATCACTTTTTCCATTTGGCTTTTCAATTTTATTACTAAGCTTACAGATCCTCTGCATTTTCAGTTATCAAGGTAATGTCATCAGCATAGTGCAAGCTAGCGATGTTTCTTCGTCCAGTTTTAAAACCATGTTCTTCTTTTTTCCATTTCAACTTCCCTTAATACATACTCAGCACACAGGTAGTCCTCGAGTTACACCAATAATTTCGACCAGAATTTAGATTGCTAAGTGATGCAGTCATAAAGTGCAATGTTATGTGACTACATCACTTAGCAACAGCAATCTTGGTTACCCGCCCCCCCACCACCCCCCGTTGCCATCATTAGCCAAGGACCCACCATATCCAAGTCATTCTAGGCTTGGTCCCTTCCCAGCCCAAGCCTCAATTTTTGCAAGGTAAGGGAATGCCTCCCCTTCAACTATTCCCATTTCCACCATTTTTGCTCTTCTGGCTGCCCTGCACGTTGCCTTGTGGTATGGCAAAGAGCCCCAGAGCCACTCAACTCAGAGGCTTCTTGGGGGCATCATGGCTCTGGGAGTGTCAGCTGCCCCTGCAACCTGGCACAAAGCTGCAGCCATCCCATCTCAGACCCAACTGCAGCTGTCCCAGGAAGCCCTAGCCCAGGGGTAGGCAACCTCAGCTCTTTTATGACTCATGGACTTCAACTCCCAGAATTCTGGGAGTCATAAAAGAGCCGAGGTTGCCCACCCCTGCCCTAGCCTGACCCAATAGCCTGGCACCAAGCTCTTACAATCTGCTGGCCATTGTGTCATTGTCCAGATTTGTATAACTGATAATGAGAATTTATTCATTTACACAGATGGGAATATTTCCTATTTACCAAAAAAAACACCAGATGGCAAATCAGACATAAAAGGCTAGATTTAATTTGAGCAAAATGACTCCCCACAAAGAAACTGAATTATTTTGTTCAGAATCTGGTGGCACATTCAAACTTTTCTCCAAAATTTCCTGCGAAACTTCTCAGTAAATAGCACTCCCCCCAATTCTTACCAGCTCCTAGATGAGGTACTAATGATCTACAGACATTGATATAGTATTTCTGTGAAGAGCTAGTCTTGGAAATAGCCTCCCAGTTTTTCTTTTGTTGAATCAGAGGAGAGAGATCATAGGAATTGCCAGCACTATCTCTACAAAAGGAACAAAAAAAAGTTAAACTAACAGAGTAAATACATGCAAGATGTAGAGAACTTCTATTACAAAAATCCAAGTCAAATGTTCAAAGCAATTATATTTACATTCATACATTTTGAATGTATGCAAAATTCTTTTGAATTCCTCTCTAACTGCAATTCTAATGTGACTACTGACATCCAACGTTCCCCATCACCCAAACTACACACTGGCGCACTAAGGCTAAAATAGACTGGGATCCCAAACCCAAGTTTTGTCCCCCGTTTCTTGGCAAGCACAGCTGCCTGCACAAGAAAATGTAAAATTTCATAATATTAATCTTAGCCTGCAACCCTGACAGGCATATGGGAATATTGCAAGAAAAGACTTAAACGTATACCAGCATTTGTCTCTATTTTTCAATATTACTACTTTAATTAATTCCTCTTTTGTTTGAGTTAGGTCACACTATTTTATCTAGACAGCTCTCAAATGCTGCTCATGTACAAATAAGGCTCTTGTTATATAGTTACAGAAGAGGAAAACTCATGTTCTCAGAATGTCACAGCAAATAATATCTAGTATGGATTAAGCAACAATAGACCAATAAAGCAGAAAATCCTAAAAACACTCTGGGGAAAGACAACTTACTTATAGGAGCATTCAACAGATTTGGAAGGTGGGCAGGCAAAAGGAGTATGCCATTCGAACATATAGGTGCAATCTTCGGTTTCCTTCAGAAATACTGGCTATGGAAACAGATTAAAAAACCCTGTTGCATATTATAGACCAGACAAACACCATAGCTAAAAAAATATTAAACCATGGATGGACATTTGGAAATCGGTCCTCAAGCTCTTTTGCTCAAGGCAGTAATCCCAAGACTGAAGTCTATTGGGGTGGAAGAAATGAGGCAAGGCCAGAAAAAATGGGCTTGACTCTTCTCACTGTAAACATAGAAAGTTTTAGCAATCTACTATCAAATGAACCAATCCTTTGACAGGCATGTCCAACCTTTTGACTTGCCTGGGCCATCCTGAGTGAAGAGGAATTGAACTGGACCATATATAAAATATACAATATATTTAATATATTAAAAGTTTATGATCTTGTGGGGCTGTGTTACTAGCTATTCAGGGCTACATGCGACCAGTGAGCCAGGTTGGACATGCCAGCTTTAAACTATTGCAAGTTTTAATGTTTTTTTTATTTCCATGCCACACTTATTAGGCTTGCTTCAATAAAATGATCAGAACAGATTTAAATAAGTGACAGCTACTGCAGCACAAAATTAGTGAAAAAGAAATGACAATGATATGGCAAGAATTTATACATCCTATGCCCTTCAAACAGGGTAATTCTTTAAGACAAGCACTGCACAGGACAAAGCTATGGATGGAGTTAGGGCAGGGGTCGGCAACCTAAAAAAGAAAAAGAGCCACTGGGAACCGGTTCCATCACAAATTAAAAAAAGAGGGAGCCGCGTGCGTGTGTCCATGCACGCGCATGCGCAAAAAAAGGTTTTTTGCGCATGCGCGGACGCACGCGGCTGCCATTTTTTAAAAAATGAGATGGAACCGGTTCCCGGTTGCCTGATGGCGACGGCCCGTCTGCAAAGCTGCCGCTTTCGGCAGCTTTGCAGACGGGCCGTGGCAGCTTCCGCAAAGAGCGGCGCCCCTGCCCATTCCGAGAGGTGCGCGCGCACCTCTCCGAACGACCGGAGGTGCGCGCGTACCTCCGCGCGAATGGGCAGCGGTGCCGCTCTTTCAGGAAGCCCGCCGCAGCCCGTCTGTGAAGCTGCCGAAAGCGGCAGCTTAGCAGACGGGCCGCGGCAGCTTCCGCAAAGAGCGGCGCCCCTGCCCATTCCGAGAGGTGCGTGCGCACCTCTCCGAACGACGGGAGTTGCGCGCGCACCTCCGGTCGTTCGGAGAGGTGCGCGCGCACCTCTCGGAATGGGCAGGGCCGCCGCTCTTTGCAGAAGCTGCCGCGGCCCGTCTGCTAAGCTGCCGCTTTCGGCAGCTTCACAGACGGGCCGCGGCGGGCTTCCTGAAAGAGCGGCACCGCTGCCCATTCGCGCGGAGGTACGCGCGCACCTCCGGTCGTTCGGAGAGGTGCGCGCGCACCTCTCGGAATGGGCAGGGGCGCCGCTCTTTGCGGAAGCTGCCGCGGCCCTTCTGCTAAGCTGCCGCTTTCGGCAGCTTCACAGACGGGCCGCGGCGGGCTTCCTGAAAGAGCGGCACCGCTGCCCATTCGCGCAGAGGTACGCGCGCACCTCTCCAAAGGTTTGGGGAGGTGCGCGCGCACCTCCGCCCATTCGGGGAGGTGCGCGTGCACCTCTCCAAACGGGCGGTGCCACTCTCCATTTGGAGAGGTGCGCGCGCACCACTGCCCGTTGGAAGAGGTGCGCGCGCACCGGGCGGCTGGGAGCCGCAGGTTGCCGACCTGTGAGTTAGGGTTAGGCCTGGACAAAAGCTACATGTGATTTTCTTTAAACTTAATTAAAACTAAAATGGAATTAACTAAATAGTGAAACTACATATATTTAACATTTTCCCTTCTGATACAATGAAATAAAAAAGGGACTGCCCTTAATCATTTGCATTTAAGGACTCAGTATACATCTTTGTCCTTAATAAACATTTTATCTAACAGGCAACTATCAGGATTATGTAACTGTAATCTCTCACTGCATTTAATTTTTTGTGGTTGGTCTATACAGAGCTTCTTTAGAGAACTGCCAAGCCACACTTAATTATTTTAGAACATATTAAAATTCCCAAGTTTCCTTACCTGCAAATTAGGATTAGGATCACAGTAGAAAAATATGGCTGTTGATCTCTTATACACCTTGTGACATATGTCCCCATCAGTGTAGTTTATCTTAAGTAATCCATTTTCATATGTCAGTTTTTCAGTCTGCAAACCTAGTTACAGAAATGTATATGACAAAATATTGAAGAGAAACTTATTGAAAATTTAAAGTTTTTAAGTATATGTGTGTGGAGAGAGAATGAGCTATCCTTTGCTGGAAGAAGGTTCTTAAGAGTTGTATTAAAAGACTAATATAGTTATGTTTCTGGGAGAAGAGAATGGAAGTTTAACAATTCAGCTTTAATCACCAGCACACATTATCCTACAAAAAATTCCAATGCTAGTCTTTACATTAAGTTGAGCAATCACACAAACTACTGCCTGCATATCACTTGTTCAAGATAAGCCACTACTACATGAAGCCGCTGGGTGAGCTCATTCGTGGTTTCGGGGTGGGGTATGAGTTGGTGATGATACCCAACTTTTTCTTTCCACCCTGACCCAACCCAGTGATGCCCTCACTGTGAAGTCCCGTTGCCTGGAGGCGGTCCGGGTTTGGATGGGGAGATACAGGCTTCGTCTCAATCCTGACAAGACTGAGTGGCTGTTCATACCGGCATCTCGGGCTGACCAACCTTCTCCATCATTAACAATAGGGGATGAGGTGTTACGCCCCGTTGATAGGGCTCACAACTTGGGAGTCCTCCTGGATTCACGGCTCAGTTTGGAAGATCATATAGGAGCCGTGACCAGGGGGGCTTTTGCCCAGATTCGCCTGGTGCGCCAGTTGCGTCCCTATCTGGACCGAGATGCTCTACGTACAGTCACTCATGCGCTCGTGACCTCCCGGTTAGACTACTGCAATGCCCTCTACATGGGGCTGCCCTTGAGGACCACCCAAAGGCTTCAACTGGTGTAGAATTCAGCCGCGCGAGTTTTGATGGGAGCTTCCCGATACTCCCGTGTAACGCCTCTTCTCCGTGAGCTGCATTGGCTTCCGGTTGCCCTCCGGGTGAGATTCAAGGTGCTGGTGATGACCTATAAAGCCCTAAATGGCTTGGGTCCGGACTATCTAAGGGAACACCTGCTGCCGGCATCATCTTCCCATCGTCCTGTGCGCCCCCACAGGGAGGGCCTTCTCAGGGTACCGCCGGTTAATGAATGCCGGCGGGTTATTCCCAGGGGAAGGGCGTTCTCTGTGGGTGCGCCTGCCCTATGGAACCAACTACCCACAGAACTTAGGACTGCCCCCGACCTTCGCTCATTTCGCTGGGACCTGAAAACTTGGCTCTTCGATCTGTTTGGTCCAGACTGTGGGGTTGTTAATTTAACTGGGTTTTAGATTTACTCTTGGTGCTTGAATTTAATTTGTTTTATTTGTTTTTAATTTTTTGTATTCATGGTTTTAACTGCCCTGTAAACCGCCCTGAGTCCTACGGGAATAGGGCAGTATACAAATCCAATTAAATAAATAAATAAATAAATAAATAAATAAATAAATAAATAAATAAATAAATAAATAAAAATAAATAAATAAATAAATAAATAAATAAATAAATAAATAAGCAAGCAAGCAAGCAAGCCAAACACATATCCATTCATTACAAACATAGAGAATACATAAACACAGAGCACTCTCTAGGGCCTTTTTCTTTCATCTTTTCCAAAAGCTGCCTCAATCAGTTTCTCACTATTCTGTAATCTGGAGGCAAACAGTCTTTGCTTTGGACCACGAATCCCACAATTTATAATGACTGGGGATTATCACTGTGGCTTTTGGAATTTATGGCACATATTTATTTGTGGATACTCTTAGTCTGGCTCTTCTGTTGGGTAACTCGTCTGGTATATGTTCTGGTGGTATACCTCCAGCTCTCAACCTTAACAGAACACACAAGCCCCTCCACTACATCAAGGGGATATCCACATGGAGGGGTTTGTTTCATTCATTCATTCATTCATTCATTCATTCATTCCACTTCTACAGCCATCCATATCTCAATGACTCTGGGCAGCTTACAGTATGGATGGCCTGTTCTGCTGCAGAGTGTCCAGACACCTTGCCTGTGTTCTAATTACCTTTACTTTTATCACACAAAAAGAGAATGGAAATCACCTAGTGGCATTAGATGTAAAAATAAAAATTAGCAAATAAAAGCATATACAGAAGATATATAAACTGACAAGTATATGCATCTCTGTGTGTATATATACACACACATACCTGCATGTTTATAAAAATGTACAGAAGTCAAGAATTCCACAGGGCTTTCAGATGAATTTAAAATTCGGTGAAGGTACAGACCAGGCATGTCAAACTGCCGGCCCGGGGGCCAGACGCATCATACTGAAATCGCGCCCACCCCATTGCTGGCAATGGGGGGAAAGTCGCATGACGTCGCAAGTTTGACATGCCTGGTATAGAGGGAAAGGATATTAACAGTAGTAATTAACATCAGCAGTAAAAACTTCATCTTTAGTTGGCCTCCAACTGTAATCACATGCAATTATTAGCACAGCCAGAGGACTTGTGGTTGTGGAAGCAGAATTACACAACCACTACAACTAAATATCAAGCTACCTAGAGTAGTATCAAAGAAAAGCTCCATGAAGGCATTTGCTTGGATAGCAAATCAAGGCAACAAATCTGAGAATGACCTTACCTGCTATTTTTTTATCATGTGGCTCTTGTTTTTTAATTTGACATGATGACACCATATTTCCACTGTTGCTTGATTGTTTGCAATCTGTTGTTAGTCTATCACAGATTCTAAAGTAGTAGTCATATTCTTCGGTGCTGACTTTAATATCATTCCCACGAAGTGGTGACAAGTTATATACATAACTATATCTTGGATCTTTCACTTGACAGTTCTCACCTTAAAAAAACCCAAAACCACAAGGGAAAAAATGATAATCTAATGCTGTAGAATGACGTACAGTTATTTATTTAAGACAATCACTTAACTGTATTTCAGCGAATTATTTCTTTAAACAGAAATTCCAACGTACAAATTGGCTGTCATGAAAATTACTTTCACAGTAATAGATTATCTAACACAAGTATCAAAAGCAAAATCTGTTACGTGCCATGCCCCAAAGAAATATGGGGCCCTGTGGTACAGTAATTTGAATGCAGCATAGCAGGTTAACTGTGCCCACAGCCTGGAGTTCGATTCTGATGGGTGCAAGGTTGCCTCAGCCTTCCATCCTGCTGAGATTGGTGGAATGAGGACCCAGATTGTTGGGGGCAATACGTTGACATTGTAATCTGCCAGGAGACTGCTGTAAAGCCCTGTGGGGCAGTATATAAGTCTAAGTGCTAATGCTATACTGTGCCTCAGAAATAATTATTATTAAATTTATACGCCACCCAAATCCCAGCTACTTTGACAGCTGAACCATTCTAGGTAAGATGCAGCCTGTCTGAACTAAAATTTGGAATAGTTTGATTATTCAACGCTTTGACCATGACCAGATTGAACAGGCAGGTCTTATGGGGCAAGTAGTGAAGGACTGGTGCATCCCGCCCCACTTTCTCCACTTCACATTTGCATGCCTGGGCATCAGCCCATCCATTAGCAACTTCCTTTCCATTACCTTCCATTAATGACTATTGTTTTTTTTTATGTTCTCACTGAGAAACTATACAGATAAAGCATATCACTAAAAAGCAAACTAAAGAATAATATAAAATGTAAGAAATGGCTTTACACTTCTAAAGAGAATTAAAAATTAAATATTTTATGTATTTCATTTTTCTTCACAAATCCTCCCTTTTTCCTATGTATTTTATATAATTAAAATTTATGGAAATGTTACATCTCTTACAATCATTTAGTTTCACAAGATTTCTGTTCTAAAAACACCTGCACCTTCTCTTTCCTGAACATGTTACATAGCATCACACATACATACAAAAAGTGAGACCATCTCTTCTGGACCAAAACCCATCTCTGGCCTATAACAAATACAGAAGGCCCCCATTCCAAGAAGTAAATGGTAGAATTAAGTCAATAACAAACTTTTTATTTAATTCATATTAAATTTAAAAACAGTTAATATTAGCAGCTGTAACTTGATAACAATTTTTGGAGATAGGGTGTATATGTGTAATCATAAGGTAAAGGTAAAGGTTCCCCCACACATGCATGCTAGTCATTTCCGACTCTAGGAGCCGGTGCTCATCTACGTTTCAAAGCCGAAGAGCCAGCGCTTGTCCGAGGACGTCTCCGTGGTCATGCGGCCGGCATGACTAGACGCCAAAGGCGCACGGAACGCTGTTACCTTCCCACCGTAGTGGTCCCTATTTTTCTACTTGCATTTTTACGTGCTTTCGAACTGCTAGGTTGGCAGAAGCTGGGACGAGTAAGAGGCGCTCACTTTGTTACGCGGCACTCGGGATTCGACCCGCCAAACTGCCGACCTTCTGATCGACAGGCTCAGCATCCTAACCCGCTCCCTATATGAAATATTTGGAAGTTAAGACTTCTGCCATATACACGAATTAGGAAAGAACTGGATATACACGGGGAATTTATGTTCAAGATAAAACTTGCCTTTCTTCTTTCATATTAAATATAAACTTATTCATGGGCTTTAGCTATAGAGGTTGAAGAACAAAACTATTTTAAGTCTTCATATTTACCTTCTGCTCTGTGCACAGGGCAAGCTGCTAGTGTTCTCCAGAGAAACACAAACTCACAGTCCTTTTCATATTGAAACACTGGTGATTCCTAAACATAAAGATGAAAAGTTTGACAGGTTTCATGCATGCATGAATGAACCTCTGATTCCCTTATATGCTACTGAATCACCATTCTATGATTCACTGGCCATTATTCCGTTCAAATCTCATTTGTCAAAAAAGAAACTGGGAACCTGAGAATTTCATTTTTGACTATCATTTTATACTCAACAAGAGAACTAATCAGTACTGCTACACAAGAGCCAGGTTTTCAAACACATGTCTATATACCTATGTGTATACTGTCTACATCAGGGGTGTCAAACTCAATTTCATTGAGGGCCGCATCAGCATTGTGGTTGCCCTCAGGGGGCCAGGTGGGTATGGACTGGGTGGGCGTGGCCTACTGGGTGGGTGTGGCTAGAGTGCGTATGGCCTACTGGGTGGGCGTGGCTATAATGTGTATGGCCTACTGGGTGGGCATGGCCAACTCTACATTGTTTGCATCAAGGGTGCCTATGGGGGCCTGGGCAGGAGTGGGAGAGATCTGGGGGTCTCTGGCAGAAGGAGGGTCTCTGGGCCAGGGCCAAGGCAGTGGGGGCCATTCCCTTACTGTTTCCAGGAATGCTTTGCGGGCCACATGAAACCATTTTGTGGGCCGGATCTGGCCCCCGGGCCTTGTGTTTGACATGTCTGGTCTACATTGTCTCTACCAATCTTTCCTATGTTGTTTTTCTTCATTCTTCCCTCTCCCTGTTAGCCTAGCTCCAACTTCATTCAAATTCAGAGTAAACAATAATAATTAAGCAAGTGATTTGAATTGCAACTCTTAGCCATACTGCCTCTGTAGATCACACCACCAATTTTTTTTCTGTCAGGAGCAAGGGAGCAAAGGAAGGAAGGAAGGAAGGCTGGCTAAGATTCTGAACTGGTCAGGCAAGTACATCAAACAAAACTTAAAACCTTTTAAGCCAAAATAAATAAATTTCCCATCGATCCATATTGCCTCATCTCCTGAGGCTCTCTCTGAAGTGGAAACATGGAAAACTGAATGATATGGAATAATCAATATGAAATAGTCATTTTTAAATAATGAAAAAAAACAGAGCCTTTCACTTTACTTTAAATTTAGTATCCTTTTTTTTAGCAACCGTGATTTCAAATAGGCAGCATCCACTGACTAGTTCCTCTAAATATATTTCTACACCTTTAGAAGAGGAACATTTGTGAAGCTATTCCACCCAAATCAACTACATACAATCATTATGACATAGGTACAATATGTTACTACTTTTGGAGTCCCTGATTCTCTACAGGTGTATTGGAGGGTGGGGGGAAGGTGTTAAAAACTGCTCTAAGGAATCTCTGACAGTATCCCAAGGAGCCATCTGGGAAAGAGATGAATGCGCAGCTGTGCACTCAGTTTCTTGCAGCCAAAGCCTTTGAGGCTAGAAGAAATGAAAAGCCTTGAAAAATGCACCTCTGCACAATTATTTGATATTTTTTTTAAAGGAACAGAATTCCTAAGCTTCTACACACACTAGTCCTGCAAAAGTACAGACAAGTTGGAAAAGGATATGAATGGCAAAGATAATACCAGCCTGCAAGGTTGCAAAAAGCAGTCATGTTATGGCATCTAGATCATGAAATAGTAGAATTTGCTTATACCGTACATAGTGTTTTTCAAACATGGCAAGTTTAAGATGTATGGTAGGCTGGCTGTGGAATTCTGGAATTCCACACATCTTAAAGTTGCCAAGTTTGAAAAACACTGCTATACATGAACTTACCATAGCTTGATCACACTGGAAAATTATCCGTGTTGAGTACTGTTGTTTATCTTTGCATTTGTCTCCATTTAAATACACAATAGTAAGGGATCCATCAGTGGCAGCCTGAGGACTTATTTGAATGACACCAAGATTCTGGCTTTTATCAGCGTATTTCACACAAGCTCCTAGTACACCAGCTGCAGCCAAAAGACACATTTCAAAATACATATTTACGTTTCCCAAAAGGATTGCATTAATTCTTTTCAAAAGGGGCTCAAAAGTAATTTAACATTCTTTTCTCCTTTTCTTAAGTTAATCATATCTGGACTGATATGTTAGTAAAATTTAAACTCAATACGTCCTTGCTGACTGACACAAGGATTTTTCTTTACTTCCTTTATTTTTACAGTTGTTTTTCTGTAAAACAAAATTAAAATTGGTTTAAAACTATTATTTCTATCTTTACACTATCCAAGCTTCAAACTGATAATTGCTATTCTCCTCTATCATAATATATATTCTAGCATTAAAATTCAATGTGACAAAGATAGAAGAATAAAAGTCGGATTAAAAAGGCTTTTAGAAACAGTTCAGTCAATTTTTTTAAATCATTTGAAGGTCCTTAAACAGATAAACTACTGACAGGTTTATATACAGAAACGTGCCAAACTGGTTTGTTTAGTTTTGATCAACATGATAGGCAAATGAAGTCACCACAATGCTGGGAAAGGTGAAAGAAAAAGGAAGAAGAGAAGGACCACCAGCAAGGTGGATGGATTCAGTCAAAGTGATGATGAGGGCATCATTGGAAGACATGAAAGACCAGGTTGAGGACTGATCATCATGGAGAAAATTTATCTATATGGTCACTAAGAATTGACAGTGACTTGATGGTACATAATCAATCAATCAATCAATCAAGAGTAACAAAATTACAAGGAGGGGGGGAGAAGCTTGCAGCTCATGAGTAACAGGAAGCAGATTCCTGGCTCAGTTTATTGTACGAACCTTATCACTGTAGTCTGTTCAACTAAGTCTACCCATTTGTGTTCTAAGCACTGGTAGGTCAACTCTGCATCATTAGGTAACCTAAGATACTTACCTGAACATCCTGGTATGTAGGGAAGTGGCCTGCAAACATTGAGATAGAAAGTTCTTTTTTTGGCATCTGCTGTTGTATCCAGGGCAATCCAGGGTTCATGATCTCTGCTCAAGTCACTCAGATCATATTCATTGCCATCAGAATCTGAAAACACAAGCAGGAACTGGAAATGCTTGATTAAATCAAATCCTCCTTATCCAAGTCAGACCCCAATTTCCAAGAGGTTAGTCATCCAAGCCTGACATTTGAAGAGCAAAGTAATAAAATAATATTAAAACAAAATATGCATTATGAAATCAGAAGACTCTACAAATAAAGGTTGGGTGCTTTACTATTATATATAACTTCCCAGTATTTTTATATCAAAACATTCAAGCATACCTCAAGAAATCCCTAACCAAAATAATAAAACCCAGAGATTACTACCCTTTTCTTCTGTTACACGTAGGGATGAATGACACGAAAATGAATCCGAAAACAATATTGAGTGATTACGAGCAGCTAGGCAAGAAAGTTAAGGAGTTAGGTGCACAAGTAGTTTTTTCATCTGTACTGCCAATGAAAGGTCAACATCCAGTTAAGAGAATAAAGGATTCTAGAAGTGAACCACTGGCTAGCAGGCATGTCAAACTGTCAGCCCACGGGCCAGATGCATCACTCTGAAACCGTGCCTACCCCATTGACGGCAATGGGGGAAAAGTCATGATACATTGCGCAATGTCACGTGATGTTGTGAGTTTGACATGCCTGGGCTAAAGGGTTGGTGTCGCCAAAAGAACTTTGGATTCCTGGACCATGGTCTGCACTACCTCCATGATGGACTTTAAGCAAGAGATGGGCAACACCTCACAAAAACTGGGAAGAATGTTTTCAGAAAATGACCAGCTCAACTTATCAGGAGGGCTTTAAACTAAAATCGAGGGGGGAGGTGACCAATCTTTAGGATCTCCAGAACCTAATTGCAAGCAAACCCTAGAAAACAAATCAAATAATGAAGTAAGGAGGGATGGGAAAGAAGACAATCTCAAACTTCAAATAGGAAACATAGGAAGCATACCTAGAGTCAGGCATAAAGATCTCAAATGCCTATACACAAATGCTCAAAGTTTGGGGAACAAATAGAAAAAACATGAATTATTACTACATGAAGGTAGATATGATATAGCTGGAATTACTGAAACTTGGTGGGATGAAACCCATGACCGGAACATACTGATAGGAGGATACAAACTGTTCCAAAAAACAGACCCCATAAAAGAGGAGATGGAGTTGCACTGTATGTAAAAGACAACTATCTATCTATCTATCTCTGTCTCTGTCTCTGTCTCTGTCTCTATCTCTATCTATCTATCTATCTATCTATCTATCTATCTATCTATCTATCTATCTATCTATCTATCTAACTTTCACTTAAAAATACCTTTTCAGTATTAAGTCAACAAAAACCACTTAAATGTTTCTTCTTTCTTAACTTAATTTAGAAGAAAAAGAAAACCACTACAGTACCTTAGGCAAAAGGAACAGTTTATAGCTTAATCAAAAATAATTATTAAATAGAACAAGAACAAGATGACTAGCACCTCAAAAATCAAAGATTATGCTGCTTTGTTTAAAAAACAGTTAATGCCTTCTATGGAAGAGTAATGAATGTGGGCTCAGAATTTCTACATCTTTTAAACAAGAATTTACCTATTCTAGTTTACTCACCAGTGACTTGGCAATCAACTGGAGCAGGTGGGCAGGCTAAGGCTGTGTAGAACTCAAAGTAAGTATTATGAATATTTTGTGCAGAATTCATTTCTTCATGTACAAATTTGAGTTCTCCAGGATAGGACTGATTACAAGTAAAAGTAATGATGAAATTGTCATTGGGCCCTGAAACATGAAAATAAAACATCAAGATAAAGTATTCTCCAACTCTTTTCAGTTAGTGGTTAGCTCCTGTACTTGGAGCTGGGAATTCCATTGCTAAGTCTGAGCTGCTGTTTTTAGGCAAATCCCACTTAGGCGTAACATCGCAGAATTGTCATCTGCAACCTCCTGCTGATTTCCCTATTGAATTTGCTTGTCAGAAACTAGTAATAAAGGCAGCAAACAGCAATCATGTTAGGGATGCTGCAAGGTTGTAATTGTGAGCCAGTTGCCAAACATTCAAACTGCTATCACATGACCTCGAGGATACTATAACAACCACAACTACAATGGTTAGGTGTAAATCTCTTTGTTCAGGACCATCATAACTTCAGTCACTGAGCAAGTGGTTGCTCAACAAGGAATACTATATATATACTGTTCCTTTAAATCTGCACACATTGGAACATCGGACAGTAAAGAGCAAAAAAAACTCCACAAGAACAATACAGTTCAATGAAGGGAAAAATATGATGGTTTTTCAGGCATGACAAGGGAAAGACTTTCACCCAAGTTCATCGTGTATTTTTTTAAAAATAAAATATTTCCATGACTGAATCAAGATACATTCACTATTATAGGTTAAAGAAAGAGCAAATATTAAAGTATGATGGAGATAAATTATACCCTGTAAGTAATGAACATTTTCTACAATCTCTTTTATTAGGCTTTCTTATATATCTTGAATTCCACATCTCCAGATTTTTAAGCTCCAATCTCTCTTTTTTTACAGGAATCTGAAGAAGCATTAAACATTTTTGTCTGTGGATTCAGAAGATGGGCAAGCATATACAGTTTCTAGGGTAATAGCGAACAAGCTGTACATTGTACATGGACTCTACTTTCCTTTGAATTAAAAATAATAGGTGTTTCTTTAGATATGAGCTCTAGGAACTACAGACTGCAGAAGAAAGCCTGAGGGGATGAGCACTGTATAATGACTAAATATTATCTCTTGAAAACATGTGGTAGTGACTATACTGGAAGGGAAGCATTTACAATGTAAGCCACACTCACTTTACCTGTATAAGTAAGTGATAGGTATCCTTCTGTAGACAAATGAAGAGTTTTGTTCAGTTTCACCAAACGAACATGTTGTAGGTCTTCTGTTTCACATCCACCAATTGAATCATCAACTTCAGTACCAGGAATAGGCCCACATTCCTTGGCTGGTCTACAAATACTTACCTAAGAGATTGAATGCAATCAATATACGTTAAGTTTCTACTATTTGATGCACATAATTATCAAGACCACACTCACGTATCTTTACTTAGCTTAGCCAAAGTGATACAGAATATAAATGTAGGCTTTGAGTTTGACATGAAAAATTCTAATTCCACAGTAACTGCTCTGGAAGCTGCCTTTTACCCATCTAACTAGCCCATCTAAATCATCTTAACTTTTCTGTTCTGTTTCATAGCAGCCTTTCAGGATTTAAATGACCTGTATTTTACTTTTAACTACTAAATCCTGCATATAAATCATTTGTTCAGTTCTTGGGCTAAAGCTTTTCCCAATATGTAGCTCACAGTATATTTATTTGGTTTATTAACATTACTATTATCAGGAATTCTTTTCACAATACACAAGATGTGGTTCTGAGTGCTTTTTATACTTCCCTCAAGAAAGCAAACCAATTTATTAATTCACTTCAGAAAAATGACAAGAACTCAGAAATGAAAATTATTACCATGTAGCTCTTTTTAATTCCTTCAACAATGTATGCTTTTTCCAAAGCTAATGGTTCCAGGTTATATAGAAATCCAGTGTTTGGGTCTTTTACAGAGCAGCTCTGCAGGAAAAGACACAATTCATAAACTTAAAAACATCTGCAGCCTTAGAAATAAAAAGTAGAGGTAGTATCTACCATATTGTTATGATTATCTAGAGGTAAATTCAAAGCTATTTATATTCAGGATATTTATCTTGTTGAAAGTCAAAGGATATCAAATAAAGTAAAATTACTAATATTTTCAAAAGTGCCCTCTATCTATAGCAGTGCTAGTCCCAAATCTTGTTTGATGAATCATATACAAAGTTTAAGGGCTATGCTATTTGTGTCTCACATCTTCCTTGGAAGTTTTGAAAAAAACAGACTTTAAGGTTTGCCCTAATAAATTCTTTAAGAGAATGATCTAGGAAAATCTGATTTAAAAAAAAGATATTGTAAGAAGTTGAATAAAAGTGAACTCTAACATCAGTATCCTATTTAGAGCTCTTTGTAAATTTGCTTGCTTCAACTGCTTGCCTCTACTGTCTTAGTCATCTCCCAGAAGCCTTTCTTTGTACTAAAAATTAATAATGAGTTGCTGGGTAAGAATGGAAATCTAGAATTATTTTTTGGAAAGGAGAAGAAGGAATAGGCAGCTGAAACAAGATTTTCACCTACAGCATGCATGCAAGCTTTCTCAGACTGAATTTCAGATCAATAAGCAAAAGATGGATTATGAGGATTCACATTTATATTTATGAATCCTTATAATCCATCTTTACACACAGCATGGAAGTATAAGCCTTTTCTGCTCTTACCTGAGACTCTCCATGTGTAGTGGTGACTGGACAGGCAGCTTCAGTTTCCCACAGAAAAGTTGCAACACAGTCTTTCATCTCTAAAAATCTTGGGCTGCTATTCTGGAAATATAACAGGTCCCAATGTTAAGACAAGGAATAACACGTCAATTTTGAAATTGCTTTGAAAGAGAGGAAAGCAAATATGAAAGACGTCATTATTTCAATCTGAGCACTACTGTAAAACTAAGCAGAGTTGGACCTGATTAGTACCCAGGCAACTAGAAAATAGCATGGCTACAGACTAAGCAGAATGCACTCAACTGTCCTCTAAAACAGTGGCCCCCAATCTTTTTTTTTAAATCCCATTTATATCCCGCCCTTCTCCGAAGACTCAGGGTGGCTTACAATCTAAAACACAAATCAATGTGCTTAGCAATAGCCTTCATTCTATGTATCTGCCTGCTTATTAGGGCTTTTGCCCCCCCCCCCCAGCAGCATTTTGGACATCAGGGACCGGTTCCGTGGAGAGAGGTTTTTCCGTGGACTGGAGGTGTGTGGTTTCTCATGGATGTGACTTCACTTGTTTGTGCGGCCTAGTTTCTGGCATGCTGTGGCCTGGTGCTGGTCCATGGACCAGGTTTTGGAGACCCCTGCTCTAAAACACAGAACTTGCTCAACCATCATCACTTCTACTTAGGAAAGAAATACAAAAACCTAAAATAGTTTACCCTGCACTTATGTCACTTTTAATACTATAATCTGTGATAGAAAAGCTAAATTAATCCTAATTTAATTAGTTAAATTAATTAACTGGATGCTCCATCCTATTTCCCTTTGTTCTGATTTTCCAACCTTATTTAGCATACTGTAATAACTAGGTATATGAGTTCCACGTTAAGGTGCTTTGAGTTTTTTATATTTCTGAAAATTCTAGGGCTTCTTTGGTTGCGCTTTATTTCCACTCTTGAATGATACTTCTGCTAGATGAAGATGAAATGAGTCACAAAAGTTTCAAAGCACATTTTGGACTATTATGATACAATGATTATTCATTCTACTCCAACTGAACAAGTGTAAAATCCATTTACATTTTATCGCTAAGCCATCTTTGGTGCTCAGTGGAATTACACTGCCCGAAGTAGACATGTGCAATCTGGGGGTCCTCCTGGACTCACAACTCACAGCTCTTTCCAACAAGCAGGTGGCAGTCGTGGCTAGAAGGGCCTTCACACAGCACTGTATTGTGCATCAGTTGTGCTCATTCCTAGATCAAGGGGTTCTCTTCACACTCCCTCATCTCTAGTCACCTCCAAGTTGTACTATTGTAATAGGCTCTACAGCAGGCTGCCCTTGAAGAGTACCTGGAAACTTCACCTAGTGCAAAATGCAGCAGCGTGGACAGTTACGTGAGTTCCTCATAGAACACTTGCTCCACCTCTGCTCCAAAAGCTGCACTGGTTGCCAGTTTTCCCCCCCCCCCGGTCCAATTCAAGCTTTAAATCCTTACATGGCATGGGACTGGGTCATTTGAGGGCTGTCTCTTCCCTATTACATCTTTCTGTCCCACCAGATTTAGTAGAGGACCCTAGGTGGCAACTTTCTCGGCTCTGGCATCCACACTGTGGAATATTCTCCAAGACGTTAGCTTGGCACCAAGTCTGGAAATCCCAGAAAACTAGCGAACTAGTAAGATGGCTCTATTATTATTGACACTTCTTCATCAAATTTTTAGCTGAACTTTTATGGTCTTTAATGTTTTTAATAGTAACAGCTGGTATCTGTGTTTTATTGTTATTTAGATTTATTGTATGCTACCCAGAGTCACTTGTTTTGTGAGATGGGTGGCTATATAAATTTTTAAAATAAATAAATATATAAAATATGACAACAGGAATCAAAGAATTCATCTATAGCGTGTTTTCTACTTTTATATAGTGGTGGTCAAATTCTATAACAGTATGAAGCTACAGCGCAAAAATGATGCCAGCTACCCAGAGTTAGGGGAGATAGGCATCATTAAAAATTTAATAAATAAATAAATAACCCATCAGAAACTTACAAGAAGGCCCTTGGCACAAACAAGATGGATGAGGCTTGAGAAAGGTTCTGACTTGTCATCATCTGCCCTTACGCACAGAGAGCCACCGGTGTAATTTAAAAGGATTCTACCATGTCCTTCAAAAATGGGACTTTGCAAGGCTATCCCAAGGTTACTATTGGAAATTTTAGAAGAGCCAGCCTGAAATGAGAGGAACGAAATCTTTCTAAAGCAAAGGCATTTATAAGAAAAAAATATTTAAAATAATACAATAAAAATATGCACAATTCTTTCTGTGAAGATTATAAAAATTCTCCAAAGCTTACCCATATACATGTAATCCCCCAGGTAGGAGCACTTATTTAGCGAGTTTTCACAAAAATGAATTAATTTAGAAAAAGAGTATTTACATTAGAAATTTAAAATTGCCCACCAAAGAGGCCTCTGTAGCCATGCGACTTCGTTTCAGTTTCTACTGCAGCGGCGGCCATTTTTATCTCTAGGACTTGCCTGGGCCATTCCGGGGTACAAGAAGCAGGAAGGATTGGGTTGGTTTTTTTTTTTTGTCCCTGGTCACATGGCCAAACAAGAGTCAAGCCAGCACCGGGTTTTACTTTTGCTGCAATCTGCTACTGCCTGGGCTCGAGTGCTACAATTACTTCTGTATTTTTTTTTTAAAATTTTTTTTGTTATTCTATAGTTTGCAAGCACTTTGGCAACTGTTCTGCTTTTTAAGTACTGCAAGTTGCAAACTATTGAGCTTTTATTTTGGAAATTAACATATATTACTGTAGGGTTTTTTAATTTTATTTTTTATAGTCTAATGCTGGATTAAAACACATAATAAAATGAATTATGAAAGATTATTAAAAAGATCAAAAATGTTTATGTTTCTGGCGAATCCCCAATGCTGCTGCACAGAATCTAGCCACCTACGCAGTGATCACTGCCTCCTCGTCCTTAAGCAGCCACTGGAGATAAATACTTTTTGAACCTATCAATTATGGGGAGGATATGGTTTTTTCCATATCCGGTGGCTCAAGGGATGCGGTGGCTCAGTGGGTTAGGACGCTGAACTTGTCGATCGGAAGGTCGGCAGTTTGGCGGGTCGAATCCCGAGTGCCGCGTAGCAGAGTGAGCGCCTGTTACTTGTCCCAGCTTCTGCCCACCTAGCAGTTCGAAAGCATGTAAAAATGCAAGTAGAAAAATAGGGACCACTACGGTGGGAAGGTAACAGCGTTCCGTGCGCCTTTGGCGTCTAGTCATGCCGGCCACATGACCACGGAGATGTCCTCGGACAAGCGCTGGCTCTTCGGCTATGAAACGGAGATGAGCACCGGCCCCTAGAGTCGGAAACGACTAGCACGCATGTGCGGGGGAACCTTTACCTTTACCTTTTTATGGTTTTTTCCGAATACCTCTATAGAAGGAACATCGAAGGTGTATGTGTCCAATGGTCTCCAACTCTCCTGAGCCACAGGAGCAGAGTCTTTCTGCCAATGGTGTCTTTTTATATTTGCTGTACAGGACGGCCGATGGAAATGCATGGCACTGTGCAAGCGAGAATGCTTTCTGGTGGTTTACTGACTCTAACTGACTAAGATAGCTGGCAGGTGTAACCACATATCTAACAAGAGTCTGCAGCCAGAAAAAGCGGAGCCATACCTAAGTCTGCTTGCCTCTCATGTCCTCTATCCTTTAACACAAGGTTTGTTTTGCTTGGTCATAGTCCAATTTGAGAACTGAGGCTGGCGAGAAGCCTAGTTTGGCAAAGTTGGACTCGACTGCCTTGATCCATGAAGAGGAGCATTTATCTTGAAGAATTAATGGAGCAAGGCCTTGCAGAAAGCAATTAAGCCTTAGCCAGATGTTTAAGGAAGCTATATAGATTCTTGCTTAGATTTTTATCAATCCTGTCTCCAGGCGCAGAAGTGCGTTTGGGACACAGCGTGGCATCTAGAGAATTGTTCTGATAAATTTGGATTGAACTCTTTCCAGTGGTGTAAAACACAAAGCTGAGCATCCGAGCAAGGTTCCGTAGAGAAGCTGTGCTAGTGACTTGGCCAGAAAGAGCTTAATGTCCTCCCTTTGTGTGGAAAAATTTAAGAATGGCATTCACTGATCGTTGGCCAGAGGCAGCCACAAATTCTCCATGGTCTTTTTGTGACCCAGTGGCATGGATGACCACCCCTAGGTACTTAGGTTACCTTTGTGGCTATTTAAATACCATGAGTACAATTTTGGCCTTTTTGCAAAAAGCCATAACCTTTGTTTTCTCATAATTTATGCCCAGTTTATTATATCTGCAATACTGGACAAGGGCTTGCAAGGCTCTTTTAAGGCCAACTGGAGTCCTGGAGAGAATCATAGTGTCATCTGCATAGAGCACCAGAGCAATGCTACGGTCACTTATTTTTGCGGGGTGGTAGTTTGGATTATTTAACCATTTTACCATAGCATTTATGTAAAAATTGAAGAGCAAGAGGGCCAAAATGCACCCATTTAACCCCCTTTTGAGTTTCAACTGACCTCTAGAGAGAACCTTGCATATTACACCTCACCTTGAGGGATGTTTTGGTATGTAAGGGACATAACAGATGGAGGAATCTGTGATCAACTGAGGCAGCTTCCAGCTTCTCCTGTAGCTTAATCCTTGTAACCTTGTCAAAAGCTGCCTTAAGATTTATAAAGGTAGCGTATAATGATACAGGTCTATCTGATGCATATTTTTCAATCAAATGATGAAGAACTAAGCACTGATCTATGGTGCCTCTCCCCTCTCTAAACACGGCTTGTTCTTCGGCAATCAGGTTCTCAAGATCCAGCCACTCAAGTAAATCCTTCATTATAGACCTTGTACTCTCGCTGGAGGGGTCTTTATACATTCTTCGAAAATGAAGTTCCCAGGTTATAGGAGATATATCACAGTCTAATGGGGTATAGATTCTTTCTGAGTGGCAAGCTATTAGACGCCAAAATAAGGAGGAGTTCTTTTGCTTTGCTGCCACGATGAGCTGTTCCCAGGAAGACCTTGTGTTTTGTCTCTTCTTGAATGCAATCAATTGCTTGAATTGTTTTTTGAGTGTAACAGTTTAAGAATTGCTTTATTGCCATATCCAGTCTCGCTTTTGTACTCCTTGTATACCAAGTTAAGGGGCTTTCTTGGCTTCTACGCAATCCTTATCAAACCATGGCTTGGAGGCGGTACAGGACCTCTTAACTGAGAAATTTCGGTCATGTGCTAATAATGGTTGTAGCTCATAAACTAAACTGTAGGTTTTAAATTTAAATTGCCTCCAGAAGTTGTGGGTGCCCCATCACCAGAAGCTTTTAAGAAGAGACTGGATAGGCATTTATCAGAAATACTCTTATTAGAGCCGTGGGTTAGACTAGGTGACCTCAAGATCCCTTCCATCTCTGTTACTATTGTAAGCCGAGAGTTCTGCAAATTAATCCCTGCAGCTCTCTCTGGATGCCTGGCTGGAGACTCTTAAGCTAATTAGTGGCAAGTTGTTTTTTTTTAAAAGCAACACCCCACCCCACCCCACCCGCCCGCCCCCACAGCTAGCTGAAGACGCTTGAGCTAGCTAGCAGCAGTTGGTTTTTTTTAAAAGAAAAGTAAATGCAATGGCTCTAAGCCCTGCTTGGAGGCAATTTAGTTCCTGAGCAGGAAACAGCTGATCGGTGGCTGGCAGGAAACCCTCTCAGTTCAGTTAACATGGCAGTTATCTGAGGAAATAGTTAGATCTTCGTTCATTAACAACCCATTTGATTTAATTAATGAATCTGATTTTGATTCATTTGATGAGGTTTTTTTTTTACTTATGAGCCCAATGGCCAGGCTCCATTAGGTTCGTACCTTGGGGACTACCTTTATTGTATAAATACCCAGGAATACAAAGGAGAACTCCAAAGTTAGTTTTGATCTTGTCTCTCTATGGAATGGATATACTTACACTCTCACCCTTTTTGAACGTCATTTCACAAATGGATGCTCTTCTGTCACATCCTGGGATAGGGTTCAAAGGTCGGCAGACATTAATGTAGTACTTTCTGTGAACATTCTCTCCCGAGTTGTCCATTGCAAACCAGTTTTCTTTTACATTGCCAAATAACGATAAACTAAAAATAGACCAGAAATTATTAAGCCTTTAAATATGTCAGTTTTTAAAAATAAAACACAAACATTATAGTTGGCAAAAATGTATTCAGAAATAAGACAGAAATAATAGTATTCATGTATTTCCCTGAGATAAGCATAGAAATACACTAAAAATTATACATTGTTTATTTAAAACACAGTATTGAGAAAATAAGATTTAATACAACTTATCCACCTCAGAAACATCCATACTGATGGATGAACAATTAAAACTATACATGGACAGCCTTTAGGAGTTGTAAGGTAATAAGCTATTTTTCCATAACAAACTTATTCTCTGATAGTTAAGCATAATGACAGCACTGCTGATCAATGCAAAAGTAGTATTAAGATTAAAATATAAAGTTGTTTTTTGGCTTGGAAAAATGGCTGAGAGTTCTTCCGCATATTTAGAATTTACATGCAGAACTTCTGTTTTCTTGTTTACCTTGACAGATCGTATTGCTCCATGGTTTTAGGATCTGTTACGACACATTCGGTAGGTATTTCTGGACAAGCATACTGAGTATACAACTTGAAGTTGTATGTGAAACTGTCTTCCTCCTAAGTTACCAGAAAGCAAAAAAAAAAAAAGATTGGAAATATAGCATATCAATATTATGACAATTCAAAACGAGACATTTCAGGTTACAGACACAGATTTTTGCTTTTATAGATTCAGGCTTTTCCACCAGAACGTTCAATAGAATCTATATTTATACTTGCAATTAGAAGCAACAGGCCCTAAACAAGAACTTTCAGTATGTATGTGTTTAACTACAGATTCCTCAATGCGGTGCCTAGGACAACAATGAAGTCATCTCCTTTTACTGCTCACTGAGTTCCTCCTCTCAGATAACTGAAACTATTAAAGGGATGACTCACACCCTGGACGGTATCTCTTTACTCTCCTACCATAGGGTAGGAGATATAGGAGTATAGCCAGCCATACCAACAGGCTGAAGAATAGCTTTTATTCTGTTAGGCTTTTGAACGGGAAATAATTTTATAAACTTTTATGCATGATTGACTTGCAAGGCCGGTGCGTTGTGCAATTAGCTCACATGGTGTAATAAGATGGAGGGTTTGTGTCACTGTGAGTTGGGGGTGGGGGCACGAAGGGAGGCTCAGCCAATCTCAATGTATACATGGTTGTACTTTTGACAATAAAGGTTCATTCATTCAAGTTTTAAAAAAGTAACAAAAATTCTATTAAAGATTTATAACTGTAAAGTTAAAACACAAAACTTTCATGGCACACAGTAAAGTGCCAGATTCCAACATTATCTCTACTTCTAAAAGTTTCTCAGAGCCCCCAATAAGCCATATAGGCTCCTTTGAAAAATAAAAAAAATGTAAGAGTACTTTGCCTAGAAATGTAATATTTTTTTTTAAAAAAGGTAAGTTGGAATAGGATGAAACATTCTATATCAGGAGTGGTTACAGAAGTTGGTAGTTAAGCATTCTGGTAAATTGGCATTGTGTAACTGGAGATGCCCATGTGTCAATTTTATGAATGGGTTGGCAAGGGGACCCAGAACAGACTACTTTAAAGCTGAAATGTGTACTTCACCCCAAAGGATAAGAATTATATGAAAATATCTAAAATTGACATCAGAGCCAATGCCTTGATGATTTCTAGGCAATCTACAAAGATCAACCACAAAGACATATAAGGCTTATGGAATTAGAATTCCCCCTCTATACCACTCAAAAACTAAATTTCGTGAATTAATTACCATTTTGTTAGCCTTTCAAAGGCTTGAATTAAACATGCAGTGCAAAGACAGAATTAAAGGAAATTGTTCTTAGTCAGCTCCTACCTGATACTCTGGTACACTCATGTTCGCATTACGATCACACAGGAATGTTATATGGGTAGACCGTGTTGTATGCTGCGCATTGTTGTAGGGTGTGCCATTTTGATAGTTTAGCTGAATAATTCCATCATAATAGGACAGCTGAGAACTGGGCATCCCAAGATTCCAGGAATCTTGGCCACTAGAATTATACATTAATGTAATTCATGTAAGTTTGCTTTAAATGTTCCAGTATAATGTCATCTTCCAAAAAACTAAGCTTTGTTACAAAAGCAAATGCAACTGTCACATATATATTTCTTGATTTATTTCAATCTTATGAATCAACTTTCTGTACTGTGGTTTGTCCCACTGTGCTATGTTACTAATCCAAGATACACTCATGACTGTTTGGGTTATATTTTCCAATCACAATCAACAATAATCCATATTTTATATAGAAGGCAAATTGTTAAGGCCACATGCTAGCAAAAATTTATAGCCACCCAATAAAATTAGGAGCTCAGGTCAAGTATTGATCAGAAGTTCATGCCAATTCACGTAATGGAACAGCTCCTCAGGATTGATCACTTGTGATTGGAACAACTGTCCTAGAGCTTGTGTACGTCTACAATCTTGTCCCTGACATCCTTGGACAACTCTTTGATCCTGGTCATGGCAGAGAGTTTGGAATCTGATTGCTTGCTTCTGTGGACAGGTGTCTTTTATACAGGTAACAAGCTGAGATTAGGAGCGCTCCTTTTAAGAGAGTGCTCCTAATCTCAGTTTGTTACCTGCATAAAAGACATCTGGGAGCCAGAAATCTTGCTGATTGATAGGGGATCAAATATTTATTTCACTCATTGAAATTCAAATCAATTTATAACTTTTTTGAAATGCATTTTTCTGGATATATTTTTTTTGTTATTCTGTCTCTCGCTGTTAAAATAAACCTACCATTAAAATTATAGACTGATCATTTCTTTGTCAGTAGCCGTACAAAATCAGCAGGGGATCAAATACTTTTTTCCCTCGGTGTATAAACTAAAACCTCAATGTCATGTAAGCAACCCAACAAAACACAAAATGATATCCCAAAATGTAATTAATCTTTTTCACCACCTCATAATCACTCAGCTAAAGCAACCAACTCATTTTGAAGATACAACATACTTTTATTTGCATGTCATCAGTAATCCTGGGCCAAATCTTCCCGAATTTGGCCTTGGGGTTAGAGAAAAAGGGCCCTGATGAAAAGACTCAATTCACTAGAGTTGTGACGGCCAAATTTATGCAGAGCAAGTAAAGCAACAGCCCTATTCACAACGACATTTTGGTTATTTCATTCTTTGAGCCCTGCCCTAGATAATTTCCTAATCTACAGTAAGGACAAAAAGTATGTAAAGGCCATCAAATGTCCCATAAAATGGAGATTCAGGAGGCATGCACATAATACTTACTTTTTCTTTACTTGACATGCTGCAGACTCTGACCCACAAAGCTTATTTGACAAAGAGCCACAAATACTAATATAGAAAGTATAGTCACTTGTGATTATGGAGAAAGATTCCTTCATTAGTGGCGATAGGTCGAAGGATACTCCTAAGTAGGAATTTAAAAAAGCCTTCTTTAATAAAAAGTTGTTAATGTGTATAAGACAGTCTTCACAAGAAGAAAAATATGTAATAATCATTTCTAAGTATGTATAATCTTAGACTTAATCTTGGCACGAAGATAACAACAGTGCTAGCTGACACAAAATGTTAAGTGCAAAAAAGGAAATCTGAATTCCCCATCACAGGTTCTGTTTAGCTACATACCAGCTTGAAGATCTGAAACTTTGCAGTGGTCTCCTTTTGTTTTAGACAGGACGCAGGCAGCAGCAGTATGCCATTCAAATTCAAACAAGCACCCATCATATCCATAATTAATCAAAAGGGGAGCGCTTTCCAGATCACCTATCAACAGAACAATACTGATCTGAATAGTCACTCATCTTCAAGAACACAGTAACAGGACTTCCCAGATTATCTGATCAGATATGTGGATCAGTTATTTAATCAGTTTATATTTCTTCAGTCAGAGAGTATTTTCCACGTCCAATAAAATATAAACAGTAACAAATTCCTATTTGACTTTCTTTCTTTCTTTCCACACATTTGTTTTCTCTACCTAGTTTTAGTACTTGTGTAGAAAACCGATCATGTTTTAAGTCTGTATTTATACAGAAATATTGAAGATTCAAAAATTCAAAACTTTTAAGCACCACTATATATGCTATATCCAAGCTTTGTAGAGGAAGACCTGAATGCTGTAATATTCTGCACACAAAAATAATTTTAAAAAAATACTTTGTAGTGGTAAAGACTCAAAAGTCAAAGCTTATAAAAAATACAATTACTACAGAGTATACTATTTTATATAAAGGTCAGATATTTAAGATTTAATAATGAAATCACATCACTCACCTGGTTTACAAATAAGGATTATATTTGTTTCAATTTTTTTATTGAGCGCACATTCGTCTCCCCCTGAATAATGAAGCTCAATATTTTCTCCAACCTTTCTGGGAGAAGACATGAAAGTCCCAAGATTTCTTGTATTATTGTTTTTATCTAAAAAGCAATGCAATATGAAAACTATGAATCCCTGCTTTCACAGAAAAGGCCTTCATTCCCAAACTGGAGGGTTAGTGCAAGTTGACTGCAGGATTGTATACAAAATAAAATATTCAATATAGCTGTCAGATGGAATAGATTATAAAGTGAAGGGATTCAAACATTATTTAAAAAGTCTGTTATAATAAACAACTAAAGATTGTTCTGTTTATGCTGTGGATTCACCAAAAGACCAAGGGCATTATAAGGTGTATATACCCATGTAAATCAAAAGCTAAATCATAATTAAATTGCCGCAATTTTTGGCTTCCATCTGGCATACGGTAAAGGTAAAGGTTCCCCCGCACATGTGTGCTAATCGTTTCCAACTCTAGGGGCCGGTGCTCATCTCCGTTTCAAAGCCGGAGAGCCAGTGCTTGTCCGAGGACGTCTCTGTGGTCATGTGGCCAGCATGACTAGACGCCAAAGGCGCACAGAATGCTTCCCACCATAGTGGTCCCTATTTTTCTACTTGCATTTTTACGTGCTTTCAAACTGCTAGGTTGGCAGAAGCTGGGACAAGTAACAGTTACGCGGCACTCGGGATTCGACCCGCCAAACTGCCGACCTTCTGATCAACAAGCTCAGCGTCCTAACCCACTGAGCCACCGCATCCCTTCACTGGCATACATATTCCTATGCAAAATGAAACTCAAGAATGGAACCAGGAAATATGCCTTTTCTTCTATTGCTGCCCCAATCCTAGGGAATAGCTACCCTTTATGAATGACCCCTTTCTAGTGACATTTAGAAAATAAATTAAAACTATACACTTATGAGTGCTACTCTTACTTGGTTTATTTATTTTATTATTTATTTTATTGCAATTATGTATTTAATAGTTTGTTTATGTAAATTGTATGCTTCCCAGAGCTATGTGACTGGGGCAGCACAGAAATAATGTAAAAAAATAAGTACAACTATTGAAAATACAAGTGGACAAAAAAAAAAGAAGAGGAAAGATGATTATTATTAAGATTCATGGCATAGCCTCCTCCAACAGATGCTCTTCAGGGAACATTACATATAAAGCGTAGCAAGAACAAATGTCTTATAATTCACTTTCACAGTCCTATACTTCTAAATTTTCTGTCCTTATTTTCTCAACTCTTAGGACAGGGGTGTCAAACTCAATTTCATTGAGGGCCGCATCAGGATTGCGGTTGCCCTCAGGGGGCTGAGTGGGTGTGGCCTGGGTGGGCATGGCCTACCGGGTGGGCGTGGCTAGAGTGTGTATGGCCTACTGGGTGGGCGTGGCCAGCTCTACATTGTTCGCATCAAGGGTGCCTATGGGGGCCTGGGCAGGAGTGGGGCAGATCTGAGGGTCTCTGGCAGAAGGAGGGTCTCTGGGCCAGGGCCAAGGCAGTGGGGGCCGTTCTCTCACTGTTTCCAGGATGGCTTCGCGGGCCGCATGAAACCACTTGGTGGGCCGGATCTGGCCCCCGGGCCTTGTGTTTGACAGGTCTGTCTTAAGAGATGGATAGCTACCATTTTTATAACCAGTCTTAGAAATTAAGGATTTATCCAATCTTCTAGAATGTTAAGAAGAGTTTCCTAAATCCAAGGCCCGTTGTAATTTTAATGCAGATACCACCTTAAAATTTGAGACATGAGAATTGAAAAGAAACGTACAAAACAGAGGAACTGGGAGGGCAAGTTCTAGAGCAGACACTTTGTCCTGCAGACTTAAATGAGTATTGTGCTATGAAATAAATGCAGCTTAGCTTTTATTAAGAGAGGGGCTGGGTTTAGAGCCCTACTCACCAACAGAGCAAACTGATGCATCTTTGGCACAGTGCATTGCTTCTTTTTTCTGGAGTACCTTGTGACAGACATTTATAAAGAAGCGTTTCTTTTTTGCTTCTACGGGATTGATATCTACAGCTTCCCAATTCTCCTCTGATTCTAGAATTAAGATGACATATTTCAGATTAAAACATTAAAACATATCCATCGTGTTATTTCCCTTTGGGGTAAACAATTATAAACACTGCAGAAAGAGAGCAAGCAATTGTAAAACAAAGAAATAGAAAAGTAAGCAATAAGAAATGTAGTATATCCAATTTACAATAATACAACTCATAGTAACTCTTCATACTTTTCTCTCCTAGTTTCTACCATAGCTATATGCTGCCTGCTTGCTTTCTAATGCCACATTATCTAACAATCTAACAACTTAATTCCCCACCCAAAATGACAATTAAGTTTAGTTAATGTAAGACTATTTTAAAACTCAGGAACAAGATTCAAAAAAAAAGGAATGCAAAAGAGAGATATACAAATGTGGTCAAGTCAAAATATACTAATGATAAACCAGAGCCTGTAGCTAATTAACACCACTGGACTATTCAAAACCACTACAAAAGTGTCATTTGTATATAATGTAAAACCATACAACAATTTAATGAAAATCATAACATATATCAAAGGGTATGAAGGTCTTCCCCTCCAGGAGGTCAACTTGGGAGCACACTTAATCCATAGTGTTTCTAGGCCTAACACAAAAATCAAACCCAGTACTTGTTGCGATCTGCAGGATTACAGAAATTTCCAAGGCAGCACGCCCTAGAACAATGGAAGAGGACAACTGCCTTATGTCTAATGGATGTGATTGGCCAACATCTGACACAGAGGGCTGGATTGAATATGCCTTAAAAGTTGTCTTAAAATGTTATGCTAGCACCATAGATGACACCACTGTGACATGAATTTGTTGGAGTATCACTGCACACCTGCAACCACAAAAATTCACCAAGTTCATTGAGTAAAGTGCATTCTGCATTATGTTCAAAAGACTAAAACAGAGAGCTTTTCTACTAATGTCTGCAAACATAAATCCTTTTATCTTTGGGAAATCATCAATATTCTACTATTCACCCAGTACATTTGACAAGAATATGTTATGTTTAGGACAGCATTTCAGACAACCAGTTATATATCAACTAGAGATTTAAAACAATTAAGCAGACAATAGATTATTTAAAAGTTTCATACCAGAATGACGAATCAGTCGTGTCAAGTCATACTTTTTCTTCTTATCTGAAACCATGCAAGGCAAACCTTCTTCTTCTCCAACACAGGCATATTTGGTTTGCCAGGTGAAAAAATATGAACAGTCTGTCTCACCATTAAATTCTGGATGCCCTTTGCCATTATTATCTTTAATAAATTCACAAAAATACCAGAAACATTCAGATTAAAAAGTTTTACAATGTAACAGGAAACATATAAAAAGGTACCAAATTAAAGTACTGATATTGTCCATTAATATATTCACATTTAGGCTTATGACACACAATCAAACATAAGAATAACAAAATCCAGTTATCCCAAATAATTCAAGAGATTCAATAATTCAATTAAAAACTTAAAGTCAAATATATACATGGCATCCATTTCCATAGCCTAACCCTAAAACAATCCATCATGTGTTGAAATAAAAAGGCTTTAATACTGCAACTAATACTGGAGTTCACATACCACACTTAACCATAATTTGTTTAGTGCATTCATTTACCAAATAAGCCACAACTTATTTTATCGTATAAGGTCTCTCTTTAAATGACATGGTTAGTAATGAAATGAAATGAAATGAATATCTCGTTTTCTATATAAAATGTTTCTATATAATTTTTTCTTTTTTTAAAAAAAAAGTATCAGCAGTTTCTCCAACAGAACAATATTGCTCAAATTAATCCATTGACAACCAGATTGGTAGATTACCTGCAGTCTGATTGCATTCAAAATTTATGACTGTCATTCTCTGGAAACCCGAACTACAACTATCTCCTCCTGGATACGTCAGAATAAGGTCTCCATCAGCAAATCTGATTTAAAAAAATAATAATAATGCAATTCTACTTAATTATTTTTATTGGATGTCACAACAGACAGAATTTCAAGAACCAGTAGTAGTAAGCATCACAGTGACATCAAAACTTTGTATGATTGCGAGTAGTCAAAACCTGAGGACTACCCACACAGTGTTTTATGTTGTGAAAAAAATATCTTGTTTCAGAAATAAAAACTATTTTTCTCTGACACCAATCAAAATATCCTGGGGCAACATCACAGATTTTTTTCTAAAAAAAAGAAAACACCTCATATTAACATTTCTGGAATAGTACTAACCTGAGAGTTTGATTGGTAAATCTTCCTGCCACTTTCTGCTGACTTTTTTCAGATTTAACTTGGCATGAAGACACATCCTTATCCGTACAAGCACCACCAGTTACTTTCCCACATACATTCAGATAATAGTCATACTCTTTGTCTTTTGCAAGATATGGTGACACATCACCTAAAGAAAATATGATTGAAATCCACAAATCTGAAATACTCAAATGATCATACAAATGGAAATATATACTTAGGTAAAGGTTCCCCCGCACATGCGTGCTAGTCGTTTCCGATTCTAGGGGCCGGTGCTCATCTCCGTTTCAAAGCCAAAGAGCCAGCACTTGTCCGAGGACGTCTCCGTGGTCATGTGGCCGGCATGACTAGACGCCAAAGGTGCACGGAACGCTGTTACCTTCCCACCGTTGTGGTCTCTATTTTTCTACTTGCATTTTTTACGTGCTTTCGAACTGCTAGGTTGGCAGAAGCTGGGACGAGTAACAGGCGCTCACTCTGTTATGCGGCACTCGGGATTCAACCCGCCAAACTGCTGACCTTCTGATCGACAAGCTCAGCGTCCTAACCCACTGAGCCACCGCGTCCCTAATATATACTTAAGACACCAAAATACTTATATGGTCACTGTATAGAATTGTTATTATCTGTCTGTGTGCCACAAGTGATGCTCTTCTTACCATTTTCTAAATTTACCCAATTATTCAGATGCAGGATTTTGCAAGACAAATTTCATTTCATGAAACGACACTTTAGAGATTTATAATTTTCTCCATTTCATCCTGATTCAAAACAAGTGTTTCCTAACAAATTTTCTAGATTTTTCTCCATATCCCAGTTCTGAAGGGATTAAACTGAATGCATGCTGCATCTAGCATTATGAAATTCCATGAAGTTGATCAATCAGTGAAAATATCTGTGACCTAGCTTTTCTCCTTAAAAAAAAAGAACAAAAGGAATAGAGAAAGTCACTAATTTTTCTCTTTATAATGTTTTCAGTTTTGTTTCTATTTCATTCTGCCTTTTTATGTTTTAGCATCTTTAAGCTTATGTGATCATCATCCTCATCAGATACAACTAAAAAAGGAAAACATGTTTCTGTGATTGTTAGAGCAGTGGCTTCCACTGTTGTTTGATCAGATTTGTTCATTACACTGATTTCTAAACTGCTAGAGCATTGGTTTTTAGAGCACTTATTGTAAAGACCAGGTCTATTAGCAAGTTTTGTAACTTCCATCTGTTGACTTACTTGTTGCTTTCATTTTAATGCCTTAATAAATACTGTATTTTTGGCAAAAAGCAAGTTAACTCTTCCCACCCATAAAAATACATTCAAAACAGATAACCTTCAAAATAGTACAGTCCCATCTATGATGACTTCATTTATGTATCTATGTATCATCTGATTCATTTTCAAGAGCAAATCATTGCTTACATAACATTTTGTACCATACATCTATACCAGAATTTGAAAATTGTCTTTTTCTGCTATAACTGCTGGTTTTACTTGTACAAAATACCTTGTTGCACACACGCTGTAAGGGAAATAGGAGTGTTACCTGGGGATTGCATAAGAGGTGTCAGATCCACATAAATACCATGTTGTTCACTGCTCAGAGTACAATTATGACTCTCCAGGTAGTCTCTGGGACAAGCTGACTCAGTAACCCATTCAATCTCATAGCGGCAATTGCTTTGAGCAGTGAGCGTAGGATTTGTATCCTATATTAAAAAAACAAACCTAATCAGATCGTAGAACCTCAATTTATCCACCCCTAAACATAAGCTCACAAGTGCAATACAAGTCTCCAGAACTAGGGAATAGTAACACAATTTCTCATTTTAATATCACCCTACATGTGTCATAAATGTTGCTAAAACGTATTATTTAACTTTTACCAAAACTCAGCCAAAGAAATGCCATTTCAGTGTCAAGGTGGTCTTTTCTTGCATCATCAAGTAGAACAACTGGCTGTATGATTTCATTTTTTTTCCTCCGATCCACTCTAGCCTACCTGCTCTATAAAGACTTTTCCTGTTTACCAATTTAAAAAAATAGTGATGTCACAAATATAGTCTTCTCTCTTTCCCACTTCAAACTGTCTTTCATGCATACTTAATGATAGCCTCTAACTGGCAGGGAAGACAAAGATGTGCTAGAGCAAGACCTGGATGAAGTTTTCTGATACAAAATCAAATTTGGATTCTGAAATTTTCCAATAGAATGTATATGAACTATTTATTATAAAATACAGTAGTTTAGTTTCAAATGGCTCTCTGCTTGCTATATACTGCTCTGTATTTCTAGCTATTAGGTTCTGAATTTTCAATAGCCTAAATTTGGGGGGGGGGAGGTACAAGAGTGAAGATGACAAACTGTTTCATGTTGTGCATAAGCCCTCTTACGAACCACTTTTGTTGTCTCCAGCAATTGAAGGACCATACTACCAAAATCTACCAGAAAAAAAATGCAGTTTTCAACAGTAAAATGTAATGCTTTTCCCACTTTACAAATATCACCCTAAAAAAGATTATTAAAGTTTTGGAAGAATTTATGTAGTTTTTTTCTGTTTTTAACTAAAGCATCCATCCACTCAAAATAGAAAAACTGGCTAAACATTTTAGCCTATCCACTTCTATGACTTTACTGCATGCCTCTAGCAATCTTTAGAAGCCGACCATAAATGAAAACAACAAAAGGGGGGGAAAAGTGCGATACTTGGTCAAAAACATCTGCCTTGATTTAGGGATGGAAAAACTTACATATAGCCTGAAATCCTTTACTGCGGTCATTCAGATTTCAGAATACAAAAGTAACTTTTATTTCTGATTTTTAATAATCCAAATAATCAATTATCAACTTGACAGAATACCATAAAAAACCTCCCCAAACCTACAAACATCCTTGTTCAATGCAATCCTCAATCAATGGAAAACCATGGTTGTAGTTATCAAAAATTGTCCACAGTTTAAAGGTAAAGGTAAAGGTTCCCCCGCACATGCGTGCTAGTCGTTTCCAACTCTAGGGGCCGGTGCTCATCTCCGTTTCAAAGCCGAAGAGCCAGCGCTTGTCTGAGGACGTCTCCGTGGTCATGTGGCCGGCATGACTAGACGCCAAAGGCGCACGGAACGCTGTTACCTTCCCACTGTAGTGGTCCCTATTTTTCTACTTGCATTTTTACGTGCTTTCAAACTGCTAGGTTGGCAGAAGCTGGGACGAGTAACAGGCGCTCACTCTGTTACGCGGCACTTGGGATTCGACCCGCCAAACTGCTGACCTTCTGATCGACATGCTCAGTGTCCTAACCCACTGAGCCACCGCGTCCCGTCCAGTTTAGATAGCCAGAAATTGTAGTAGTAATTTAATTCATTAAGACAGTATTTTTGTTGTCAGGGAAAGACTTATGGAATATTCTGCCTCTAAAGTAACTTTAACAGGCTTGATATGAACTTTGATTGGGCAATTAAAGAAGTATGAGAAAGAATGGCCATGATATTTACTTTTTAGGAAATAGAATATCTCGACTTGGCCCTGTAAAATTGAAGTATGCTGGTACATTTATTTTGAGTTAATGCTATTTAATAATAATAATAATAAAGTTGGAAGGGACCTTGGAGGTCTTTTAGTCCAACCCCCTGCTCAGGCAGAAAGCCCTATACCATTTCAGACAAATGGCTGTCAGTCTCTTCTTAAAAACTTCCAGTGTTGGAGCATTCACCGCTTCTGGAGGCAGGTTGTTCCACTGGTTAATTGTTCTGACTGTGAGGAAGTTTCTCCTTAGTTCTAGGTTGCTTCTCTCCTTGATTAGTTTCCACCCGTTGCTTCTTATCCTGCCTTCAGGCGCTTTGGAGAATAGCTTGACTCCCTCTTCTTTGTGGCAGCCCCTGAGATATTGGAACACTGCTATCATGTCACCCCTTGTCCTTCTCTTCATTAAACTAGGCATACCCAATTCCAGCAACCGTTCCTTATATGTTTTAGCCTCCAGTCCCCTAATCATCTTTGTTGCTCTTCTCCGTACTCTTTCTAGAGTCTCAACATCTTTTTTATATCGTGGTGACCAAAACTGGATGCAGTATTCCAAGTGTGGCCTTACCAAGGCATTGTAAAGTGGTATTAATATTTCATGCGATCTTGATTCTATCTGTCTGTTAATGGAGCCTAGCACTGTGTTGGCTTTTTTGGCAGCTGCAGCACACTGCTGGCTCATATTTAAGTGATTGTACACTAGGACTCCAAGATCCCTCTCACAGTTACTACTATGATCCATTGGCTTTCCCAGTCAAGTAACAGCTCTCAACATCCACCATAGAAAATTGTTGATTACCTCTCTTTGCCTTCCCTCTGGACATACAAAAGTAATTGTAACTGCTGGGTCATGGCTACCACAAAAGTCTGGTCTCTCTTTTACATTGCTGTTTTCTTTTTCGTATCTCAGTTGAAACCTGAAAAAATTAAAAAAAACTATAAACATGAAAAAATAACTACAGTACTGGGAGATTCACACAAAGCAAAGTTTGCAATGTGTAGTTGGAATGTAACAATTAACAAACAAGAGGGCTAGGAAATCTAAGGAACTGGAATTCAAACCTATCTGCAAGATACCAAATTGGAGGAGTGAACGATTGCACAAGTAGAATCTACAGCAGGGCTTTTCAACCAATGGTACGGGTACCACCTGTGGTACATTGGCACCTGGCAGGTGGTACGCGACCATCTTAGGAAAGTGGTAGCAGGGGAGGGGAATGAGCTGAACCAGTGGCAGCACTACACAAGCCTGAGCGAAAGATGGCTGGAGTTGCAGGCCTGTCAGGACTCAGCAGAAGCACCAGGATCAGCGCTAGGCTCCAATTGGAGCTCGGCGCTGATCCTGGCGCTTCTGAGCCCAGAAGAAGCGCCTATCAGCTGGAATGTTGCAGCATCTCCAGGGTCTTGTGATTTACATTCAGATGCTTGGCAAATGATTTATATTTATGATGGGCACAGTGTCCCAGGGTCATGTGAATGACCAAAACCTGCTGCAACCACCCAGCAGAGGGGGGAGAATAAAAACCAAATACCCACCCCCACTGCCAATCCTCAACAGAAATGCTCACAACAATGAAAACCTCGGACAGAAGGAAGAGCGCCACCAGGCAGGCAGGCAGGTGTCTTGCTCGGCTGTGGCTTGAGGGAGGGGGCACTTTTTTCAGTGCCATTGTAACTTCGAACAGTCACTAAGCGAACTGTTATAAGTCAAGGACTACCTGTACTTCATCACTTTTTTCCTTTTTTTTTGGTCAAGTTTTTGACACCTTGCTAGGCAACTAGCGGTACTTGGATGTTGCCATATCCTAAAAGTGGTACAATGGGTGAAAAGGGTGAAAAGCCCTGATCTAGAATAATGGTGTCATAATAATTTCAAATTGTTGTTACTTTTACAAGATGACTCAAATCATGTGTATTGTTTTTCCAGGTTAAAACTACACTAATTCTATCAGTATCATTGCATAATCATTTAGCCCCCCCCCCAAGGCAATATATATAGACACAAAAAATAAAATAGTAATTAAGTTATTTCCAGGGAGATGCTGCGCACTTCAGAAAAATTATTTGTTGAAATTTGCTGCAGAGGCAAAAGTAAATAATGTGGTGGGAACAACAGCTATAAATTCAGTGAATTCAGCAAAGAATATAATACACAATTAGGAACAAAATTAAGAATACTGTACCTATGAAAGCAATGTTAGTGATTCTAGGTCAACCTCTAATAAAAAGTTCTTTTTTTGTGCTCCACAAACATACAAAAATAGACTAATTTTAAAACTGTTGTAAATTAAACAAAGGACATATAATTCAACTCTCAATACAATTCCTAGTGGTAGCAGGAACATGTAAGGACTAAACTTTACATTAATATTTGAACCTTTGCTCAAGGTTGACTCAGCCTTCCATTCTTCTGAGGTAGGTAAAATGAGGACCCAGATTGTTGGGGGCAATAAGCTAACTTTGTAATAATGCTTGGGGGGGGGCAAAAGCCCTAATAAGCAGGCATATACATAGAATGAAGGCTATTGCTAAGCACATTGATTTGTGCATCTTATAGTGTAAGCCGCCCTGAGTCTTCGGAGAAGGGCGGGATATAAATAGGATTTTAAAAAAAAACTTTATAGTTACATTCTTTCAACCTTATTCACTATGAACAGCACTGACATGCTGATGACTTTCAAGGATCGCTCAAAGACTTCAGCCGTACCTGTCTTTATCAAGTTGTTTTAGTAATCCTTTAGTATGGCCCAGATCAAATGCATGACCATCCTTCACCAAACAAGCTGCACTGTCCTCAGGACAACTGCTAGTTTCACCTGATGACCTTCCTGTTGAAGCAATGATGAGTAACAACCTATGTATTACTGATGTATAAATATGTTCCTCAGTTAAAGTTTCCAAAGGTTTGCTTAAATGAAATCAAATATAAGTTCTTTAGTCACATCTTCCAAAACAATAAAAAAATAGAAGGGACAGGCTATTTAGCCAAGTTATAAATCAGAACTATGGCAATCAAGATTCAACTTTATATGCAATAGATACTAAAGTGGCAAAGCGGGCAAGAACATTTAAGAAATTTATGTAAGTGAAGAGATATCGGTGTTACAGAGATACCTTGATCAGAAGTTCCAGAAATAAGGCAAATATGTTTATCAAGTCTTTACATGCAGTATTATGCAAGATTACACTCATTTTTAATGCCTCAAAGTAATTTTCACAGCTTTTAAAAATAACTTAATGCACCAAAGTCATATCTTAGTCATAAAAATGGTATTTTCAAAGGAAGCTATAAAAAGGTAAAGGTTCCCCCGCACATGCGTGCTAGTTGTTTCCAACTCTAGGGGCCGGTGCTCATCTCTGTTTCAAAGCCGAAGAGCCAGGGCTTATCCGAGGACGTCTCCGTGGTCCTGTGGCCGGTATGACTAGACGCCAAAGGCGCACAGAATGCTGTTACCTTCCCACCATAGTGGTCCCTATTTTTCTACTTGCATTTTTACGTGCTTTCGAACTGCTAGGTTGGCAGAAGCTGAGACAAGTAACAGGCGCTCACTCTGTTACGCGGCACTCGGGATTCGACCCGCCAAACTGTCGACCTTCTGATCGATAAACTCAGCGTCCTAACCCACTGAGCCACCGCAACTTTAATATATGTTCTTAAATATTTTATATAACTGAAGTTGTGATTTTCCCATAAAATTATATTTAAACTATTGCCTAATATTTCCATAAAGCAGTCTAATAACCCTACAAACAACAGTTTGAGAAAATCTTGAGGTCAGACATTTTCCCCCACATATTTAAGGAAGATCTCACTATTATTGACACCTAAAATGGAATAAGGTAGTACCAATAAGATATACTGAACTATGGATTATTCAACAATCAAAATATCCAAGATAAATAGGCATAAACATTATCTAATACTTAGAAAAAAGTTATGGGGAAAATGTCAGAAAAGTGGGAGAGTTGATCAGCAGATTCTGCAAAGCCACAGATACAAAAGGAAAATTACAGTATATTTTTAAAAATTGGAAAGTCTCATAAATATTAATGGTAAATAAATATCTGAATGTTGAATAAAACAGAGGTATTAAATAAAATGGAGAACATGATTGAGGAATCTGGCAACATGGTTCAAATAAAAGCACTAATACTTTATGTCTTTCATCCTAAAGGGAAGCATAGTAAAATTTTAGATGTAGAAAATGTCTTGCCTTATGGAGATTAGAGAAAATCACCCATTATTTAGTTGGGTTTCATACCTATGTTTCTACAGATGTTGATGTATAACTGCGAATCATCATCTGAGTCGTCTATCAAGTATCCACCAGAAGTCTTAATCAATGGATTTAAATCACGCTTCTTCAGATTTTTATCAAATATGTAGCAAGGCACCTAGAAATTTAAAACATAAGTGTCTTGCAAGTAAGATTATATACAATATTGGGTCATTATTGGCATTCCACCTGTCATTCTATGTTTCAAACAGAAGCACTTTAACCTGGTCCTATTTTTCAACATGCAGAACGAATAAAGATATTATGCTTCCATCTTGTGGTACTGATGAGAATGCGCACTCATTGAAAGTTACTATTTCTCACAACTTGAGCAGATCAAAACCAGAGTATTTAGTAAGTATATACAGAACAGTCTAATCAAACCTCCAGTATTCTGGAAGGGCCATCAGAATCCATAACTTCCTTGATACACACACGGTAAATTGTAAAAAGGAGCTGCTATGTTCGTATCTGGGTTGTTATTTTACTCTTGCCATGTAATTGATTGCCTGCTTGCCCAGCAGTTTTCTAGGACAGGGGTTCCCAACACCCAGGCCATGGCCCACTACTAGGCCTTGAGCCTTTTGGAACCAGGCCGCAGAAGTGGCAGGCGAGTGTGCGCATGCGCACCCCCGCTTCTGCAAACAGTAGTCCAGCAAGTGCACTCCAATTGCATGACCGGCAGACACATGTGCTGCCATTCACGTAAATGGAGCAACATGTGCATGCATGCTTGCCTGGCACTCGTGCGAAATCATTTCCTTTCTTCTCCCCCCTTCCCCAATTAGTCCACAAAGCCAAAAAGGTTGGGGAACTCTGTTCTAGGAGACTAAGCAAGCAACAGCAAGAATGGAAGGGGGACATGAGTGTATGCAAGAAAGAATGTACTCAATTCAATACATAGTCTACTGAGACAAAGCCATATTCAAAATATAAAAACGTGTTCTCAAAGTTTACAAAATATCAACTTCTTTCACACACTGCAGAATATTTAACTAAAAATTATATAAGCAGCACTAGAAGAGAATAATAAATTATCTTCACCTTTTTGTTTTAATTTGGATTCCATGAAAAGGAAGACTAACTTAGTTGCCTGAATTAAGCTCCACTGAATCATACAATAATACCTAGAAGCAAAACTAACCAATGCCTCACCTCAGTCAAAAGGATTCCACAAGTTACTTAATCCCTGGTGCAGATAAGCAGGGAGGCCTTAAACTTAATGCCTGCATCTTTATTGCTAGATCCAAAAACCGGTAGATACCGTATTTTCTGGCGTATAAGACTTTTTAACCCATGAAAATCATCTCAAAAGTTGGGGGGTCGTCTTATACGCCCAGTCGTCTTATACGCCGGAAAATCAGCGAGCCTCGGAAGGCACACCCTCCCCTCTCACTGTGGAAGCAGGGCAGGCTGGCGTCTGGCGGGAGCCGGCAGGGCAGTCCTGCGCACACGCGCGCTTCCCAGCTGTTAAGGAGCACTCCTTAGCAGCTGGGGAGCGCGCGTGCACAGGACTGCCCTGCCGGCTCCCGCCCGACGCTCTTCCCTCTTGAGGCAGCATCGCTCCCCGGCTCCTAAGGAGTCCTCGGGGATGCTGCCTCAAGAGGGAAGAGCGTCGGGTCTTAACAGTGCTCCTTAACAGCTGGGGAGCGCGCGCGTGCGCAGGACTGCCCTGCCAGCTCCTGCCAGACGCCAGCCTGCCCTGCTTCCTCCACAGTGAGAGGGGAGGGCGTGCCTTCCCGGGCTCGCTGATTTTCCGGCGTATAAGGCGAAAAATCTTGAAAATCATCTCAAAAGTTGGGGGGTCGTCTTATACGCCCAGTCGTCTTATACGCCAGAAAATACGGTAGTTCAAACCAGAAACAGATAACTTTTTGACTCTAACAATACATGGCATTTAATATCACTTGTCGTAAACAATATGAGATGATCATTTTGGAGCCCTGAATTGGTAAGAAAATAATAAAGTGAGGATGCATTGCTTAGTTAACCTATTAGGCCCAGTGAATCTAGTGGACTGACTTCTCAGTCAACCTGCATACGATGATATTTTAGTTTATGTCCAAATAGAATTTGTGTTACCTCTTCAGCTGATGTAAATAAGTTCTTCTTGCATGCAAGGAATGTTCTCCATTCAAAGTAATGAACACACTCAAATGAAGTCACAAATTCTGGGGAACCCTGATTAAGAAAAAAGTGATACACAATACTGATCAATTTATATTTATAAAACCTAATAGCAAACAAGTTTAAAATAAATTCTACTGGTTAATACAATTTACATTTCCAAGCAAGAAACTACTTTTACCCAGATATATATCAACTCTTGAGTGAGAAAAGTCACCCATGAATTAAAATAACTGGGAGAATAAAACAAAATTAACATTTCAGAACCTAGACACTACAAAATCAAATACCAAGAATTTTTATCTTTAATAGCACCGTACTGTTTTGTAAGCCATCCAGAGTCCCTCTATCAGGCAGATGTATACAAATTTAATAAATATATAAAGTATACAAATTTAATAAATATATAAATAATGATTTTAAGATGTTCTGGTAAAGAAACTTGCATGAAAATAGAAATATAATGAAATGCCTAAAATAAAGTATGTTTATTTTACTTAATATCAAGCACATAAGTTGAATGGCAGATTTCTTTATCATAATTTTTAAGAAGTACTAGTTTTATATAATCTGGCCAATTTGATATTTCCCTTTCATTTGGGAAAATAGATAAAAACAATTTGTAAAGCTGGAACATGCAGATACATTCTAGGACAAACATAATTCTTCTATCAGGACTGGGACAGTTTATCAGTACTTAATAATTAAAAATAATTATTGCCTATTTAGAAATAAAATTTTCAGCAGTAACATACTAACCAAAGTCTTCCCACAATAGAAATTGATGTTACTTTGCCATGTGTGTTTACTTCCCTTAGAACAAGTTTGTGTAGTGTTGAATTCCAAGAGTAAATTAGACCTTCTTATCTGTGAAGATTCCCCTAAAACAAAAAGAGCATACATTAATCTCAAAAGGTGATTTCCAATTATGAGTTACAGATTAAAACCCACAAAAATCTCACACCAACAGAGCATAGAAGAGAAGTCTGCGGAAAACCAAACAGATTATGAATACCAAATACCACCAAGCATATATCTAGGCAAGAAATGTATGCCCAGTATATGTGAATAGTTATCAAAATGGAGAAGTAAATAACATTAACAAGCTCTTGATAGAATTTCCAAACTTTCCTTTGGGCCTATAACATATCCAAATAAATTTTACATATGCCTTGATAAAACCATAACTGATACTGTCAATTCAAGTAACTATTTAAAAAAAAGATGTAGAATTGTAGCAGAAATGCAACATTTTCCATGAACCAGGAAAAGGGACACCAATCAAACAAATGATATGGGGTCCAAAACCTTACACAGATAAGTACACATATGTTCTAAGCAGGGTGGCAAAGCAATGTGATTATAAGCTTTTTATCACAGTCCAAAGAAACATTTGAAACACACATAAACATAGGCCAAGGATAAGGTAAAGGTAAAGGTTCCCTGCACATGTGTGCTAGTCATTTCCAACTCTAGGGGCCGGTGCTCATCTCCGTTTCAAAGCCAAAGAGCCAGCGCTTGTCCGAGGACGTCTCCGTGGTCACGTAACCGGCATGACTACACGCCAAAGGCACACGGAATGCTGTTACCTTCCCACCAGAGTGGTCCCTATTTTTCTACTTGCATTTTTATGTGCTGCTAGGTTGGCAGAAGCTGGGACGAGTAACAGGTGCTCACTCTGCTACGCGGCACTCAGGATTCGACCCGCCAAACTGCCGATCTTCTGATCAACAAGCTCAGCGCCCTAACCCACTGAGCCACCGTGTCCCAAGGATACTTGCCAAGAAAGTGGCCCTCAAAGAACTACAGTACAATCTTGTGCAGGTCCACTTTAAGTCATGATGAACGAGTTTCAATTGAGCTTATCCTCAAATTAAATTCATCTAGAATAGCCCCCTCTTCAAATGCAGAAATAAAAAGTGTGATATTGGAATGGACTGCAGAAAAGCAGAATAGAAAGAGTACAGACACTTTTGAACACTGGTTTTGAAAAAGACTCTTGTGAATAATAGGCAGCCAAAAAAAAACCCATGCCATTAAACAAATCAATCCACTCAAGGCACAAATGGCCTGGCTCAAATTATCCTACCCTGACTGTATTATGTGAAGATTTAGTTCTCTAGAAAAGGCTGTAATGCTGGGAAAGGTGGAAGGAAAAAACGAGGAGAAAGTCAGCAGCAAAGCAAATGGATTCAATTATGAAGGGTGCACGGCTGGAAGACCAGTTAGGGACAGACTGTCATGGATGGCACAATTTTGGTTCTCAAGTCCTCAGACAGTTCTCTTCTCCTCTTTCTGTTGTCCATGCTTAGCGTGGCACACACAGACACACAATGCAAAGACTAAGTGAACTTCTCTCCTTTTTATCTGCTTTCAGGTGTGATTTTTATATTGCCCACACCTGTTACTTGCCCCAGGTGAGTTTAAAGGAGCACCACGTGCTTGAAACAATCTTGTTTACCCACAATTTTGAAAGGGTGCCAATAATTTTGTCCGGCCCATTTTTGGAGTTTTGTTTCACATTATGTCCAATTTGCTTTTTTTCCTCCCTTTTTTGTTGTGTTCCAATACACACAAAGGGAATAAACCTGTGTATAGCAAAACATGTGTTCCTGCAATACTTTTCTGTGAGAAATACTTGATTTTCTGGAAAAATTTCTGGGGTGCCAACCATTTCGGCCATGACTGTATCTTCAAGATTTCTGATATTTCAAGATGTTTTTCCAAAGAGAAAAAGTTACAATGTGAGGCATGCTGGAGCAAACCAATTCAGATATATACATGGATGCAAATACAGGTCATTCTTAGTTCTCACATAAAAGAGAACATGATACAAACTGCGGTTACTATGTTTTATGCTATGAATAATATATTTATCACAAATCCTTTTAGATTGGTTAATAACATACTAATTGCATAACAAACAAAAACTTGTTTTAATTTCTCAGTAACTATTTTTAATTTCCTTAACTAAGATATCTAGGGACTCAATTTTTAAAGTGTATAAAAGTTGATCAAAACTAAGGGCATGCTTACAGCAATATCTTTGAATGTGAATAGGGCTTTTTTCTCTTATAACTGGCCTTCTAACTTAGAGCAAATAGTTCAATGCAACTTAAATATGTGCCTCTCTATATTGATATAACAAGTGACGCAGTGGCTCAGTGGGTTAGAATGCTGAACTTGTCGATCAAATGGTTGGCAGTTTGGCGGGTCGAATCCCGAGTTGAGCGCCTGTTACTTGTCCCAGCTTCTGCCAACCTAGCAGTTCGAAAGCACGTAAAAAATGCAAGTAGAAAAATAGGAACCACTACGGTGGGAAGGTAACAGCATTCCATGCGCCTTTGGCGTCTAGTCATGCCGGCCACATGACCACGGAAACGTCCTCGGACAAACGCTGGCTCTTCGGCTTTGAAACGGAGATGAGCACCGGCCCCTAGAGCCGGAAACGACTAGCACGCATGTGCAGGGGAACCTTTACATTTACCTATATTGATATAGACATGAAAAAGAGAGTGAAGAAGCAACAGGTTCTTCCTTGAAGGGGGGAGAGAGAAAGGAGGAAATAGAGAGGGAAGGTATATCATAAAGCTCAGTTCTGGTAAGGTTAAAAGCATCCTTAGACCAGTCTAGTCTGGTACAATAAAAGGCATCTGGTAATCATTTCTCTTGTCCCAAAATATGAAACCTCCAGACAACTGCACCGGTGCAGGTTGGAAGAAGAGGAACATGATCTTGCTTATGCTACAAAAAGGGATGTTAAACGTATTTATCAACAATTTGTCTCTAAAGGTTCTACTTTTAGTTTCAGCTGAGAAAAGCCCAATACTAGTATTGCATATATTTCAATACAGATATTTTTTTCTCACATCACTTTAAGATTTCATCTGTGTTCTGCAACTTTATCTGAATGTACCTGCAGCTGATGTGAGATTATATCAACATCCAGTATTATTTGTCTGAGAAGATCCCCAAAGGCTTTGCAGAAAATCATGAAGAAATGATTCCCTGAAATCAGCAGTTTTAAAGTCATTGAGAGAGACAAAATATACTTTTTTTCCAATAATATTTCAGCAGCTGTCTCTTTGACAGACAAGCACCAACCTTTAGACAACATCCTTTTGGCATATTTAGAGAGGGAGCCAACCTTATATACAGAAATCTTTGCCAATATAGGAATAAATGCCAAATCTCAGAAATGGAGCAAGAGTGCACAATTATTGTAATTACAGCCTTGACGAGAAATTCATCATGCTTATCAGATAAAACTTTTGGAATGCTTTAGAATAGGGGTGTCAAACTGCTGGCCCGCAGGCCGGATGTGTCATCGGGAAGCCGCGCTCACCCCATTGCTGGCAATGGCAAAACTGTCCTGATACGTTGTGCAATGTCACGTGACGTCGTGAGTTTGACATGTCTGCTTTGGAATATTTTTTAATTTTTTTAAAACACTGGTTGGCTGGCATGGGCAGGGGGCTTGTACTAAAGTCTTAATAGCGAAGCAACTCGTTCCTTTTCTGAGCCTATTATTTATCAGCTATAAAGACTGGGCTGAGAGGATACATTTGGCAAGATAATGTTTTCATAATTAATGATGCTGCTCACATTGCTTTTGCCACAGACTGCTCACTGGTATTACCACACCAATTCCTGCTTGCTTTCTACTTTCTACTTTCAGCAGTTACTTCAAATTCAAGGATGGGCTTGCAGTAGTGATGATGGTATGGACCCAGGTTTTCAGATTATTTTTCTTCACCTCCTAAATACAATGGCTTCAATGCAGCTATTCAGCAGCTGTAAAACAGTTTGTCTGACACTCCCAGAATGCAGATAAAGATACTGCAATCTTTGGGGACCAGCTGCCCACCTCACAAATGTGACTCTGGACAGATAAAAAAATCTAAAACTGTACCACTAGTAAAATAAAAATTAAAGATGAGAACAAACAATGTGTTGCGGCAACCAAGGAAACCAACAACCAGCATACCTAGGCTCAGCTAAATTCCCAACCCCACGCCAGGAAAATAGCCAGGTCTTAACAGCTTTCTGAAAAGCCAACACAGTTTGGGGTCAACTTAATTTCAGGTGGTCTGGTGTTTTATGGTGTTCCAGAAGGCAACAAGAAAAGATACAGTTCCAGGGTCCCATAAGATAGCACCTTAAAATATATACGGGATCTGGAACACACCCCTCTTATCAGACCTGACAAGACACCTAAGTGGTCTAGGTGTGGTATTAATCTAAGGGACATAAATAAATTCATTTAAAAATGACATTTCAACATGCATATTTAAAAAAATAGCAAAACTGCATCTCATAGGCCAGGGCATTTTTAGTACAAATTGATAATAATAGCTTATTTGTTAATTAGGAAAGCTTGTTGAGTTCATGAATATTTGACTTAAGTTTAAAAAGGAAAATGTTAAGAAGTCGGAGTCTTTCCACTTTGGGTCGATGAAAATCCTGTTGAGTTTTATTTTAGATTCTGTAAAATTAGCAAAGTTGGAGCTTCAAACATTTGAGTGCCAGATGAGGAGTGTGTTAGCTTTTTTCTTTTGTAAAGTTTAACATATGTCCGTAAGAGATGTTGAAGCAATTAAGAAAAGCACAAGAGAAAATATAACGCTCCCATTTTATAAACAAACAAGACAAATACTTTCATACAGAATGGCAATCATATAGTTAGGAATAGAAACCTGTGGGCAGTTAGGGCAGATCTTTAACTAGTTTGGCACACCTTAACATACTATTTTATTACACCAATATAGGGAAAGGTTCAGACCATCATTGGTAGAGTAGCATTCCACATAGACTAAAAATATCAAGCTGCACAGCTCTACCCCTGCTTCTTCTCAAAAGCCCAATTCAGTTGGTATATTATTGAACTAGTTTTTAGGAATAGCCTCTCCATTTAGTAGGCTCATCCTAGAATGTCTTCACACAAGAACAGATTATATTGTGTAACCTAAGTCAGAAAATGTGCTGGTCATTCTTACAGAGATCCAGCTTCAAATTGAAAGCTCTTTTCAAAAAGTTTTTTATTTATTATTTATTTATTTATTTAAACTTGTATACCGCCCTATTCCCGTAGGACTCACGGCGGTTTACAGGGAAAAATTAAAAATACATAACATACAAAGTTAAAAACGATTAAAACTAAGATTAAATTAAGTCCCTGAATTTAAACTAAAACCCCATTAATAAATAATTAAAACCCCTCAGTCTGGGCCAGACAGCTCAAAAAACCAGGTTTTCAAGTCCCTGCAAAATGAGCGAAGGTCGGGGGCAGTCCTAAGCTCCGTGGGAAGTTGGTTCCAAAGGGCCGGCGCACCCACAGAGAACGCCCTTCCCCTCGGAATAACCCGCCGGCATTCATTGACCGGCGGTACCCTAAGAAGGCCCTCCCTGTGGGAGCGCACAGGACGATGGGAAGTTGATGCCGGCAGCAGGTGTTCCCTTAGATAATCCGGACCCAAGCCATTTAGAGCTTTATAGGTCATTACCAGCAGTTACATTGTAGAAGTTATCCAGGTCATACCAAAAAAAATCAAAAACAAAAGCCTATGGGATTCAGATGAAGAGTCACCCGTTATACTTTTACTTGGCTGAATTAAAATGTGATTTTGAGTGTATGTCCCTCGTTCAAGTATTTATACATAATTTTATTATAAAGCATTCCTTCTCCTGCTGGCATTCTTTCACACAAACCTAATTGTTTTATTCTGAGTTTTAGTTATTTCTTATTCATAATTACTGATCCGATGTGCTGCAGTGGTTAAGGCACTAGGCTAGAAACCAGGAGACTGCCTTGGGTCAATCACACTCTCTCAGTCCTAGAAAGGAGGCAATGGCAAATCACCTCTAAAAAAACCTTACCAAGGTAATGGCCAGGAGTCAACAATGACTCGGGGCACCCAAAAAAAAAATCATGACTTTACTTGGCACCAACGCAATCATTTTAAAGAATGAATGGCAGAAATCCACTTAATGAGCGTATGGTGGTGATTAGAATTTATTAATCTATTAAGCGGTCACTTTCTCCTGCTGATTCTGAGGAGGAAAGAGAAATAACTTACCCAAATCCCTGGGTTAACCAGATCATGGGGATTGAGGTATTAGCAGAAAATCTTGCTAATTCAAATAAGGTTCTCTAATAGAACAAGTGATCAAGACCATAGCAGAATCGTGCAAAGCCTTGGACAGACTATTTACATATCCTGCCTCATTAAATATACTGTAAAGAAATTATTTCTTCCTGGCAAACACAGAAACTGGCCTCTGAGATCTATTACATTGTACACAAGGAATCCAAACATGTATAAATGAGAGAAACGTTTAATTTTAACCCAACTTTTCTTAACCTGGAATGCTCCAAATATATTTGGCATAACAATATTGTGGACTATACCTGGAGTCATGGAGAAGTAGAGCCTACTAAGATAACTCAGGTTTCATTTTGATCGTCTGTCAAAAAGTACACTCTACATACTTCCAAGCTGATAGGATAAAAGCCATAGGATGCTAGCTCACCAGATAATTTCTAAACTATATATCATAACTTGCACATAACAAAACACAAGAGCTTAGAGTAAAAAATGGGCTTTGATTCTACTTATGATGTATGAGCTAAACCAATTCAATCAGTGTGGTTCTTATCATTAAGAGAGAATGCTGTATATGGTACAAGTACTACTAAGACAAGCACCTTTCCCCAACTTATTAAAACGTATTATTTGAGAATCTTAATTTACCCTAAGTCATGATGGGCTGCACATCTCATTTATTGTCTCATAAAGTGATGACCATGGCACACAAAAAAGCAATTTGAAATATAAGGAGAGTCAGTAGCAAAGACCATGATTCCATAAATGAAATAAAAGAAAAAAAGAATTATTGTATATCTATAAAATTAAGAGAAAGGGATATGATGTACAGGTAGTTGTCGACTTACAACAGTTCATTAGTGACCGTTCAAAGTTACAACGGCACTGAAAAAAAGTGATTTATGACCATTTTTCAGACTTACAACCATTGCAGCATCCCCATGGTCATGTATCAACTGATTCATATTTATGATGGTTGCAATGTCCCGGGGATGTATGATCAGCTTTTGTGACTTTCTGATACACAAAGTCAATGGGAAAGCCAGATTCACTTAACAACAGTGTTACTAATTTAACAACTGCAGTGATTCACTTAACAAATGTGGCAAGGAAAGTTGTAAAATAGGGAAAACTCACTTAACAAATTTCTCATTTAGCAACAAATTTTGGGGTCAATTGCGGTTGTAAGTTGAGGACCACCTGTAATAGGTTTGAATGAAAAGGTTTCATTTTGTGAATTAGAATAACTGGATGCATCAATATCTTCAGAGGAATGAAAAGGGACGGACCAAATATGAGTTCTGGAACAGATTATGCAAATTTTAAATGTATTAGATTCCAGGGGAAAAATTATTCCATTAGCTGATGTGGATGGATGAGAGACAAGAGAGTTCAGAGTTTATAAAAATTGAATGGGTGAGCGACTTAGTGAATAAAAATAGTGACAGGTATTTGGATTGAAAAAAATTTGTCTGGAACATAAGGTTTAAGCACAAGTCTATTCACACGTTCACATGGGAAAGGAATAAGTGCAAATCTAGAGACATACAGTACTAAGAAAAGCTAAAAAAATTAAATAAAACTAGAACAGTTCTGAATGCAAAAAAGGCCATTATTTGGCACTATCAAGAGTCAATCTTGGGCAAGATTGGATATTGGAGAAGTGAAACAATTAGAGGGAAGGATTAAAGGATTATACAAAGGGAATATACAATCTATGTATGAAAAGTTATAAATTAAAACAATGAAGATGGTAGGTGCTCGGAACAAAAACAAATTACCGAGTACTACAGAAATATGGAACAATAACAACAATAATGAGCAGAATAGAAAAGGATGTTTCTGGAATAATGTGTATATGAAAATTACTGTTGCAAAAAATGAGGATGTATATAGATAGAAAGAATAGATGCACAGGAAGCAACTGAATGCAACAAACAATTGTAAAGATTAAAAAAGTAGAAAGAACACGAACATGTTACTGAAGTAACGTATTATTCTCAAAGTGAGTGAAGATGAAGTCTCCAGTAGAATGAAACTTAACTGAAATAAATATGATGAAATGAATTGTGATGATGACAGCACAGCAGTTTAAAAGTTTTAGAAACTTTAGAAATAACAATATGTCAAATATTACTTTTGCAACCAATCCAAATCCAAGAAGAAAAAGTTGCAAAAAAAAAGTCATGTCTTTAGGATGTGAGAAATTTTTAAGCTGTAGATATGACAACGTAACAGAGAAAAATGTGTAACATCTACAAGAATATCTTGTTTCCCCTATATAAAGGGAAAGTTAGCAAGAGTCAATGAAAAAAGTCAAGGCAATTAGTTTATTAATTGTGCTTGTGAACTGAAGGTGTTTGGCAGAATTTTGACTTGAAAGGTATGAGACATGACAATCAGCCAGAGTCAGTAAGTACAAATACGTTTTTATACCAGACAGGACCAGACTCTTTCATCGTCACTGGGAAATGTATGAATTGAAGAAAGAAAATTAATTGTATATTTGTTGATTTAAAGAGAAAGTGCATACTACAATGGCACCTTGGTCCCTGTCGTTAATTCATTCTGAAAGATGTGCCGAATACGGGTACCGAGAAAACCATGTGACCCGCTATTTCAGCCAGAAGAAATAGTGAGTCATGAAGCAGTCAACATCAACATATTCTTCACTGCATGTTGACAACTCAGAGAAACATGAGTGCTGGAACAAGGTTTGTACTTCAAAAGGCATCAAATACTGAATTCAATGAATTTTGAAGCAGTCAAATGCCGAGGTATGACTGTAAAGTGAGTAGCCTTGAGTAACAAAATGTTTTGTGGAAATTTTGGAGGGTGTATCATGACTCTTTCGTTGTTTAAAGCATTTATCAATGAAGCAAGGCAAAGACAGTTGGCAAGGACAAAACAAAATGGAGGTATTATTAATGATGCTGGTATAAAGTAAATGTACAGGTAGTCCTCAACTTATGACTGTTTGGTTAATGTTGGTTCAAATTAATGGCCTCGGAAAGAAACCTTTTCCTCGTATACCACACATCTGACTATCACAAAACACTGTAGATCTCCTATGGTCATGTGATTGAGATCAGGGTATTTGACAATCAATTTGCACTTATAAGCAGTTCCCCACTTCCCATGTTCATATGTTCACCATTTGCAATCTTCTTTGCTAGCGTCCCCAGAAAATCAATGGGAAAGCCAGCAAGGAATAAGATCACATTTATTGTTATTTTTTACTATGAGCAAATTGGCTCACATTAAAAATGAAATTGTTGCCTCAAAAGCAAGTATCTACCCATACAAATACATAACACACATACACACAAACACACACACACACATAAATATTAATCACTGTCCATTTGGAGTATGCAGCGGAAAGAGGAAACTTGATAGTTCATAACGTTGATGTTATATGGAACAAAACTGAATCTGGATGTTCTGCTTTGGATACCACAAAGCCTCCTCCCAGGTAACAAGGAAAACAGGTTGTGAAGAGGATGTGTACCATCCCAACCTTGCTCAAGTATCGCTTATGTGCTATGTCAAGGAGAGAGTGAACTACCATTAATTTTTTCTACCATCCTCACCATTCTCTGCACTGGCTTCCTGTCTGAAGCAGTGATGCTTCCAAATCAGACAGTAATGTAATATGACAAGATATTCTCAATCATCCCTCTGTAGAAAGCGGTACGGACAGGGGAAGGAAGATGAGCTTTTCTCACGCAATGCAGAAAATGCAGGCACTGCTGTGCCCTCTTCAGCAGTGTCTCACTGTTGAACGATCAAGAGAAGACTGAAAGCTCCTGCCACCTGCCAAGAGGACTTCCTATTATCTCTGCAGGCTGGCTGGAAGAGCTGCCTACTGGATGGATTTCAGCTCCATGCAGAGCTCAAACCCTCTGGCACGCAGCCTTTTCCACTCTCAAAGAGCCACCTGCCTGGAAGGTTTCAATTCCACAAGGAGCTCAAATTCTCCAGCAGGCAGCCTTTTCACTCTCAAAACCGCCTGCTACAAGATAGGCAGCTGATTTTTTTTTAATCCCATTTATATCCCGCCCTTCTCCGAAGACTCAGGGCTGCTTACAATTTAAAGCACAAATCAATGTGCTTTACTCTGTCTACTTCACAACCTGGGATATCACTTAACAACCGCACACTCGAGTGCCAGGATTGTGGTAGTTGAGTGAAGTGGTCACAAAGGTATCTCGCTTAACAACCATTTCATTCAATAACCGAAATTCCAATCCAATTATGGTCATAAGGACCTGTAGTCCTTTCCTTTTTTTCTTGTATCATACCTTTCATTTCTTTGTTTACTATTTCTTATTTTAGAGCATTTCGTGTCATTCCATTTAACCGAAAAGAAAATGTGAAACATATTTAAATAGATACCTTTTATATAAATTTTAAACTGCTTTTTTTTTTAATCCCATTTATATCCCGCCTTTCTCCGAAGACTCAGGGCGGCTTACAATCTAAAGCACAAATCAATGTGCTTAGCAATAGCCTTCATTCTATGTTATATGCCTGCTTGTTAGGGCTTTCACACACACACCCCAAGCGGCATTATTACAAAGTCAGCTGAATTGCCCCCAACAATCTGGGTCCTCATTTTACCTACCTCGGAAGGACGGAAGGCTGAGTCAACCTTGAGCCTGGTGGGACTCGAACCTGCACTAATTGCAGGCAGCTGGTGTTACTTAAGGAGGCATTAGCCCACTGCTCCACCAAGGCTCTTTTAAAACAACAAGCCTTCGGCATTAATATTTATAAAAAACAGAAGCTGAACAGATGACATTTGTCATTTTTAATCCAGGGAGCAGACAAACCTTTAGACTTACCTACTGAGAAAGATAACTGTTGCTTTAGATCATGGGCACAAATGGCACTGGATTCCCCACAATCTCCTGCATGACCACAGGGATTTATTTTATAATGCACTTTATCAGGATCAACAGCTTCCCATGTGTAACTGAAAAAAAGGAGGGAAATCATGATTGCTATGTTTTAAACAAACTCCACAAATAACTGTTTCAACATAGACTACTGCTGTCAAACATATCTTCAAGTCAGCAACTTTTTCATCCACCCTGACCTGCTCATTGTTAATACTGTGCTTATATATTCTGTGTTTGAACATAAAGTATATATACATTTAAAAAGTAATAATATAACATTAATATTCATAATCATCCTAATAATAAAAACAAAAAGGAGGAGTCTGGAAAATTATGCTATGAAACTAACTCTTCCAAAGCCATTGCACTTGATACCTTGAAGATACCTTGAATATTGGAAAGATAGTTAAAAACATAAACATTTCACACAACAATTCATTAGGAGTCAAATTACTAATCCCGTTGTTATAAACCCAAATGAGACACTTCTTAGGACAAAAACAAACCAAATTTCAACACCTAAGTGACCACAGGAACGGTTATAATCAACCCATTAAACATTTTGAGGTATCATATATACCAGGGGTATCAAACTGCCAGCCCACGGGCCAGATGCGTCATCCGGAAGCCGCGCCCACCCCATTGCCGGCAATGGCGAAACGGCTCCGATACGTTGTGCGACGTCACGTGACATCGCGAGTTTGACATGTCTGATATATACAAAGCAAAATATTTTGATTTTGTAGTCATACAAATCTAATTTCATAGACTTGGCAGCAATTTCCATTGTTTTAGCAGAAGACATTTTAAAAGATTCCTGAATTTGCATAAATAATTCAGCTTCTTTTTAAAAAATGTTAGTGACCTAGGAATCACAGTTAATTCCTCCAAACTGAGTGATAGGATCAGGAGCAGTTATAGCATTTGAACTAGATAAACTGCATAACAAATACTTAAATTCAAGGTACTGAGATTCAAGGTACTGGTAATGGTGTTTAAAGCCCTCCATGGCATGGGGCCGGAGTACCTTAGGGAACATCTGCTGCCGGCATCAAGCTCCCTGCGCCCTGTGCGTTCCCACAGAGAGGGCCTCCTCAGGGTGCCACCGATCAGAGAATGTCGATTGGTGGCCCCCAGGGGGAGATCCTTCTCTGTGGGCGCCCCGGAGCTGTGGAATCAGCTACCGGTAGAGCTCCGGATGGCGCCCGATCTTCGCTCCTTTCGTCGCGATCTCAAGACGTTTCTGTTTGTTCAAGCCGGCCTAGCCTGATGGGGATTGGTGGGGTTTTTTATTTTTGGTGTCTTAATTTTAACTTGGTGTTTTAGAATTCTATTCCAATTGTTTTAACTTGGGCAATCATTTAATCTCTTTTTAATGTTTGTATTTAGTATTTTATTCTGCCCTGTGAACCGCCCTGAGTCCTCAGGGAGAAGGGCGGTATACAAATATTATTAAATTAAATTAAAATTAAATTATATAAATCCATGAACACCAACCAGCAGTCAGAAGACGTGATGAAAATTCTTTACTTAAAATAACATATAGACAGATTTAACCGTAGTTTCAATTGGGAAAATGTGACTATCCTAGGCCAAGCCAAGTCTAAAAATGCCAGGGAATTTCTAAAAGCCTGGCACTCTGACAAATGAGCCATCAATAGACGCATACCACAGACATTAACACCACCTATATAGACTAAGCAAAAGAGACTATCACCCAGCCCAAAAAGGAACAAAAGACCCAAGCACCTCTCCACCAGCAATCAGCACCCAGATCAACATAGATTAACTCCAAGGTTAACATCAGACCAACAATCAAGCAAACAATATCCCAATCAAGAAACTACCAAAGAAGTAAGGTGTGACACAAGAGCAAAGGGAAGGAATGAATCAATTGATAACTGTTGAAGAAATTATTTTAGCAATTAAACAATTAAAAGTGAGTAAGGCACCTGGAGCAGATGTTTTGACAGCCATTTATTATAAAAACTTACAAATAGAAATGGTGGAACCTCTAAAAGAATTATTTAGAACAATTCAGTCTGGAGGAGGAGTGCCTCCTTCGTGGAAAACAGCTTTTATAAGGTTAATTCCAAAGGAAGATCAAGATCTTACTCAAACTAAAAATTACAGACCAATATCGCTTTTAAATACTGATTATAAGATATTTGCTAAAATTTTAGCAAATAGATTAATGAAGGTTATGCAGCAAATGATTCATAGTGATCAAACAGGATTTATAAGTGGTAGACAAATGAAAAATAATGTGAGACATATTGTAAATTTATTAGAATTTTTGGAAAGAAATAATCAAGTCCCCGCAGCGCTGATCTTTTTGGATGCCGAAAAGGCTTTTGATCAATTGAATTGGCAATTTTTATTTAAAGTATTGGAGAAGATGGAGTTTGGGGGATAGGTTTTTACAACCTATTAGGGGAATATATCAGAAACAAACAGCCCAAATAATAATTAATGGTAGTTTAACAGAAGCTTGTAAAATTGAAAAGGGTACAAGACAGGGATGTCCATTGTCACCTTTGTTGTTTGTTTTAACATTGGAAATATTATTGATCAAGATACGTGATTCAAATAAGATAAAGATCAAGATTATAGATTAAGGGCGTTTGCGGAAGACTTGGTTATTACTTTAAGTCAACCAACTCTGTCGGTTGTAGATTTGATGGAGATAATTTTGCAATATGGAAAAGTTTCTGGATTTAAGATAAATAGGCAAAAAACTAAAATACTGTCTAAAAATATGACTATAGAACAAAAGGAAGTCTAGGAAAATTAAAGGATTTAAAATTGTTAAAAAGATTAAATATTTAGGGGTATATATTTCAGTTTCAAATGTGAAATTATATAAAAATAATTATGAATTGTTATGGTTAAAAGTACAAAAAGAGTTAGATAGTTGGAGAAAATTACAATTGTCTTTATTGGGAAGAATTGCAACAGTGAAAATGAATGTCTTACCAAAATTTTTATTCTTGTTCCAAATGATACCTATACTTAAAAAAGACTCAGATTTGGAAGAATGGCAGAAAGCTATTAATAAATTTGTTTGGGCAGGGAAAAGAGAGTAAAACTTAAGATAATGCAAGATATACATGAAAGAGGTGGTCTTAAAATGCCCAATTTTAAATTATATTATGAGGCTGCGGTTTTATCATCAATTGGTGATTGGTTTAATTTAACACAAGGAAGATTATTGAATATTGAGGGATGTGATTTATTATATGGTTGGCATGCATATTTGTTGTATGATAAGAAGGTGGATAATATTTTTAAGACTCATATATTAAGATATGCTCTGTTGCGAGTTTGGAAAAAATATCGATATAATTATAAAATACCAATTTGGGCAATACCTAAACACGCAATAGAAAATATAAGTGTGGGATTTAAACATGTGACTACATATAAAGAAATTCTTAGAATGGAAAGGAATGTATGGCAATTAGTTTAATATTTTAAAAGAAGAAAAAATAGTTCAGACCTGGTTTCAGTATGGGCAGTTACAAGCTAGATGCAAAGATGACCAGAAAATTGGTATTTTGACAACTGATGAAAATTTGGTAAAACAAATTAGAGATCAAAGTCAAGCGCATATAAGAAGGATATATAATGTATTGATAGAAATAGATTCAGAAATGGAACTTGTTAAAGATTGTATGATAAAATGGGCCCAGAATATTCAAGAACCAATAACGATGGATGTTTGGGGAAAAATTTGGGTCAGAAATGTAAAATTCACACAGGCACAAAATTTAAGAGAGAATTTTTATAAAATGTTTTATAGATGGCATTTAGATCCTAAAAAATTAGCATGTATGTATCCAAATTATCAGCCTAAATCAGGGGTCAGCAACCTGAAACAGTGAAAGAGCCACTCGGAACCGGTTCCCTCACAAAAGGAAAAACTGGGAGCCGCAAAAAAGATGTGTGCACATGTGCGTACATGCGCGCATGCGCAGAACAGGGTTTGACTGAGGCGAGATATGCACCTACCCTGCATATTTGAATTGATTGGTTGAACCTTTTTAGTTCCACTTTTTTTTTTTGGACTGCACATGGCAGAGGACTGGGAGCCGCGGGTTGCAGACCTGTGGCCTAAATGTTGGAGGTGTGGTTGTGATGATGCAACATATTATCATATATGGTGGACTTGCAAAAAAGTTAAAGCTTTTTGGATTAAAATTTGGTGGAATATGCAGAAAATATTTAAGAAAAAGATAAGGTTTTCTCCACAGTTATTTCTGTTGGGTATTATTACAGATTGTACTGCTATAGAAACCAAATTGATGTTGAATTTAATAACGGCAGCAAGACTTTTGGTATCTCAATATTGGAAGAAGGAAGACCTGCCTACGATAGAAGAGTGGACTTTAAAAGTTTCAAACCTGGCAGAAATGGCAAAAATCTCAGCATACTTGAAAGAACAATCACAACAGAGATATATTTTGGAATGGAGAAGATGGATCGATTATATTCAGAATAAATATGGGACTAAAAAGTTTCATTTAGCATATGAATGAGCATTAGTATTATAAGATGTATTATTATTTAGTTATTATTATTTATTTAGTTATGTTTAAGGGGAGTTAAAGTGCGATAGAATTTAAAGTGGTTTTTTTTAGTTAGTTAGCATATTTTAGCTTAAGTTTGTAAAAGTTAACACCCTGTATTCAGCTCTGGGAAGTCGGAGGGGGGGAGGGAGGGAGTTTATGTTTTTAAAATTGGTTTGTGCTTAAATTGTAAGCCGCCCTGAGTCTTCGGAGAAGGGCGGGATATAAATGGGATTAAAATAAATTAAATAAATAAATAAAATGTATTTTAAAACTTTTCAATAAAAAAGAAAAAGAAACTGCCAAAGAAGCCAACAGAAAACACCCCAATCAAAGAATCTCTCAGACCACCCTCACGGACAGCGACAAGCAAGCCACTAGAACAGGGGTCTTCAAAATTGGCCCTTTTATGACTTGTGGACTTCAACTTCCAGAATTCCTCAGCCAGCTTTGCTGGCTGAGGAATTCTGGGAGTTGAAGTCCACAAGTCATAAAAGGGCCAAGTTTGAAGACCCCTGCACTAGAATATAAACTGACAGCAAACAGCACTCCTTTTAGCACTAATGATGTTACCTAGTTTGGGTAATGAAACATCTGCAAGAAAACAAGCAAGCTCAGAGAGCACCAAGGACCCCTCAAATCTCCACCTGATTTCTAATTAATCACCAATTATGCCCCAAGTGCTTGACAAAAAAGAGCTATCCGCTTACTACCTTCATAAAAACAGGTACCAGTTAATGTTTTTTCACTGCATACATTTTTTTGAAATGCCTACATTCTTCTCAAAAAATATTTCCCTAATGTTGTTTATCTGCTATGTGGTTAGGCATAAACTTTCCATAATATCTGTAAATAAATCCTTTGGTCCTCAAATAATATGGGCACCATTTTTTTCCATAAGAAACCCCTGCAGAGAGAAAAACATTTTAAATGATTCAGCTATAGGCCTAGACAGCTAACTAGATGAATCACAACCACGAAAAGTGATTCAAACATTGGAGCTAACTGCTGTGAACTATACTGTACTTAAAAGTTTTTCTGAGCTTTGTTCCCAGTCATGTGACTGTCACTCAACCAGGATGTCTTAAAGTACACAAAGAAAGAACTGTTTAATATTACAAAATGTGGTCTTTCTGTCCTCACTGAGATTATCCTCTAATTCAAGTCAATTTTATAACATGACGAGATCATCCTATCCATAAAAATTAAAGATTTGGTCAGACACATGTGTCTTTTTTTTTTACAGATAGTCAAATTATGACCAAAATTGAGATTAGAACCTTTGTTGTTGAGTAAAGTGGTTGTTACATGAGATGCCTACATGACCACTTTGCTTAAGACTGCAATCTCAACTCTTCCATTTGGAGTCCTTAAGTAGATGGAATAAAAGAACTGCCTGCCAAAGGAGGGCAGACAGCTCTCCTGTGTGTGCAGAACGGAAGACCTGAGGTGAGGTGCAGGAATGGAGCTTGGATCTTCTGAATTATTTTGTTTGTCCATCCCAACACAGAAGTTCCCCTCCCCTCCATGCATGAAAGGGAACTCCTGCACTGGGCTGGAGAAATGAAACTCAGATCTTTGCAATGCTTTGTTTCTTCAGCCCAGCAAAGGAGTTCCCATTTCCTCCCTGCTCTTTGTTTCTGCAGCAAAGGATTTCCATATATGCTCACTGAAGAGAGGTGAAATCCTTTGGCAGGAGGTGGCAGCTTTCAATTTTCCATGCCAACTTCCCCACTGACTTTCTAGGGAAGCCAGAGAAGTTTGCAAATGGCGGTCAAATCACTGGGAGGGCATGGCAACCGGTCTTAAGTGTGAAGAGGTTGCCAAGCACTCAGATCTTCATCACACGACTGGGGGGTGAGTGGGAGTGGCATGACATTTTACAATGGCTGAAAGTGCTTTACAGACTATAAAACCTCCCTTTCCACACTGTTGTAAATTCAAACAGTCATTAAATGATGGATCATAAGTCCAGGACTACCTGTAAAGTATTACTATTTACTTATTTATTTGCAGGGCTTCTATGGCACTCTAACAAAAAAATAAACGTATTTAACTCTTATTAGAAAAATATATTCAATTAGCAAGTTTTGATAATTGTGCTACATACAAAAACATATTTGTTAATTTGTCAGGTTGCTGCAAATTCATTCTATGTTTGGATGAGAAGAAGTGACAATAGGAAACTCTTGTATCTTCCAAGGATAGGTTTTAATCACTGATCTCATGCTGCTCGGCTGTAACTCCTCTCCTGAGCTTGAAATACCTTTCCAGGGAGCCCCCGCCCCGCCCCCCCAATGGTCTGTTCTATAGTTCTAATCTCAGAAGGCTTTCCTTGAGCATGCCATGTATTGTTTGCAAGATACTAAAAGCACTTTAAAAACTTATCAAAACTATGAAGATATTTTACTTCCCTTCCAGCTCAGAACAAAGATGTGTTTGTCAAATTTATGAAAGAAAGCGAGTATTCACTTTGGCAAATGAACCTTGATGATGATTATACAATGACCAAATTCATACGTATATAAGCCATTATGTAGTTGGTCTGAATCAGGCTTAGCATACTGCATGCAACCAGCACCTGAAGTTTTCAAATCAGGCTTCAATAGGATACTTTCACCATCCCCAAACAAGTTATACCACTACTGTAATGAATTTATCAAATGAAATCTGATTTTTTAAAAAATGGTGTATTTCTTGCCCAATCCAATCGATGGATTAATGATGGAAGGTTGCACAAATTCATTTTGCTACTTTGGGGGATAATAGTATCAGGAAGATTGATTGCCCCCTAGATTAATGTTATATAAATAGAGAATATAAAATTAACAATTTTAAAGTCAAAATAACTATCTTGAAAAAATCATCACATGTATTAACTAAGCAATTTTTCAGTTATTACATAGTCTTCCAAGGTAGCTAAGCTAAATAGCAGCCAATATATTATTGAGGCATCAATAGTATTATGGGACATTCAAGCACAACTGAAGAGATAAGTCAGCTGACAATACATAAGTAGTTGATTTGAAAATGGGACTACTTACTTCCTCTGTGTACAAATAAGTCTTCTGTGATGACAATACTGGATAAACACAACAAACTAAGCTAAAATGTGGCTTACTTGTTTATGGATTTGGGCATTATGAAGGTTCACTCAGTATGATTTGTAAATAAAAGTGATGGCATGTTTTTGGTGCCTCCAAGTCATTCTTGGCTCCTGGCAATTTTCTAGTCCTGACTAGTCCTTAGTCAGGGACTAGGCAAAACGTTTAGAACTGGTTTGCCATGGCCTTCATCCTAGAGCTGAGACAACATGCCTGGTTTTGTGCCCTAAGACAGGACTAGAATACAGGATCTCCCAGTTTCTAGCCTTGGAGCTCAACCATTGCAACAAAATATTCCTAAAATAAAGGCTGTATTTGCTGCAGATTCAATTAAGCCATGCTTAATCAAATCTAAGACCTAAATTTGTCATTTTGTCACACAGCCTGATATTTCAAAAAAAATAAAATTTGACAATCAAATGCGTGGTGAAATTTACATTTTAAATACTGCCTTACTTAGAAGCAGGTACACAGAATGGTGGGAAAATTGGTTATTGGTGTAAATATAATGGCTTTTTAACTACAGGCAATAATAATGTGTCCCATAATATATTACATTCGAGACAGATGAGAATGTAGAATTGAGAATTAATAACCTTTTGCTGAATTACAACGCCCAACAATAGCCAAACTGACTAAACCTACTACGGTACATATAGCAGTTTTGAAACAACTAGTGCCCTCACCCACAATTTTAAAACTTTTTTAAAATCTTGGCACAGATAAAATGCCAATATAGGCAGTCCTTGACTTACAATCACAACTGAGCTTACAAATTCTGTAATAAAGCAAGAAGGAATAGAAGATATCACAGAGGAGATACCATTTAAAAGAAACTATTGCCATTAACTGACTCAGTTAAAAAGGAGAGAGCGCCTGCATATCGCTACACTTCTTTGTTTGCTGACATTGTTCTTCTATACATTGGGTATAATTTCTTTGGTATTGCCTTAGACCAGGGGTAGGCAACCTCGGCTCTTTTATGACTCATGGACTTCAACTCCCAGAATTCCTGAGCCAGCTTGGCTGGCTCAGGAATTCTGGGAGTTGAAGTCCATGAGTCATAAAAGAGCCGAGGTTGCCTACCCCTGCCTTAGACTGTACACTGAGGAGGCAGAGATTTAATATTACTTATTCTTCAAGCTTTTACAGCATACCAAAATAGCAGAGGTGATACCAAATCCTAGAGTTATGTCTTTGGTGAATGTACTACCGTAGTACGGGAGCGTGTAAACTAGCTATAGATCCTAACTAAACTAACCAGAGTCTGGAATGATGCCTTCCAGAAAAAGATTGTGGAGAGTGCATGTATTCTTAGCATCATCAGGAAAAGTTGAGAAAATTTCCAGTCTATCCCTCTGAAGAACTGTTGCTCATTTTAAACAACTATTTAAGCTATATAGCCAAATACTGGTGTACTGTAGTACTATAGAGCAATTTCAGTTAATCTTTCACCTTAACATATCTGTTATGTTACATATATGCCTGGTTCACATAACATGCTTAATTATGTAAGTTATTTTTATGGTTCTCACATGGCTTAGCATGTTGTAAAAACCCATGTATTAAATTGGTTAAACCAACCATAACCTGAACATATTGCATACACATTGAACTGGGAGCCATTTATCTGCAATCCAAGAGGTCCCAGCAGGAAGTTTTAAAAACCAGTTCATTCCCTTATGTGAAAGTTATTTTCTTTCACCCCAATCTCTTTTCGGGTTGCCTATCTTGGGAAACGAACAGGTTTTTTCTTGCTCTTTAGGTTCACAATAGCCCCTATATTTAAAGATTGTTCAACACCTCTGATCTCTAGCCACAAAACAATGTTTGTTGGTACACTTAGGGAGGAAATCTGAACAAAGAAATTAACTGCATTCTGCAACAGCATTTAATAAGAGAAATATTACGCAAACACGTCCCAGAACTTTTTCTTAAGCTTAGGAATTTTACCTTAAGAAAAGTTTTAGGAGACAACACAATTTAAACAAATGATTGCAGCCGTTCACCCTCAGGGAAACTAAAATTCCTGCCTCCAAACTAGCATACGATAGCAAATGACATGCAGCGAGCTTTTCGGGGAAACCCAAGTTGAAGAAGATGATGCTGGGTTATCTGAAACGCCAACGTTGTTCGGTAACTGCAGAAGAGGTCACTTTTTTAAAAAAATCGCAGTTCCTCTTTGAACCATGGGGTAAAAAATCAGAGGAAGCGCAGAAAAAGCACTTGGAAACCTAAAGGCGAAAGCCCTCTTTAAGGAAGTCGCGCAAATGTATATTTCAGCTTCAACACGTCCCCGTTGCTCGCCCAAAGAGGAAACTAACTAGGGCAGGGGTCGGCAACCTCGGCTCTTTTATGACTCGTGGACTTCAACTCCCAGAATTCCTGAGCCAGCTACGCTGGCTCAGGAATTCTGGGAGTTGAAGTCCACGAGTCATAAAAGAGCCGAGGTTGCCGACCCCTGAACTAGGGCACCCGGCCACAGCCCGGGACAATTGCTTCCCAAACCTTTCCTTCTCAAAGGTTCCTGGGGGAGCTGCAGCTCTCCCTAAGCAAAAAAGCGGCGTTGGAAGGGAGGGGCTGGCATTTACCGGCATAGATCCTGGTAATTGAAGGCGTCCTGGGCCGCTACGGTGGTGGGGAGGTCTCCCTTCTGGCCCGGGAGGAGAAGCAAGAAGAGGGAAGGCAGCCAGCGGAGCCGGAGCCCGAGCGCAGCAGCCCCGCACGCTGAGGCGAAGGCGGCGCGCCCCATGGCAGGCCGAGGGGAAAAAAAAAAAAAGGCTCCGCGAAAGGCTACTCGGCTAACGTGAGCGAGCAGAAAGCCAGAAAGCGCCCTGGCGGAAGAGTCATGTGACTCCCTTCCTCCCTCCCTCCCTCCGCGCAACGCCGTTCACCTGACAGACCCGTCTGGGGCCTGGTCACGTGCTCCCGGTCATGTGAGGCGAGGCGAGGCGCGAGGGGGACGGCCGCGGGGAGCAGGTGGCGCAATCGGGAGAGGGGCGGCGCCTGCTCGGGCTTCTTGGCGAATGGGCGCCCCGCCCCCACCCACCCAGCCCCGGGCTGCCTCGCCTGGGCGCGGCTTTTGATTGGCCTGGCGGCCTGTTTTTCTCAGGAGGGTCCCAATAAAGGAGAACCTTTTGTTTGTTTGTGCTCAGGGTTGAAATGAGGGGGGGGGGTCCTTGGTGCTGTCTGAGTTTGGGGAGGGGGAGGGTTGGTTTGTTGTTTTTTTCTTCTTCCTGGCAGACATTCTGTTACCCCCCCCTTCCCACCTAGGTAGCATCGTCGGTACCAGTCCGGGTTAGAAGGAAAATCTTCCCGGTTGCCTCGGCTGGGACAGGGCTAATTCAGGGGTAGGCAAACCTCGGCTCTTTTCTGACTCGTGGACTTCAACTCCCAGAATTCCTGAGCCAGCTTGGCTGGCTCAGGAATTCTGGGAGTTGAAGTCCACGAGTCAGAAAAGAGCCGAGGCTGCCTGTTGTTGTTAGTTGCTCGTGTCTGACCCATCGCGACCCTATGGACAATGTTCCTCCAGGCCTTCTTTTATGACTCGTGGACTTCAACTCCCAGCTGGCTCAGGAATTCTGGGAGTTGAAGTCCACGAGTCAGAAAAGAGCCGAGGCTGCCTGTTGTTGTTAGTTGCGAAGTCGTGTCTGACCCATCGCGACCCTATGGACAACGTTCCTCCAGGCTTTCCTGTCCTCTACCATCTTCTGGAGTCCATCTCTAGGCTCACGCCTACTGCTTCAGTGACTCCATCCAGCCACCTCGTTCTCTGTTGTCCCCTTCTTCTATTGCCCTCAATCTTTCCCAGCATTAGGCTCTTCTCCAGTGAGTCCTTCCTTCTCAATTAGGTGGCCAAAGTATTTGAGTTTTAGCTTCAGGATCTGGCCTTCTAAAGAGCAGTCAGGGTTGATCTCCTCTAGGACTGACCGGTTTGATCGCCTTGCAGTCCAAGGAACTCGCAGGAGTCTTCTCCAGCAGAGGCTGCCTACCCCTGGGCTAATTGATGCCTGCGAGGCGGCCGTCTCTTTATAGCGGGGGCGAGCCACGGGCTTAACGAGAGCTTCAGCCATCGCTCCAGAGAGCAGTGTCCTCTGCCGAAGGCGCATCTCGCTTCTGTTACTTAAAAAGATGGTGCAGATTGAACGTACTTTGAAATTAGGAACACTGCTGCATTATTGCTAGCCCAATTTAGGTCGGTCTTTTGTGTTCTTAGGGTGGCCCGTCAAGATTCCTCTGGGATATCCCAGAGGGAGGTGCAAACACAACTCCCTCCTGTAATTGCTATTTGAAGGGATATTGCCCCCAACGAGGTGCTTCAAATTTATTAGTGGTTTGAACTATCTTTTACAAAGTTAAACACCATCCAAGTTAGTGGCGGTCATCGTGTATTTCAGCTAGCTGAATTGTAGCCCCATAGGGAGATGGGCGGAAAACAAATTTAACAAGTAGCAGAATAAATTATGTGCTGTGTGAAAAGGTCCAGCCAGTTGCATTCCTCAGGTGATTCTTGTCCATGTGATCACAAATGGATATTTTAATATATTACACGATTTTATCAGTTTAGGGGTTTTTCCTGCACTGAACCTAGACATTACATAAATGTATAGGATATCGTGGTTTGGTACTATTTGCATAACACTTATGATGTATAAATCTATTTGGGTAACTGCTAAGTTGTAAGACGATTTGCTTCTTTTTGGCCTTTGAAGTGTATAAACAAAAGATATACAGTTTATATAAACATCCTCACAATGCGTTCAATTACAGTATAATTAATAAATATGTAATTTTTGGCTCTCTCATCCTTGCCAGTACATTTTTTTGCTTCGGTCTAATATGCTTCTGCCAACCTAGCAGTTCGAAAGCACATACAAATGCACGTAAAAAAAAAAAGAGCCTTGGTGGAGCAGTGCCTCCTTAAGTAACACCAGCTGCCTGCAATTATTGCAGGTTCGCATCCCACCAGGCTCAAGGTTGACTCAGCCTTCCATCCTTCTGAGGTAGGTAAAATGAGGACCCAGATTGTTGGGGGCAATAAGCTGACTTTGTAATAATGCCACTTGGGGTGGGGGAGAAAGCCCTAATAAGCAGGGATATACATAGAATGAAGGCTATTGCTAAGCACATTTGATTTGTGCTTAGATTGTAAGCCGCCCTGAGTCTTCGGAGAAGGGTGGGATATAAATGGGATTTTTTTTAAAAAAGTAGAAAAATAGGGACCACTACAGTGGGAAGGTAATAGTGTTCCGTGCACCTTTGGTGTCTAGTCATGCCAGCCACATGACCATGGAGACGTCCTTGGACAAGTGCTGGCTCTTTGGCTTTGAAACAGAGATGAGCACCAGCCCCTAGAGTTGGAAACGACTAGCACGCATGTGCGGGGGAACCTTTACCTTTACTAATATGCTATGATGCAAGCAATGTGGTGTTTCGTGATAATTACATTTTTGCGGCAGCATTCTGCAAATAGGAAACAATGGGCAAGCAACATTTGTACACATCTGTGCCCTTTTTCGCCTCTTGTCTGAATATTATGGAAAACATGTATACCTATAAAATACCAGCTTACAGGAACATGGAGCAAACACAAAATAACAGATCTAACTGCCTGGAAGTTCTTTAAAAATCATAAAGATGATGTGGGCTGCGCATTTGGGGGGGGGAATGTCAACGTTGCAGACAAATTGTTAGAAGATATTTCTTTTCCGAGAATCATTTCAATGCCCTATAATGCCTTTTAGTGGTGGCCATCTAGTTAGCTGTTTATGAAAACACAAATTAGGCACCCTGCATTTTTCCATACTGTATATTGAAATTTGTCAGCAGAAAATATCCATATGAGTTAACAAAAAATACTGTACTGTTATACACATTTCAGAATAGCTGGTTTGATGAGTTCCCAACTTGAGAATTTTTCCAATATTAGAGTTGTGGTATCTCCAAATTTCAGGATGCTTAGCTAGGAATCTTACACATTTGTGAGACTTTCCATTTAACCTCATAGAATGCTTTCACTGAGCTCTGCCATTCTTGACTTTGTTCAAGAATAAAAAGGCTTACAAAGGAAAAGAATTATCATGAAGTCAAGGGATATACTAGGAAAAGGCTGTATGTTTTTCATAAAAATTCCATGAAAAATTGGTGGCAAACTACAGCCCTTCCAGGAGACTGTAAAAATATTTCAAATTCTGTCAATTCTTCTCAATCTTTTCCCCTTGTTTTTTGAAATCACTTTATTTTTCCAGTTATTTGTAAATACAGTAACCATGATAAATTACTTCATTGTGCAATTCCTGTTGTACTTTTAATCTGTTTTCTGAATCTGGATAAATCATATTGGTATAAGTAATTAAATCCATTTTAATATAATTGTTCTTAGAATAAAACGCATTTGATGGTAAATTGCATCCAGTTTTGGTCACCACGATATAAAAAAAAATGTTGAGACTCTAGAAAGAGTGCAGAGAAGAGCAACAAAAATTATTAGGGGACTGAAGGCTAAAACATACGAAGAACGGTTGCAGGAATTGGGTATGTCTAGTTGAATGAAAAGAAGGACTAAGTGTGACATGATAGCAGTGTTCCAATATCTAAGTGATTGCCACAAAGAAGAAGGGGTCAGCCTATTCTCCAAAGCACCTGAAGGCTGAACAAGAGGGCAAAAGATGGAAACTAATCAAGGAGAGAAGCAACTTAGAACTAAGGAGAAATTTCCTGACAGAACAATTAATCAGAGTAGCAACTTACATACAGAGGTTGTGGGCACTTTAACACTGGAAGTTTTTAAGAAGAACCTAATCAAGCCCTATGCGCTAGGATAATGTGCCCTAAAGAACCACTATCCACAGGCGACATCATCCATGGTCTATAAAATCAATTGCAACAATTGTCATTGCAACTATGTTGGGGAAACTGCCAAACGTCTCAAGACCAGAATCCATGAGCATGTTTTGGCGGTCAGATGTCAGGAGCAACATTCCCAGGTAGGGGCACACATAACTGAGAACGACCACACTTTTGATTTTGCCAGGCTTGAGTTCATTGTCCAAGATTCCACCAAAAGTGCCTTTTACTAAAAGAGGCTTGGCTGTCCAGTTGCCATTCAATCAACCAACACATGGAGTTACTGCCACCATACCAAACATTGATAAGACATGAACGACTCAGGATAGCTGAACGAGTTAACCTTTTACCATCTTTACGCTGGATGAATAAAAGTATGAAAGAGCTGACTTGCTTTCCCATCGAACGACATGATGGCATGCCAGGTGGAGTGATGAAAATTCAAGAGGAGTCCCGTTGTTGAGCCAAAGGAAGGACAGCAGACTAATACCAGGGCTTTTCAACCTATTTACCCATTGTACCACTTTTAGGATATGGCAACATCCGAGTACCACCAGTCGCCTAGCAAGGTGTCAAAAATGTGATGACCAAAAAAAAAAAGGAAAAACGTGATGAAGTACAGGTAGTCCTCGACTTGCAACAGTTTGCTTAGTGACTGTTTGAAGTTACAATGGCACTGAAAAAAGTGCCCCACACTCCACAGCCGAGCAAGACATCTGCCTGCCTGCCCGCCCGGCGGCGCTCTTCCTCCTGTCTGAGGTTTTCATTGTTGTGAGCATTTCTGTTGAGGATTGGCAGTGGGGGTGGGGGGTGGGGTGTTTGGGTTTTATTCCCCCCCTCTGCTGGGTGGTTGCAGCAGGTTTTGGTCACTTCACATGACAGTATGACTGTCATAAATATGAATCAGTTGCCAAGCATCTGAATGTAAATCACAAGACCCTGGGGATGCTGCAACATTCCAGCTGATCGGTGCTTCTTTTGGGCTCAGCAGATGTGCTGGGATCAGTGCTGCTTTCCAGCTGATCAGCACTTCTTCTGGGCTCAGCAGAAGCACTGGGATCAGCACCGAGCTCCAGCTGCAGCCTGGCGCTGATCCTGGCACTTCCACTGAGCCCTGACAGTCCTGAAGAAGCGCTGATCCTGGTGCTTCCACTGAACCCTGACAGCCCTGCAGCTCCAGTCATCTCTTGCTCAGGCTTGTGCGGTGCTGCCACTGGTTCAGCTCATACTCTGTTGGTTATTCTCAGGGCTTTTTTTGGTAAAAGAAAAAGGTGCCGGAACTCACACATGTTATACAACCCGCCTTGCCTACCCCTACAAGGTTCCATCCAAAAAAGATGCCGGAACTCCGTTCTGAGCGTTCAATGAGAAAAAAAGCCCTGGTTATTCTAGTCTGCCATTTGTTCCTGGGGAAAAAACAGGAATGGCAAAATACACTAGGTCTGAAGTCATAGGAACTGCTTGCAATCAAGAAAGCTAGATTCTTGCAGAGTTTATTAACCTTATCCACTGAAACAGTAAAGGGGGAACTTAGGTTACAAAAAACTTGGCAACTGGATATGTTGCAAGCAGGAAAGTGTACAGAATTTGTTTACTGCTTCTCAGGATGTTGACCCCAGTGAATGCAGCCATTACAGAAAGCAATATAATACCATACAAGAATTGCATAGGTTTATTGATTCAGAGCTTCAACAGAGTTGTCTCTTTAATATAGTTGTCAGCTCAACTTATTAAAGGGTTACATAGCTGATCAACACAATCTCCCAGAATTCTGGGTTCTGTTCTGGGTTCTTACAATCAGTCTGGAATTGAATGGGGTGTGCTGACCCTTCCAAAAATATTTGCAGAATTGGAAAGCAACCTGCATGGGCAATACTACTTCATTCCAAACATCTTCTTAAAAGCACTTCCATTCAGCATGTGAAAGCAGCTGAAATTAAAAGTGCAAGGCAAAAATAGTACGGAGAACACCACTCAGTGCAAAGTTCAAGCCATCCTTTTGCACAATAAAATGATAATTCACTGCGCAAAGGACAATGTTTCAAATTCTAGAATGCTTCCTAAGCTTCAAACCTTTACTTAAACAAGAGTTCCTTTCTCTGTAAATGGAAACTTCTAATGAAGTCCTGCAAACTCCAATACAAAACCCATGAGAAAGTTTAAAAATCTCCAAAAATGCTGTTCATCTTTGACATTTTATGGAGACTATCAGTGTAGGATGGAATTTACTTCAGCAGAGTCCGTCTTAATTCCTTCTTAAGAAATTCTTTGGCCTAAATAACTCAGAGTTGGGAGGTCAAAAGCACTTAAAAAAACCCATGCAGGTCATGTATAGATAGTTTTTTCCAAACATTCCTGACACATGTGGGCAACTGGCTCACTGTGTCAACCCTTCAATGTAAATTGGCTTGGAAGTCAATGCCACATAAGTCAGTACTACTTCTACTATAAAGTAATAGTAACAGAATCTTACAAGACTAAATGTGCTTCCCCCATCTCTCCCTTTATCTCTGTATGAACTAGAGAGGGACCCAAGTCAATTACACATATGTTGTTGTCTCAGGCTCCCTTTAGCTGACTATTGCATATTGACTATTGTAGCTCTTATTTCTGTTCCTCAAGGCCAATTCCTATGCTCTATGTCTAGAAAGAAATCAAAACCTTGTCTAAATATGCAGGAGTCTAGAATGCCCCATAAAATATCAAGAGACAATTTGAAAAACCAAAAAGCATTGCTATATGTTCAAAGCTCCACAACATGTGTCAAAGGATATTAAATATTAATGTCTCTCCTTTGTCCAAGTTAAATTGTAAGGTTCCCTCCACAAATCCAATTTAATAAATCCAATTTTATTTTGTTTTATTTTATTTTATTTAAAAAACCTTTTTTTTTAGTTTTTCCAGATCAGAGTGAGAAGAGAACTTTAAAAGTTTACAGAGTTCAACAGTCTGAATTAATGAACTATTTTTTGAAAGCCATCTTTTTTCTTGATAAAAAGCAGGTGGAGATGCTGGTGATGACAAAAGTCTACCAGATTCTTGATTTCATATATATGATACTTTGTAACTGATTTGTGAAACAAAGTTTAGCAGAGCAAGATAGTACAAAGTACCTTATATTGCTACAGTATAGGCATAAACTATAAGTATGCATGATATTCACAATTTTTGTTTATTGTTGCATTGTGAATGCTTTTATTACTGTAAAATAATCTGCAAGAATTACTTATCTAAAGCAGTTTAAAACACAAATAAATTAATCAAGGGAGCATCTTTGGTATTTTGTAACTAAGGAAGGAGGCTTATTAGCTCCAAGCTTCAGAGGTTCTACCATAGAAATCACACAAAATTGGTGGGAAAAGAGAACGAGCACAGAAGAGGTACAAAATCTCTTCCCACCCCCTACCCCCCCCCCCATGCATCTCAGCTGTTCCAACTTACTATAGTTACATGCCATTGAAATAATTCAGGTAAATTATCTGTGGTGTCAGTTCATTAAACACAGAAATGATCATCTAAAGGCAATTCATACCTGGAATACATTTTATTTATTTATTATTTATTTATTTATTTATTTTATTGAATTTGTATACCGCCCTATTCCCGAAGGACTCAGGGTGGTTTACAGGGCGGTTAAAACCATGAAATACAAAAATTAAAATCAATTAAAACAATTAAATTAAATTAAAGCCCCAAGAGTAAATCTAAAACCCAGTTAAATTAACAACCCCACAGTCTGATCCAAACAGATCAAAGAGCCAAGTTTTCAGGTCCCGGCGAAATGAGCGAAGGTCAGGGGCAGTCCTAGGTTCTGTGGGTAGTTGGTTCCATAGGGCAGGCGCACCCACAGAGAACGCCCTTCCCCTGGGAATAACCCACCGGCATTCATTAACCGGTGGTACCCTGAGAAGGCCCTCCCTGTGGGGGCGCACAGGACGATGGGAAGATGATGCCGGCAGCAGGTGTTCCCTTAGATAGTCTGGACCCAAGCCATTTAGGGCTTTATAGGTCATTACCAGCACCTTAAATCTCACCCGGAGGGCAACCGGAAGCCAATGTAGCTCACGGAGAAGAGGTGTTACATGGGAGTATCGGGAAGCTCCCATCAAAACTTGCATGGCTGAATTCTGCACCAATTGAAGTCTTCGGGTGGTCCTCAAGGGCAGCCCCATGTATAGGGCATTGCAGTAGTCTAACCAGGAGGTCACGAGCGCATGAGTGACTGTATGTAGAACATATCCATCCAGATAGGGACACAACTGACACACCAGGCGAATCTGGGCAAAAGCCCCCCTGGTTACGGCTCCTATATGATCTTCAAAACTGAGCCGTGAATCCAGGAGGACGCCCAAGTTGTGAGCCCTATCAACGGGGGGGTAATACCTCATCCCCTATTGTTAATGATGAAGAAGGCTGGTCAGCCCGAGATACCGGTATGAACAGCCACTCAGTCTTGTCAGGATTGAGACAAAGCCTGTTTCTCCCCATCCAAACCCGGACCGCCTCTAGGCAACGGGACATCACGGCGAGGGCATTTTAAACTCTATAATGAAATCCTGCATGTTCTTTGGTATAAATTTTTCAATTATCAGTTCTGGTACAAATTTCCAAAGCATTGCTTAAACCTCTACATAATATATATGTGGTTTTTGTACTTTAATCATGGGTTCATTGGTGCCTATTTTAGGAACTGCTTATTTTATAAGTATGAAGAATCCAAGAATAAATGTCATTCAAATACAACCTGTGAAAAACTCAATAGGTTTCAATGAAAAGTATAATTCACACTGAATGTTGAAAGGCTTTAGAAGGTCTGGAGATCCATCCTCCCTTGTCTGATAATGATCTCGGGGAGTGAAATAGCATGGACCATGAATTAGGAACAACAAAAGATGAATCCTGTTGCCCTCATCAGTTGCTCTTGTTGACCAAGTTGAGCAACATCTGAATAATAACATTTGTAAATTCATCAATCTGCCCATTTATTAGTTGATGGGGTAGAAATAAGGTATTGGCAACTGGTTTAGAGATAGTTTAGTAGATAAGGCATCAGGTGAGAAACAAAGAGACTGAGTTCTAGTCTAGGCACAAAATTAGCTGGGGGACCTTGGGCCAGTCAGTCTCTTACATCTATAGCAGGGGTGGCGAACCTATGGCACGCGTGCCACAGGTGGCACGTAGAGTCGTCCCTGTGGGCACGGGTGCCATCACCCAAGAGCAGGGGTCTTCAAACTTGGCCTTTTGATGACTTGTGGACTTCAACTCCCAGAATTCCTCAGCCAGAGTGACAGGCTGAGGAATTCTGGGAGTTGAAATCCACAAGTCATCAAAGGGCCAAGTTTGAAGACCCCTGCCCAAGAGGGTGGCGGGGTCCGGCTGCCCCTCCCCCTCTCCATGTGCTCCTGCGCTCTTGCTCTCTTTCTCTCTGCACTGAGAGTCAGGGAGCAGCTGCAAGAGCTGGGCGGATCCGGGCTGGATGGTGGAGGCAGCTGCAGCATGAGTCCAGGTAAGCCTCCAGAGCGATTTCGCGGCCCCCTCAGCCAATCATTTTACAATGCTCCAGCGGCCTGATCCAGGCATCGGAGACCTGCAAAACACTTCTGCTGCCCAGATCTAGGGCTGCAGAGCGATTTCGCTCCCCTCCCCCCACAGCCAATCTGGCCAGCAGAAGTGTTTTCAAAGCTTCTGGAGTTCGCATCCATGGCCATGGGGCAATTTTACGATGCTCCAGAGGCCCGATCCGGGCATCGAAGGCCTGCAAAACGCTTCTGCTCCCCAGATCTATGGCTGCAGAGTGGTTTTGCTTCCCTCCCCATGGCAGAATTTGCAGGCCTCCGATGCCCGGATCTGGTCGCTGGAGCATTGCCCACTCGGTGGCCACGCCCCTGGCACCCAGCGATGCATAAGTGGGTTTCGGGTTGCAGTTTGGGCACTCGGTCTCAAAAAGGTTCGCCACCACTGATCTATTGGAAGAAGACAATGACAAACTACTTCTGAAAAATCTTCTCACACAATCTGCAGGGACTAGTGCAAACAGTCACTGGGAGTCAAAAACTACCTCAAAGGCACACATGAACAAACTGGTTTAGCTGTTTCCAGTGGGTGATCTGGAACACAGAAAAACTAGTTTCCATTGTCAAGGAAGAATTGACAAGTCAAATGACAAGTCCTCTGCAGTGTCTTATAGCTATCAAAACTAAAGTTTACAACCTTGTTAAACAAATTGATTGAAAGGGGGAAAGGAGATTAGATTGCAGAATTCCTGGCAGCTGAATATTGTGCATTTATTTTAACCAATTATTTCTAAATTCTTTAGAAGCAAGATCCCTTAATTCTTTTGCTTATTGAAGAAATGGGGAGGGGTATGTCATACAGTTGGCAAGGTGATGGTAGCAGTTTAATCAACGCTGAGTAGATAAATGACAGACAAGCAAAAGAGCACAACTCAGATTCTCTTGCAGATAAACCTTGCCCAAGTAATTCACTTTCCCCAGGAATATGCAGAAGAGTAATCAAAATGCAATCCAAAATGGAAAGAATCAAATCAGATTAATCAACCTGTTGAACAGTCAGAGTTTAAAGGTTTCTTTGTCCAAGCAGAATATACAGGAGTGATACACCAAACAAAAGAAAGCAGACAGTTTCTTCCAGGAGAAAAATATGGCTTATGATTGCCTCTTAAGTGAACCTGCAACCATTTAACTTCAGTTAAGGCAGTCAGTTCCTTGCTTGGTAAAGTGTCACATTAAAAGTGCCTTTATTCTTCTGCTCATCGCGCTTGATGACTTGAAGACTGTGTACATCATCTTCTGACTTCTCCAGCTGTTCTGGTGGTTCCTGTATTTGATAAGCCTTGGTTGATTCTGTCTTGGTTTCTTCTGAGGTTGACATTCCACTGGTTCAGCTGGAGCAGCTTCTTCAGAATCGGGTTCAAATGAGACATGGTCCATGACAGGCAATAACTACTCACTTCCCTCATAAAAGAGGAATGTGCAGAGATTCTGAACCTGCAATATTGTACGAGGTGCCATTTTCTTTCCCAGGCCCTGAGAAGGCCATTCCACTAGACTTTTTAAAGGAGGAGAACAAAAAAGATGAGCTATGATAAGATACGTGCTCAAAAAAGTCAGTGAAAGTGATTGAAATTGATAAGGAATTCTGTCTCACTTTTCTCCTCCATTTTCCATTTTCTGTGGAAAAAAGAAAGTAAGAATGGAGAAGACCACATTCTTCCACTGACTGACACAGGTTTATGTCCCATTCTCACTCAGGATGTTTGATCAATTTTGGGTGCTTTTTACCTTGGATCAGAATATGGAACAGAACAGCTGGTCCTTGGAGCATCCATGGATGGAGCTGGTCAACATTTTGAGATGGTGGCCACAGTTGCAAAATTAAAGCTGTTGGTTTTTTTTACATGTATCACATGCATGATGCATGTTAAAAATGCCAATTTTTAATTGCACAGTCAAAATTGTCATCTTGAATTTTTTATTACCCCCTCCCTGTGAATAACTATGGTTGATTCTCTGTAAATGCTGCAGCAGTTAACTAATTTGCAGGTTCAAGAGGCCATTACTAGATATGGCTCAGGATGGTACCACCGATGGCAGCCTGGGTAAAATGCTCTCCAATAGTTTGATGCTTTTATTTTCTGTATCTCACTGCAGATTACATATGATATTACTTTGTTGTTTGTATGTACAATGAGAGCTTATGCACTGGAGACAAATTCCTTGTGTGTCCAATCACACTTGGCCAATAAAGTCTACTCTACCCTACCCTACCCTACTCTACTACTGCAAGTAATTCTCTATAGCAGACATGTCAAACACAAGGCCCGAGGGCCGAATCCGGCCCACCAAGTGGTTTCATGCGGCCCGCGAAGCCATCCTGGAAACAGTGAGGGAACGGCCCCCACTGCCTTGGCCCTGGCCCAGAGACCCTCCTTCTGCCAGAGACCCTCAGATCTGCCCCACTCCTGCCCAGGCCCCCATAGGCACCCTTGATGCGAACGATGTAGAGCTGGCCACGCCCACCCAGCAGGCCATATGCATTCTAACCACGCCCACCCAGCAGGCCACGCCCACCCTGGCCATACCCACCCAGCCCCCTGAGGGCAACCGCAATGCTGATGCGGCCCTCAATGAAATTGAGTTTGACACCCCTGCTCTATAGTGTATCATGTGAAAAAATAGTCAATCCTATAGATCTTACTCAGATTTAAGTTCTCAATCCTTTCTATTGTTATTCCCGTTATTAGCCGATTCCCTGTATTAGCCCATTATTCTTGATGCAAAATGTATCTAGGGGGTATACATGCATAATATTTCTGGTACCTAGAGAGTTCACATAAAAACTATCATGGATCTGTCAGCAAGTGCCTGATGTGAACTAGCTTAAGAAAAAAAAGAGTTTTGTTTCTTCCTCTTCCCATATGATTTCATGAGTTTTCTTCATTGCCAAACTCGCTCTGCTGAGCACTGACAAATAAAGACCAGCACTGGCCATTTGTCAAATTGTGAGCAGATAAAGATGTGTGAGTAATGTCTTCATTCTGCTGCTAGCTAAACTTTTATTTTCTTTCTGTCACCATTTGGTAAGATCATAAGTTTGCACTTGACTCTCTAGAAAAGAAATGTTTCAGAACTTTACACCAGATAATGAAGGGTAAGTAATATTATATTCATTTGATGATTAAGTGTTTTAGTGTCCAAAGTATAGCCTGACTTATTCCTAACAGAAAATGCTCTCTTTGGTCTGTTCTTGTACCACCTTCTTACACATTTTTCTATTCTTGCACAATCTTCCTGTATTTCTGCTATTGCAGTTATTTATTTATTTTTTTTCTTCCCTGTTATATCAGTATGCGTATTAACAAAATAGCAAGTACAGAATTTCAGAAACCTGTAATATAAAGTCTTATATTTATGAAGATCTATTTTTCTGACAAGAAATAATGCCACACCATCAGATAATGTGAGTTCTTCAATGCATAAAAGGAGAAAAATATAAAGCGGGAGGCAATTGTGCAAAATAAGAAATTTATTATTTCAGCTCTTTTTCTTTTCATTGTGTTTATTGTTCAACCCATCTGGGGATATGAGAAAATATAAAATTGATTGAAAGTTCCAAGATGTGATTGAGAACTCCCTATATTGGGGGTAGCTTTATTTCCAAAAACTGATGAGTTAAAAATACTATTCCTATCAGAATAGTTTAGGAAAGGCCTTGGGGAATAGAGTCAGTATCTGCTAAGATCCAATTGGTATCTTGCCCCACAAAGAATGTACATTGGTATAGCTCCATGACTAGAAAAATCTGTTCTGATTCCTTTTTCTCCCCTGCTTTTAACTGTCTTGACTGATGGAGACATTTTTGGAAACTCTAAATTTTTACCTTTTTGTAACACTTCAGTTGGCTTCATAAAGGTGTTGCTTCTATGGATTTTGGATTTTCATTTTATCACGGCCCATAGAACAGTATTTCTTTGCAGTATCTTGTCCATAGCTATTCTTCATTCATAAGTTAAGGATTTTCTCATTCTTGTTGCTATATGGTTTTAGGTACCTGTACTGTGGATAACATTCTCTCACTTCATTCTATCCTTATTCAAATGCACACCTCAGTATTTACATAAATTCTGCCTCTGTTACCTCATATTTTCTTCTTTTTGGAAAGAAAAGAAGAATCTACCCCCCCCATTCCCTCCCTCCCTTACTCTCTCCTCTTAGAGGACAAGGGAGCTAATTAATTCATCTGAGAATCTCCTTTGGGGAAATGCTTACTTCATTGATTCACTTTTTAAAAAAATTCTGTATGAGCCATTATGGGAAATGTAAGAGAATAACAAAAAGGAACAATGTCTGCAGTTTATTTTTGGGGCAAACTAGAATAATCAGTCTCACAGATATACCCATTTAACCAGAAGCTCAGTTCACACATCGAGCGAAGCTATAATACGGGTTATTTGGGATTGGACCTTGTTGTGTTAACCATTGTTTATGGCTTAGTGATATGTAATGTTGAACCCAGCCCATGTTGGCCAATTTAGCAAATTATAGCTGAAAAACGAAGTATGCCTTAGTGCAAAAAAAAGAGAGAGCTCTTTCCAACTTTCAGTTATATATTTTGAGAAATCCAGAAATGCCCATTAACATACTGACAGCACCTGTGTTTGCCTGGTGATGCGCTGTTCCATGCAAGATGAACATTGGCATGAATTTGTCCTCTGGAGGCTTTACCTTCCTTTTCAGGATTGCCTAAGAAATACACTGAATGTATAAACTCATCTCATGAGCCCTTTAGCTTTTTTAAAATGTTATTTCGTCTCTCACTTTTCTTAAATTGCACTTCAGAAATCTGTATATGCACGCATTCACATCCCAAATACGTTTATTAGTTATTTATTGCACATACATACATACATACATACTTATTTATTTATTTATTTATTTATTTTCTATACCACCCTTGTCCCGAAGGACTCAGGATGGTGTACAGGGCAATAAAATGCAATAAAAAAATACAATATACAAAAGTTAAAATGAGAATTAAATGGGAATAGCCCAATTGCAGTAAAAAAGTTAATTAAATTACAATTAAAATACCCCAAACCCATCAGACCAAGCCGGCTTGTTCAAATAGGTGAGTTTTCAGGTCACAGCGGAAAGAGCGAAGGTCAGGAGCCATCTGGAGCTCAACCGGTAAATGATTCCAAAGGTCTGGCGCGCCCACAGAGAACAACCTCCCTCTGGAGGCCGCCAGCCGACACTCTCTGACCGACGGCACCCTGAGGAGGCCCTCTCTGTGGGAGCGCACTGGACGAAGGGAAGTTGACGCCGGCAGCAGGTGCTCCCATAAGTAATCCGGACCCATGCCATTTAGGGCTTTATAGGTCATCACCAGCACCTTGAATCTATGTTCTACCTTTTTTTAAATGAACGTAAAAACTGACTTACATGAGGCTTTCCACATTTCATTCTCACAGCAAAAAGAGGGGTGAGGTGAGATGAGGCTGAGAAAGGGACAGACTAGCCCCCAGGGAGCCAATGGGCCCCCAAGGCTGAATGGAAACCTGAAACAGAGACCTCCAAGTCCTTCAACCATTTCTTTATTCTGTGATCCTTTTCATCAGAAAGTAATTTAGAAAGGCCAGACCAGGAGTCAGCAGGAAAAAGCTTGAACTAAGATGCTAGAATTCTAAGCAGCTCAGGAAAAAGTTATTTCCCCCCCCCTTTCCCTGTTCTTCTCTAAAAGCCAACGCCAAAGTCAGATTACTAGATAAGGGGTAGAATACCAAAACAATGATTAAAGAGAGGGAGCAATTTAAGATGGTTAAGACCTCCGAACGTTCCGTCGCGGCCTGAAGACCCACTTATTTGAATTAGCTGGTCTGGCCTGATGGGGGAATATGGGTTTTTAAATTGTTGTTCTTAGTATTGTATTATTGTTTTTTAACTGGGCATTGGTTTAATCTCTTTTTAACTTTTGTATCGTTATTTATATATGCCCTGTGAACCGCCCTGAGTCCCTAGGGAGAAGGGCGGTATACAAATTAAATAAAACCTAAACCTAAACTGTTTGAAAACCCCTTCCATTTATAAATGTATCTATATAGATATCTATTGGCTTGTTTAATGCCACCGTATAGTAGAACTAAGCGTTAATTACTTCCATGAGAAATACTGTAACTATAAATATAATTTTAGTTTGCAGAAATAGTTGTTAAGTATGTGTGTTAGGCATATGGTGATAGCCTACAATGTTGGGTTGAAAATATATTAACCATGATGTTGTGACTTTAAGATGTTAATTGGCCAATGGGTGTGTAAGTGTTCTCATGGCCATAAGAGAGAGCTAGGAACTAGCTTCTCTCTCTCTGAATTCACTGCTCTCTCTACTATTACTGTTTTTGCTCTGTTTTGCTGTACTGTTGGTTTACTACTGTGATAAACCTGTACAACTGTGTATTGACCTCTGGACCGGTAAGAAGACTTTGTACTCCTTGGACTGTTGCTATTGTGTATGACCTGGATTGTTTATTTTTGACCGTGCATGTTTGTTCTTACACCACCTCAAAGTAAAATACTTTTTGCTTTTACAACTCAGTGTACTCTTGTGGTTACTGTGTGACTCTTACTGCTCTCAGTACCCTTCCTTGTCTGTGCAACTGTTTGGTTCGAATTGACGAGGACTCAGAGTGGTTAACACTGAACGAGTTTATTGAATACACAAAATCAACTGTCAAATGTCAAATGTTGCAACCCTTTTATAGAGAAAGCGTTTGAACTGTAACCAATACAAACAGTCTGTTTTCCCGCTCCTTGGTTGTGGCGTCCAATGATTGCACCTTATTTTCCCGCTTTAAACCTTGCAAAGCTGCACAGTGTTTGCAATATCTTTCATGGCTTATTGCTAACTATTTACATACACAACACCCCTTACCCCCCAGTTGGTGTCATTTCTTTACAAAATCCATTAGGTATTTTGGTGGCCTATGTATTCTAGAAGGGTATCTGTTACTTTGGCTGCTAGGGACCCTTCTTCCTGGTTGACTGCTTGGCTGCTGGTTACTATGCTGGTTACTACTAGACCTGGGCTCAGGGTTACTGGCTTCAGATGTACTGCCTTGTGTATTAGGTTGTGTTTGGGATTCAGTTGTCACTGGCCTACTTCGCAGGGGTATTTCCCAATCAATTGGACTGAATTGTTGTTGATGGGCATCAGGAAATATGTCATCTTGCCCAACCACTACACCACTTTCTGGCCTAATGTTATCTGTACTGTTTGCCCTAACTGAGCTTTGGTCCCCCTCAGCTGGCACACACCCACTAGATCTTTTCCTCAGCTGGTCTATGTGTCTTTTACAGACCCTATTCCCTTCCCCCTCAATGATGTATGATAGGGGACCTAAGATTTCAGTTACCACCCCAGGAATCCATTTATCCCCTTGGGCGTAGTTCCTGGCCCAAATCAAGTCCCCCACTTCAAATGTTCTGTTAGGAATGTCTAATTCAATGTTTGGTTGGAGTCTGTCAGGGTGTAGTCTGTCCAACTTGGTCAAGATTTTTCTTCCCCACCTCATTTCAGCTGGACTTTTCCCTGTAGCCGAACAAGGGGTTGTGTGTTGAGCCAACAAGAACTCAGCTAGTCTCTGATGCCAGTCACCTCGAATGATTCTTTTAAGCGCGTCCTTCGTGGTCCTCACGTTCCTTTCAGCCAATCCGTTGGTGGAGGGGTGGAAGGGTGCAGAAGTCTTATGCTTAATCGAGTTGGCCTTGAGGAAATCCTGAAATTCAATAGATGTGAATTGTGGCCCGTTATCAGACACTATTAAATCCGGCAACCCATGAGTGGCAAAGAGGCCCCTTAATGCCTGTATTGTTCTGCCTGCCGTTACTGAACTGACCGGTACTACTTCTAGCCATCTAGAGTAGCTGTCGACCACTACAAGGAACGTTAACCCCTGGAAAGGTCCAGCGAAGTCAATATGAATCCTGGACCAAGGATTCCTAGCTAGCTCCCATTTATGTGTGCGGATGTGTTGTTGTTCAGGCCTGGAACGTTGGCACAGATGGCAATTGGCAACGCATTCCTCAATGTCTTGGTCCAATCCTGGCCACCACAAGTGACTCCTAGCCAGGGCCTTCATCCTTACTATTCCGGGGTGTCCCTCATGCAATTCAAATAGAATAGCTGATTTGTGGATTCCTGGAATTACTACACGAGTTCCCCAAAGTAAGCAACCCATATGAACTGATAGTTCATCCTTCCTTCGGAAAAATGGACTGTATTTTACGTCCGGGTTGGCGTTGGGCCAACCGCTCATGACCCAGGCCATTACTCTCCTTAAGATGAGGTCCTTATTGGTTGCCTCAGCTATGTCTTTAGCAGTTAGGGGCAGATCAGGAATATCTTGTAGGGACATTACTTGTCCCACTGGGGCAGGGTCCTCCTCTGTTGTGCTAAGGGGCAATCTGCTAAGAGCGTCTGCATGACCCATGTCCTTACCTGGTCGGTATTGGAGGGAAAATGAATATGCTGAGAGGAAAATGGACCATCTCAGCACCCTGGGAGACATAATTTGGGGAGTCTGTTTATCTGTGGTAAACAGTCCCAGCAGGGGTTTGTGGTCTGTCAGTATTGTAAAGTTCCTGCCATACAGGTAGTCGTGGAACTTTTTAACTCCTGCCACTATGGCTAAAGCTTCCCGGTCAATTTGAGCATAGTTCCGCTCTGCCTTGGTTAGTGTGCGGGAGTAGTAAGCAATGGGTCTTTGCATTCCCTGGGTGTCTAAATGGCTGATTACTGCCCCAACGCCATAAGGCGAAGCATCGCACGCCAGGTAGATTGGTCTGTTTTCTATAAAGTGGGTTACAGTTGAGCTACTGGAAAGGATATCTTTTAAGGTCTGGAAACTCGCTTTGTGCTTGTCTTGCCAATGCCAAGGGGTCTTCTTATCTAAAAGCCTGTGCAGTGGTTCTGCAATGGCAGCCTTATGTGGCACAAAAGTGTGATAAAAATTTACCAAGCCTAGGAAGGCCTGTAGCTCAGCCTTGTTCCTTGGTTCAGGCGCCCCTTTTATTGCTTTAATTTTTTCAGGGGTAGGGTGGACTCCGCTTTTGTCAATCCTGAACCCCAAAAAATCAGTGGACTTAACCCCTATGCTACATTTTTCCTTTTTTAATTTTAATCCAGCCTTTCTAAATCTACCCAGTACCTGTTCCAGTCGCTCTACTAACATTCCTTCATCTTTTCCAGCTATTAGGACATCATCAAAGTAAGGGCATACTCCAGGTATGCCCTTTAAGGTCCTCTCCATCACTTCTTGGAAGATGCCTGGAGCAGCTGCAATTCCAAATTGCAGTCTGTGGACTCGGAACGCCCCCTTGTGGGTAACAATTGTCTGTGCCTCTGCAGCCTCTTTGGAAACAGTCAACTGTAAGTACGCATGCGCCAAGTCGAGCTTGGCGAAGATGGCGGCGTCCTGGATCGTGGCGAGGACCTGCTTCACCGTCGGGACCGGGTAAGCATGCTTTTTCATTCCAATGTTGAGGGTCGCTTTATAGTCGGCGCAGATCCTCACATCCCCATTGGGTTTGAGGGGTGTGACGATCGGCGTCTCCCACAAACCGCCCTCAACGGGTTCTAAAACTCCGAGGCCTACAAGCCGGTCGAGCTCGGCCTCGATTTTTTCTTTTAAGGCAAAAGGTACCCTCCGGGCCTTTAGCCTGATTGGGTTTACTGAGGGGTCTAGGTTAAAATTAATGGGGGGCCCTTTGTACTTGCCTAGAGATCCATCGAATACGTCTGCAAATTCTTTGCAGACGGATTCGAGGGTCTTATTTCTGATCACTGAATTTATTCCCCCTATCCAAATTCCCAGGGCAGGAAACCAATTAAGCCCTATTAAGCTGGTCCTATTCCCCTCCGTAACTATCAAATCTAAGACCCCCTTAAACCCCTTAAAGTTTACTCTAAGGCTGGTCTTTCCTTTTACGATTATTGGACTTTTTTGGAAGTCCATTAATTGAATATTTGTTGGACTAAGTGGAATTCTTTTTCCACTTAGTTGTTCGATTTTCTCAAGGGTTTCAGTGGAAATTATCGACACTGAAGCCCCTGAGTCGATTTCCATTCTGCAAGGGACCCCTTGCAGAAGGACTGTAATTTTTAATTTTCCGTCCGGAAAATTGTGCCCCCTTCCCCGCCTTCTCCGATTGACTCGGGCCACCTCCCTTAGGGTTGGAAATTTCACCCGGGATCTAGGGGTCTCCTTGCCACTAGCATTGGGGGTTACCTTACCCTCTGGCCACACATCGACTTCGTTCAGACGGAAGTCCCTGACGCGGTTTCTGCAGATGGCCTGGATGTGGCCGGTCTTGCCACAAGCCCTGCACTTGGCGGTGCGGAATCGGCAGGAAGCGCGGGGATGGTTGCCGCCACAGCTGCCACATCGGTTCTGGGTGTCGTTGTCGCGCGGTCTGGTTGCGGTGTCCCGCCACGGTCGTTGTGCCCCGGTCGGTGGTCTTTGCGGTGTTGCGGTTTGTTGCCGGCGGCCCGGTTCCGGCCCCTCGCTTCTGAGTTGTCTTGGTGCCATCTTCCCGAATCGCCTGGAGACTTCGGCGATCTCTTCCTCCCACTGCTGGTCCACCTCCCCGCAGTCCACATAGCTCTCTTGGTTAATCTCAGGTGCTGCCGCCATGCTACTGCGGGGGGGGTCGCGATACCCGGTTGACTCATACGTTAGGAGTTCGTCGAGCACTTCCTGTAAATCGCCGGTAGGTTTGGCGATTATTCTATTTTGTAATTGTTCATCACGTAAGCCCAGCACGACTCTGTCCCGAATTCTAATTTCTAAATTATCGTATTTGCAACGTACTGCGGCTTCCCTGACGGCAGCGACGAATTTTTGTATGGACTCCCCCGGTCTCTGATTTCTCTTCTCGAAGATGCGCCGCCAAAAGAGTTCGGACCTTCGGGGAGTAAAGTGAACCTTTAGTTTTGCGAGGAGGTCGGCGTAGGGCACGCTGGAGACTGGTTGTGGCTGGCACAGCCCGACAGCAACTCTGTAGACCGGTGTGCCGCAAATTGTCAAAAGTGCCGCCGCTTTTTTCCGGTCGTCAGTGATTCCGTTCACTAACAGGAATCCTTCAACTTGACCGATGTATTCTTCCCAATCTTCGGGGAAGTTAGGGTCAAATTCCTTCAGTGACCCGATTTGCGCCATTCGGAGAATTTTTTTCCTATTCTGCCGCGGCCGCTCGGTTGACTGTGACTCGCTCGGAATTTGCCGCCTTCACGACAATTCTTCCTAATCTCTGGTCTTCTGTCAATCCCACCTTCATCGCCAGTTGTTTGGTTCGAATTGACGAGGACTCAGAGTGGTTAACACTGAACGAGTTTATTGAATACACAAAATCAACTGTCAAATGTCAAATGTTGCAACCCTTTTATAGAGAAAGCGTTTGAACTGTAACCAATACAAACAGTCTGTTTTCCCGCTCCTTGGTTGTGGCGTCCAATGATTGCACCTTATTTCCCGCTTTAAACCTTGCAAAGCTGCACAGTGTTTGCAATATCTTTCATGGCTTATTGCTAACTATTTACATACACAACAGCAACTCTTTGGTAGCACAAGGAGACCTCTGCACAACAATCCTTAACAATGTGTCTGCATACTTGCCTATCCTTTCCCCATCACCCTACCCATTGCATCTGCTTATAGAACTTGGCCTCTATTCTGCCATTAGAAATCCCGCATGCAGTTTTGATTGCATGCCTATTGGCAGTGGTTGGACTTTCTTTGAACCTGGTAAAAAGAGCCACTGAATCAATTACAGGGGTCCCTTCTGATGTTTTCTGGGAAGTTGTTGACCCTGTGGAAGTACTGTATAGGCCAGGGAATAGGCAACCTCGGCTCTTTTATGACTCATGGACTTCAACTCCCAGAATTCCTGCTGACTCAGGAATTCTGGGAGTTGAACTCCATGAGTCATAAAAGAGCCGAGGTTGCCTATCCCTGGTCTCTATGATCTTACTCTGCACTTCTGCACTGGAACCTTGCTTCGCTTGGCTGATGAAAAGGGCCAGGCAAGAGACTAAAGTTGACTCCAAGCTTCAGTAGCACTTTTGGGGAACAAGGTGGGGTTTCAGCGCCTTTGATATTCCAGAGTTCCTGGCAGCAGTTCTTGAGGAATTTAGTGAAGGTCTTTCTCAGCCCTGTTGAGAGATTCTAGGGATGCTCTGTCTCTGAGCTTCAATGTTAAGTAATCAAAGGATTAGTAGCATAAAGATTTGCCCCACCTACACAACTCAGTGCAATATTAGTCTTTCTAATTTACCAACAGAATTGTACTAGAATTATGGATATAGATTTACGAACTAAGTTTTGAAATTAAAAAGGCTTGTTAGGAATGTTAGGAAATATGTTCTCTGCAGATGTAGGCAGTACTCCAGCTACTATGTTCCCTACATGTGTTTTCTTCATTTTCATTTTTTTTCCTTCTGCAATGCTTTTACTCCTTTTATTAAATTTCCCGTGTCACTCCAAATTTAGAGACTAGTCTCCTGTGATAAGTAGATCCCAGATTGAGGAGTGTTAGAATCCCTACAAAACCTTTGAATATTGCCCTTCATTTTGGGGTCATGGGTTTCTCATCTTAAAACATTTCTCAGCTAAGATTTTGAAAAAATTAGAAATGGAAGAATCTTTTCCCTTTTTTGGGCTGAACAGCAAAGGCGCATATGCCTGCCATCAAACCTAGGGCTCTCTCCTATTGGGAAATATAATGTACATTTCAGTAGAGCACATGGATTTTTATGACAGATGGGATTGCTATTTGAGCCTTGAAGATCAGGCAAATATTTCAGCAAGAGCTGGACTGAAATCCCCTTGCCAAACCTGTACCAAATGGGTAGATAGGCAATTTCTAGAGAAGGAGAAAATTTCTACAACTTTTCCAAGAGCAAGCTTACATTAATGGCACCATTACTAAAAAAAAAGGAAGGTATTCCTTTATGTTGCCTTCCTTTGGGATTTTGTTGAAACCTAGTAAATCTGGAAAACTATAGATTTCTAGAAAGATGAGGTATAATCCAAAACAGGACATTCAACCACGTTGGAGATTTCTTAATAACTAAGTGGCCATATCTGCATGTCACAACTGAGTCGGGGAACGGGGGCGGGGGGGGATAGTGTCTACTGCAATCACCTACATCCAACCAGATGTGGGATTTGTGTTCGTTATTTTTAACACCAAACAACACTAGATTTGTCTTACGCTGAACTAGCCTTCCATGATCAGGCATATCCTGCAAATATTTCATAGAGGGTTCATTGAAGGGTTCACCTTCAACAGTGTTAAGGTGCCTCTGAACCAGATGGGTTATTGGATTTTTGGTTCAGGGAGTTCAGGAAATCCCAGGTTACCAGCTATCTTTCTGCAAAGAGCTCTTGGTTTTGAGTGGCGCACCCACGGCCATCAGCTTCCTGGTCACAGTCTATTTCAGGGGTGTCAAACTCAATTTCATTGAGGGCTGCATCAGCATTGAAGTTGCCCTCAGGGGGCCAGGTGGGTGTGGCCTGGGTGGGCGTGGCCTACTGGGTAGACGTGGCTAGAGTGCGTATGGCCTACTGGGTGGGCATGGCCAGCTCTACATCGTTGGCATCAAGGGTGCCTATGGGGGCCTGGGCAGGAGTGGGACAGATCTGAGGGTCTCTGGCAGAAGGAGGGTCTCTGGGCCAGGGCCAAGGCAGTGGGGGCCGTTCCCTCACTGTTTCCAGGATGGCTTCGCGGGCCACATGAAACCACTTCACGGGCCGGATCTGGCCCCCGGGCCTTGTACTTGACATGTCTGGTCTATTTAGTCCAGCTTAGAAGAAACCGAAGCAGTTGTGCCTTGGAAACAGAGGTAACCAGTTTAAGAACACCTCACTGTGCTCATGAGGACTGTTTGCAACTCTCTTCTTGCTTGAAAGATTAGCTGTAAAAGGGAATGAGAACTCAGAGGAAAAAAATGCATGGGAATTTTTTTCCCCTGTCCCGTGTGTATTTCAGGAAAAGAAATGCATTCAGTGCAACCGAGATGAGAGCTGTTAAGAAAACAAGATATTCCATGCAAACAGGCTTACGGATTAAGAAAGAACAGGAAAAGGAATAGGGTGGAAAGAGAAACAGGTCACATGCAGGTGCCACAAAGAGCCAAAAGTATTGTGCTGTAGTTTGTTTTGCCAAAGTGACCTTTCCCTTTGTTCAGCTGCCAGCTGCAATAGCTGCACCCAGACACAGAGGAAGGAGGGAGGGTGGGAGGGAATACAGTATGGCACAAATAAGGCAATCTGTTTTCTTACTGCAGAGCTTGCAATTGGCTCATGGTCAAACTATTACATTTCTCCAAACTTGTTAAAACTGGAAATCAAAAAGAAGAAAAGAGCAGGTAGGTGGGATGGACTCATATGCTGCAAATACTAAGGAAAAAAGACCGCTTGAGTAAAAATTTCGCAAACAATTTATCTGCTAAAGTGTGGAAATATTTCACTACACCTACTCATGTAGTAAAAGGGATGCGGGGGCTCAGTGGGTTAGGACGCTGAGCTTATCGATCAGAAGGGGTCGGCAATTTGGCAGGTCGAATCCCGAGTGCCGCGTAGCAGAGTGAGCGCCTGTTACTCATCCCAGCTTCTGCCAACCTAGCAGTTCGAAAGCACGTAAAAATGCAAAGAGAAAAATAGGGACCACTACGGTGGGAAGGTAACAGCATTCCGTGTGCCTTTGGCGTCTAGTCATGCCGGCCACATGACCATGGAAACGTCCTCGGACAAGCGCTGGCTCTTCGGCTTTCAAACGGAGATGAGCACCGGCCCCTAGAGTCGGAAACGACTAGCACGCATGTGCAGGGGAACCTTTACCTTTTTACTCATGTAGTGTTGACACGAATGATACAGGGAATCAAGGAGAGAATTGACTCGGAAGCCTTTCTGGTTAGATGGATCTTTCCAAATCCTTTTATTTGCAATCCAAAGTTTGACAAGTCTTAATAATTGTGGGGTTCTTTCTTATTTTTACAGGGAAGAGAACAATACTGGCCACTCCATACATGCCTTGATCACAGAGGCCTCTCCTACTGTTCACGAAGCCAAGAAAAATGAGACCCAAGATTTATTCCGAGAAGATGACAGTCTGAAAATATTGTTATACGTTACTCTACCCATCCTTGGTTTGGGACTTTTCAGCAATGGAGCTATCTTCTGGTTTCTCTGTTGTAGAATCAAAAAGACTAAATACACAGTATATGTGCTAAATTTAGCCATTGCTGATTTCAGTGTCCTCTTCTGTCACATCATATACTTTGTTATTCATCTAGTTACCTCGGAAAACACTTTTTTGGATTTGAATTTCTATTTGGTATTTGATAGCTTGACTTTTTTTGGATTCAATACCAGTTTTTTCCTGTTGACAGCAATTAGCGTGGAGAGGTATGTGGCCATTTATTTCCCTCTCTGTTATCGTTTTAATCGGCCAAAGCATCTTTCCACCATACTATGTGCGGTCCTGTGGGCCCTCTCTTGTATCATGGTGGGAATAGACTATATATGTTGGCAGGAATACACCACTTTCAGAGGTTCACACCCGGCAAATATATTCATTGTCATCGTTTTCATGCTATTTTTGCCAGTTATGGTCTTTTGTAGTTTCAGCCTGTTTATCAAATTATCTAGATACCCACAGTCAAAATCTCCAGCTCGGTTTTATCGTACTATTGTTATCACAGTCATTCTGTTTCTTATCTTGGCCGTGCCTCACAAGATCCTATGTCTGATGCAATACATGCAACCAACAATGTACTTAAATTGGACCATCATTAATTGCTTTTTCTTGCTTAATTTAATCAACAGCAGCCTCAATCCTTTTGTTTACTTTTTTGTTGGGAGACAGAAAGAGCGGCATTCTAAGGACCCTTTGCATGTAGTGATCTATAGATCCTGCAGTGATGAAACCTTGGATCATACAAGCAGTAAACAAGTGGCATGAACACTCATTCCCACGAAAAGCAGCTTTCGACAGATCCTTTTGGAGAAAAGTGATTGATTCATTCAAAAGGCTGCTTACGAAGAAGTCAGTTCTCTAACATGTTCCAGAATGATGATTTTCCAGGGCAGATTTCCTTATCTGTAACCACACCACCTCTCTACCTGCGGCCTGATTTTTTTTTCATTTTCTTACCTTTACTAGGATATATAATTTTACTTTGATTGGCTTTTTAGGTAATCAACAATTATTGTTTGCAGCTGATAACAGAGAGCTTTTCTCAATGACCTTGATTTTTTTTATTTTTTTGGCAAATTAACTTCAGAAGTCTCTTGGACCTTCAATACGCAATGGACACATGGGCCAAAGCTCTAATTGTGTCCATGTGCAAACTTCTTTTGCATTATGCAATTTATTTTGGTTTGTTTGTTTCTTGTAGAATGTCACATGTTATGTCCCTGTTCTTTATTTTCTTGCAAAGAAAATGGAGCTGACATTTTGAAAACAGCAAAATAACAGTTTGCAATAAGCTTTAATCAGCTTCTCCTACTGTAGCTGTAGAGAAAGAAAGACCCACACAACTCTCTCTTCAATTCCAATATTGCTAAAAAGTAATGGCATTTGTGACATTATAGTCAGAGGTGTTTGTGGATACCAATTTTCTTAAGAGGACATTTTATTTTGTAGGAAAGAAGAAAATAATACCTGAATATGTTTAGGAACATCTGCAGAAGATGAGGACAAGGTTAGGAAACAACGGATTGCATTTCAATTGGGGAATAATTACAGATGGAATCGAGGGGATGTAATACATACTCAATGTGACTCATGGTCAAATATAATATCCTGGGATATATATGTAATGATTATCTTGGCTTCCTATCCCCTTGCTTCCTGCAACTCCCCCTGTGTAAAGGTAGATATAAGCACAGATATAACTTTTCTTCATTGACAATGTGTCTTTTTCTTTGATCTTTACACCTGAACTCCAGATATATAAAAAAGGCCTCCTTTCCACTCTATGGGTTCAGCCATGCCACTATACCTCTTTAATCCAACATTATCCTATCAGAGCATCAAGGCCCATACAATCTGAAAGCAAGCACCTTTCCCACTTGTCACTCTCCAGCCCTTGCAGTGGTGGGATTCAGCCGGTTCACACCACTTCAGCAGAACCGGTAGCTAATTTTTTGTTGCCCAGGCCCAGAATGGACTTCCAGAAGCGGCATCCACACAGAGAACCGGTTGTTCACATATTTGAATCCCACCACTGAGCCCTTGCCACAACTTCTTTCTCAGCATTTGCCCTCTCAGTATTGTTTATTGAGTTTTAAAAACATCATTTCCACGATTCCAGCCAGATCTAAAAGAGGAAAGTAGAACTGCATTATTTGATTCAGAGAAGAAGAAAACGACATTTTTCTACAATCCTGAAAGGGCAGCGAGATATCTGCTGCAACCCTACTTTTGCTTACAATCTCTTGAAAATAATGGGGATGTCAATCTGGGCTTATCTTGATTATTAGCCAGTTTACCTAGATTTGCTTGTTTCTGATCATTTTTGTTGCCGGTGAAGAAAACATAGTGGCAATGTGGAAGATCATTGTTATTTTGAGGAGTTTAGTGACATATTTTGATTTCTCCTTCACATTAAAAAAAAGCATAGAAGGTTATGAACTAACCAACTTGGTTTTTACTCTGGCTTACTGAATAGGTGGGGAGAAAACCTTTACATAGCTGCAAACCTCTCTTACTGTGAAAGTGTGATTTTCAATTCTCATCCTAGAGTCATGTGCCACCTAGTCAAGGCCAGGTCTTATAGTTTACTGACCACAGCAGAGCCATGAAATCATGGTGCCAAATTTTGATTAAACAAACTTTGGGTTATTTGTTGGGAGCCTCTGCATAGAACCTAGCATTGGATACTCTGGAAACTGAGCTTCCTTGGGGTATCTCTGGTATTGTTATTAAGGAGCTCCTGGCAACTTGTAAGAGATTTGGGCATCATCTTACTTGGTATGTATGCTTTTTACATTATGTATTAAATCTGTTTGCTTGAGCTAATAATAAAGTTTAAAATCCCTTTATTTATTGGTATGCTTATTGTCTATGAATCCAAAAGAACCAATTCTGGGCACCTGATCACTGCCCTAACACTTGGCAGAGAGCAAGAGATGTGATTGTCCAACAGCTAATTTGTTTCTGCTATTCAGCTCTGCAGGACCTTGTTAGCTGCACAATAGTTGGCAGGGGACATCTTCTTCTTTGAGATTATTTCTTCCCTGGTGTTTTCTTCTATTGTTTGAATTATAATAAGTTTAGCGTTGCTTAATTTAATTTTTTGTAGATAAACAACATGTATAAAGTGTGTGTGTGTATGTTTGTATATGTATGTGTGTGTGTGTATATATATGTGTATGTGTGTGTGTATGTACGTATATGTATATGTGTGTGTGTGTGTGTGTGTGTGTGTGTACGTGTATGTGTCTATATAAAAGGTAAAGGTTCCCCCGCAGATGCGTGCTAGTCGTTTCTGACTCTAGGGGCCGGTGCTCATCTCCATTTCAAAGCCGAAGAGCCAGAGCTTGTCCGAGGGCATCTCCATGGTCATGTGGCCGGCATGACTAGACGCCAAAGGCGCACGGAAGGCTGTTACCTTCCCACCGTAGTGGTCCCTATTTTTCTCTTTGCATTTTTACGTGCTTTCGAACTGCTAGGTTGGCAGAAGCTGGGACAAGTAACAGGCGCTTTCTTCTCATACACTTCTTCATTGCATATTGTTTTCAGTGGGCAGATACCCTCAAAGAGAGGAAGTTCTTCAAATGTCCCGGCTTTAAAGGTGATAACTACCATAGTACTTTGAATTCCACCAAGAAAGAAACTGGAATCCAATTCAGCTCACACAGCAATGGTATATTATTGGCAAACTGAGGGGTGTCTATTACCATGCCAAATGCTATATTGTGGACCAACTGTAATTTCCAGGTGTCCAAAGACAGTCTCATGCAGAACACATTGCAATAGTCCAACTTGAAAGTGACCAAGGCATGAGTGATCCTGGGCAGGGGATCCAAGTGCAAAATTGATTGTGATTGATACACAAGATATATCCTAGCCACAGCTGCCAGCTGCTTCTTGAGCAGGAGCAACAAATCCAGGAAGATCTTCAAATTGTACATCAATTCTGCCTCCGTAAGTGCTACCCCATCAAGAGTCAAAAACAAAAGTAATTCAACACAGTTGGTTAGAGAAGGGGGCTTTTCACCACCACCTTGCAGCCTGACAGAACCAGCCCTTCCCTAAAATAGATATCAGCCCCCTCATACACCCAACCATGTCACTTTCTTGGAAGCCTTAACCAGCCAATAGAGGCATGGATCCAAAACACAAGCTACCAAGTTCACAGCTAAGTTAATGTGATCATGTGCTGTCAGAATCACTAGTAAGGTAATTCAGCTTGGTTAGTGGCTGATGACTTAAACATGTTTTGGGTATAAGTCCTACATGGTGTCATTTTTGCTGCTCTCCATGCACATCTACCACATGAGCTGGATATTCCAACTTCTAGAAGTAGGAATGTGCTTGAGAGGAGTGCAAGTGACATTACATGTAGCACAATGATATCAAACACATGATATTATATCAAATATTGTCAACCTCTCAAGGTGGGGCAGGTCAAGGAACAGACGATATAAGGTGTACTATTGCTATAATTTATAATCTCCAAAGCCTATTAAGAGTTTTCTTCTATTCCCTCTTATGCATACATAATCAAGGCAGAGTTATCTCGTGGGGGGTTTTTCGCCCCTCATCCTTCCTATGGCTAAATTGACCTCAACAGTTTCTGCATTCCTTCTTCAAGGCAATCTCCCAACCAACTTCTGTTTTTTGGTAAATGTTAATATAAATGGATCTACTAATCAAAACAGGATAATTTTCATCAAAGACAGGGAAAAGAACAAACTCTTAATGATCTAAAATGAGCCCATTTGGATAGCTTGAATTTGAGCCCATAATAAAATTGACATTATACTTTATACTTCATTAAAATTAGGCTGAGAACTGGTTTAATGTAGTGACCTAGAAACCAGAAAACCATGAATTCTAGTCCTGCCTTAGGCACAAGAGCCACTTGAGTGACCTTGGGCCAGTGACTTTCTCTCAGCCCTAGAAAGGAGGCAATTGCAAGCACTTCTAAAAGTCTTGCCAAGAAAATTGTAAGAACTGGTCCAGGCAATCTCCAAGAATTGGCATGATGGCACAGAAGAAAAACAAAATAGGCTACTGGGTTACGAACCAATGAAAATTCCAAACTGTGGTAAAAGTAGGCATGCCTGCAAGGGGAAGGTATAAGAAAGTAAGTCACCACCACCACTTTTATTATTTTAGACCTTCCATAACCATCACCACAGAGGCAGTCTCATCAGATTCTTCTATAAAGTGGGAGTGATTAAAATTTAATGGAGTAACACTTCTAGCCATGACTTTCTTCTGGCATCCAGCAATAATGCTGGATTTTGGGTATTTCTCATCTTAATATGGTCCTCCAACGACCCCATCCAAAACAGACATATTGGCCATCTATGGGTTTGTGGGGTTAATTTATTTCTACCTTGAGTCTCATGTTATTCATTTCCATTAATGAAACCCAAAATTCATAAAAGAAGCAACCTATTTAAAGTGAAGAATTCAAAGAGAGTCGATTGTTATAGAATCTTCCCACCTGGAAGGAACAGAATCACTGCGATTTCATGATCTTTGTTTTCATGGCTTCCAAGCCATCCCAGCAGAAACTCACAGCTGGTAACATCAAAAATTGCTGAGAAAATGAGGTCTATCAGCAAAAAAAAACAAAACAAACCCAATGCTCTTTTTGACTCTAAGAATAGTTCATCTATCATAGTGATCAAATGAGACTTCAGCCAAAATCATGAAGTTAGACCTCAATTGATATGAAGGACAAAGTGAACTTTACAACATAGCAGCTAAGAGTTTCTATGAGGTCATGAAAATATCATCTTCTGTTTATTACACAGGACCCCCCATTATCATGTAGTTGGCCATACTTTTGCAGCAAGCAGTAAAGCTTCATATGGAGGCAGAAGCATAATCAGAAAAGACTGAAGGGGAACTGGAGTGCAGTAACGGTAAAATTTAGTTTTGTAGTTAGCTGCTGTTCTTACCAAATTGATAATGATGTTGTTGTTGTCATTGGCCACATCATCGTGGCTTTATTATAATAACACTCCATCATGGCTAAATTGCCAGCTATCATAACTGAGCATACGATTATTGAAAGGGAAATGAAGTAACAGATGAAAGGGATGAAAAACCTAATTTTCATCAATAGAAAGTTGACACATTTGGAATGTATTGGGTGATACATAATTTAGAGACTCTTCCTTGATTAAGTTATGGAAGAGCCTTGGTGGAGCAGTGGGCTAATGCCTCCTTAAGTAACACCAGCTGCCTGCAATTAGTGCAGGTTCGCATCCCACCAGGCTCAAGGTTGACTCAGCCTTCCATCCTTCCGAGGTAGGTAAAATGAGGACCCAGATTGTTGGGGGCAATTAAGCTGACTTTGTAATAATGCCGCTTGGGGTGTGTGTGTGTGAAAGCCCTAATAAGCAGGCATATACATAGAATGAAGGCTACTGCTACGCTTGTAAGCCGCCCTGAGTCTTTGGAGAAGGGCGGGATATAAATGGAATTAAAATAAAAAATAAAATAAGTTACAAGTTCCTAAACCACCAGTTAGATATACAGTAGATGGATTTAGTCATCTACCCAGAAAAAAATAGAACTGGTAGCAATCAAATATAATGCCTTCTGGAATAGAGTTAACTTCTTAATAGGGAGGGGGTCTTCAGGACTGTGAACAGACCATCTCCTAATGACTGTGTCCCACATTGTCGAACAAGCCACAAACAACTAACAGGCAGCATTCCTGAGAAACAAAATACTTATGACCATATATTTGACCATTTTTGTTTGTTTTCCCTCCTTTCTAGATTAGATTAGATTAGAACTCTAAGGAACTAACAAATCTTGTTTCCCTATTCACATAGCCTGCTAACTCATAATTGCAATGAATATGCCAGGAACAAACGGTGCCCTCAAATTTTGCATTACTACCCTTAAAGAAACACTATTTTTTATTTTTCATGTTACTAGAAGTATGAATCTCTACACCTCTTGTCTTAATTCTAAGTGAGAATTCTTTCTATTCTGAGATGACTGATATGTAATAAAAAAACCCAATTTGTCCTCAATAGCATCCTGACCATGAACTGATTGCATCTTGTGTACTTCCTGTTCTCGTAGGGCATCTGTGGGGAAGAGAGGATGTCAGAAAAATTAGATAGGGGCCACAACTGTGAAACCAAAGCCCTCATTCCAATTTTAATGTAATCTGCCACATGGGAGTTTTGATTTTATGGTCACAGGCACCATCTCAACTCTTACTCTCTGCCCTCACAGATGCTCCAAAGGATGGGTCTTTCATTATAATATTAACTGTAGATATAGGCAATCCTAATTGAAAAACCATTGCTGAGCATCCATTCGAGATTATGGTGGTGCTAAACAATAATGGGTCCTGACAGTTGAGCCCACTGCAACATCCCTAGAGTCATGGGATCTGACTTTGGGCACTGAGCAACCAGCTCACAATTATGTCACAATGTCCCACGGCCATATAATTGCTGTTTGCAATCTTCTCTGCTTGCTTCTGACAAAGCAAAGGGGAAGCCAGCAGGAGGTCACAAATGGGGATCATGTGGCCCAGTGAATTGTTAACTGTGCAGGATTCACCTACAGACTTCAACTGGGACTATCACCACTGCTGTGTTAAGTTGGCATGGTCGTGTGACATCAGCTTTAAGACCGTCTTGCTTAGTAATGGAGTTGCTGGTCCCAAATACCATTGTTAAGTGAGGACTGCCTTTAATTTCAGTGGGGAAGAAAATAGTTTTTAGATAGGTTTCTGCAATTTTTTTTTAAACTAGCATGAACATGTGAAATTTCACATCAGGTCTGTCATTCAGAAAGGAAGGAAAATTTGAAATTATTTGATCTCCAGGAAAATGAAACAAGTTCTGGATAGGTTTTCTGAAAGCTAAGCATTAATGGGGGGATTAATTAGAAGTTCAGTGATGGGGAGAACAATCCAATGGTAGAATCCAAAAGTTTGTGCAGCTTAACAATATCATCAAGTTTGGTCATAAATAATCAGCCTATTACACTGCAATTTAAAGATGGCATAGGAAACTCAACCCAGGAATATTATTATTTATTACATGAATGAATCAGAGACAAATTATCCATGAAGCATCCAAGTATCCTGGAATACTAACATCAAATATATGTTCATCACAGAACACACAGCACCTTAGGTCTCTGCTTAACTGGGCATAACACTAATTGTCTCTCCCACATTTGTCCCTGGTGACCATTAAAATCTGTATCTCTGTTGTAGATCTCTCTAGAAGGCTGAGAGGGAGGCACAGGAGAAATTATCAAGGCAAGGAGAAACTAGAAAATCATCTGCCCCCGCCTATTAGCAGGAATCTCCACTGGATTACAGCTATTTCCACAAATGATAATTAATCTTTCCTGTAAGGGAAGGATCCAAGTTATTGTCAGTTGTGTATCTGAATTGATGTGTTCTTTGCCTCATAATTTCTTATTAAGATGAAAATGTCATAATTCCCAATTTACGCTTTACGATTAGTGTGTCCTATTTAATCTCCAAGTAACATGGATTATAGTTTATTATCAAATACTGCAGCTACAGATCTCAAAAATGCTAAACTGCGCTGGTACCAAATTCTACCCACTTGAATTTAAAAAGATTCTTTCAATAGGAAAAAAAACATGCAGAAAGCTGGTGCCAGCCTCTAGCACAGTATTTCTCAACTTTAGCAACTTTAAGACGTGTGGATCCAGCTCTCAGAATTGCTGGCCAAGCAACCCATGTGGTCCCCAAATTTCAGAAAGTTTGCCCACTCCTGGATTAAACTACTTGAAAAATAACTTTTCTATATACATGCCAGACTGGGCATTAAGGCTTTTAGAAGGTGTCCTTCCAACAGGGAACGGTTTAACTAGCTTTTCAGATTTTGCAACACCTTCCTAAGGGACATCAGACTAGGTCCCACTCTATTCTCCCACCCTACTCATGCGAAAATCTTTTTATTTGGATCTGTGTTTTTTTTATATAGTTTTTTTGTTTGATTGATTGATTAATATATTTTAATGGAGCTAGTTTGGGGTAACATTTAAGGCACAGACTGGAAAGTAGAAGACTATGAGTTCTAGTCCCGCCTTCGGCACAAGTCAAGTTGGATGACCTTCTGCCAGTCTCCCTCTCAGTCCAAGGAGACAAGGGCAAATCCCTTCTGAAATCTTGCCATAAAACTGCAGGGACACTTCCTGGTAAAGTCATGGAACATCTATGCCAGGGGTGGCAAACCTATGGCACCTGTGCCACAGGCGGCACTCAGAGCCCTCTGTGAGCACATGTGCCGTTGCCCCAGCCCCACCTCACCCCATAGCCCTCTCCTCACCAGCAACCCCCTGGAGGAAAGCCCTGAGCACGCAGCCAAGGACATGGCAGCCGGGCAGCAGGGACGAGACTCTGCCCTTGCACCCCATTGCGCACAGTTGATGCTGTGGTGTGCGGGCACCAGGCGTGGCTGCCATGGTGCTGCTGGGCTGCCTGGGCAATCTGCGGCAGGCCGTGGAGGCAGTGGGTGGCCCTGCAGGCAGGCAGGACAGGGTTGGCCGGGGGTTGGGGCGGAACGGGTGGGGGCAGAGCGGGGTTAGGGTCAGGTTTTTTGGGCACTTGGTCTCTAAAAGGTTTGCTATCACTGATCTATGCTGTACCTTACTGCTAAATTGTAAAGGTCATACCATCTTTTGTAAGCATTATCTGTGTGCCTTCTAAATGAAGATCTAGTACAAAACATTCAGCCAAAGTATGATGATGATTAGGTGAGATTTTTCTAGCCAATCTTGTGGGGACAATCAAACAAGCATTCCTATCTGAAAAGCTGATTCATCGAAGTTTTCCTAACTACATACTTTGCCACATTGCACTAATACTTTTTGTGCTTGATTTTTGGCAGATTGAAAAGGATCAACTGATAGCTGCAAGATGGCAGAAACATACTCTTTGTCTTTCCATACTATTGGACAACATAAATATGTTGCAACAGAACTGGAAACTGGATACTCTTTGCAAAAAGCAATTATGGTAGTTTCAATTCCAATCTGCATTTTAGGATTATTTGGGAATGCAATTATCTTCTGCCTTCTCTGCTGCTCAATCAAGAAAACTAACTTTACTGTGTATTTCCTAAATTTGGTAGTGGCTGATTTTGTTGTACTCATCTACTATGTTATTGTTTTTGTTTTATTTTTGAAAGCTGTTCCTATCAGTCTATATTCGTTAAATATAATGGAGCTGACACATGCATTTGGATTCAACGCCAAGACCTATGTGCTAACAGCTATCACTGCTGAAAGATATGTCATGGTTTTTTCTCCAGCCTGGTATCAACTTCATCGGCCCAAGCATTTCTCAGAAATCATGTGTACCATTTTGTGGGGCTTATCTGGCCTGCTAGCCATCATATTATATTATTCTTGCTACTTGGAGACTGATACATTACTTATGGAAACTAATCAGCATTGTGAGCCTACAAAAATGGCCAGAGTAATAATCAACCTCCTCGTTTTTCTTCCCATCATGGTCTTTTCTACATATCTTATTTTCACAAGAATGCTGAGTGTATCCCAGGAAACTCCTCTGAGAAGACTTGATATCACTATAGTGGCCACAGTTCTTCTGTTTCTTATCTTTGCTGCTTCGGTGAGGATTATTGAAATCATAGCCCGTTGGGTTCCAAAAATCCATATTCCAATTCTCTTTCTCATTCTTCATTTTCTTGATGCCATTGACAGCAGTGGGAACCCCTATGTCTACCTGATAGTTGGCTATTTAAAGACAAAGACTGATTGTGAAAAACCTTTCCAAACATTACTTGAGAGAGCTTTGTTGGATGATGGAACAACAGAAAGGTAGGGAGGAACTTATTCAAGAAGATTGTACCAAAGGGATGCTAATCAAAAATTATGCCATTTGTTATTGCCTTGAGTTCCAGAATAAATGGATTACATTTATTGCATAAAGTTTGGCTTTGCTCATTACTTCTAATGTACCTACAAATTTCTATACTATGCTTACCCTCTTCTACAAACAACACATCTCAAATCGTTTACTTAGGGCTGTGCCTCAAGGCTACATAAAAAACACAACAACACCTGATCTTTGAGCAGCCTTGATGACCAGTCCCTATTCTGCCTTAGTAGTGAGGCCAGCAAATGGTACTGTCCATGCAGATAGAATGGAGATAGTAAGGAAAGCAATTGGTGGATTCCCTGGTTTTATTTCACTTCTCACTAAATATCACCAAGAAAAACTTCAACCAATGACTCTCCTCAAAGTGGGCTGAGGCAAGAGTTGATTCATAGTTAGACTTGTGGACAATTTGGATATGTGATAAGATTTCAAACTGATTTGCATCAATACATGCGTATGTTTTTGGATTTGAATTGGATTTAACAACTTAATATGGTTTAAATTCCATACTACAGAGGATTTTAGCTCTGGCACTGAAAAGAGGAGTAAGGCTAGTAAAACAATTATTCGACCCCAGGATTGTTGAAAGCATGATAAAAAGACCAAGAAAAGACACACCTCGTCCTTGTTGACCTTACAAAGGGGAACTGAAGTTTTTGGATGGCCTTTTAAAATTAACATGCCCTAAATGCCATAGCATAGCATTCCTGGAACCCCTGGGCCTCTTTCTTGACTGGTCTACTTTGAAGGGCTGATTGAACTGATTGTTCAAAGCGTTGTTCAAAGAGAAGACTGTAAGAGAAGAGGAGGCAGAGTCTGGGAGCAGAGTCAAGATAGGAATCAGCTGGAGTCATTATGTTCCAACAAGTGATCCAAGTTCACCTCACCAACCCCCCCTTTGAATTCTCTTAGCTCTTATCTAGTGCCAATTTAGTGCTGATCTTATTTGCCCACATTATTGTGCACAGTCATGAGCAGTAAATCAACTTAACTGGAGTTTAATGTGTGGTCCTGATTTTTTGCACCTGGCAGATTAGGAGTAACTTGCACAGATTTTGCTCTTTCAGATCCAGTGTATTTCTTGGAAATACTGTAAGCACCTTCTTGCTATAGATAAGAACAGTGTATTTTTTCAGTGGTAAAAATGATCAGCTTGTAACTATATATTGTCAAGTTACCGGTAGATACTTTTGTGTTTATATATATATATATTTTAAAAAAAGAATACCACAGAAACTAGCATTAACTTTAGTGAATCTCAAATTGTCCATAACTGACTAGGAATGAAGAAGTTGTTCTGCCTGTCTGTTGTTGGCTTTTCTTCACCATCCAATCTATTGTCATTTAAGCACTCCTGGAATGTAGCATTCTGGCTTTTCCCCTAGTTCAGGCATGTCAAACTGCTGGCCCGCGGGTCAGATGCATCACGACAAAACCGTGTCTTCCCCATTGCTGGCAATGGGGAAAAAGTCGCGATACGTCGCGCAACATCACGTGACGTCGCGAGTTTGACATGCCTGCCCTAGTTTTCTATCCTGCCTATTCTATTTCTCTTTTTTTCCATATTTACCAAGTGCCTTTTCTCTTTTGGGCAGAAGCCAGAGGTCTCCCACTGTATGGTCAAGCCTTTTTACAATTAAAGATAGTCCTCCACTTACAACCACAACTAAGCTCAAAATTTATGTTGCTAAGCGAGACATTTGTTAAGTGAGTTTTGCCTCATTTGACCACTTTTCTTGCCACAGTTGTTAAATGAATCACTGCAGTTGTTAAGTTAATAACCCGTTTGTTAAGTGAATCTGGCTTACCTATTGACTTTGTCAGAAGGTCACAAAAGTTGTTCAATGACCTCAGAACACTGTGACAGTCATAAATATGAACCCGTTTTCCAAAGCATTCAAATTTTGGTCACATGACCATGAGGATGCTACAATGGTTGTAAGTGTGGAAAATGATCATAAGTCAACTTTTTTCAGTGATGTAACTTTGAACTGTTGTAATCTGAGGATTACCTGTAAGTGGAATATCAAGATTCTTTAGAGCAAGTCTCAGCCAGTATTCATGAAATAGGAACTGAAAAACAGAGCTAAATATTCTCTGGATTATTTATTGTCTTCTTTTTGTAGAATTACTCAAGAATCTTTAAATTACGTGCAATCTGTGTAATAGGATAAAATGACAAAGGGAATAAGAAAACAAGGAAAGAGTCATTACCAGTTTCTTTATTTTGTTATCTGAAAATTATAATCGCTGTCCTACAAAATATCTTAATGTTGCAACAAGGAAAATAATTGGTTCTGGAAAAAATTATGGAAAGGCAGGAGTTAAAATAGCAATTGGTAACAACTAGGCTTGTATTTGCTTGATCCAGGGTGTTCAAATTTTTGCATGCAGATGCACGCAGCACACCTGCAAGCTCTGTGTCAAGTGCTCTGGAATTCATCCTTGTATCTTTCAGCTGGTACCTTTCAGCCAATTTACTCTATAGGTTTGTTATGGAGATTAACTGGAGGCAAGAATATTACCTAGACTAGAGATTGAACTCCTGGAGGAAAGGTAGAATATGAATGTAATAATACATTTTTTAGACTAGATAATGTAACTGTATAGAATCACGCAAGAAAGTTCAAACAAGGAATTTCCATCCCATCTTACTATTAAGTTCTGAAACCATGACAAAGTTCAACTTCAGTTTTATTGTGGTTTATAATCAGTCAGTGCACAAATATTGAGACACTATACAGATACACTTCTATTTTGCAATCTCATTGTCAGAAAAAAGAAATCCCACAGATTAATGGAATAATGGGGGGGGGAACTGTTCAGAAAATTAAAATCTTGCCTTTTAGGTCCAGCTCATCTGCCAACTGCTGAAATCTATTGACCTTCAAGCCCCCAGACAATAGATTAATGATAACTTTGAAAATGCCATCACAGCGGAATTGAGAACCACTGTGAGGTCATAAGGTTCTCATACACCTTGGCTGTGCTGCAACATATCACCAAAGTTGTTCACACTTTGTCAGTATCAAGCTTCTGAGAAGAAAATAAGCAAGGTAGTAACAAAGGTGAAAAGAAAAAATGGAGAGGAATCATGGAGGCAATTCAAACAATGACTGGGAAGTTGCCAAGTTCATCCTTCTGGAGAATTAGATATTTTATTTATTTATTAAATTTTTATGCTGCCTGCCTCACTAACCAAAGTGACTCTAGGCCAGAGGTACCCAACCCCTGGTCTGCAGATCAGTACCGGTCTGCAGCCCATTGGAAACTGGTTTGTGCAAGCGGGAGGCAAGTATGTAATGCTCTATTTGTGCATGCATAGGAATAGGTTGCATGGGTGAAACCATCCCCCTCCCCTCCACCGCCACAGCCGCTACTGGTCCGTGTTGCTGGAAAGGTTGGAGACCGCTATTCAAGCCAGCTTACAATGGCATAAAAGTATAAATGTGAAAGCATTGGAACTGACAACAATTAAATAGAGGTTAAAGACCAACAGCATGAATGGCACAGGGCAGATTTTTTGACTCTCACTCAACCAACAACTTCCAGTATAGTGCACCCCTACTGGGGCCTAAAGCCAACCTGCAGAGCCATATTTAAGGCCCTTCCAGAAGGCCAAACGTGTGAAGGTGGATCTCACCTCCAGTGGCAAGATGTTCCAGAGGTCATGGGCCACAGCAGAGAATGCTTTTTTCCTTGACTCTACTAGCCAAAATTCCTTGGCCAATGGGACTCCATAGAAGAGCTCTTCTGATGGAGTGAGTAGGGCAAACCAATTCCAATGGGGTGAGACAGTTCCTCAAATAACCTGGACCCTGTGCTATGAAGGGCTTTAAACATGATAACCAACACCTTGAATTGGACCTGGAAATAAACTGCCAAGTAATGCAGCTCACATAATAGCGAGTGTTACACAGGCTACTCTTAACGACTTCCAGAACTGTCCGTGCCACTGCATTCTATACAGTTGGAGCTTTTGAATACTCTTTCAGGGTAACTCCGTATAGAGCACGTTGCAGTAGTATGTTATTTTTTATGTTTTACCTTATTTTTCTCCTGAGAACACCAAACTATAATAGGCGTACACGTCTGTGCCTTCTGACATCTTTCCAAAAGCAAGTCTGGTTTGCAGTGCCAGAGTTGGAGTCCTCATGATGCAGAAAAAAATGGGTAACTTTACAAAAGAGATGGCAAGGGAAGCCCCTCAGTAGCCTGTCCTCCAGAAACTCTTGTGCCAGGAAAATTTCCAGAATCATTCTGCCTTTTTTCTGGCTTCACAGTTTGAGGCCACTGTTTCCTCTTCTCTCACTTGGATCCTTGTTCCTATCAGGGCCTTGCAATTCCTTTCAACTTAAAATATGATACAGTCTGATTGAATTCTGGCTTTATTCTTCTTGAACAGGGGTTGCTGTGACCTAAATGTAAACACTCCCATATAGACGTTGGTTTCCTGAGTACAGCTGATTTTTCAACCTAAATGCTTGCCCTGAGTAATGCGGTGTCCCAAAGGGCTGGTTTTTTGTGCAAGATTCCCTCTAATTGAACATTAATTGCACCTCACATATTGAAATGTTAGTTGGGAATAACAGAAATACACGAGATAAGGTTTTAAAGATGTTAGCATCTCCTGACTTTAAAAAAGAAATTAATTGATGGGAAATGGGCCGTGTAGATTCAGTTATCACTAAATCTGTTCAGAATGGGCTGGTGACCAAAATGCATAAAAATGTATGTTTGTAGCATTCTGCACGCTGTTGGGAGCAGGTTTTGGCAAAATAGGCTTGACAAAGGACAACACCAATGTAGCATTTCCAGTGAAATCATTATGCTGTTAATAGTGTTATAATAGATAAGCCAAAGGACATTTCCAGAAGACAGAATAGCACCCTAGGGCCTATTAAAATCTTAACATAAACCTATATTCTGACTCCAAAAAACAGACTGTCAGCATACATTCCAGTTAGCACTTATCTTACAATAAATATCTGTGAAAACAACACAATGATAGTATTATTGCCAGACAAGGGATACTTTTGAGTGTTTCTTAGTTCTGTAAAATATGTCAGTGGCTTAATAATGAGAATTGTGTTTAATTTTGACAGATTTGAGAAGAATTATTGAACACTGGCTATGTCAACATGACAGAAGCAACTACCTTGCCTTCCCACACTATTACAATGAAAAAAAATCACACACAGCTAGACAATTGGCCACGGATAGGCAGCAAAGGATTTTTCCTGGAAATGGTGGCAGCTTTATCCATTCCAATCTGTTTCTGGGGATTGATTGGGAATGCAACTGTCTTTTGGCTTCTCTGCAGAAAGGTGAAGAAGACAACATTCATAGTTTATGTTCTCAATTTGTTAGTAGCTGACTTTATGCTGGCTGCTTACTTCCTTATAGTGTTTATTGTATTTCTGACATCATTTTATATCAGTTATTATTTTTCACGTGCAATGGAGAATATTAATTTATTGTCAACCAATGCCAGCATTTGTTTACTAACAGTTATGTGTGTTGAAAGGTATTTTATGGTCTCTTTCCCACTCTATTATCAAAATCACCGTCCAAAGCATCTCACAACAAATCTATGCTGCATAATATGGGTCTGGTCTTCCCTAGTTGCCCTGATACTATATGTCGCCTGCTACCCAAAGTTGCTTCCATCCCTCTATTCAGGCAATTCTTTATGTGATGGGGCTTTAATATTTGAATTTATTGCTCAGCTTCTGGTTTTTTTCCCCATCATGTCCTTTTTCGCTTTGTCTCTTTTTATCAGAATGCGGAAAATTGCAAACCCGAGGACCAAATCGAGACTTGATATCACCCTCACAATCATGGTTGCTCTTTCTCTTATTTGTATTTTTACATTTCAAACTCTTGGTTTTATAAGCAGCTGGGTTAACATTCTTCGTGAACCAACTCTATTTCAACTCTCGCTGCTGTTTGACTCCATCAAGACCAGCATCAATCCTTTGGTCTATTTCTTCGTTGGAAATCGGCAAAGACAGAAGACCGCAGAACCTATGTATAAGTTGCTTGAGAGAGCTTTGAATGACAAAGAAAGCACAGATGCTCCAGACACCAGTTAGCTATAGTTGTTCACAAAGGGATTTGGGCATCAGAAATGAAAAAGATATAAAGACATATTATGAAACTTTTTCATTCCATAAAGGCACATTGCAGATATATTTACTGTTTGCTACTTCTAACTAAATTTACTACCTAATGCCTTTAGGGGAATCAAGCTTGTGTTTTAAAAAATGGGATTTCAAGATTTTATAATTGTAAGGACCATTCTGACAGGGGGAAAACGCCTTAAAAAAGCATGATCAAAAGGTATGATCTACACGGCAACCATACAAGATGGACTGTTTATATTGTTTCACTAAAAATAAAACTAGCACTATTTACCTGTACCATTTCATCATGTGTGGCCTTTATAGCTTGGTTAATTTCTCCTATGAATAGGAAATGGCTCTACAAATAGATGTGTGTTTTCTATATTGTATACTTCAAGAAAAAGAATGACAAAAGAGAACACCTAGAAGAAGCTGCCTCCATCACATCTTTCTGAAAACATAGAAACACTAAGAATGCTATGTGCAGGGTAATGCCAGAGAATAGAATAGAATAGAATAGAATAGAATAGAATAGAATAGAATAGAATAGAATAGAATAGAATAGAATAGAATAGAATAGAATAGAATAGAATAGAATAGAAGAATCCTTATTCAATAAATCCAATTTCTTCATTGATTCAGTTAAGAAAATACATTTATTGAGTACACTAAAGCTAAAAGCCACTTGAAACACTCTTAAACTCTTTGTTCTGCCGGTTACACTGTCGATAAGGCATTAACCAATACACAAATGGATAAAAAGTTATTACTCCTCAAGAATAGATTCAGATAAAACAGCATATACCACTGTATTGTAGGAATGATATCTTATGAATAATGAATTCCTTAGACGATTTCAAGACACAGGGACCGCCACATCAAAAAGACTTGCATTTAATCTTCGATGGATGGACTTTCAGTTATCTTAGATAATATTTAAGGCTCTATTAAACATTAGAATAAGTGGTGGTGGGGAAATTATGGTACAACTTATGACTAGCAGTGAGTAAGATAACTGAAGTTTTGAAAGATAAAATCAATGATCTTTATACAGGATTGTTATAAACCAAATAGAAGTTTGTCAATGTGATCCCATAGAATCCCCTTTCTATACGATATATGACCTAAAAGTTTTGATTCTAAAATGTTGTAAATTGAGCTATTTTCAGCCTTCCCAGGCAAACAAGACAGGAAATGACTAGATCAGCTAAATCTGCTTTAAGGCTACATTAACAGAATCTTGTAAATCTCAAGGTACAAAATTACTCCTGCCACTTTTAACCACCTGATCAATTAGGGCGGGTCTTTCCTGCTCCTTCCTCTGACCCATTAATCCATTGTCTGATCATTTCCTATGCAGCATCTCTTTCCCTCATCTCCAATGTTATCCACACATACTATTACATCTATCAGTGTCAGGTGGGAACATCCAGGTCTGCACGTGAAGAATTCAATTAGCTGACATTACTCATGCCTAAATGCGGGAATCTCTTCCAACTGATTGTTTGCACCTGGGTAAGACTAGATAAGGTTCAATGGCATTCAAGGTGAGGTTGGACTTCACCCTCTTGTGCCCGTACAAGGATTCTAGACTGGGGTCCCCAACCCCCAGGCCGAGGCCATTAGGTCTTGAGAAGTTCGGAACTGGGCTGTGGAAGTGGCAGATGAGCGCGTGCATCCCTTGTGCAAGTAGGTGATCGCATGTGCACACTGCCTTTACACGAGCGACGGGCACACACACACACACACACACACACACACACACACACACCGGTCTGCAAAGCCAGAAAGGTTGGGAAACTCTGTTCTAGACTATAATTCTCTGCTCCCCTAGGTCTGCCAGTCTCTCTCCAACATTCAATCCTTTTCCACCTGATAAGACGGCAAGTACGTTAAGAACTGTGAATGTATTCCAATTGCCCAGGGAGTATAATGGAACAGGAGAAGCCTTAGCCTGTGGTTTTTAAATCATTCTGAGATGGCTATTAAAGTAGAGGCAGAGAACTTGTTTTCTGCTCTGTAATCTGAGGGAGGAAATGTTGGGAATAAGGCTATTAATATTTTAAGTGCAACCAAAGCTGTCAACTTGAGATGTAGTGACCAACAAGAAACACACTAAGATGGCTATACTAGGATAGTCAGCTGCCCCTATGCTATCCCCTTCTGAATTTCAAGAGAGCAATTAAGACTTGGTTTTTCCATCTAGCCGAAGAGGAAGGCATGGTATGAAATGTTGGGATACATCGGCCAAACACAGGACTTTGTATATTTTCCTGTGTCTGGGTTAGCTTGCTATTTTTTGGTGGGAGGTAGGTTTGTTTTCTTTTTATAAAAAATTTGATTGCTAGCCACAGAACTCATGGCATAGGAATACAAAAAAATAAGAAGGGAAAATAAAAATAAAACTTATATCCACTGTATATGGAATGCAAGGTGTTGCAAATCTCTGCATGACAGTTTAATGTAGATATTTAAAGCTCTGGACATGATCCGTAATAATTTGATTTGATACTTAGAGCTGTGGGAGAAAACAGCACCCACCAAAGTAGGGTAAAGTTCTTACAGAAAGTGATTGAGGTACCAGGCTAAAAAGCGGGAGACCATAAGTTCAAGTCCTGCCTTAGCCATGAAAGCCAGCTGGGTGACCTTAGGCCAGTCAGTCTCTCAGTACAACCCACCAACAGGGTGGTTGTGGGAAAAATAGGAAAGTGTGTTGGATATGTTCAGGAGGAAAGTGTGTTGGTTATGTTCGCCGTTTGTTCGTAAACAAACAAACAAGTATTAATGTCTTGGTGTCATACTCTAGAACACTGCCAAAGGTGGAAGTTTTGTCCTTCACCACCATTCTAATCAGGCTGACCAAAAGATGCTTTTGTTGACAAAATCAAAATGTATTCTAAAGACTTTTTTAAAAGTAGATATATTTCTTCTTTTCTGCACAACAATTCATCTACAAGACAGACTCTGAAAACTGAAGCTAGATTAAAATACGTAGGTCTCAAGTGATTCTATTGTGAACCTTACCATACTGTTAATAACAACTGCTCTGAGGTCACGAGATTCTAGTATTCCATTTGTTACACAAGGAACACATCATAATTGTGGAGCCAGCTCTATCTTGGCAGAAATATATTGCAATGTGAAAAACAGAAGATTGATCAATGAAGACTAAAAGGAGAACCGGAATCTGATGTTAGTATTGATTATTTTGTTTAACAGATACTTACGTTAAACTTTTAAAACCTGCATTTCTTGCCACGGCATTATTAAGTGACTGATTAAGATGCTTGTAAGGATCAGCCAAAAATACACTGTAGTATATGATTTGTATCTCCTGAGAATATCCAGTCAATGGATTGATTGTTCATCAATCTACAGGAAATGAATGCATCACATCTGAGATACGAAAAACAAAAATAAAGCCTGAGGAAATTTAATGGCACTCTTCTGGAAAGAGGTGTAATAACCATGCCAAAGGTTTAGACCCAAACACTATGGATTAGCCACAACTTCTTTTTTTTTAAAGGGTTAGTTAACTGAGACTGATGTTCAAATGAGAAAACAACAGATGATTTGAGGTAGAGGTTTGGCCAGTTTCTTATGGCTTTGGAAAACAGTGGTGTTGGAAGATCAGTCAAGTGCCATTCATAAGGGCCATAGGATGATGTTCCTCATGCTTGCCAACTCAATGGAAGAATGCATCCCACCCGTCTTCCTATCTCCGGCTTATTCATCTCTGCCCTATCAATTGTGATCAATCCTATTTTCCCCTTGCTACGTCTCATCAGATACTCTTGCCGCTCTACAGTCAATCTATTTCTCCAATCTTCACTTTATGTACTACCACTTTAATCCTGGGAAATGTTTCTTGCCTACTGATATTTTATACACTGAAAACAATTTTTTCTCATCCAGAAGTAATTGACGCTATGTAGGCTGTGATCTAGTTACATAATATTGTAAATTATCGCTTATCCATTCTGGGAAGCAAGCTTTAGGAGGCAGAAAAAGTGCTTTCACTTTTTACATAAAGATATTTAATTATCTCTCTTCCTTGCCTGGCAACCATGTATGATTGGTTTTGTTTTTTGCAATATGCTTTTTGTTCTTGCCCCCACTCCCCAAGTGCCCTGGAAAAAAATAATTCAGTGCTGAAAATTAAGATAATGCATCCTTAGTTAGAATAGTGTTTATTACAAATTATGCTGCAATCCTCAGGTAATAATTAGGAATGTATCTTGCTGCTTGGTGAAATGAAATTTTGTACATTAGACCTCTTGCCCATCTTCCAAAATAAAGCAAAAGAAAAGAGGCATTTCTTTTTCCATACTATTGACTGAAGAATTCACCTCAGATGAATGTGATGAAAAAGACAAACACAAATGGTCTTTTGGAAGAGAATATTTGTACATCGGGGTTGAAATGAGGGGTTCTTGGTGCTCTCTGAGCTTGGTTGTTTTCTTGCAGACGTTTATTACCAAACTGGGTAACGTCGTCAGTGCTACATTGGCAAGAAAACAACCAAGCTCAGAGAGCATCAAGGACCCCACAGATGGTCTTGTTTAACAATCACTTGTTAAAGCAATAATTCAAAATTAGGATGGGGCTGAACAAATGAGTTATGACTGGTCCTCAGAATTCTGGCCATCACAGCATACCACAGTCATATGATAGCTATTTGCCATCTTCCCTCCTGGCTTCCCACAGGCAAATCAATCGGGAAGCCAACAGATTGGAAGTTGCCGTCACAAAGTCCTCACTTAATGATGCCAACTGGGATTGCTGGAATTGCTGGCACTAAGTAGCATGGGCATGTTGTTGTGCTTTAGACCTGTGCCATTTATTGATGGCAATTCCAGTCCTCATTGCCATTGTTAACAGAGAATTACCTGTGTAACTTATGAGATTGTACAATATCTCTCAATACCGACTTAAAAAATAGTTCACTTAAAGTCATATTCTGAGTGTGTACTATATCAGGATACAGCATTTAGTTGGTGGGATATAGGTAACATCATATTGATAGTTTCTAGTTTGCACAAACTTGGGAGTAAAATTGGGCTTTGATGGCACATAGGCTACATTGACCCAATGCGCCACAGTGGCTGAAATTGTGCTGTTAGCATGTGGCATACCATATTGATACAACGACTGATCACCTATTCTATCCTTTCTTTTGCTGAAAACTGAAGTGAAGCTAGAATTAACTCAAGTTATTACAAACTGTAGAGGTCAATATTTAGGGATTCTTCTGAGCACTATCATGCCATGTGGAATATTGTGCCTTGGAATGGAAGAAAGTAAAATGGTAAAGAACATAAGGTGTTCATCTGTTTTCTCAAAGAGGGGTAACAAATCCTTGATGTTATGGTATTCAGTAGGCTGGCTCTTCCCAGTCAAAGCATCTTTTTATCTTAAAGGTGATTTTGTTCAAAGTTTCCCACCTGTTAATAATTGTGTTTGATTTGACAGGCTGAGAAAAAGTGTGAAACATTTTAATAGCAACATGGAGGCACAGGAAAGTCCCTTGTCTTCCCGCTTTCTTGCTACAGAGGAATACAATTTAGAACAAAAAGTACTAATCATCTGTCTTCCAATCTGCATTTTGGGATTCATAGGAAATTCAATTATTCTTTGGCTCCTTTGCTGCAAGCTCAAGATTAAATTAAGCCTGTATTTTGTGTGTGTGGCAGCTGCTAATAACATTATGGCCTTCAGCACCATTTTTGAGTATATTATGTTTTTTAGACCACTGAATTTCAGTTTAATGTATCACCATGTCTTCCATATTTTGCATGTAAGCAGTCATCAAGTCGACTTTTATATCTTTACGGCTATCGCTGCTGAAAGATGGTGCATTCACTTTTTCCCCATTTGGTATAAACAGTTTCGGCCCATGAATTTCTCAGCCATTGTGTCTTTTTTCTTGTGGGGGCTCACCTCCCTGGTATCAATTGTGAGCCACTATATTTGCTCTCCAATAATAGAAATACACTTCAGTGACATTGACAGTTGTACAACATCAACCATAATACAAATCATCACCCAAACAATTTTTATTCCAAGTATGATATTTTTTTCTTTGGGCATATGGATTAGAACTCATGTGAGACAAGAGGAAGCTCCTCCACTGAGACTAGACGTCATCATCGTAGCTACAGTTCTTCTCTTCCTGATGTTGAGTGTACCACTTAACTTAGCCAGGATCTCAATGTATTGGGTCAACAGCATAGATGGATATATTCTGGGTAACATTTGCACGCTGTTCGAGTCTATCATCAGCTCTGCCAATCCTTTGATATATCTCATTGTTGGGTGTTGGAAGAAGCCAAAAATGAAGATATCCTGGGCATTTCTTGGAACAGCTTTATCAGACAACAGCCGTGATTGTAAAATCAAACCCAAACTGAAAAAATCAACAACTGCATGCATAGAAGAAAATGGATGTGCATTCTCTGCTGAAAAATAAATTCTTTACAAATATTGTATGCGCTGTTACTGACTTCTAGTGTATGACTGTGTATTCTGTGCGTTGCCCCCGTAACATACCAAGCCCTCATTCTTTGCAATGAGCAGAGATAAGGAGATCAGCTGGTACAAATTCAAAGCGCTCCAGCCAAACTTCATGCAGGAGGCAAAGGTGACCAACCTGTAAAGCGGACGGGTATTTTATCTTGCAAAAGAAAGTCTTCCATCAGAAGGTGATCTAGTTCAGGATGGTTTTTTTAAAAAGAACCGCAAGAAGCAAAAACAGAGACCTCAAATTGCTCCTCAACAACAAGAGCAGGATAGTAAATGGGGCAGGTGAACAAATCACCTTGGTATGGTATTCTCAGCATGAAAATTATTTATTTATTTATTTATTGATGGGATTTATATCCCGCCCTATCTCCTGAAGGACTCAGGGCGGCTCACAATAAAACATATAATAAGTACATAAATCAAGATAAAATGAAAATTGAGAACATCAGTGCAATAAAAAATTAGAGAATTTTAAAATGAATTAAAAATACTAAATATAAATTAATTAAAATGCCTGTCAGTCTAGGTCAGCTTGGTGGAACAGGTGTGTTTTGAGGCCGCGGCGAAAGGATTGGAGGTTTTGGGCTATCCGAAGCTCAGGGGGGAGCTGATTCCATAGGGTTGGTGCTCCCACAGAGAAGGCCCTCCCCCTGGGGGTCGCCAGCCGACATTGCCTAGCTGACGGTACCCTGAGGAGGCCCTCTCTGTGTGAGCGTACTGGACGATGGGAATTTGTCCCCGGCAGCAGATGGTCCCGCAAGTATCCCGGACCCAAGCCATGTAGGGCTTTAAAGGTAAGTACCAGCACCTTAAATCTCACCCGGAGGGCAACTGGTAGCCAATGCAGCTCACGCAGGAGGGGTGTAATATGGGAGTATCGGGAAGCTCCCATCACAACCCGTGCAGCTGCATTCTGCACCAGCTGAAGCCTCCGGGTGGTCTTCAAGGGCAGCCCCATGTAGAGAGCATTACAGTAATCAATACGGGAGGTAACGAGTGCGTGGGTGACTGTACGTAGGGCATCTCGGTCCAAAAAGGGGCGCAATTGGTATATAAGACGAATCTGGGCAAATGCCCCCCTAGCCACGGTTCCAATGTGATCTTCAAAACTGAGTCGTGAATCTAGGAGGACGCCCAGATTGCGTGCTTTATCAATGGGAGGTAACATCTCTCCTCCTATAGTCAGAGATGGAACCTCTTGGACTAAACGAGATGACGGTATGTACAGCCACTCAGTCTTGGCCGGGTTGAGTCGAAGCCTGTTTTCTCCCATCCAAATCTGTACCGCTTCCAGACAACGGGACATCACATCAAGGGCATCACTGGGTTGGTTCGGGGTGGAGATGAATAGCTGGGTATCATCAGCATATTGATGATATTTCACCCCGAAGCTACGGATGATCTCTCCCAGCGGCTTCATATAGATGTTGAACAGGAGGGGCGAGAGCACCGAACCCTGAGGCACTCCACAATTAAGAGGCCTAGGGCTTGACCTCTGCCCTCCTGCCAACACCGTCTGCGAACGGTCCGAGAGGTAGGAGGAGAACCAACGCAGAACGGTGCCTCCCACTCCCAGCCCCTCAAGACGACGCAGTAAGATACCATGGTCGATGGTATCAAAAGCCGCTGATAGAAAATTATATCGTGCAGGCGTATAAAACATATATGTAATATATAGCTACATGCATATTTCATGCCAATTTGTACTGTTCTTTGGGAACGGAGGGGGCAATGCCTATGCAGTCATCAGCTGAGCCACCACAGAATGAACCAGGGACCTCTTAAGAGTTGATCATTCAATGAAAATTCTACAGAAGAGAAAGAAGTTTAGGCAGTACCCCTAATGCCAAAATACAGGGAGTCCTCGACTTACAACAGTTCACTTAGTGACCATTCAAAGTTACAATGTCACTGAAAAAAGTGACCGATGACCACTTTTCACACGTACGTCCATTGCAGCATGCCCCACAATCACGTGATCACAATTTGGATGCCGGGCAACTGGTTCACGTTTGTGACGGTTGCAGGGTTCCAGGCTCACGTGACCACCTTTTGCGATTTTTCTGACAAGCAAAGCCAATAGGGAAGCCAGATTCACTTAACAACCTTGTCACTAACTTAACAACTGCAGTGATTCACTTAACAATTATGGCAAGAAAGGTCATAAGATGGGGCAAAATTCACTTAACAACTTTCTCACTTAGCAGCAGAAATTTTGGGCTCAATTGTGGTCGAAAGTTGAGGGCTACCTGTATTAGAAGCACATAAAAATGAGGATTCAGAGATGCTCATTTTTATTTTTATTTTTAAAAAAGAACTCTAGCTAAGTACTCTGCTGTAAAAGTACAAATTGAATGATGATCATTTGAAAGCAGCATCCAGGGTCTCTGGGATTCCCAATCATTTTGGGCTAGTGTCAAAAGCCATCATCTGGAATCTTACTTTGTTGTAGGTCCATTCGGAAAAAAAGGGGACTTGCCCATTCAAAAAATGACTATCCTTGTAAACATGTTTCCTTGAAAAACAGAAGGCAAACTACAAGCATTCAAGAGCAAGGCAAAAGTATTTCCGAGTTCAAAATGTTACGTGGAACCCAGTCTTCTACTCCAGGAGCCATTTCACAAAAGTTGTCCTGGTAAGCTTGAGAGATAAATAACTGGTCAAGAATGATAGGTGGGATCTGAACCTCACGTTTCAAAGCGCAGATTTGTTTCTATGAAACGTAACAGAATCTTTAAAAAAACTGATAATTATTGGCTTCTGGCACAGCATGGAGGTAAGGATCACCCATGCTTGATTCCTTACAGGCGCTCCTTGAGAAGAAAGCACAAAACAGCATTCCTCAATGGGTTTGAGAGAGAAGGCAAGCTGACAATTTTATTTTCAAATGATAGATATTCTATGGAGCCTAAAAGCATTCTTGGAAATAGAATGGAAATAGTCTTGGAAATTTTATGCATATATTTGCTTACGGTATGTTCGTTTTTCTCAGGTTTGGGATGGGGTATTTGTCCTTATCAGAAGGAAACAAATAAAGGAGCATAAACTTATTTATTTATTTATTTGTTTGTTTGTTTTTATAAACCACCCTTCTCCCGAGGGACTCGGGGTGGTGTACAGAGTAAGATAGGCAACATAATGAAACAGTATTGAAAAAACATTGCAATCTATGATGATACTATTTAGCAATTCAAATGGAATAAAATTCAGTAGGTAGTTACATGGACGAGGGCACTATAATTAACTACTGTGCTTTGGAGCGTCAAGAAAATCTGCCATGGTTTTCAATTGGATCAAAATGGGAAAAATTGATTCACCTGTGGGGCAGACAACCCATAGTGATTATAAATCATATAAATCACTATCATATCTCATTAAAAGGTGCAAATGTAGAAAGATAACCCAGAAAGCTTCGTGTATTGGGAGAAATTGCATATAAAACAATGCAGATTAAAATAAATTCTAATTAGAAGAAAAATGGAGTAATATATACAATCCAACAATACTAAAATGAGACTACTCCACGGATTCCAAGCTATAATTTAATACTACATACTAATTTATTTGTGATTTCTTTCCAGTTATCTCTGGTTTCTGAGCTGCCAGAGAAGATGCCCCTTAAAAATGATAAACATAAGTCATGGTGGGCCTGCCTCTTTTACTTTATAGATCACCTATTCCTATTGGGAAATTAAGATGGACTCTGTCCTCAAACCAAGACAAAATTCACAATGAAACAGATTCAGGATGATACTCTTTTTGAGCACAATTAAACTATGGTTAACAGTTGCTGTGAGGTCATGGGATTCTCATTCTGTTGCTTGGTCCATACATCATCATAGGCACCTGGTCATAGAATTAGATGTTTATGATGAACCAGAAACTTGATCAAAGACAGTTGAAAAAATATGGGGTCATAACCATGGTAGCATTTACTTTTCTATCTAATTTGATAGACAAATTTATTAACTACAAGAAGTGTCTATTTAAGAGGCATTCTAGGGATTTGTGAACATAATGTTGCATAATGTATTCTGTAATTTGATTGTAAGAATATTTAACCAGTGATCACACCGTTAAAAAGAGATCACAGCACCAAAAGAATAGTCCTTATAATAGCTGGAAGGAAGTTTGGAACTGAGGCAAATGAAAATCATCTTTTCTCTTCTGTGTTTTCTCCAGAAAGAAGGTTAATGTGTTGACCTCACCTGTCTTTCTTAACCTGTTTGCTATTGGCTTCAGAGAGGCAGAGTTAGAGTTTGATCTGCAGGTGACTGGATAAGTAGTCTCTTCAAGTAGATACTGATAAGCTCCAATACAAGTTATTTTACATAATCAGTATCTTAATAGGTGACTGTGGACAGTTCCAGCATAGACAGTGTAAGAATGGAGACCCTGTAGTCTTCCCAATGTTGCTAAACTACATCTCCCAGCATCCCTTCCCTTTGCTGATACTGCCAGTTAATAATACCTAACGGATTACTGGTTACTTACCTTATCTATAGCCTTGGTGGAGCAGTGGGCTAATGCCTCCTTAAGTAACACCAGCTGCCTGCAATTAGTGCAGGTTCGCATCCCACCAGGCTCAAGGTTGACTCAGCCTTCCATCCTTCCGAGGTAGGTAAAATGAGGACCCAGATTGTTGGGGGCAATTAAGCTGACTTTGTAATAATGCCGCTTGGGGTGTGTGTATGAAAGCCCTAATAAGCAGGCATATACATAGAATGAAGGCTACTGCTAAGCTTGTAAGCCGCCCTGAGTCTTCGGAGAAGGGCGGGATATAAATGGAATTTAAATAAATAAATAAATCAGTAATTAAAGAGGTATCTAGAACCATTTCAATTACTAGTCCAGCACAGAAACTACAACCGGTAAATGATTCCAAAGGTCTGGCGTGCCCACAGAGAACACCCTCCCTCTGGAGGCCGCCAGCCGACACTCTCTGACCGACGGCACCCTGAGGAGACCCTCTCTGTGGGAGCGCACGGGGCGATGGGAAGTTGACGCCGGCAGCAGGTGCTCCCGTAAATAATCCAGACCCATGCCATTTAGGGCTTTATAGGTCATCACCAGCACCAGCAATAGCACTAGCAATAGCACTTAGACTTATATACCTCTTCACAGTACTTTCCAACCATTCCTAAGCGGTTTACAGAGCCAGCCTATTGCCCCCAACAATCTGGGTCTTCATTTTACTGATCTTGGAAGGATGGAAGGCTGAGTCAACCTTGAGCCAGGGAGAATCGAACTGCCAAACTGCTGGAAGCTGGCAGTCAGCAGAAGTAGCCTGCAGTACTGCATTCTAAGCACTGTGCCACCACAGCTCAATACAAAATCCCATTAGATATCTTAATTTTTTATTTTATTTTAATCCCATTTATATCCCGCCCTTCTCCGAAGACTCAGGGCGGCTTACAATTTAAAGCACAAATCAATGTGCTTAAAAATAAATCCGCGTGAACAGAGCCCATAACATAATGACAAGAAACTGTGTTTGCTTTTGACAGGTTGAGAAGAATTTCAAAACATGTGAACAGTGTTGTGTCGGAACAGATTAGCAATATTCCATATATGCTGACCCAGCGAATGAAAATGAGACTGAAGTGTCACTGAAAGCACAGCACACTGACATAAGCAATGATCCTCATTGCTATTCCCATCACCATTTTGGGAATATTTGGAAACCTAGTGGTTATTTTTTTTCTTTCCTTTAAAATTAAGAAGACCAGGTTTACCGTATATGTCCTAAATATAAGTATTGCCGATCTTGGTATTCTAATCTATCTATATGTTTATTTTATGCTATTTTTAAAACCAAGTCTTGTCAATGCATCTGTGTCCTATATAATAGAACTGATATACGCAGTTGGATACAATTCCAGCTTCTATATTCTAACAGCTCTCTGCTTTGAAAGGTATTTAGCTGTTTTTTTCTTTACCTGGTATCAATGTCATCGGCCAGAGCATATTTCATTTTTCCTCGTGAGCACATTGTGGGTATTTTCTGGCCTAGTATCGCTCTTGGAATACTTCGCTTGCTATCCAAGGTTCTACATATATTTGGATGAAAATACTTTACAGTGCAGAATCATAAACCTATTTCAAATATTTCTTGAGTTCCTGATCTTTATTCCCATCATGGTCTTTTACACTTTGGCTATTTTTATCCGAAGGCAGAAAAAAAACCAGCAAACTCCCCCAGCAACACTTGATATCTCTATTACGGCTACTGTTGTTCTTTTTCTTGTATTTGATGTATCGGTTAAAATTTTTAATTTTATTGAATTTTGGTTTGATGCAGTACACGTACCAACATTTTCAGTGGCGGTATTATTTGACGTCATAAGCAGTAGTGTCAACCCGTATGTGTATTTTATTATTGGAGGCTTTCTGAGAAGAAGCTTTGATCCTCTTGACGTTTTTCTTGAGAGAGCTTTGAAAGATGAAGGAACTGTGGTGGAAGGAACATAAATGCAGCAAGAACAGTTTTCCAAATGAGCCAAAGAAATACCCATAGAAGAATACACGACTGACTTACAATTCCAGTTCCAAAACAGTTCATTCATTATATATCACCCAGGTCCATTAGTTAAATCAGCCAAATGCTTTATTTGGCTCACAACCCCTTGTCTATTTCTGCCATACAAAAAATCAGTATAAAGAGCTTGGTGGCCAGGAAAGAGAGGTTCCTCTGAGGAAAGAATTTTAATTTTACAAAGATTTTGTTGTGCTTATGAACCATAAGACCAAGAGCCCTAAAGAAAGGAAGGACAAGCAACTGTAGACTGCCTCTACACATGGAAGATTGGAAGGAAGGAAGGAGAAGAGAAAGCTGTGAAGTCAAAGGAAGCCAAAAGGAGTGGAAAGAAAAAAAAATCTACAGATGGGAATATACTGGCATTTGTATATCCCTAAAGACTGACAGAGGTTTATGTTCACAGTATTTAACCCTCATTTCCTTCTGGAAGATTCTGATAGGTACGAAGTGATGTATCTTGACTCTGAGTTACCTACATTGAGAAAGCACAATTGTTTATCTTTAGAATACAATGTACTGCTTTAAAGGACTTTAACCTAATTAGAACACATGGGACAGGTTTTCCCAAAGGGGAAAAAAAAATCTCCAAACTTTTTGGATTTTGTATGTTAATGTCATAAACTTTTTATTTGAAATTTTATACCTAGGATGACATTGTACTGAAAGGTTCTGATGATGTAAACTTAAAAAAAAAACACAAAATAGTAGAAATTTGCCAAATAAAAGGATAAAACCAACAAATGATAACCAATGCAGTGCCTATTTTTTTTTAAAAAAAAATCAAGGGCAAAATCAGAAGCCAAAATAGTTTTTTTTAAAAAAAGCATAAAAATTAACTGGTAGAATTAAAAACCATTCTTCACCTGACAGGAAAAAAATCTAAAGAAAAAAAATCTTGTATTGGGTAATTATTTCTGGAAAGACTGAAGGAGACAGAATACTCAAATACTTCACAAGACAGTTTAATGATGTAACCCAAATGAGGGCAGTACCTTTCATCTCTGCCATTTTACTAAAACAAGCGGGGGGGGGGAGATTCTACCATAAAGATGAAAGAAACAGGAGTAGGAATGTCTGCAAGGGGTCGTGGTAATTAATGAAGTTAAAATGGCAGTTGTGACCATGTAACTGAAGCCCCACCCCTTTTTGACATGTGTTGTAACAACCATAAAGGGGAAATAGATTGCACGATTGTAGTTGCTATCTTGATATTTTTTGACTTTCACTTACAAGTGGCTAGATGAAGGTAAAAATATTTGGAGAACTTGTTGCACTTCTTCCTTTTAAAAGGTGTTCCTCAGATGCCATGTTCAATTATCGTGAAACTGGATACTGTGACATTGTTTGATGGATTTATAGGGCCAACCAAATCCAACAGGCCACTTGTGAAAAGTTATGAAGACATCAGACAGCTTCACGTAAGTTATTTCGCTTTAAAGTCAAAAAGGCAAAAAAAAAAGGCTACTTCAATCCTTACCCAGAAGCTGACAGCCCAGGTTCGAGACCCAAGCACCAACAACGGGATGAGCTCCAGTTACTGGCTCCAGTTTCTGCCTACCTAGGAGTTTGAAAGCATGCAAATGCAAGGAGATAGATATCATTTTGGTGGGAAGATTAACACAGTGTTCTGTGTGCTTCAGCATATAGTCATGCTGGCCACATGACCAAAAGTGATGAAGAAATGAGGCTTAGCCAAACTTCATGCCCATTTAGGCCACATTACAACTATGAAGTTAGATGGATCTTTCAGCTCTCAGCTACTTGAATCACCAGCCAACTGCAAAAACCTCAGTTCCCGCAGTCTACCTAGGAGGAGTTGCTGTCCAGGGTACATGTGGATGATCTCACAATCTCTACTTTCTCCAGAGAGAATATGGTGGCCAAGATCTACCCCTGGCTGCCAATCTCCACTGAATGCCATCAATGCTAACTGACAGGTGCCTAGGTCACCATGTCCTCACTGGAAGTTCTATGAAAGAACAATTCCCAGTAAATATGAGTCATATGTGTCTGTGAACTACGCAAATTATAACTCTTATCCACTTTTAATCTTTTATCCACTTAGGTGCATATTAAATTAATTTTTCCATTTTTTTTTCTACATGGGAACTAAAAACTATTGAAACCTGATTTGTCATCCCTTGGGTCCTGAATCCCATTCAGCTCAAGAGGCCAGAAGGAACAATGGGAAGAAGACATAGCTTCTGGGGCTATCAAAGAGAACTGATTACATAAGTGTATTTTTAATACAATTTTACATACTGCCCCTATACCCAGTCCTGAGTTAATAAGACTGTTAAATTACACACACTTTATGTTCTGAATTATTGTCTCTTTTTTCTATGTTTCTTTTTGTATAGTTGTAATGCACTATTACAAGTATATTCACAGCATTTTTTTTAAAAAAAGTTCAAAGCAAGGACATAAAAGTTTTACTATATACCTAGAAGGGGGAAAACTATTATATTTCTAAATTAAATTTAGAATTTTTCTTTAAGCAAGGTGGGATGGTCTAGTGTTTGGGCATATCCTTCTGCAGAACAATGAACTACTACTACGATTAACTTTTTGGCATCAAATAGAGTTATTCCACTTCTTCAAGAATTTAACATCTATTTGTGTAGTTTATACATTAAATTATTTTGGATTCTCTAGATGAACTGCCCAGGAAGCTTCATATCCCCATTGAAAAGATTGTATACAAGCAGCAAGCACAAAATATTTTGTGCAATACTTACGCTTTAAGAAAATCCACCATATCTGTCCCATTACTCTTTTCCATTCTTCTGTATTTTTTTTTCATAATAAAGAAGTTTGATTTTCACTGCATCCTATTTGAACAAGTTCTCCTTTCCTATTCTTCTTTCCATATTAGGAACCACACAATTTTGGGATCATTGCAATGTGTTTTAATCTATTATTGTACAGCTTACATTGAGAGAAAAAGAAACCAAGCATTTCTCGTGGATGAGCTGTTACACACGACAACTATAAGAGCCTCCAAGCAAGAAAGCCAGCAGAGACCAAGAAGCCACAATGCCACATATTCTGAAAGGGCATAAAAATATAAACACAAATGGAATTTATGTCAAACAACATCAAGAGTTAAAAAGCTTAGTTCTATCTGCCATAGATTCAGTTTCACTTGACTTTATCATTCAAAATGGGCAATTTAATTACAAGGGCATTACACAATGGTTTAGATCAGACATGTCAAACTCGCAACATCGTGTGACATCGCGCAACGTATCAGAGCCTTTTTGCCATTGCTGGCAATGGGGTGGGCGTGGCTTCCAGATGATGCGTCCGGCACGTGGGCTGGTAGTTTGACACCCCTGATTTAGATATTCCATGCTTTAGTTATTGTATAAAATCAGATAATTCCCAAAGCAGCTTATAGCATAAAAATCTTTCAAATATATTAAGTCATATTAAGTAAGCAATTTTAAATAAAGCCAGTTATAATGGAATACAGTATCCAGTTATCACAATCCTGTTAATCCTGAGAATCTTTCTCAGATTCTCTACTTGCTCAGCCTTTGTCTTCAATACTTGAAGTAGCAAAATAACCTCTAGCAGATTCTTCCAAGTATATGGGAATACAGCTCACTTCAGCCTCGGCCTGTGCAACTATGGAGGCCAGAGATGATGAGAACTGCATTTCTTATTCCAGAGGAAATATGGCTGTATATTCATTGAACCATTAGAAAGTGGCCGGAACCATGCTTAAGAGTGCATTATCAATAAAACTTAAAATAAATTCTGCACTCTTTCAACCCTGATTCTGTTCTACCTTCCCATGGCTTTAAGCACTGTACTTCATTAAGGCTAAGGACCGACAGGTTTTGCACTGGTAAGATCCCAACTGTATTCCACAAACAGTGCAATTTCGAAGATGGAAGTGTTTTCAATATATCAATTCAACATCTTGAATAATTAAGCCCCTGAATGATGCTATCCAGGATGGAAACTTAACAGTTACACATAGTTTGAGAATTATCTCATAAGTTCCAGCTGGCAGAAAAGGCAATTGGGCAAGTGTATGCCATACTAGTGTACGTAGCTGTTCTATCTCCAATGGGATGCACAGCTGAGAATGTGAATCTGGGCGATACTGAACAAGCTTTTAATCATTCATATTTTGAAGATTGATGCTTGGCCAACAGAGAGCAGTGGAAAGTAATCATGCCAGACAAATGTAGCACACTTCTCTTGAAGAATGTGCTTCCAGTTGAGCAGCTGCAGCCAGATGCAGAATGCAACGACTCAAGCAATTAAGCAGGGGTAGATTTCTGCATTTCAAGACCCAGACTGAATTCAGATTAATTTTTTGTAAATGGCCATTCCAAAAGGTAGCATAAAGTCAAGCTTACTTACTGTAGGAAGCTAGCCACTCGTGGAGAATGCTTCCAACGGTGATACACGGAAATCTGTAGGTTAGGATGGGCCTTATATGCTTTCAGAACTATCCTGATGCTGTAAGAATAATTTGAAGAGGAAACTCAGCTTGCTGGCTAATATACAGCAAAGAAGAATGCTTCATACAACCAAATGATAGTTTTGCTACCAAAAGAAGCAGGCACTAATCAATGCTGGGAAACTGTTGCCTCAGCTAGTGTTCCTCTTGCCTACAAAATAAGTCCCACTCTTAGCCAGAAGTCTATAGCCACCCACGTAACCCTACCAGAACATGCTTACTCACATTCTCACAGCTCAGAGGGTTTATATGATAGCCCTTTGTCCTAAGGAAAAGAAGACTTCACCTTTCTTTCCCTCAAGCTTCCACCTTTTCCTTTTTTTTTAAATCCCATTTATATCCCGCCCTTCTCCGAAGACTCAGGGCGGCTTACAATCTAAAGCACAACTCAATGTGCTTAGCAGTAGCCTTCATTCTATGTATATGCCTGCTTATTAGGGCTTTCACACACACACCCCAAGCGGCATTATTACAAAGTCAGCTTATTGCCCCCAACAATCTGGGTCCTCATTTTACCCACCTCGGAAGGATGGAAGGCTGAGTCAACCTTGAGCCTGGTGGGACTCGAACCTGCACTAATTGCAGGCAGCTGGTGTTACTTAAGGAGGCATTAGCCCACTGCTCCACCAAGGCTCTTTTAACTGTTCTTTCTAGGCCAAAGCAAAAGACCAGGAGGAACAAACCCACAGCAATTTCTTGTCTTCTCCCGCAAAACATCACATTTCCTTTAAGCCCATCTTCATCTCCCTATTTTGTTTCTAGGATTAAAAATTAAAAGCCCAAGCAGGGCGCTAGCATATAATATGCTTGATTCAGTTTTGCCTTAATAGATTTATGAACCTGTCCATTCTGGCACATAAGCCATGGTTTCCTCAACCAATCTTTAAACCACTGACGAAGGAGGAAGTAGCTGCAAAAGAAAGACTCAGAATTGTTGAGAAATTATCAATATTTTTTCTTATTCTTTGAAGCTAGAAAAAAGTTTTGTTTCGAGATGGGAAAAGAGAAACGTAAGCAGAAGCAGGGGTTGAGAGGAAACAAAAAGTCGGAAAACTAATGGAATTTGAACTATTTAAATTTTTAGATAAGTTCCAGATAGTACATAACTAGAAAGTGAGACCATTTAAAGAAAACAAAAAATAAGGGGAATAGTCCTAAGATGTTTGAGCATGTAAAGACAATTTTAAGAGTTATCCATCTTTCAAATATGTTTGACAGGTTAATTCTTATATTGTTTGGGAAGAAAGAAAATATTACTCATAAAATCATAAAGTAGGAAAGGATCTTAGAAATTATCTAATTCAACCTCATGCTCAATGCATGATCCACTAGAGCCTCACTGATAGATGATCATCCAACTCTGAAAATCCGTATCAAAAGTGAACATACAGTCGGCAGCCTGCTCCATAGGCTGATAGCCCATGCAGTCAGAAAGTTGCAGATTCAGGGGCAATTGGATTTTAATCACATACTCTTTAAAATTATTGGCGAGCAGGAGAAACTGGTTCACTCTTAGCCGACGGACATCAAACCTGCAGAAAGTCCTCAACTCTTGATGAATCTGCTCTTCAGTTACCCCACGCCACCCCTTCACAGTGGCTAATAGGAGGGGAGGACGTGTTGTTAGGTCATCCGCGCCAGAAAAATTCTGAGGAAATAACAAATTTTCAGTTACTGAGAGCACCAGAAAGATGTTTCAGACTATGAATTGAAATATTATGGCATTTTATACAAAAGAGATACACGCTGTGCGGTGATGGGATCTTAGAATTAACGTAAATATTTTTTTTAAAAAAAACCCCAGCTATGAGCATATCCTTTAAATACTGCCTTGCTTATTAAATATACTAGTAACATTTTGATGGCAAAATCTAAGTCCAGTTGACCTTGGCTGATCTAAAGGAAATGTTGGTCAATACTTGCATGGAAAAAAAGTAGGAAATTCCAGAGCTACAGTTTAGAAAGGAACATTAAAAAAAAACATTTGGGAAGAAGGTAATACTGTAATGAACCATTTCTTGTGCTGTTAGTACTTTAACAGAGCTTGGGAACACAGATGAGCCATTAAGGCAATAAAGGGAGGAAGCAAAGCCGTTAGAGAAGAGATTCTGGAGTCCAGGGAAAGGGGAGAATTGTGAGAAACCAAGTAACTAGCTGTTGTGTAGTGAGTTCTGAACAGTAGGAATGATGCCAGGCAGCTGAGTACAGTCAAACAGCTCTTTATTTGGTGACCATAACTGTACTGAGGGTTTAGGGGGTACTTGCACTCTTTATATACCTTTCTGAGTAAACAGCCAACCAATCAGATTGAACCTAAATCTCCCGCCATAATTGACTCCCGCCAAAACGGTTACAGTTCAAATGCTTACTGGTAGTTAACTGTTATACAAGTGCTTAGGTGTTTCTTTAAGCCTTAATACACAACACTAGCTTTCTTTTTTGCCCATCTTAAGAGACACGTAACTCTGGGCAGCTCACAACAAAAGTAAAAATAAAGAAAAATTAAACCACAAGGAAAAACTTGGCACCTCAGCCGTTCTCCTCCAATGCAGCTAGGGATTACACTAGGTATAGGTTAATCTGGAGAATTACTTTGGCAAGATTTCAATGTTATCCGACTGGCATTAAAAATCTCTCTAGAAATTCAGGTGGTACTTGTTTTTTTAAAGCTTGGTAGCTTCAGAGGGGTGGGCAATATTGCTGCAAAACAAATTGCACGGCCTGATCCGGAAAACCACCAAGAACTGAGTACAACTCAAAGGCATCATACCATCACAGACTGCAACAGTTGGAAAAGACCTTGAAGATTAAGCTATATTCCAATTCCTTGCCCTGGGGTTTCTATTACTAAAGCAGAATCTTTATTCTCTTCAATAATGCTACATGGTTGGGAATCCTGGATTTGATATTCAGGATAGGTAAAAACACACTTGGCAGACTGTAGTCCTGAAAACATGAAATGTAAATGTGAAACAATCACATTCATTAAGAATCAATGCTCTTGGAATATAAGTTCAGTATGGGGCTATCATATGAATTTTTAAAGGAAATTTGCTTTTAGAGATAAATGACGACTAATCGCACGAATCTGTAATTAAGGATGGCAGTGTAGCCTATTTCCCACTGAATTCCAGACTGTAATTTGATCCTTTCCATTTTTAAAAAAGTTACATAATGGAATTGCTTAATATATTATTTAAATACCAAGACCTCACAGCAAGACAGGAGTCTTCTGCCATCACTTCCCTCTTTTCCTTCACCTATGGTATCGTATACTGCTGCATGCTGAACTTCTGTCCAGCCACATTAAAACTCAAAAACAAAGAGGGAATGGAGGGGGGGGGAAACCTCCATGACAAGAGGGTGGGGGGATAAAAATGACAAAGAAAACAGTGAGAAGGTAAAAAAACACAACTGCATGCTGCTCAGATGCCCATATTTAGAGAAAAAAGAATGTTGTCAACATTGGAAATTAATGATGTTCCCAAACTTCGTGATAGTCTATTTTAGGTGGGTCCCTGGAAACAAATTTACTCAAAAGACCCTGGAGATTAAATTAGATCTATTTGAGATGAAGAATGTTTCTCTATGCATAAGGACTAGGGCAAAATGTTTAGTCAAATGTTGCAAACTAGGACATGTAGTCAACTACCTTTATTATTGTGCTGATGATTATTATTAATCAGAAAAGCTGGACATTTACTTTCTTCCTATGATATGAACAACATGTATGCTGCCCATAACACTATCTTAATAAATGATCCTGTTTTAACTCCTTGCCTATATTGGGAGAAAGAGAAAGAAGCAGGGGAAGAGAGAGAGAGATCCTTAATTTCACAATTCCTCCCACAACAGACACAAGCTCTGTAAGGTAAAAGGTAGGCTCCCCTGGCTATAAAAATCATGTTTCTTCACTACCCAATAGAAAAAAAGGGCGAGTGCGAGAGGAATCTGGTATAAGCAATTGATGATGTGGAGAGGTAATAGTTTTAATGTTTCTTTTTTCAAATTCTGCTTTTAAACATCCCAGCCTTTCACTGTGTAGCTATAACAAGCCTCCTGCCCCCAAACTTCTTCTCCCTGAGGCCCACTACATAAGCCAGGGATGGGGAACTATGACCCTTTTGCGATCGGTGAACTTCAACTCCCAGAATTCTTGCGCCAACATGGCTGGCTTGGGAATTCTGGGAGTTGAAGTTCACAGACCATAAAAGGGCCATAGTTACCCAGCCCTGTCATAGACCAATCCCTTAGGATTTTAGCAGATGACGGAAGAGCAGCCTTTTTCTGCCTGGGATAGAGGGCGACCGTAACTCAGCCTCTGTACTCTGACTGAAGACTCTCATTGCTTGTGATGCTGTGGCATCATTGTGGCAGCCAATCTAAAATAGAGGGACCTTTTGTTCTTAATTTTTTTGATTTTGAAATGGCTCTAAGGGACAAAATATGCAATCCAATTTGGGGATGGGAGGTGGGGGAATTTAAGGAATACAACTAGTGCCTTAATGAAAGATTTACTACATTAATTCCAAACCCCCTTCCCCAAGGAAACAGGGTTCAAATAGTTAGCCCTGCCCATTCCAAGGGAAATCTGAAGCTGCTCGCCCCAGCCTGCTAGCTTCTCTCTTGTCATACTCACAATTTTCTGAACTCCGCCTCGAATCAAGTTCACCTGATTCACATATGCAGCTAAGACATCAAGGTACTGAGAAAAAGTGGGTGCTGCTGTTTGATCACTAAATGAAATGAAATAAGGTGAGTTGTTAAGAATTTTACAAAGTTGCATTGGACCAAGATATCATGACTGCAGTGTATAAATGCCAAATTTCCATTTAGTGCTTTTTGTCCGGCTTAAAATATTTGTTATTTGAAAAAAAAGGAAGAAAAATAGACAATTTGCACCTTTTTTAGCCTAATAATCATCATATACAATATTCCAGTATTCCTTCTTCGGTTTCTTTTCTTTTTTTTTTTTTTTGTAGTTTTTGAACGATCAAATCCAAGCTTAATGCTTCTTTTTCAAACAAAACTACCTCCAACACTGTAACCTTTTCCGTACACAAAAATTGCTCCATTTTTCTGTAACCTCAGTTGATTTATTCATGTCCTTTTTCCAAACCTACAATACCTACCGACTGTACCAGAAAAATATGTATCATTTCATGCGTAGTACAAATATGAAGAAATTTATCCTTTATCCAAAGCAAACAAACATACTGATTCAACAATCAACGATCCAAAATTCCAAGGCTGCCTCTTGAATAGTTATCATTAATTCAAATCCTAAAAGTTACTTAGGATTTTTGTCTCCTGCCATAAAATAAATTCTTTTAAACTTCCCTCAGTGAAGAATATGACATTTGGTGTTGTGAATTTTTTTAACCACCGTATCGGAAGGTCGGCAGTTTGGCGGGTCATATCCCGAGTGCCGTGTAACAGAGTGAGCGCCTGTTACTTGTCCCAGCTTCTGCCAACCTAGCAGTTCGAAAGCACGTAAAAATGCAAGTAGAAAAATAGGGACCACTACGGTGGGAAGGTAACAGCGTTCCGTGCGCCTTTGGCGTCTAGTCATGCCGGCCACATGACCACGGAGATGTCCTCGGACAAGCGCTGGCTCTTCGGCTTTGAAACGGAGATGAGCACCGGCCCCTAGAGTCGGAAACGACTAGCACGCATGTGCGGGGGAAACTTTACCTTTACCTTTATAAGTAATTTGGTAGGGTTAGCAAATGTAAATCAGCTCTCTTAAAATTCTAACTTTTAGAATATTTATCAGTTATATAGATGTTCTTCAACTTCTACACGAAGCAGTATTCAGTAAAGAAAATTATTGCCATTCACATCTATCATTGAAAAGCCAAACTGTTACTTACCCAGTTTTTCTGCAAAGGAGCAAATGAGCTATTTTAAGAAGAACTAGAAGAAAGGATGTATATACAGTTATACCAATTGTTAGTTACTATTAGTGTTATGACTGGAAAAATAAATGTGAAAACTGTTAAGTGAAAAGAGAATGATCTTCCCCTACCATATTTCATACAAAGTATTAAGAGCTTTGGAAGAGCTTTGGGCCTTTGGAACAAGTACAGATTTGCTGGAGACAGATGGAGGCGACAAGGATTGGCCCAATCACTCAGAAGTGAGTCTGTCTTGAGGGCACCCAACTAACTAGCCCTTCAGGTATTCCCATCTGCAAAAACTACAGTAGTACAATTATGACTGGTTCCATAGGTAAGAATTTACAAAGGACTGAAACATGTGCTCTTGCATGAGACACAAATATTACTGTTTCATTTACTTAAAGAAACGCAGACAAAGAATTATACAAGTGGTCTTTGCTAAATGAGCATTAATTCAGCAACCATTCAAAGTTAGTCATGACTGGACCTCAAAGCTACGGCTGTTGCAATGCCTCTAAGTGATCACATAGCAAGAGCACTTATATACAGCTTTCATAGCGCTTTACAGCCCTCTCTAAGCAGTTTGCAGACTCAGCATATTGCCCTCAACAATCTGGGTCATTTTACCGACCTCGGAAGGATGGAAGGCTGAGTCAACCTTGAGCCGGTCAGGATCAAACCCCTGGCATTGGGCAAAGTCAGCCTGCCATACTGCATTCTAACCACTGCACCAACATGGCTCCAAAATTTGTGTAATTATTTCTGACTACAGCGTGCACTTCAATTCTCCGTACTTACCTATCCCACTCCATCTGTAGCCTTTTGCCCACCCTGCACTCCTCTGAAACCTACTCCTGCTGCCCCTCACTGACCTTTGCCACCTTCTCACTTCTGCTGCTGAGGCACACAAAGCATTGCAAATGGCAGCAGCTGCCTCGACTGGAGAAGTGTGAGGTCTTTTCGTAAGAACAGTATAGCCCTCACTTTATCAAACAAAGGGATTCCCAGAACTACTGTACCATTGCGAAGTGGTGCAGTCAGGGGATGTTTCACCTAAGAAACCGCTTCAACTAACAACAGAAATTTCAGTTCCAAGTAGGATAACTAAATGAGGACTGTCTGCAAATGGAAATCTGGGGATTACCAGTGGGGAATTTACTTTCAGAGGAAAAGCATAGAAATCTATTTTTAAAAAATGAGTTATCCATGGAATTTCACTAGCAACATATGAACATTTACAGATTGTATATACTCATGAGCCGTGAAGGTCAGGATCCAGACATCCTTCTCATATCAGCTTACATGTTAATATAGCCATACATCCTTTACGAAGGCAAAAGCTGCAAAGCGAAAGCTCTAACTATGCTGAAGTTTTCCTTTCTATAACAGAAAATCGGACAGAAGCTACTTGGTTGCATCTGAACAAGTGGACAGCATAATTCTATAAAGAGCTGTGGTGACACAGTGGTTAGAATGCAGGCTAATTCTGCCAACTGCCAGCCATTTGAGTCTCACCAGCTCAAGGTCGACTCAGCCTTCCATCCTTCCAAAGTCAGTAAAATGAGGACCCAGATTGTTGGGGACAATATGCTGACTCTGTAAACCACTTACAGAGAGGACTGTAAAAGCACTGTGGAGCAGTATATACAGCAAGTGCTATTGCTATTGCTATAACTGTAAAGCCACCAGTTTCCCACCCCTTGGTTAGTTCATATCTGGAATTGGACAAAGCCTAAAAAAAGGAATATATTAGATTCTTAAAGATAAAGCACGTACCTGCTCCACAGAGGAATGCATCATAGCCGGCCTCGTGAGGACATTTATTTGTAGCTGAAAGGTTTTAAATGCAGAGAAAAGGTAAAGCTTCCCAGATAGTTTCCTGACACTTTATTACACGAACAATCTAAAGTTTTCATTTTAACTTTTCTATTGTTATTCTCATCCTACTTTTTTTTTAAAAAAAAACAACATAAAAATGATGTTGGCCCAGGGGTTAAAATGCAGTATTGCAGCCTAACTCTGCATCCCACTGCCAGGAGTTCAATTCTGACCGGCTCAAGGTTGACTCAGCCTTCCATGGTCAATAAAATGAGAACCCAGATTCTTGGGGGCAACATGCAGACGTTGTAAAACGCTCGGAGAGTGCTATAAACCACAATAGGGTGGAATATGAGTGATATCGGTATTGCTACGCAAGAATTTTATTACAATCTAAAATTAGGATCCAAGATCATATGCTCCACTGGCAGTTTTGGTTTGGTACTTAGTAATCAGATCAAAGGAGAACTCCGTGAGAAAGCAGGCAATATTCTGGACTCCCAGAAGAAGAAATGGCAGACAGAAGATGGCTCTGTTAAAAGGGGACCAATGCCACTGCAAAGTGAAGATCTCTCAAGTTGATCAGCTCTTTGAAACCTCTTCAAAAGAAGGAATTGACTTGAGATCACCCACAAGAGCTGCAGACAGCTACTCCCTTTGAGAAGACCTCAAAACCTCAATCTGGTGGGTTTTAGAGCTCTGAGAGACAAGGGCAGAGCCATCTGGTTCAAATCAACAGACAGTGTCTTTGAAAAGAAGCAAAAGAAGGCATACTTCCTTTTCTAATCGCTTTCAGAAATTGTTGGATTAGCTGCTTTTCAAGCATTAGAAACCTTAGAATCAATGCATCCGACAGCCCTGGGTGAGTATTCTTTTATCCTTAGCAAAACAAAGTTTTAACTACAAGTTTAAGAACTTAAAAAAATAAATAAACAGCCAAACAAGCGATTGTAACTTTGAATTTAAAAAGTCTCAGAAGGACTAAGGACCCAGATAAATTCGAAAAAAGGTTTTAAGAATTAATTGTAAAGAACCTTTCTCAGGAAAAAAAATTGCTTTTGTTTCGATTTTTTTTAAAATAAGATTTTAAAAATTGGATACTAGAGGAAACTAAAGATTACCAGTAAAGGAGAAGAACACAAACTCGACTTACAATTACAGAATGAAGCAAAATAGTCTAGCATCAGAAATACTGAAGGATATTTTTGAAAAATTGACTTAGAAATTAATATTAATAGTGCCAACAGAGACATCTGCCTTGAAGGCGAGATCATGTCTAAAAGAGGTTATGAAGAAGGAACAGGTTTTATCTGAGAAGAGCAACACTGAGTTAAAAGTGAATTTATAAATGACAGGCTACAAGAATGACATGGAAAAAGATGTTACACTAGACATATAAAAGAAGCCGGCTGATATTTTAATAATTAGAAAGGATATATGAACCAGAAACCAAGAGAGTAACCAAAATAATTTCTTTACAATGGATTTACAAAAAAAAAATCTGGTGACAAGGGACAAAGAAAAAATGAAACAAAGTTTTGCAAAATTATCTGAATGGACTGAAGAGTAAGATTGTTAGAATTGAAAATAAGGAATATAAAGTTGGTTTATTTGGTTAAAGTTTATAAATGTAATTCATAGAGTAAAAATGGTTAAAAGATTAAAAGAGAAATGTTGATAAACAAATCTATAAATAATAAAGGGAAGAAAATATTTGTTATATTTAAGAGGTGATAGTATTCATATTTGTTGTGATAAAAGTGGAAAGTCACTTCTTCATAAGTTTTTTCTTTTTCTTTACTATATTTTTACTTTTTTGCTTTTCTATTTTTCATTTTCCTTTCTTTTCTGTGTATTCTACTTTTTACTGTTTAGGGTTTTTTTACTTTTATAATCATTAATAAAATTATTATTTAAAAAAGAGGAAGTAGGTAATGGCTTGGGTCCGGGATATCTGAGGGAACACCTGCTGCCAGCATCACGTTCCCTTCATCCAGTGCGCTCCCACAGGGAGGGTCTTCTCAGGGTGCCACCGGTAAGAGATTGCCGGCGAACGACACCCAGGGATAGAGCCTTCTCAGTGGGGGCGCCTGCCCTGTGGAACCAGCTGCCAGTGGAGCTGAGGACTGCCCCCGACCTCCGTTCATTCCGCCGGGACCTGAAGACCTGGCTCTTCGAGCTCTCTGGCCCAGGCTGAGGATTAATCTTAATTTTAACTGGGGTTTTATTTATGCAGGGACGAATATAATTTTTTAATTTGTTTTTAATTTTTGTATCTTTGTTTTTTAACCACCCTGTAAACCGCCCTGAGTCCTTTGGGAAAGGGCGGTATATAAATGTAACAAAAATAAATAAATAAATAAATAAATAAATAAATAAATAAATAAATGTCACACTCTATTAAGTTGACCTTGCTATTCCTTATAGATAAGGAGTAAGACAGCAACAGAATAGATAATTCTGTAAAGAACAGAAGGGTAGCTGATACTCTCTTTCAAAGCATACCTGAGTGTCTCCTGCAATGAAGCCAACTGAACAGTGTGACAGCTCTCAAATTTATGCCTATTAATATGATCTTTTCTTCAAGACTATGAAAAATCTCTTTCAAACTAAGCCAAGGACATTCTTTAGATTTACCAGTGATAATGGTTTACCCGTGATAAGACTTTCCTTCCAAACCAGACGTACCGTATCTGAGGCAATCATCTGAGTGAAAGATCTCTGGACAAAGCTGGTCGGTTGGACTCACAACACTGTTAAGAGGGAGAAATAATTTTTAGTCCCTGCATGTTTCTTTCTGACAGTACTAATAATCTTCATTCTCTGGCTTTTCTTCAAAAAAAACCCCACAAAAACCCTAGGTGGACTTTTTTATAAATTGAAGCAAGGAAAGACCAGCTGAATGAGTGAATGTATAGTATATGTGTTCTGCTAATGTTTTAAACAGAATCAGGCCTAAAGACTCACCCTCCTTCCCCCCCAATGGTTGGGACAATATTTTAGGTTGGGCTTTGGGGAAGTCATCTGTCTCCCAATGAAATTCTACCGCTGCACCATAGCAACTTTCTTTTCATGAGGGGTTCAATCCCTTCCCTTCTTCTCTCCTCTTCCACTTCCACTCATGTGGCTCCTTTGAAACGGAGAAATTGAGTGGGACTAGAATTTCTAGAATAGGCCTCCAGTAGTCAGATGTAAAGACCTCATACTGCTATTTTATACTCTCCTGTAACTTCTTAACCACACCATTTATATAAAATTTCTATTGTTAGAAACTATGCATAAGTCAATCCTATAAAGTAGAACAGAATAAGAAACAAGCACTATGTAGGCCTTAAACTACTTTTATTAAAATTGACTACAGTAACACAATCTTGCAAGTGTGAACATGTTCTGCTCAATCCTATTTTGTCTATCATGTGAAGTTTGTGTGTATGTCTGGACGGATGCCTGGCTGAGACTTTATTGCCCCCAGCCCCCAAATCTGGGATTCTGCAACTGTTGTCTCCATCAAGGTCATCCTTTTGACTGTCTACAGTCTATAGATTTATGACCATGACATCAGCAAATTCTATAGATGGATTGACTTTAATGTTATCCTAAAATCTGCTGCTTGAAAGGACTACTTTACTGAGAACCACAAGACTTTTGGGCAAAACATTGTTTTTTTTATTCCTCTTTCAAATGTCAAACTGAGCAACGTGCCCTTTAGTTACGTCTAAATGAAGGAAACAGTGAAGACAGAGTACGAAAATAAAACACCATTTGATTCCTGGGAATTTTTACTAGAATTCAATGAAATGAAATAGTTATTAAGATTACCAATCATATATTTAGTGATTAAACAGGAAAGAGTTCAAGAAAGAGGCAAGTGGCTGACCTGCACAGCATTTCATACAACTCCAAAAGATAAGAAACTTGAGGAAACTTAAATTCCTGTGTTAAAGGGGGAAAAAAGAAACAAAAAGCATTAGGGTCCCGTGGATATGAATCAACTGGCAAGACAGCAAGAATATGGAAGCCAGGTGGAAGGTGTGAAACCCACGGTGTTCCGGAATTTTCTAATAATACGGTCCTCGGGGTCTTCCCCTCTTACCTTTGTTTTCCTATGAGGAAAATAAGATTATAACCCATTTTACTATTAAATTTTCTATACTCTAAACACAAGACCCTTAAATAAGCTTGGTATTTACATGCCCCAGAACTGATTTAAAGTATGTTTATACTAGTTCCTCTGAAAACACATCTCATCTTCATCAGCTGCCCCTCCCAAAAACTGGAAACCTGAGAAAATAGGATCCTACGCTGAAACTCAAGAAAGGACAGCTCCAGTGGCAAGTAATTTGCGCCCCCTAACTCGTGGATTTTAGCACTCGAGTCTCTTCCACTAATTAGTTGCGCTGCGCTGGGCGGCCGCTGCACTGCCCCTCCCCCAGATAGTTCCTCGCTCTCTCTCTGCTCCGCACGCCTGGCACCCCCCCTCCACAGTGGGCGGCGACCCGGCGGCTCAGATCGGATTCACACAGCCAGCACTGCAGTGAGAGAGAGTGAGTGAGCCAGGCAGGGGCAGAGAGCTGCGAGTGCGAGCGCCCCCCCAGATGTTGCGGCCGGTGCGGCCGGCCCCCCCTGCACCCCCCACGCTACGCCACTGGACAGCTCTACTCCTGTTTCTGCAATGAGGATAAGTATTAACAATGATCTTAGCAGCCCATGCTGTTGAGATCAGTGTGCGGAACTTACAAAGCAGCCCTCAAACTGGGGTATAAGCACTGTCACTCTTGAGCCGAGCCAGTGGTTACATGCTTCCCATTAATTTTCAAAAAAAAGAAGTTTCTATTTGCTCAGCCTTAAAGTATACAACTTTTAATAAATGTAGTACTCAGGTTCACAGGGAACCTGCCAACACTTTCTTGAGGTTCCCCCAGCGCTGGGTTCATAAACCTTATGAGGAAAAGGATCAGAGGCCGGCAAGTCTATCACTTCTACTGAACTCTGGGATCACTGTTCCTCTAAGAAATGCTGAACAATGCGACTTCCGGTGGCGACGCGACGTCGAAAGACAGCCGTTTTCGGGCTGCCCGCTCCGCAGCTGTGTTTTTCCATCGTAAACAGCGTCTATCAGCTGTTTAGATGGATTTGAAGCCCTCTCCTCGGGAGAAGAGGAGGGGGTGAGGCCCCAGGTAGGGGTTGAGCTCTCTGGGGCCGCCTGAGCTGAGAGCTTGGGCGGCTGAAGGATGAGCCCCCCCGAAGCCTGGGTTGCTCCGAGCTGCGCAGCGCCTCTGCTCTGGGATTCTTGGAGCAGAGCCAGGCGTTAGCAACCACCCCTGCCAAAAGGAAATACTTTTGATTATCAAGATGCAGGCAGAGCGGTACAGGAGGTCAAGGTGAAGTGGACTCTTTATTTTTACTCTCTAGCTCAATGGATTTTATAGCTTTAAAGTGAAAGTGCGTAATAAGTGGAAGTGGGGGAAGATGGCGGCTAAAACTTCTAAAGCTCTTCGGAATGCGGGGTCTTCCCTGGTGCAAGAGACCTCACTGCAAGCTTTGCTTCCTCCTGCATCTCCTCCGGTATTGACGCTTAAGGATTTACAAGACGCTCTTGGAAAGCACGCACAACTGATGTCTGATATGATGGATGAAAAGTTGAAAAAGCTGGAGGAGAAATTGGAGGAGAAAATGGAGGAGAAAATGGAGAAATTGGAGAAGAAGATGGAAGAGAAGCTGAGAGCAATGAGGGTGGACATTTTGTCTAAGGTTGTATCCGTAGCTGAATGTGTGCAACAGCTGGATGTAAAAGTGGAGGATCTCAGTCAAAAGAACTCTATATTAGAAGCAAAGGTATTAGAAAATGAAAATATAAGGGATAAAATGGATGAAGAATTGAGCCGTGTTCAGTATAATCAGATGCAGAATGCTATTAGAATTAGGGGTTTAAAGGAGAATGGTAAAGAAGATTTAAAGCAGCTGATTTCTGAGGCTCTGGAAGGGGTACTGGGCCAGTCAGCATCTGAAATTGAGGGAAATATGGACAAAGTTTTTCGTGTAAATTCATGGATTGCAAGACAGAGGAAGTTACCCAGAGATGTGGTGGTCTATTTTACAAAGAGAGTAATTAGAGATGAAGTCATTCAAGCTGCTTATGATACTAATTTGGTAGTGGCTGAGCAAGAAGTTTTGGTTTTAAAAGAGATTCCTCCGAAGATCCTAAGGAGAAGGAAAGATTTCGCATTTCTAGTACAGGAACTTAAGAAACGTGATATTAAGTTCAGATGGGAGATTCCAGTTGGGTTGGTGACAACGCACGAAGGTAAAAGACATCGTTTGGTTACTGTGGCCCAGGCACGTGATTTTTATAGTAATGTGTTAAAAGCAACACCCTTATCATTTTTGGAAGCTGCAAAAGGACATGGTGTGGGAAAGTTTCAAGATGTAGCAGACAGACAGGCAGAGGACAATGGTGGTGGAGGGGATCAAGCTACAGTCTCATCGGTTGCTGCAGGAGGCCACAAGATGACGCGTGCCGCCCTAAGAAGAGCGAGACGAGAGCAAGAGCAAGACCAGCGGAAAGTTATGGAATCTTCAAAGTGTGCTTACAATGAAGATGTAGGAGGAGAGCGGTCTAAAGAAGTTTTGGGGGTCATGACAGAGGTGCTCCAAAAGTTTTGGGGCGTTAAGATTGCTGATTAAATTTTTAGATTAGAATGTCAATGGAGTAAAATTATTATAGAGGAGAAAGAAAGTTTTTTTTCTTTTTTTTAATATTTTATATAATTTAAGATTGATGTTATTTGCTTGCTAGAAAAGTATATTAGGGTTACGGACTTAAAGTATGTGTTGAACTAAGAGTGGGTATGTAAGCACCTAATTAATAACAAGTTGTCTTAGAGATTGCTTAAATTTTTTTTTTATATATACTCTTTTTATTTGAACTTTTATTTGAACTTAAGGATGATTTGGAACTGTGAGACATTTGGCGTGATACACGCAAGAACTATTTTAGATTATAGTTTAGTTTGGTTGGAGATTATTAAGATTAACAGAGATAAGCGCTTTTGGTGCGTAACTGAGAATTTGTTTGGAAATTAGAGAAAGGTGGGAGAATGCAAATAGCAGGTGAAAGTTTTTTTTCTTTCCCCCTTTTTTTTTTTGAAATTAATATGAATAAGGACTGGGATTAAGAAAATTTATTTTGAGTAAAGATCTTTTTTTGTTTTCCTCTTTTTCTTCTCTACTTTATTTGTAATATTAATATTGTTTGTATTCATTTTATATGAGCTAGAGAGAGATAGAATTTATACTTTATTGTTGATAATATAGGGGTGTTTATGTTTGTTTTTTGATTTTATGCCCTGTATTTAGCTCTGGGAAGTCGGGGGGGGGGGAGGAGGGAGTGGGGGAGAGGGATAGGGGTGGGGGAGGGGGGATTAAAGTCAAAATGTATTGTAAAACTTTTTAAATAAAAAAAAAAAAGAAATGCTGAACAATGAAAAACGAACAGGAGACTTCCTTGATTTTTATTAAAAGGGGGAAATGACTATATGCTCATTTATTTGAATAAATTAAAATATTTAATTTGAAAGAAAACGTAATATAAAAGTGACAGAGCTTGATCTGTTTAGTCTAATAGTCCAGAACCATTCACTTTATGCCAATGGCTCTTTATTGCCTCATACAAGTGTTGTTGTTTTTTTTCCCCCCAGCCTCAAACTGAGATCCTTCAGCTATTTAATCTGGGAAATTAAGCATACTTTTTTAAAAAAAACGGAAGAACTGAACTATAGTCCCTCACTTTGAGAGGAAGAAAGAACTGCAGGTGAAAACAAGCTGGAACATTTTTAATTAATTGTGCTAGAGAATGAAAATTACCTTCCACGTGGCTTTGGAAATGTTCTTCGTATCCAAAAGCACAGGAAACAGAAAGTGAAGGTTATCTTTGAATTCTTCATACTTTTCTGAAAATCGTTAAGTAAAAAAAATGGGAAAAAGGAGGGAGAACAAATTACAGGTAGTCCTTGACTTACAATCGGTCAATTAATGGCTGTTCAAAGTTACGAAGGAGCCCCCCCCTCAAGGAAATTAGGACTTGGTTCTGAAATTCCAAAGGCCGCCCTCCATAAGGCACATGGCCAGCAACCGGCCTGCATTTACTTCGAGTTTTCAGCAAAAACATGCCACAGAACAGGGGTCCCCAACCTAGGCTGTGGACTGGCACTGGTCCGTGGCCCTCCAAGAACTGGTCCACACAAATGAACGGAGCCCATCCATACTCACGCAGGACCCAGGCAGCATGCAAAACCATGCCTCCCCCCTCCCCAGGCCATGGAAAACCCACCTTCCACAGAACCAGTCCCTGGCACCCAAAATATTGGGGGGTGCTGCCCTAGAGAACAATGGGTTCACTTAACAACTGTGGTGATTTCTTTTAAAAAAAAGGGTTGTAAAATTGGATTGGTCATGTGGGTGACCTGCTTTGCGACCACCGAGGCGTATGACAAAAACGGGCAGACTCCATTATGGTTATTAAGTGGAGGACTATCTCTAATGCTTGCTTGTAAATTTATTAAGCTAATGTCATTAAACTTGCAAGAGACCAAACTGTACCAGTTCTTTCCTAATAGCAAAGATCAAGAGCAATTGCTTGGAGCTGAAAGAGGGATACGCTAGATCCTACACGACTGGTATTCGAAATGGCTTTACCAGGAAGGGGTCTGTAAAATTTCTCATGTAGATAGAGAAGATCCAACAGCATATTGTGTCCCACCAGCGGCTACAGAGAGCGGAAACAAAAACGAAACAAAGCAAAACTCTGTAAGATTGTCAGCATCTCATTGCGGTTCTGCGCTGCTCCTTTAAAAACACTAAGCGCAATTTGCTTGCCAGGGCTATGCTTTGCAGAGGGGCAACTTTCCAGACCCAGAAACAGACTGATTTACGTGTGATCAAATTGGTGTCAGCTTTCAGAATTCTTTTTTCTAAAAACAAAAAAAAAGCATTAATTCAAATGCAACGGGATACACCTTGTAGGCAAGCCTCTCTCTGCTTTGGAATACTTAGCAAGCATGTAAGAGACATCCTAGGTACAATCCTGCTGGATAGAAGAAGCTTCTAGTTTAGTTTTCTTTTTTGCAAGCAGCTTTGACCTTGGAATATGCATTTGAAATCAGGAAGGCTCCCATCTTCAGCCTTACATTGCTACTGTATATAATTATATATTTGGAAATGCATTCAAATCAACTCCATCACAACTGAGAGACTGCTAGATACGTGACTTAGGGCCCATATATACTTATTATGAATGATGTTTAAGACGTAAGAATTCTGTCTTTTTTACCAGTGAATTAGGGGGGAAAAAGCATTGTATTTACAGGTAGTCCTTGCTTATCAACTGCCTCGTACAACTGATCCAAGTTACGACGGTGCTAAAAAAAATTTGTTTTTGTAACCAATCCTTGCATTTACAACCATTTCAGTGCCCCAACGGTCATGTGATCACCATTCAGCTGCTCTGAAACTGGCATGCATTTATGACCATAATATCCCTCAATCGTGTGACCGGTACTCACTTGTATTTTTGCTTCCAACAAGCAGGTAGTGCAGAACATAGATAAACAAAGCAACGGAAATGAAGCAGGTTAGTGCAAGAACATAAATGAAATCGTAAGTTGTGATCATGTGATTTTATGCTTAGCAACCACACTGCTTCACTTAATGACCAAAGGGGAAAATAAGGCTGAAAGCCCACTTGCGGTCGTGAGATTTTCTGCTACGTGACCACGTTACTTAGCAACTGAGCTGCCAGTCCTAATTACGGGTAATGCTCAACTTAATATCATAATCAGGACCAGAATTTCCATTGCTGATCAAATGGGTGATTAAGTGAATCACACCCAGTGTTAGGACCTTGTTTGAAGGGCTCCTTGGGGCTTTCTGCGTTTGGTTTTGTTTCCTTCCTAGTTCATTATCCAAACTAGGTAACATCATCAATGCTAGTCCAACCTTGTTTGCAGTGGTTATTAAACGAATCACTGCGCTTGTTAAGTGAATCGCACAGCCGTTAAGCCAATCCAGCTTCTCCCACTGACTCTGCTGGTCAGATGCCAGTTGGGAAGGTTGCAAATGGTGGTCACATGACCCTGGGATGCTGCAGCCATCATAAATACCTGTTGGTTGCCAAGCGCCTGAATTTTGCTCATGGGGCCACGGGGGGGGGGGAGGAGTGCTGCGATGGTCATAAATCACTTTTCAGTGGTGTAACTCTGAACAGTTGCTAAATAAGTGGCTGTAAGTCGAGGACTACTTATACTATCATAAACAGGCTAATCATTTGCCTTAACAATATGCAACTAATGATACTTGAAAATTGCCTGTAAAGTAAAAGTGTGTGCAACGGAAGCCCCAGGGTTGCATTCAGCCCAAGAACACCAATCTTTTGGAGTGACTTACTTTAAACGTCACTACCAAATTTCAATCTGATAGAAGGAAAAATAATTCCATAAAAAACAGACCTATAGGCATGCAAAATTTAAATTAATTTTAAATGTAAATAAAAGAAACTTTTTAACTTTTGTCCACCCTTTCTAGAGCGTGACCTTTGGAATACCATGTAAAGGTCAATTGTAGGTTTTAGCCAGGAAAGCCTGTCCACTCCTGTTATAGTTTCACGTAACAACAATAATTTTGCACATCGTGGAAACACCATGACTAGAGAATGTGGCACTTAACAATGCATTCAAACTGAAAGTTAATTTCCACAAACAAAACGTGGAATCCAGCAATTTCACAAACAAGATTTCAAGATTATTCTAAATCGTGTGGAATGTATGTGTCCTACATATGTGAATATGGTTCCTGCTAGGACAAACCCATCCTACTCATGCCGGCAGAGAAGGCCTACTATGGGTCCCATCAGTCGAAGAACTCCGACTATCAGGATCCAGAAGAACAGCCTTCTCTGCCAGAGGACCCACCCTTTGGAACATCCTACCTTCTAGGGCAGGGGTAGGCAACCTTGGCTCTTTTATGACTTGTGGACTTCAATACCCAGAATTCCTCAACCAGCCATGCTGACTCAGGAATTCTGGGAGTTGAAGTCCACAAGTCATAAAAGAGCCAAGGTTGCCTACCCCTGTACTAGGGTAAGCTCTGACCCCACCCTCCTATTCTTCCACAAGAGCCTGGCTCTGCCTGGAGACCCAATGGGGGAGTTCCGGACTGGAGGCAACTGCTGGCTTGATGACAGACTCCACCTTCCTCCCCTCTTGCTCTCTGCTCCCCGCATGTCCATCTTTTTTGGTTATCATATGGATGTATTCTCACTGTTTTCTTTTTCACTGTTTATTCATCGTTCTATTATTTCTGTTTTGTTGTCACTCACTTCATTTCTTCCTTTTTATTGTTGTAAGCCATCTGGAGTATCCCCAGGGCGAGATAGGCGACAAATAAATAATAAATATTTCATAGGTCAGGTTTATATAATGAATGAACTTTCTAACAGAAAACTGGGCTTTACCTTCTTAGCTTTCACAAGTGTCTGAAAAATATTGGTGAAGCCCCTTGCAGAAAAAAGAATTTGTTCTCTTTGACATGGATCGAAAGCAGTGTTTTCCAGGACCCAGCGGTATTGTGGATTCATCTTTTTCACCATCAACTAAGAAATAAGAACGGTAGCTGTCAGTAACTCATTCTTTCATTACATCTGCCTGGGTAAATGTTTTAATACACTCAGTCTTTTTAATTTTCAAAACACATTTGTCTGTTATGTGAAAACAATACCTCCATGGCAAATTACATTACTTTCTACTCTTCTTCAATCCTTCTTTCCCTGTTCCACTTATCTGTTTTCATTTCATGCTAGTTGGTATCATGGTTAAATCAAGTTTCATTTGTCCAATGACATGGGTCCCAAAAACTCTTTATAAAATGATACTGCAAATTTTCTCTTAAGACAATCACTCCCTTTATTATTCTTGTATATTTCAAATAGTTGATTGTTTCAATATTTAGTATTTTCATTTAATTTTCCATAAACACTTATTCATTTAACATTCCATAATAACATTTGTTATTTTAAAAAAACTAATACAATTTCTAGAATTATTTGTAAGTGGATATTTCCTTAAAAGTATTGTTCCTTAACAATTAGGCAGAATCTAAATGTAACTCCATGTATGCCCATGCCTTACATATAGCATAAGCTGCTAATAGAGAAGCAATTTATGTACCGTAATTTCCAAGGCTACATCACAAGCCAATTTTGTTCTGTGCCCAGTGATACGTCAAGCCTAATTTAACAATTACTTTTGTATAATCCCAGCTAAACGTTTGTCAGAAATCTCAAAGTAACAAACATGGAAACCTGTTCAATGGCAGGAACAGATTGATTTTGAGGATATTAATACATATATCAATCTTACCTCAATATCCTACAATATTAAACTCACTTTTTCATCTTCCAAAGGAATAGTCCAAATATCTGGAAAAGCTTTTCTTAGAATGAGCTGTAGTTCAATCACTTGAAAGCCTATAAGACAAAGTAGAAGACAAATAGCATAATGGAAAGTTGAAAATAGTATAATTACAATATATTTTTCTGTGACTAAAAAGGTTTTTCAGCCTTGCATTAAAGCATTTTAGTGAGCAACTGATCGCAGTCATACAACTGAGAGATGAGAAAGCACCAAAGAAAAATGTTAACACAACATAAGAAACACAAATAAGAACACAAGAAACACTCATACCAATAGAAATGAGATTCATACACATTTTCTTATCCTTTTTTTCAGTATATTATTATGATTGGTCACACAATCAACCAAATGTTTAGACTGGATCTGGCATTTTTATTCACCCCATTGAGTCCTTCCCAAGGCCCTAGGATAGGCCAATGTTGTTTGAAGGTGTTAAAGGTATCACAGTAAAGCTACCTTTTGCAATTGACTGACAGCGATTTTGTCAATGCCAATGGTGTTAAAGTGGTGCTCCAGATGTTTTGGGATTGCACCCAAAGTGCCTATTACTATTGAATATTTTTGCTTTCTTTTGCCATAATTGCTCTACTTCTATTTGCAGGTCTTTGTGCTTTGTAATTCTTATGGTTGGTTGCATAGCTAGCCAGATGTTTAGAGTTGGCATTTTTATCTACCTATCAAGTCCTTGTATTACACACATATTAATAGGTATAGCTCCCTGTAATAGAGTCTTTCAAGGGGTTGGACTAGATGATCTCCAAGGTCCCTTCCAACTTTATTATTATTATACTACGCTACCAATATACACACCCATGAAGGAGAAAAATTCTGTCATGCACATTAAAACAATCACCCACCACCACCGACTTGGAGAAAAAAAAATTGAGTTTTGAAAGAGAAATGGACAAAATATCAGAAAAGTCTCTGAATCAAGGCTGGGAAGGAAGAGAGTTTGCCATTCCCCCACAGACTATTTCAAATTTGAAAGCAAAGAAAAAGAGAATTCAAGATAAAAAGGGATTTTGTTTCTGTAGAAATGGTTAATGTTTTAGCCAGGAATCTATACCACATTCTTGACTTATATTCCTGTGTTGTGCTAAAGTCTGAACATTTTTTATTTCTCTGTACCACTTAAAATAATTCCTATATTTATGCATTCTGAAGGCATGTCCAAAATAAATCCTTGCTTTCTCCAGGCTTCTCAAAGTGTGGTCTGAGGATCACCCTTTCAAGACCTTTCAGGTGGTCTGCAAAGTCAAATAAGTAAATAAATAATTTAAAATTCTCAGTAAACACAGTAAATATTGATAGATCTAATGAAAATAAATCAAAGCTCTCTGGGCTCCTCAATCATTTTTAAGAATGCAAAGAGGTCCCGGGACCAAATTGTTTGCTGTAGAGTATCCTTGGGAACTGCAATATTCTCTTTCCTTATTCCAGACCAAAATCAACTTGTGGTCTACCCAGAATATTCTATTTCTGTTAGGGATGTTTTTTGTTTTCCTAAATTTCTAATTTTTTTTTAAAAAAATTTAACTTTAAATTATGTTTACATTTTATCTTTCCTTCCTTTTAAAAAATAAAGATATTTGTTTTTCTCTTATGGTCTAATTCCTAATGGGCTGTGTGGGGTAAGGACTGAATCCTTTAGCCCATTTGCATGCTCTATGCCCACAAAGTGGCTTTACAGATATAAATTAAATTAATTTATATTAATATAATATACTAATAAATTAATAAAAATAAATTAAAAACTTTTTTAATTTTTATCTCTGAAATATGTTTGTCTCACAGTCTAGAGTTGGGATAGGAAGCCAACTGAGGCAGTCGCTGAAAGACAGGTGGTGGAAGAAGAACTACAAAGATGCTATCAAGAATTATAATGATAAATTTGATTGGGGTGATAGTTATAAGATTATTATCTTTGCAAGGCATACCATAAAGCAAATCAATCTGCAAAAGTCTTTATTACATATTGTTCGAATGGTTTGAAACTATAATTATCCCCTTTAAATTGAATACTGCTCCCTAAAAGAACAATATAAAAAAGATTTTCAAGGCACCAATAAAGAATTTTTAAAAATGAAAGGATCTTAATTAATTCATACCATATATATCATGCAGAACCACAGTATCTTCCTCTTCTGCTGAGGATATCCAACAAGTTACTTGATCAATCACTTTTTTCACTTTGTCTTTATCAAAACTACAGTAAACAGAGTAAGAAAATTGAATGATACTATTCTCCAACTCAGCCTTTCCAGTACCTTCAGCTTCTCAGAAAATTAACTTTATCAACAGTAAATCTCTAGAAAGGCCCAGCTTCTCAGTAAGATGCTTTCTAGAAGCCAAACAAATAACAAATTATGCGCTATAATGACCATATATTTAGTGGTCAGATAGAATGGTAAGCTAGATACAAATGTTCATACAACAAAATGCCTTCACAAATGCTTCACAATCTTCATTAGTAGCCCGATTACTTTTCTTGAATAAAAATGCTATGTATCTGCCATGGAGAAAATTGAATCCACCTCTAGGAAATTGTAACAAAAAGGACAAAGCAGGTAGCATATAGATAAGGAGTGGGAAATATGTGAGTAGTGAACTGCCTAATGCAGCATGAAACATACACTGAAGATGAGAAGAACAGATGCTATGAATTTGAAGTTAAATAAAGGATAACAGCTCACAAGACTAGAGAAGCAAAATGGCCACAGACATGTGAGAAGGAACACAAACAAAAATTCAGGAAGAATGGAGGACAAATAAAGAAGACCATGAGGGAAAAGTGTCTGAAATTAAGGTGATGGTCTTTTATCTATTAAGGAATTGCTTTTTAATTTATCCTAAGGCCCACCAATAATTCTACCAAAGAACCTGCATCTCATACAATATAAACAAAATTTTCCAAAGAAGGATTTCTGTATGTTTAGAGGCCTCATGTTAATCATTCACATTTTAAAGATTTTCAGTGACTTAACCTAAGTCTCACTTAGACTATTTTTGAATTTCGGTTCTTGGAGAGTGCCATTGGTTGACAGCTACTGTTCTAAGAACAGAATCCTGTCGCTCTAATTACTTAAGTGCATAAAGAAACACAGAAGAAAAAAAACACACCCAACATTAGTATAGAAACCATAGTGTGGAAGAGGTTTACCTTTGGACCATCCAATTACCAGATAACAGATGCTGAAGTTTCTTCTCTTGTGTTTCATTCATATAAGGGATTCCATCTTTAAGAAACTAAAGGCAAATAAATAGTGCTACATAGTATGAAATTCAGGCATCAAGATTGTTTTCTCCAGACTTAAAAGAAAATCATGTACTAGGGTTAGTCAAGAAAAGTAAAGGTTCTCTTAACTTCGCTTCTAATAACTACATGGACATATTCCTACATTAAATAATAAGGTATTCATTAAAAATTCAAGATTAAAAAAAACAAAAAATGAACTATTTATCAACCGCAGTTAATAAGCACTGTTCATCCTATGGTCAAGTAATCTGATAAACTCAAGTGCTGCAAGCTGTGGATTGACAAAAAGGGTGGAGGAAGAAATCATTTTCACAATAGATCACAACAGCATAAAATTGTGTATATATATACCAGTCAAAAAGGCTGGTCTAAATTATTCTACTTAGTTAGAATGATGGACAATTAGTAGACTTGCAATCCTTAAAATCTCTTATCTACCGTGCTAACCTTTCCATTCCATACCAACCTCTACCCTACATTCACCATGGTCTTTGGGAGGAAAATGTTGATGAAGATTCTCAGTCATCTAGGTAGTTTCATGACAAATGGACTTTTCTTTTTTAGTTTTAAATGTTTCATTGCTTATCCAAATAGCTTCTTCAGTTTGAAGAAGAAGCTACTTGGATAAGCAATGAAATACTTCAAAGCAAAAAAAGAAGAAGTCCAGTTGCCATAACTCAACTTCCAGACATCTTTCTGGGAAACTGGCCACTTACAAATCCTACTGAGGAATCTTGATCAAATGCTGGATCTTCTCCCTCCTGAGACAGGACCCCTGCTCTGACCTCACATAAAGAATGAAGCAATTCAAGGGGCCCTCAGATACTGACAGTGATAAAAATTAACTATCTCATTCAAGTGGAAATGAAATGTTGAAAATATATTTTATTATTACTGCGTTTCAATAGCATTTTAAGGGCAAAATCCAAATCTAGTTTCTTTCCTACTTAAAGTCCTTTCCACTCTATTAAACAACATAAAATATACCTTGTTATAGTCAAAGCCATAATGAGACAGGAACTGAACACTAGATGCTTTGCAGGAGAACTCAGAATCCATTTGGCCAAATGTGGCAGGGAATAGGAAGAAGTTATATGAATGCACGATATACCTATAAAAATTAACCAAAATAACTAAGGCTGACTAACTGGCAGGGAAGACCCAAAAGTTACCATCAGGTAAATATAATTGACAATAAAACAATTTACTTACTCATTTGACATCCCCTTGCAAAATATGGACAAACCTAAAAGAAGAAAAAATGCAGTTGCACGTGCAGCAATATGCTGACCACAGGGTCTCCTTTGTTTGTGTTTTTCCAACTTCTGTGTTAACTAGCATCTTCAGGGATGGATTGTGGATGAGCCCCCTTTGTATATATCATCATATATGTTCTATTTGGGAGCAAATGTGTTGGTCTTATGTGTAAGAGATTTGTGAATCAACATCTTGGGTGGGTGTGGGGTTGGTTGGTCTACCATGAGCCTTTACAGGAATTGCTCATTCATACACTCTTATACTGCAGATAGCAAAATTTTCCTCTCAGTTTCTTTAATACAATTGGGGAAATCTACATAATATGTATTCTTTTAAGATAAAAACAAAAAAAGGTTTTGAGAAATTAAGGTGACCTTGAAAGGGATTTTGTTTCAGATACTATTTCTAAATTTCGACTCCAACATTTTAAGCTACCTTAAAACCTATCTTTTAGAAACTAGAAGAGCTCACCAAGTTGATTCACTGTAAACCGCTGAACACTCTGTCTGGCTTTCCGATACCATTCAGCAGGTAAATCAAAGAGACTGGGAAAAAGAAAAATATGAAGGATTTCCATGTTGTTCATCATGTTCCTAACTTCTATGGCAGGGGTGTCAAACTGTCGGCCTGCACGTCGGATGTGTCATCAGGAAACCGCGCCCACCCTATTGCTGGCAATGGAGAAAAAGCTCCGATACGTAGCGCAACATCACATGACATCACGGATTTGACATGTCTGTTTATGGGGACATCACTAGGAAATATATTTATTCCAACAAGCTTACCTAGGCTGCCTGTCAGAATGCAAACCTGTGAATTCCATATCAAGGCCTGCAAAAGACAGAACATGTGCCTTTCACTATTATTACAGGATGGATACAAAGTTTTATTTAATTCATATATCTTACATAACTAGGTTTTTATGCTATTCATAACAATTCATATTGAATATATTGAGTTGAAAATATATAGATGTAGTAGTTAACATGCTCCTAAACTTTAAAACAGGGATTGAGGGATTTCTTCACAATCTATTGTGCAAGATACTTACAGCTGCAATCCTAGTTTTTGAAAGTATAAGATTTTTTAGCTTCCCCCATTTCAATAACTTTCTCATTACTCTGAGTATGAAATGGAAGTGAAGTTGAAAGAAAGGTGCTAAGAGGAAGTAAAAAGCCAAAAGATTACCCACTACTATAACAGCCTTCTAACTTGTTCCAAATTATGAAGTAATTTATATCTGATTTTTGTAAACTTGAGAGATGTATACATTTGATTATTCAATAAAGTGCTTTGTTACAAATATTTTAATGCACATACAGATTTTGTCCATCATCCGCAGTATCTTCTCACCTATCATATTCTATAGTAATGCATTTAATATATTCTTCAATGTGCTTTATATCAGTTGGACCAAATTCTTGTGTTCACATATTTGCTAGTGCTAAGTATTGATACTATGTCTTTATAAGTCAATTTTAAATATTAGCAAAACTTCTACTATCAAGCATAAGATTCAGATATGGAAGGCCATAGAGAAAGAAGGGTGCCAGATCCAAGTTCTTCAAATAATCTCACTATGGGGAAAAACATGACTAAAGAATTTATTTAACTGGGGAATACTAAATGCAAACTTTACAAATTTGGAGAAACACATTTGCCCTGGAAATAACTTATTTTTAAACTATGAAATTCAAGGCAGTGTTTTTGCTCCTCTTGCACAAAGTATCACCATACTCATTTAGCATAATCCTGGAAGCTTTCTTAGAATTAAATGCTTAAAACACTGTTAGGGAAATACTGTACTGATCGTGCTACAACTCTCAAAATCCCGTATTGGCTAGGATGGAAATAAAAGAGCTCTGCAATGATTTCTCGAGTATAAATTATGTCCAAAATCAGAAGGCATAATCTATAGCAACATATGGATACCTATTTTCATAAAACTCATCACACTTGCATACAATCCTCTCCTTATATCCTTCTTACCACAACCCTGTAAAGTAGGTTGAGATGATTGTGATCATATACTAAATCATGGTTTGCTCCATCAGCTATTTAACAAGCCACAGCTGTATGATTTACAATATCAAGATGTGTAAATTATACTGGCTGGCTGGCTAGCTATTTTATTTTCTATTTCATATATCATCTTTTGGCTCCATAAGCCGCCCTGGAGTCATCCAAAGGGCCAAGTCGCAGTGGTGGGATTCAAACATGTGAACAACCAATTCTCTCTGTGGATGCCACTTCCAGAAGTCCATTCTGGGCCTGAGCAACAACAAAAAATTAACTACCGGTTCTGCCGGAGTGGTGCGGACTGGCTGAATCCCACCACTGGCCAAGTGGGAATCCAATCAGTGATCCAGTCCCCCATCTACAGTAAGCAGATCCTGGTAAGCCCCTGAAGTAGATCCAGCAATTTGGGGTGGGGGGTGGGGGGGTTTGTCAACAACAGCTTTCTCCATTTAAAACACCTCCCAAAGTTTAAGGAGGCAGGCGCCATTCATATAACAGCTGAGACCCGAGTTAGCACGCATAAGGGTAGACGTGCGTGAACAACAGGGCGGTCCTCTTTCGTAGTTAACCTATAAAGATGGGGAAGGTTCGCCTTCCATATCACGCCCCTGCCTCACCCACAAAGTCGCAGCCAAGGACAAGCTCCTCTAACCGAGGCAGCATTTCTGGAAACTGTGCGGCCCCCACATCCATCCCGCCCTGGCTGCTTTCTCTCCGCGGGGCCCGCCAACTCCTGCCCGCTTCTCCTGGGAGGCTAAAGGGGGCGGGACCCCGCCTCGCTTGCTAGCCCGCCCTCCTCCCTCGCTCGGCATTTTTAAGACTTTCCCTGAGCATCTGCGTTCCTCGATCGCTTAAAAAAAATAATGATTGTCTGAATCCGGCCATCGGTGCTTTTCGTTATCCCTCTAGCAAAACAACCTTTGGGGTGCTATTAAGAGTGCTTAGTTTCCCTCAGTGATTATAAGGGGCTGAGGAGCCACTCTTTTTACAGTTGGAACGATTATTGGCTAAAGTGCAGATCTGCTATTGAGAAATTAACACGATTATATAAATGGGGTCGTTTTGGCTTCTGAGTTCGATAGCATTTATGTAATAAGACTTAAGATTACTAATGTTTACATGCCACATGACTCCTAGCGACTCTGGACCGTTAATATATACCTGCAGGTTGTTTCCCCTTTTGTACTCTTAGGGCTGTTTAACTACTTTACTGAAAGAAAACAAAATATTTTTTATTTTTTTTATTTTAATCCCATTTATATCCCGCCCTTCTCCGAAGACTCAGGGCGGCTTACAATCTAAGCACAAATCAATGTGCTTAGCAATATATAATAAATAAAAATAAAAACTGCACTTCCTTGGCTTAATGCAGTATCTTGCTGAATATATTGTGTCCACGCATTCATTGAGAATGAGTCAAAATCATACCTATTTTGTTTTCTTTAATCAACTTCTCTAGTTGCAGGAATTTAATCATTCCTCTCAAATGGTATCTTCTCTAGTAGACCAGAAAGCCATGGTAACAATGACCAATCTAGACAAATAGCTATGAGATATTTTTTTTCCTAAAGAGCAAGAGAATAGTAGTTTGGTGCTGTGGTTATAATACAAATAAAACCTCTTTTCTTTATGCCGAATATCTCTTATCCTTTGTTTATGAGGTTTGCTAGAAAAGAGACAAATGGAAGATATTGCAGAGCAAGCATACGGATAGTCCTAATCAAGCTTCTATTACAGAGATGAAACCCATTAAGAAGCTTCCAGAGTCAGCAGAAAATGTACCAGACTGCTAAAATTTAATTAATCCCATGTGGCTGAAGGTCCAGAATGAATTTTGGAACACCAGCTTCCAATGTTTTCCATTAAGTAGATCATAATATATTAATCACTTTTGTGGACCAACAAAAGTTTTAAACACTGTCAAAAGAAATCTGATATATACATATTTGCAACAAATCAACTGTTTCTATCATTAAAAGAAATAATTCATCACAGTCGAGTGGTTTATTGTAAAATGCAAAAGGAAATAATAGAGCCTATTGTTACTGCAGGTGAATGCACACCAGACCTATCATTTATTGTTAAAGAGAAATAACAATGTTGGCTTTTTTTAAAAAAAAGAGACAATATAGACACATTGGCTAGGGAACCACCTAGAACAGGTTATTGTTTTATGCTGTTATAATAAATATTTTATGAAAACAAGAAAGCAAACAAAAAACTGTCACCAGCAGTTGTACATCTGTTGGATTTTTATTTAATATAAAAAGATTAAACAGTATTATGTATTAAGAGCGATGTGTGATTGACTGTCCTCCAAGGATGGAACTGCAGGATTCTGAGGCTGTACTTCCTTGGGCAGCTTGTCACCATATTTATTATAAATTCTTTCAAGTTCTGTCAGTTGAACACCACCTTCAGTCATAGCCTGTTTGAAACGTTTCAGCTATTTTCATTTAAAAAGAAAGACATAACTGTTAATTTCCTCAGTTCTATTAGTACTTTCAGCATTCACAGTATATTACAGTTCTCTTAAAATTCCCTTCTCCTCCCAAATAATGCAGTTCTCATGTTAAGAGTACATGCCAACTCTGACATAAAACATTCATTGATATTTACATTTTTAATGCTTTGGCCATAAACCATACTATAAGTAAGCGGCAAAATATTGTGGTCAAGAACATAAAATGTAGGGTAAGTAGCAACCAAAGTAAGAAAAACAAAATCAACTTGCCCCTTCGCCACGTTTTTCCCATGGAATTGTAGCCTTGTCATCCACAAAGTTGATTCCAGCTTCGAGACAACGTTGTGCTAATACACGCCCCACATTCTCACATGCTGCCACACCAGTTGTTTTATAAAGATGCTTCTTAATAGCCCACTCACGAGTGGAAGCAGAGACTACAATATGACCGCTGCAATGTTCAATGTAGCCTTCCACATGTTTTTGGGTTTTTTCAAATCGTAACCTGAATTGTTTGATATGAAAAACAAAATGTTTTTTTTTATGAAATTCACCCGCAATAACAAAATTCCTATAGTTCTGTACTTGTAAATCTTATGTCTCATATTTGAAATTATACATATCTCAGATTATTTGTACCATTTTGTTCTCACTTTTCAAACATAAATGGAAAAAAGTCTGTATTAGGATGTGTACTATGTTATCTTGAATGAAAGGTTCATCTCTGAGAAAATGCAATTTGTATCAGACCCCGTCCGACGAATCGCCCAAAGAGTGAAACCGGAACGGGAGCTGGTTCTTCCAAGCTGTGTTTATTATCCGCATAAACGTTCGCTCAAAGACAAATGAAGTCAGCGTTGACTTTACAGCACAGTCAACGCTGTTAAATAACCGACAAGGCTAACTCCCACCACCACACCCTTAATTACAGCACCACGCCCCCACCCTACTTAAACCCCACCTCCCATGGTTCCCTCCTTTTGGCTCCCGTCCCGCCACCAATGCAGCCGGTAAGTTACCCCCAGCCTAACCCTCCCTCCTTTTCCCCAGAGTTCTGCCTTGACTCTTCGTTCCCCGCACCACCCCAGATCGCCGCGAGCTGCTCGCTAAACCCCTTCCCGGCCCACCGGTTGTCTCCAGCACCCCCTGACCCACCCAGGCACCCATTCGTGCCCTGCGGCTCGGGCGCTGGGCAGCCACCGCCTCGTTCTTCGCACGGCCCCTTCCCGGCCTGTAAGCAGCTTCTGGAGCCCGGCTGGCTGGTCCGCGGCCTCCCCAGCTGACAGGCGGCCCGCCGCTGCGCCGTTCTTCTCGCTGTCCCCGTTCCCGATCCGTTGGAGCAGCGTGGGCGTGGCCAACCGTCACTGGAAGCTGGCAGCATGGCGACGAGACGAGGAGGCCTGTGAACGACCCTGCGGCCTGGTACGTTGCTCCGGGCGGTTACCGGGTCGCTGGGAAGGGCCGCGTGCTGACCCGGCCCTCCGGATGACGACGGGCGACGGCGGGAGGCTTCGGGGCCTGACAGGGTGCTTCCGGAGTGCTGGGGAGGGCCGAGTGCCGTCCTGGCCCTCCGGGAGACGACGGCCGCCGGCGGGAGGCTTCGGGGCCTGACGGGGTGCTTCCGGAGTGCTGGGGAGGGCCGAATGCTGTCCTGGCCCTCCGGGAGACGGCGGCCGCCGGCAGGAGGCTTCGGGGCCTGACGGGGTGCTTCCGGAGTGCTGGGGAGGGCCGAATGCCTTCGGGGCCTGACGGGGTGCTCTGTGGGAGCCTGGCGGCCTGGTGAGCCACCCCGCGGCCCGTCCGAATGTCGGGCGTGCTCGGCCCGACATTTTGCACAGACGCCATAGTTGTTTTCTCAACAATGGCCTCGTTTATGTGAAACAGCCTGTCTCTGGATACCTGGACCACAACTCTCCTATTGGGCTTTCATAGAGTTAAACATATATGGCTTTCCAAGATAACATTTGAGGGATTTGAATACTAATCTATCCCTTCCAGGTTGCATATCAAAGGTTAAATTCTAGAATACTTGCTCATTTTGTTTTATTGATTTTAATTCCATTTGTTGATGGATGTAAACTATTTACATTTTTTGGCAACTGAATGGCACAAAAAACATTACAAATAGATTCATACATGCATGCATATATGCTGTACCGATGAAAAAAATCATTCCTCTAGAACAGGGGTTTCAAACTGCCGGCCCACGGGCTGGATGCGTTGCAACAAAACCGCACCCACCCCATTGCCGGCTATGGGGAAAAGCTCTGATACGTCATACGACGTCACATGACGTCGCGAGTTTGACATGTCTGCTCTAGAATAAATGGGAAGTGCCACTAAGTAAAGGATTTCCTGCAGAAACTTCTGTGATGGTAGATACTCAAGTGAGCTCCAAGTCTCTTTGCTCTAGAAGATCCCCCCAAAACAACAAACCTTTATTTTTACATTTTTAGCATAATATTTTCCCTAAATTATATTTTCCAACCATAGATATCCTATTAGTGAATCTACAAAGAGGGCATAATCAGAAACAGAATTTAAAAGATTCAAGAAAATAACTATAACTTCAAAACACTATGGCTGAAATAACAAGTGGACTATTACAGGCTGTAGGTAATCTCAAGTACCAGCAAATTTACTTTAAACAAACTATATAGTCTTGAAGTATGTCTACAAATGCACACTATAATGAAACAGGAATTCAGGTAGTCCTCAACTTACAACAGTTTGTTTAGTGACCATTCAAAGTTACAACAGTACTGAAAAAGTGACTTACGAATATTTTTCATACTTACGACCAGTGCAGCATCCCCATAGTCACATGATCAAAATTTGGATGCTTGGCAACTAGTTCATATTTATGACAGTTGCACTGTCCCAGGGTCATGCAGTTACTTTTTCCAACCTTCTGGCAAGCAAAGTCAATGGGGAAGCCAGATTCACTAACAACTATGTTACTAACTTAACAGCTGCAATGATTCACTTATCAAATGTGGCAAGAAAGGTCGTAAAATGGGGCAAAACTCACAACCAATTTCTCATTTAGCAACATAAATTTTGGGTTCAATTGTGCTCATAAGTCGAGGACTACCTATACTACACCACATTCCATGCTAAGGCAGGTGCCACAGGCTGTGAAAATATTGTATGTTTTGCACTATAACAGTGGTTCTCAACCTTTTCTTCACCATGGGCCCCCTTTAAACACCTTTTGTTGCCACGGATCATGGCCATGGTCCCCCAAGACTTAACTCAAGATTTAAATCATAACATTTCTTCAAGCTTTTGTGGACACTCTGTGATGACATCACAGCCCTCCCAGAGGTCCATAGACCACCGGTAGAGAACCATAAAACAAATGCAGAAGTGCCCAGTGAATTAAAAATACAGTACATTAGCTTCCTATATGAGTTGCTCTATAACTTGCTATGTTCACACAGGGCATTGCTGTCAATACGTAGGCAGAAAGAGTAGGGAACTATATAATTCAAACAGATAGAGGACTAGTATACAATAGCTCTTTAGACTGTCACTCATGCCCTGGTCATCTCATGGCTTGATTACTGCAATACGCTCTATAATGGAGGTGCCCCTGAAGATCATCCAGAAGTTTCAATGAATGAAATGCAGTTATCCAAACAATGATGAGTATATCTCAGTAGGCCCACATAATACCTCTGCTTCATGAGCTGCATTGGTGGCCAGTTTGCTTCCAGGTACGATTCAAGTACTATTCATTACCCATAAAGCCCTACATAGGCCCTGGTTACTAGAGGGTTCATCTGTCTCCCATAGTATCTGTCCTTCAGTTAAACAATGCCATCCATTAATACTCTGGAAGTGACCGTTCTTTGTCATAGCACCTGTTCTCTGAGATTACCCCTGAGATTCGAATGGTCCCCATCCTGCTGGTGTTTCCAAGGTACCAGGCTCTTCATCCAAGCCTTTTGTAGAAAGATTATTGAAGCCTCCTTTTATCCTGGTTTGTTTGCTTTTGTTTCCAGCTTGTTTGTTATTCTGCCATCTCTACCCTTTCATTTCTTGTGTTTATTATTGTCCTTTTCATGTTTTAAATTAGTTGTAAACCATCCAGAATCACTAGGCATTGGGCCCAATATTAAATTTAACAACAACAACAACAACAACAATAATGGAGGAGGATCTATAACTAGTAGTCAAAGCATCTCAAATATCAATATTGGGAATTTGAAATCAAAAAGCAAATTGGAACTCCTGCAGATTCATATCAACACTAGGATAGAAAAGATTGAGGCTGACAACATCAATATCACTGACAACATAATTGCCTTCTTCAGAATAGAAGAAATATTTGATAAAAATTAATTCTTCACAAGTAATATGAAGTTCTATATTATTGAACATTGGTTATTTTGCATTTTTCTAATTTACCTGTACCAATAATCCCGTTTTGGCCATGAGGTTTTCCAACCTAGATCCTTTCTTGCTATAGCCAATCTTTCTAAATTATGTGGGTTTCTATTTGTGAATTCAGGAGCAACAATCTCATTTTCTTTTGTATCCACTTCATCAGGAAGAGGTATGGAATTGGGAACAGAAGAATTAAATTTAACTCCTGCAAGAAAATAAAGAAAAACAAACGTATGCTTAAAGGACCTATAAAACAACCATGTACATCCAAAAGATTATCAGTATAATATATAAATGAAAATATACTACAGTCAGAGACTGATGGTGAAATGGAAATAAGGAAAACAGATAAAAATGCTTAATATTGTTAATTTAGGCAAGCTGAATCTTATTTAAAACATTTTATATTTCCAATCATTAAAGAATACCTGGCACATCGTTTCTAATTTGTGGTTTAGAAAGGCTGCAAAGATGTCCCTTAAATGTTTAACTGCAAAATGTTCATTTCTAGATTGGCTATAGTACAGTATAATCCCGACACCACCTACAGCAAAACAACTGAGTGCTCTCCAAAGTACAACTATCATAATTTTATTCAGCATTTTGCCTGCAATTCAAATTAAAACCATCCGGAGAGCAAAAGGCTAAGAAGGATAGCGGCTTGTCAAAATATTTTGCTAATCGCAGGAGCTGCGTGCTTGCGCAGATTTTGAAAGGGATCTGCTTCCGAGAGGGCAGGTTTAGAATCCGCTGTTCGGATTCAACCTCAAAAAAAAATAAAGTTGCTGTACCAAAAAAAAGACCCACGCAAAAAGAGTTAGAAAAACCTCTCGCTGGCTTAACCGTTCAGTTTCCTTCTCTCTCCCTGCCTTTCTGAATGTCGTATTAAAAGACTCATGCTTCTCCATCAGAAATCTGAATTTTGAAGACTCTCTACCGTGCTCGGCTTGGCGGAATGTCTTGGCCGCCCCGCTCAGCGGCAGAGTCAACCTCCTGAACGCCATCACGTCTGGGAAATTACAGGAAGGGACCTAACCGGACCTACAAGAAGCTGGGGGGCGCCATCTTTTCCTCTGCGGAACTAATTTTCCTCTGCGGAACAAAAATCGAAAGCCTGATTGGTCAACTTCATATTACTCCGCTTCATTTCCTCTAGAATGGCCCTATAAGCCAATAACCATGCGGATGAACGTGGCTATAGATTTGTTAACTGTAGAGCAGTGTTTTTTCAAACTTGGCGACTTTTAAAGGTACGAGGATTTTAATTCTCAGAATTGCCCAGCCGGCATATTTGAAAAACGTTGCTATAGACTAGAGCAGGGGTAGGCAACCTCGGCTCTTTTATGACTCATGGACTTCAACTCCCAGAATTCCTGAGTCAGCTATGCTGACTCAGGAATTCTGGGAGTTGAAGTCCATGAGTCATAAAAGAGCCGAGGTTGCCTACCCCTGGACTAGAGGAATGGAAAACTTTTTGAGTTTTAAATCGGGAACTTTACCACTGCTATAGCAATGTTTTCCTATCCTGTTTCCCCTCTTCTGTGCACCAGAAATGTCCTTAAATATGTTCTTTGTTTTATGCGAAGGATACGTTTAAGGAAATAAAAAAGCTCAACATATTTTCACGGACATCTCTAGATGTAAGCATGGTGTTCAACAGCAAGTTTTACAGGTATATAGAGGCTTCTAAAAAAAAGTAAAATTGAAGTGTAAACAAGAGACCTTGCACCAAAACGTGGATGAATTCGTTAGTATCAATCCATCCTTTACTTCTTGATCTGCTTTCACGAGCTTTGGAGAATAATACAATGTAATAATAACCAGTATCGTTCCTACCGAACGTGACATTTTATTGGCCCAGGATCACCCAGCTGGCTTTTTGCCTAAGGTAGAACCTATGGTTTTTAGCCTGATGTCTTAACCACTACCTCGAACTGGTTCTCAATAATCATAATGATGAAGATTTTTATTTTTATTTATTTTAATTCCATTTATATCCCGCCCTTCTCCGAAGACTCAGGGCGGCTTACAAGCTTAGCAGTAGCCTTCATTCTATGTCAGGGGTGGCAAACTCAATTTCAGCATTGTGGTTGCCCTCAGGGGGCCGGGTGGGTGTGGCCAGGGTGGGCGTGGCCTACTGGGTGGGCATGGCTAGAGTGCGTATGGCCTACTGGGTGGGCATGGCCAGCTCTACATCGTTGGCATCAAGGGTGACTATGGGGGCCTGGGCAGGAGTGGGACAGATCTGAGGCTCTCTGGCAGGAGGAAGGTCTCTGGGCCAGGGCCAAGGCAGTGGGGGCCGTTCCCTCACTGTTTCCAGGATGGCTTCGCGGGCCACATGAAACCACTTCACGGGCCGGATCCGGCCCCCGGGCCTTGTGTTTGACATGTCTGTTCTATGTATATGCCTGCTTATTAGGGCTTTCATGCACTCCCCAAGCGGCATTATTACAAAGTCAGCTTAATTGCCCCCAACAATCTGGGTCCTCATTTTACCTACCTCGGAAGGATGGAAGGCTGAGTCAACCTTGAGCCTGGTGGGACGCGAACCTGCACTAATTGCAGGCAGCTGGTGTTACTTTACATTAGCCCACTGCTCCACCAAGGCTCAGTAATGATGACAGTTCAGAACTTATAAAACGTTTGTTTCCATTTCATCTTCCTTAATTTGCAATATTAAGAGTGGTCCTATTGAGATAGCCAGCATACTTTTTTTTCAGTATTAGAAAATAATCCAGTGTTATCTTAAAGTAAGCTAGTGCTAGTCGTTTCCAACTCTAGGGGCCAGTGCTCATCTCCGTTTCAAAGCCGAAGAGCCAGCGTTTGTCCGAGGACGTCTCCGTGGTCATGTGGCTGGCATGACTAGACGCCAAAGGCGCACAGAACGCTGTTACCTTCCCACCGTAGTGGTCCCTATTTTTCTACTTGCATTTTTACGTGCTTTCTAACTGCTAGGTTGGCAGAAGCTGGGACGAGTAACACACGGCACTTGGGATTCGACTCGCCAAACTGCCGATCTACAAGCTCAGCGTCCTAACCCACTGAGCCACCGCGTCCCTTTGTGTTATCTTAACCGGGGAGCAATTCTGAGTCAGAAAAAGCTGGCTCTGTAGTCCTGTATACATCTGTATACGATTGGGAGTGAACAGATTGACTCAGCCTCCCATCCTTCTGAGGTCGGTAAAATGAGGACCCAGATTGTTGGGGGCAACATGCTGATTCTGTAAACCGCTTAGAGGGCTGTAAATCACTGTGAAGCGGTATATAAGTCTGAGTGCTATTGCTAGTCTATACGATCTTACAACTTCTCCAAGAATAACCGAAATTGCAAACATTCAAATATCAGACTAATAAACGCTTGGGGATCTCTAAGCAGCATCTACAAATGAGTGTGTAATTGTTGGGATGCCGCTTTTCCTTTTTTGTCTCTCTCTATTTAGGTGAGTTTGAGATTCAAAGGAAGCACTTAATTTATATCCGGTGCAACCTTGATTTGGAAAAGGACCACGTGATCGCGTACTTTATGTAACCTTTATGTACTGGTTCAGTGTTTTAAAAAGCCTTTGCGGAACGGAATCTTAAATCTAGTCAGATCGGCTGTTATAAGGAACAAAAGACGTCGTTGATCATTCCTTTTATGGACCATTCTTTTCATTTGGGTTTCTTTTTGAAACGACGAACCCGGCAAGCTAGCAGCAGCCCTTAACACCCTACTTGAAGGAAGCGACTACTCTAATCCGCAATAGAATCTTCTAGAACACATTGACCCACCCGTCTGTTCTCATTGGTCGTCCCGCGGAAAAAAGGGTGGGTCATTTGTAGCCCGGTCGCCAATCGTCTTCAAAGACCCAACGGGCCGAGCTGGAGAGTTCGTTTCTTTTTTCTATGTCACGCTAGTTTTTACGACAGCCGATTCGCCTTTCATTGGTCGATAAGGCTTATCGCCGAGGGGCGGAGCTACCCAGAAGGCCTCGCCTCGCCGTCCGCAATCCCTGCAGGCTCGCGCGCGTTGCCGCCTTGGTCTCTTTTGTCCGGGAAAATGGCGCTGGAGGGGCCTTTGACGGTCTTTGGGGAGCGGACCACCGGCGACAACGTCCGGACGCAAAACGGTAAACTCAAAAAGCTTTTTTTTCCCTCAGGCTTTTTAACCCGGCACAGTCGGGAGTCGCCGTTAACGGTCAGGTGGCCGTCGGCGGCGCGTGGAAACGTGGGCGCGGGCCTCGACCAGGGCCGGCCACGCTGTCTTTTTGAACTCGCGGTTTCGCGAGCAGGATGAGCCGGTCTGGGTGCGAAGTCGGCCCCGCGGAAGCAAAGCGGTGGTTGCCGACCGGCGGCACGTGTTTTCCTAACCCCCCAAAGGGGAGAAGGGTGGCGGCGTTGGCGCCTTTTTTTTTAAGTTGCGGGCGAGGATGAGGAAAGAGGGGCCGCTTTTTAGGAGCCGTCCGGCCCTTGGCTGCCCAGTTGTGGTTGTGCTCCACGACGGAAGACCTGAGATAACTGCCTGAGGTTGCTGTCCGCGCTGCAACTGACTGACACGTCCAGTTATCTCTCGAGTCTCACGTGGGAGAACTTCAGTCACGCCCCGTGTCAATTGGTCGTTTGGCGCGATCTAAAGACGTATCTTTTTGAACAACCTGGCCTGGCCTGGCCTGATGGGAGGGGGTTGGGTTTTTATTACTTTTAAATGCGTTTTATTCTATCGTAAGAGTTCTGGGCACTTGTTTAATCCTTTTTTCAATTTTTGTATTCTGTTTTTTAACATGTATTGCCCTGTTCACCGCCCTGAGTCCTTCGGGAGAAGGGCGGCATACAAATAAAATTAATTAATTAATTAATTAATTAATTAATTACTGGCCGGGGTTTAGAGCCTGGATCGCTTCCCTTATAAGTACACTGGCAGTTGAGAAGCAGCGTTGTTAATCCTAGTGGTCTCTAGGGCAGCGTTTCCCAACCTTAGGAACTTGAAGATGCGTGGACTTCAACTCCCAGAATTCCCCAGCCAGCTATGCTATGCTATGCTAAGCTGGCTGGGGAATTCTGGGAGTTGAAGTCCACGCATCTTCAAGTTCCTAAGGTTGGGAAACGCTGCTCTAGGGGAAAGATAGGTTATCGGTGGTTATCTATGAGCGTTTTAAAATTGCTATAGAAAACAGACCGAATATGTTCAGCTATTTAAAAGTAAGCTTGAGAGCCGAAACATTTTGGTCCTTAACTGTTACACCGTAATTTTTTCAGAATGAGATTTTTTCCTTTACGTCTCTCGTGAAGAATGTTAGTTAGTTCTTCTCTTGAAGTTAGAGGTGTTTAAATTAAACGTCTCAATTTCTGGAAGACATTTCAAAGACATAACAGTCCTGTAAAGAGGGTTACCACAGTTTCTATTTAAATATCCATGTCTCTTGCTTTCTGCTCCTGCAAGAAATATAATGTCGTCGAAAATAAATTGCATTGGATTCAGTTTTGATTATTAAGTCTCAGTATTGTATTGCAGTTAAGGTTTGAAGGTTTAGGGAGACAGTAACCACTTTTGTGGTGTTAAGCAAACCGTGTTTCCATGTGGTTACCAAGAGTCCAGCTGTACTACAAGACTGCTTTACTGATTAGTAACAGGTTAGAGAAGAAAACATAAATGCCGTCTCTTTTACTCTGGATCCTATGGTGATATGCATTTATGTGCCTCTTGTTTCAGTGTTAGACATTTAAAAATAGATTTTCATAATCCAACTATATATGAGAGATTTTTTTTCAAAAAAAAAATGCTGTTATATTTCAATTTACTAGATCAGGGGTATTAAACTGCCGGCCTGTGGATCTGTCGCATAATACGGAGGCTGCACCCACCCCAGCTCTGGCAATGCAAAAATATGATTCAGCAAGTTTGACACCTGTGTACTAGATTGCCATACATTTCTCTTATTAAAATAGTTCTAGAAGAAATTGCTAGATGTTATGTCCCATTGTACTGACTCTTATTTGCACTACAAAATAAGAGATAATCCTTATGGGATAAATAAATGTCTGTCACAGTCTGATGGAGAAGAATGAATATCAGCTTCTTTCTATATGAAATGGCAGAACAAAGCATTACAAAGACAAGTCTGACATTTTTAAGACTGAATCATGTTGTTCCTTTGTTAGTAGCTGATGCAAAGAACCTGAAGTTAATTATGCACGAAAATCTTCATAATGGTCTAAGTTTTGATAATAAGCTGAATGGCTGTTTCACAAACTCTGGCCTGTGTATAAAACGTCTGCTTAGTGTAAGTTACAGCATAGTCTGTTTTGAAATTCAACTACAAAATACATTTGTGTATGTAAATTTATGCTGTTAAACCCTAAACAAAGTAATTGCCAATTTTATTGCCCAAAGCTATTTGCTATTTTTAAAAATATTTAAAAGCATATATTTAGCACTTGAATTGCATCAGTTAAAATTTTAGGGAACAATTCTGTTTGTGAAGAAAAAAAATCTGTTTTGTTAAAACAGTTACAGCTGCTGCTTCAATTGCCAATATTGTAAAGAGTTCACTGGGTCCGGTTGGCTTGGATAAAATGCTGGTGGATGACATTGGTGTAAGTAGATCTTCCTTTTTGAAACTACCAATAGAACATAATTTGTCTTAATTTTAAAAGAAGAAAGCTGAACAATCATTATATTCAAGGTAGCTAACTAATATGGTGAGAGATGGATAGGTAGGATTTTTCTCCACCCCAAGATTCTATTCATGTCTCCCTAATCTGGGAAAGAAAAAAAAAACCCTTTACCCCTACTTCTGTATATATGTAGTCTTCACACAGATGTCAGAGAAGGTAGTTTAGAATACTCGGAAATCTTTTCACAAATAACCAAAATTATAGCTTCTTTTGCTGTAGGAATAGCAAAAAAAAATCTTGGTAGCAGTTTTTGGACTGCCACACTAAGTCAACATTTATTTTAAATTTTGTATTTCTAAAATAAATAGAAACAGAAATAGAAACAGAACAAAAACAGGATAAATAGAATGAAATAAAAAACCTTTTAGCCAAAAATAGCATGATAGAAGTATTCCAGTATTTGAGGGGCTGCCACAAAGAAAAGGGCATCAAACTATTCTCCAAAGCACCAGAGGGCAGGACAAGAAGCAATGGTTGGAAACTGACCAAAGAGAGAAGCAACCTGGAATTAAGGAGAAACTTCCAAACAGCGAGGACGATTAATCAGTGGAACAGCTTCCTTTAGAAATCGTGGGCGCTCCATGAGTGGAGATTTTTAAGAAGAGACTAGACAGTCACGTGTCTGAAATGGTAATTGGTTCTCCTGCTCGAGCAGGGGGCTGGACTAGAAGACCTCCAAAGTCCCTTCCAGCTTCACTTCTATTCCTTTGCTAAAGGAAAAGAGAGATGCTGCTTTGGCTTCAGTTTGATAGTTTCACACTGATGATTCCATATCAGGAAAATATTTTCTGTTACTTTGGGCTAGTTACAGTCAGCCCAACCCACTTCACAGGTGGTTGGTTTTATGGAAAATAGGAAGAGGAAGGAGGATTAAATATGTTATTTATAAAAATAATACGGGCAGGATGAAACTAAATATTAATTCTAGACCTTAATAAGGACAATAGCTTATTTTTACACATTTATTTATTTTAATAAATTTATATAGCCATCCAACACATAAAAGGGACGCGGTGGCTCAGTGGGTTAGGACGCTGAGCTTGTCGATCGGAAGGTCGGCAGTTTGGCGGGTCGAATCCCGAGTGCCGTGTAACAGAGTGAGCGCCTGTTACTCGTCCCAGCTTCTGCCAACCTAGCAGTTCGAAAGCACGTAAAAATGCAAGTAGAATAATAGGGACCACTCTGGTGGGAAGGTAACAGCGCTCCGTGCGCCTTTGGCGTCTAGTCATGCCGGCCACATGACCACGGAGACGTCCTCGGACAAGCGCTGGCTCTTCGGCTTTGAAACGGAGATGAGCACCGGCCCCTAGAGTCGGAAACGACTAACACGCATGTGCGGGGGAACCTTTACCTTTACCAACACATAGGTAGCTCTGGATAGCTTACAAAATTTTAAAACCCCACCATATAACCCTCTCTTACTCCCACCCCCCACAGCATCAACAACACAATCAAATCAGCCACTTGATTGGCTCTGTATCCATTTATAGTCACCAGGCCCATTGACAAAACGATGGTTTTTAGGGTATACATTATGCAGAAAAGTAGCTATCATTTAGTAGCACCTACAACTGGATTGTTAGATATATGATGGTTAAATAGCTAAATACATCACTAATTGAAAGGCAGTTATTTTGTGATCCCAATCAGTATTAAGCTGCATGAATGATTTTTGTGTATTTGGACTATTAGGATGTGACCATTACTAATGATGGTGCAACTATTCTGAAGCTGTTGGAGGTAGAGCATCCTGCTGCAAAAGTACTGTGTGAACTAGCAGAATTGCAAGACAAAGAAGTTGGAGATGGGACTACTTCTGTGGTATGTATGGGCATATCATCTGCTCTCACAATCATATCAACATTGAAGTAGCATTATTAGTATTTAAAACTTACATTTTATAATGCAAGTATGTGAAATTAACCTCTGCCCCTTTTATTAATGGCAAACACTAACTTATTGTACCAAAACAGGATAATTAGCTCTGGCACTGTCTTCAGTTAAAATACAGTCTCACTTGGATAGGAAGAAATAGTATGATGTATCGTCAGAGAAGATACAATTCTAATTCCATTTTCAAGGCTACTTAAGTTTCCCTCTAAAAAAATGAAACAAAAACTTTCCCATTTAACTACCATTTATTTTCTCTACAAAATAAATGGCTATGCTGATGGGATAAAGGAATAACTGCCAAAGTCTGAAGGAGAAGACCTAACAATTATCTTTTTCCTATATGAAGTGGCAGAACATAGAACAATTTTAATTCTATAAAGTTAGTCCTAAAGCATTTGTTCAGTGACTGTTGAAGATATGATGATGCTGAACAAGAAGTTATGGCCAGTTCTTGAAGTTGTGACCATCACAGTGTCCCCTGTCATCATGTGATCACGATTTGGGTGCTTGACAACTGACTCACAATTACAATGGTCACAGGGTTCTGGAGTTAGATGGTCATCATTTATGATCTTCATTGCTGGCTTACAACAAGCACAATCAATGGAGAAGTCGTCAGGAGATCGCAAACGGGACTGTGATGCTGCAACTGCATGGGATTCCCCTAATAACTGCAGCTGGAAATGGCTTTTTAAGTTGGCATGGTCATGCGAATGTGCTTTTATGACCACATCACTTAGTGACAGCGTCCCTGGTCCCATTTACTATAGCTAATCAAGGGCTACTTTCAGAAAAAGAAGGCATGTATTTGTCTAATTGTGATGTAATCAACATTACAATTGAATTGTGACATGTGAGCAACTAACATTTTAATTTCTTGTCTATAGCTAGAGCTTTCTTATTGATCTTGCCACCCTGCTAAAAGAAATGCAAAATTGAGGACAAATAATCATTTTAAACTCTAATGTTGGATTAAATAGTTTGTGATGCAAGAATTTAAATCCAGAAAATGTTCTTAGGCTCCCGAGGTAACTCTAGGGTAGTCTTCCCAAGAGAGGTCCCCTGGGGATATTTTTGCAAGTACATGCCAATGTCCTTGGCTATTCTGGCTCAGACTTTTAGTTGCAGTCAACAGCATCTAAAACGTCAGCTAAAGGCCTGCGTGCTTCCTTGTCTTCAATGGGGCAAAATTATTTTCAGATTATTTTTTTGTCTTCTTGGGTTCATCCTATCTCCTTGACTTCTGATTAATTTGTGATTATATTCCATGATCGTAGAGAATATGATATACCACTTTCAATGTTGAAAATTTCCAGTAATGCTCAAAATGAGATGATCTGCACAGCTTCAGGCTCAACAGTACTCAAAACAAAAAGTTCTATACACCTGTAGCTTGGACCGTATGTTAGAGAAAGTTGAATATCACTGCCTCTTGAAGCTAATGCAATTTGTAAGTTTTCCAAGAATGTCTTTCATTTGCTGGAGTGAAAGTTTATGTGTTTTTTTGTTTGTTTTTTACTGTTTGTATCAAGGGCATAACTTTCACAGAGTAGTTTTAAATTAAGTGTTCTTTTTCATAGGTAATTGTTGCTGCAGAACTTTTGAAAAATGCAGATGAATTGGTGAAACAGAAAATTCATCCGACTTCTGTCATTAGTGGATATCGTCTTGCTTGCAAGTAAGACCTACTGAAGCACTTCAAATGAGCAATTGTATAAAATTTGCCTGTTAACTTTTACAATTAAGTTTCAAAGTATCACCCAATTCACTTTTTCTTTAATGAATATAGCATTTTTCAAATATTGATGGCCCACATATCACTTTTCAAATATTGATGACCTCTCCTGTCAGTCATGAGGAACAGATAGAGCCCTTTCACTGAGAGTACTATGGTGGTGGAGTGCTTTATCTGCCCCCAAAAACAAGCAGCTGGAAAGGTGGTTTTGGACCTAGATGCAAGCAGGTGTTTATGAGTGAGCAAGTAAAAGATGACGTCAACAGTGCTTTGTCAGTATAGATTAGGCAGCCTGGCTGAGGAATTCTAGTAGTTGAAGTCCACAAGTCATAAAAGGGCCAAGTGAAGACCCCTGGTATAGATTTTCCCCTTCAATGGAAAGAGGATTGTTACTGTCATGATGTTTGAGATTTGTTAAAACTCTTTGTGCTACCTATACCCCAGTTGTGATTCAGTAAAACATAAGCGCTTGGGGGCAAGATAGCCAACAATGGTCTATTGACAGGGAACAATTTTTATACTGTCCCCATTTATGGCTTTTGACCAAACAAATATTTGTCTTTATATAACTATAACTACCCCACAGTATTTTGGTCCTGGTTTTTAATTTACTTAATTTTGGTTCAATTTATATTTAATGTTTTAATATTTTATCAATCTTGTCAGGGCTTTGGCTAGAATATAGAATTGATCTATAATACTGTCCATGAAACTTAAATTTCAAAGCTTATATGTTTAATGATTAAGTGCAATATAGATATAATATGCTATGTTTAAAAATTAGATTTTTAAATGTTTAGTAATATGTTTTAAAATATTAGCATAGAAATAAATTCAGGGCCATTGATAAAGTAAATTTGACATATTTTATTTTTCTAATCTGTACACAACTTACTGTTCGGGGGACAGAACATTCTGGTTCTTTTCTTCTGAAAAACTCCAGAAGTAAATAGTTGGTCTACTCACCAGAATAGCCAGAACAATAGAATCTGGAAGAAAATAGAACTCCTGTTTTTCCCTGAAATACTAAGTTTTGCACACTCCTATTTATATTCACTTTAATCAACATTTCTAAGTTGAAAACATTCGGTTTGAATTCTGACTATTCTATGAAAATTCTTTTCCCCAACAGGGAGGCAGTTCGTTACATCAATGAAAATTTGGTTATTAACTCAGATGAGCTGGGCAAAGACTGTCTTATTAATGCAGCAAAAACATCAATGTCATCCAAAATCATAGGAGTGTATCCTTTCACAGAGTAAATTAGGAACTGGTATTGTGTAGAAATCAGGTACTGACTGAAGTATCTAATTTCTGAAGAAAAATTGCATTTTTATTACCATTTGTAATTCTCAGTGGTGTGAGGGGATTTACATTTCATGTATTCACTCACCTACGTTAACCTTAACAGTGTTCTTGTAGTGACAGTGACTTCTTTGCCAACATGGTAGTAGATGCTGTACTTGCAGTAAAATACACAGACCAAAAGGGACAACCACATTATCCTATCAGCTCTATCAATGTTTTGAAGGCACATGGTCGCAGTCAGAAAGAGAGTATTCTTGTAAATGGCTATGCATTAAACTGTGTTGTGGGATCCCAAGGTAAGATCAGTTCCCCCCAATAAAATAGAACATGGATGCAATTTTAAAAGTTATTGCAATTTTATATCTGTATGTAAACATTTTTTTGGAAATGGTCTTTTTGACTGATAAGCCGGCTAGAAGACATAGAGGTTGGAATTATTTTACACATTTGTAATATAGTTGAGGCAAGTATCTTCAGATTGAGTTTCCTTCCCCTTTGCTTGAATGGAGATGACTTTCCTAAATTAGGTCTCTATTTTCCCTATCAGGGTAAGGTATGAAACTTCAGTTAGGTATAAGTGTAGTTCCATTATATCACTCAGTTTATCTTTAACTTAACTCAGTTTAACATTATATTACTCACTAGCTTTTCCCTCCTAAATTGCCTGAAAAGATCAGGGTAGAAAGTAATATTTAAAAGACAGAGAAAGGTGATAATATTCAGAATGGAACACACAAATTCTTGGTTATAAATGTACTCTCCCCAAAGCATATGGGGGAAGTTTTTGTCTCCACAAGAAAAATAATTGTTTTATACATCTCTTTGGAAAGAGAATTTTCTGTAAATTGACATAAGAATATTGATGATTTTGCAAGATTAATATTAAAGAGGGTGGTTTGACGATCTCTCAGAAAGTTAACTTCTCATTTTGGTAGTAATCAAGGGGAAGTACGATGCATTTGATGTATGCAATGGTATTCCTTCAAAAACTTGAAAGCTTTGGTGAATTTCAAATATTTTAAGATGGATTATTTAGTTTGGCCTCACTGTTTATAATGGAGTGGGACCTCTTTCCCATTTGTGAAAGTATATACAGTTAGTTTTCATAAACTATACTTATTAAAGTCAATAGGAGAAGCAAACCAAGGGATACTTACGAAAAAAAGGTATCACTGTGTTTTTAAATGCATTATATGGAATTTTAAGAGCATTTCTTTTTCTTTTAGGTATGCCTAAGAGAATAGTTAACGCCAAAATTGCATGCCTTGATTTCAGCCTACAGAAAACTAAAATGAAGCTTGGTGTTCAGGTGGTAATCACAGACCCAGAAAAACTGGATCAGATTAGACAGAGGTATTCTATAAGGACCTTTTTTTAACTAAAATGAGTTTTGAAATAGGAAATATAAACAAATCTGTACATTTCCATCATTTGTCCCACGCGTATTAAGAGAATGGCATCTTAAATACAAATTTTGACAAGCAATATAACAGTATTCTGTCAAAATATTATTCTTTCTATATCCAATAGCTACATTAATCTGTAATTTGCAAGATCTGGTTAAGCTCTTTCCTCTTTGCCTGGTAAATGCATTTTTAAAAGTTAGTAATGTCTCTCTTTTTTTGTTTACTGGTAATATCCTGAAGTGTCTTCCTTTAATTAGTTTTGGAAATTAATGATCCAGTGTAACAATGCAGAGATTTCATCTACATTGGAATTTTGAGGAAGGCATGATTAAAGCATTATTTTGACATACTTTCCAATTATTAATTAAAAACTTTTGTGATTTTCTTGAATTTAAGTTTATAGTTCTGTTTACTCAGTGTGTACTTTCTTATGCAGAGAGGCTGACATCACTAAAGAAAAAATTCAGAAGATCCTGGCTACAGGAGCAAATGTTATTTTGACCACTGGGGGCATTGATGATATGTGTCTGAAGTACTTCGGGGATGCTGGTGCTATGGCAGTACGCAGAGTTTTGAAGAAAGATCTTAAACGCATTGCTAAGGCTTCTGGAGGTAATCCCGAGTGCCGCGTAGCAGAGTGAGCGCCTGCTACTCGTCCCAGCTTCTGCCAACCTAGCAGTTCGAAAGCACGTAAAAATGCAAGTAGAAAAATAGGGACCACTACGGTGGGAAGGTAACAGCGTTCCGTGCGCCTTTGGCGTCCAGTCATGCCGGCCACATGACCACGGAGACGTCCTCGGACAAGCGCTGGCTCTTCGGCTTTGAAACGGAGATGAGCACCGGCCCCTGGAGTCGGAAACGACTAGCACGCATGTGCGGGGGAACCTTTACCTTAAATATAATCATGTTTGTCTTGTCAAACAGAGCTTAATTATGTAGATGATTGCTATTGTTAATATTCCTTCAGGCTAGTAGATATAGATATATAAAATTGTGATGATTTATCAAATCTTTACTTTGTATTAGCCACTGTTTGTTCTAATCTGGCAAATCTGGAAGGTGAAGAAACTTTTGAAGCATCAATGCTGGGACAAGCAGAAGAGGTGGTTCAAGAACGAATTTGTGATGACGAATTGATTTTGATTAAAAAGTAAGAAAATACATACATTGTATAATTTGGAATGGATGCATTTTGTTGCAACCTTTGAAAGTATTTCCCATTTAATTGCTGCCATGCTATTTTCAAATTGTATGAGCAGTTATACGCGTGGGATAAATTACTTTTAGTCCCCCTATAAATGTTGAGACAGTAAATGTCTTGACTTGGTTGATGAACTTTGGACAAACAGAATTCTAGCATTTCCCTACCCTCAAGGTTAGAGATTTATAGTTTGATAATTATTTCACAAGGAAAAAAAATTCTCTCTTTTCTGAAACAGTACTAAGGCACGGACCTCAGCTGCCATTATATTACGAGGAGCAAATGACTTCATGTGTGATGAAATGGAGAGGTCTTTGCATGATGCTCTTTGTGTGGTCAAAAGAATACTAGAGTCAAAGTCTGTTGTACCTGGAGGTGGTGCAGTTGAAGCAGCACTTTCAATTTATCTAGAAAATTACGCAACTAGCATGGTAAGTTTTTAGTTAAAGTTTAAATTATGTTTTTCGTAGGAAATCAGACTTATATTAACATTCAGTGCTACCTGTATATGAAAAGGACTGGCGGGAGCTATTTAACAAGTCCTATTTCCTGCTTGCTGCAGATCATATTAAAGCTTTATCCTTGGTGGCTATTCAGTCTTTATTTTAGCAGATCCAGCAAGTGTAGTTTCATTGCCGTTCTCCATTATGTTACCATATATTAACATAAATATTAATAGAATTTTTCTTGTTTCAATTAGGGATCACGGGAGCAGCTTGCTATAGCAGAATTTGCAAGATCTCTTCTAGTTATTCCAAATACATTAGCAGTTAATGCTGCTCAAGATGCTATAGACCTTGTTGCAAAGCTCAGAGCATTTCACAATGAAGCCCAAGTGAATCCAGATCGCAAAAATTTGAAGTGGTAAGTGTGCATAGAATTGATGGCAGTGTCAGAATATTGATTTGCTTTATGCATTTTTGCTTAATCTTGTTGAATGAAACAGAACTGGGCATTAACATTCAGCATTCTAACCCAAAATGATGCTTATTTTAAGATGCTTGTATATAGAATGTGTTTAAGTGGTCTTCTATAGGTGACTTATCACTTTATTAGAAGAAATGGGAGTGTTGTGTATATATTTTGGATATGCAAAACCTAGATTTTCAAATGTGGAGTGTTTTTGATAATTCCAGAATGTTCTGGTTTCTTTCTGGATAACACTTGGACTGGCAATTTCCTAGAAGTTATCCCCCAAACTGGAAGTGGTTTGTTATGTTCTGGAACAAACTTTCCCTTACCATTTTGTAAGCCTCCAGAGTAGCTTTATCAGTGAGATGGGCAGCATGTAAATTTTAAGCAATAAAATATATAATAAAATGGTTGGGTATTGCAGAGATAACTACTAGGTACTATTTAACTTCTGTTGCATTCGATGTTGGAAAGTTGATTTCTTGCTTCAGGTTTAGGGTTTCAGAATAACACATTTGAAACGTACATTCTTATTTAAAAGTATTTCTCTTTTTTTGAAGGATCGGTCTTGATTTAATCAATGGGAAACCACGTGACAATAAGCAAGCTGGTGTATATGAGCCTACTATAGTCAAAACAAAGAGTTTAAAGTTTGCAACAGAAGCAGCAATTACTATTCTTCGAATTGATGATCTTATTAAGTTGCACCCTGAAAGTAAAGGTGAAAAAGGAGGATGCTATGAAGACGCAGTTCAATCTGGAGCAATTGAAAACTAAATGAATTTTTATTTGCCTATTCCTGTGAAATGCTCTCAAGTCTCTAGTAACTAGTTTGTTGATGAAAGCGAGCTGTCAGGCTTCTGAATAACCAGAAAATAAATGAAATATGGCCATATTTTGTATTTGCATCAGTATCATAACGCAGAATGTAAAGGGGAGGAGGTTGGAGAAAACCTGAAGGCTTCAGCAGTAAGTCAAATTGCAGCCAAACACTTAGCCTTTGGTGCGTTTCTTGTTAAGTATTTTGCGACAGAATAATGAAGCAGAATACAAAAACCCTCCTTTGTGTACACACAAACTGTGGTCGTAGCTTTATGCTAGTATTGGAGAAGGGGGAAAAATTTATAATGGCTGTTTTTCTTAAAGGCAGGATGAAGTTACCTGCACGTGTTAATATTAGGGTTGCTGTGAATGCTATGTATCAGCTGCCTTCTGCTTTTAAAATATTCAGTGGATCCCTTGTCTTCATGAGGAATCTGAGGCATGAAGAGACCAAGTAGTTTGCTGCAGAAAGTTCTGTTTAAACTGACAGCAGGATGCTTAGATCTTGCCTAGTATCAAGAAATAGGTATAGTATTGCCTAATATTGTTTCTTTATTACTTACTAATAAAGATGAGTCATGTTACAAATTAGTACAACATCACAAGAAAAGTTTCCTTTATCTTTCTACACACATAGCTATGCCCATTCCTCCTCCTATACATAAAGCCGCAACTCCTCGTTTTCCACCTGTTCGTTCTAGTGAGTGCAGAAGTGTAACAAGGATTCGACACCCAGATGCTCCAAGGGGGTGGCCAAGGGCAACAGCCCCACCTTCAATGTTAATCTGCCAAAATAAATAAAACAATACATCAGAAGTATCTGTTAAATGTAGGAATCTTCCTTTCTTATTTTGGAACCTAATGTTTAGACCGGATTGGAAACCTCTGACAATAGATTTTATAATGAAGTGAGCAAGACTTATTTTCACGTTGAGATCAGAGGAAAGTGTGTGATTGAGCCATTATTTACACACACACTTGCCTGCTTCTACTTCATACCTACCTTTAAATTTTCTTAGCATTTTTAAAGCAAGCACCTCCTATTTGGCTATTCAGTTTTTATCCCCAGCCACCAAATCTGTGGAAGGAACATTCTGCTGGGACCTTAAACTTTAATACTCTCCTACGAAGTACTGGAGCTAGCATAATGGTGATCATAACTTCTTGCAGTTCTAGGTCATGGCTTTTCAACCAGTGGTACGGGTACCACCTGTGGTACATTGGCACCTGGCAGGTGGTACGTGAACATCCTAGAGAAATAGCGGGGAAGGGGAATGAGCTGAACCGGTGGCAGCACTGCACAAGCCTGAGCAAGAAATGGCTGGAGCTGCAGGGCTCAGTGGAAGCGCCAGGATCAGCACTTTCGGGGCTCAGTGGGAGCACCAAGATCAGCACCAGGCTCCAGCTGGAGCTCGGTGCTGATCCTGGCACTTCTGCTGAGCCCAGAAGAACCGCCGATCAGCTGGAATGGTGCAGCATCTCCAGGGTCTTGTGATTTACATTCAGATGCTTGGCAACTGATTCATATTTATGACGGTCAGAGTGTCCCAGGGTCATGTGAAGTGACCAAAACCTGCTTCAACCATCCAGCAGATGGGGGGAATAAAAACCAAACACCCCCACTGCCAATCCTCAACAGAAATGCTCACAACAGTGAAAACTTCGGACAGGAGAAAGAGCGCCGCCAGGTGGCCAGGCAGGTGTCTTGCTCAGCTGTGGCTTGGAAGGCACTTTTTTTTTCAGTGCCATTGTAACTTCGAACAGTCACTAAGTGAACTGTTGTAAGTCAAAGACTACCTGTACTTCATCACTTTTCCTTTTTTTTTTTTTTTTTTTGGTCATCACGTTTTTGACACCTTGCTAGGCGACTGGTGGTACTTGGATGTTGCCATATCCTAAAAGTGCTACAATGGGTGAAAAGTTTGAAAAGCCCTGTTCTAGGTAAATCAGTCATGTCTGCATGATGAGGGAATTCCTGCAGTGCAATAATACTGTTCAGTTGCAGAATCTACTAATGCACTTGAAGTAAATGGACCACCAGAGAAAGGACGAATTCTATTTTACGAAGTAAATGGTTAATAGCTTTTACTGTCAGAGACATCACTGATATCCAGCCTGAATATTAACCAGGACGTACAACTCACTGATTCTGATCTCGCCCCCTGGGGAAATGGAGAACCAATCTAATCCTTTGTAGGACAGCCCTTTAGATAAGATTCTTTCCATACATCCCTTCAGTCTTCTCTTCTACAGCCTAAATATATCCAATTCCTTCAATCGTTCAACGTAGAACTTTGTTCTCTGAACTAGCTTTAATTTTTTTATGTCCTTTTTGGACTGCAGTGCCTAAATATATTCCCTGTGGACAGCTACTAGAGATGTACAACTCAATGTAAGTTTTGTTTCCAAAGGTCAATGAAATTGTATTTCAATACTAGCATCACTGAGTGCCAAGTTATATCTTATGTTCAATATGTCTGCATTTAAAAAGCATTTTAAAAAAAAGTGAACAAGATTTAGAGAGGTTATGGATCACTGCAGAGAGAAAGATAAGCTCGTAATCACGGAAGTACTAATTTGCACTGGAAGGAATTCCCCATTTATATAGTTTGTCAAATTTCCTCAAATAGATACGCTGCAAATTATTTCAGATGACAAACTACTTTGAATGTTACCCATCCCATCTAGCAAATATTTCAGGCTTGCATCAAGCAAAATATATTTCCGTGCCCTATTCATCTGGAGCAGAATATGCATTCTAGGCTATAAACAAACAGATTTACAATATTTCAGGTATTGTGCTTTTATGGCAATGTTGAACATACCTTTTCTGGTTTCAATTTTAGTTCTTTTCTTATTGCGACACCTAGAGCAGCAAAAGCTTCATTAATTTCATACAGATCCACTTGATCCAATGTCCAACCAGCTTTTTCAACCTACAAAAGACCAACAAGCTTGTTCAATTAACATGGCTAAAAATCATGGCTGAATTCTGTTAGAAAATGAGTTCTATCCCCCCCGCCAAATATAATTATTTGTAATAAGAGAGATAAATGAGGATCTGATTACAAATACGATGTTCATTTCTAATAAAAAATTTGACGCTCAAATCAGTAAGATATGGTACTGAAATAAACTAATTTCTAATTTAAGCACGCATACGGGGATAGGCCCACAAATGCATGATGTTGGAGTCATCCCGTTCTATAGCTATGGAAAAAATGCTCAATTCAATTAACTCTTGAGTGTTCAATCTTCACTAATGACCAATGCACTTGTTTTCTTTCCACAAAAGTGTGTGCACATATGCAAGTGTGTACACGCACATTTAATATAAAAAAAAATACCTGGAAAAATTCAGTAACAGTTAATGAAACATTTATTAGCACAGCTACCATAATTCATCAGGATTGGGACGGGTTATACATATGATATGAATATACTAGGCTTTAAAAAGTTTAATTTTCAGAATTAACACTAATTCAGTGGAATGGACCCTCTTCCCTGCTTACAGCTTTTCTTATGGCCGTGATGGGTGCTATTCCCATAACTGAAGGATCAACACCAACTTGAGCCGAAGACACGATCCATGCCAAAGGAGTGAGATTTCGTTTAATCGCTTCTGATTTTTTCATAAGAATTACAGCAGCAGCACCATCGTTTATACCTGAAGAGAAAAAGAACTAAACCTAGCTTTAAAGTATCTAACAAAGCCTGATACCTCCAGATATATCAGTTTTGCCCAGCTTTATCTTCATGGACGTATCCATCATAAAGCAGTAATTTCCAGTGGAAATTTTTAGATTTGGCCAGGATGAGGCATGAAAGGAAAAGAAATTTTCCCCGGAAAATATCTACTCCTTTAAGCTAACACTGCTTACCTCTGAAACATTTTTTGGCTAGATATATAGCTTTTTAACGGACGTGGTGGCTCAGTGGGTTAGGACGCTGAGCTTGTCGATCAGAAGGTTGGCAGTTTGGCGGGTCGAATCCCGAGTGCTGCGTAACAGAGTGAGCGCCTATTACTCGTCCCAGCTTCTGCCAACCTAGCAGTTCGAAAGCACGTAAAAATGCAAGTAGAAAAATAGGGACCACTACGGTGGGAAGGTAACAGCGTTCCGTGCGCCTTTGGCGTCTAGTCATGCCGGCCACATGACCACGGAGACGTCCTCGGATAAGCGCTGGCTCTTCGGCTTTGAAACGGAGATGAGCACCGGCCCCTAGAGTCGGAAACGACTAGCACGCATGTGCGGGGGAACCTTTACCTTTACCTTATAGCTTTTTAAACAGTGTAAAGTTCATATTTAACAGGAGGATATGTAGGCAGTACCAGAATCAATACTTTTCCAGTTGTAGTTAATGATCACTAGCACGGTTTTCTTTCTTTCTTTCTTTCCTGATTGCTAAAACCAGAACAGATGATTTTATGGCTTATCTTTAAATTGCTCAACCAACGCACCTGAGGCATTTCCTGCAGTCACAGTTCCTATCCCATCGGTTACGAAGCAAGGTTTCAGCTTTGCCACTGTTTCTATGTTGCACCCATGGCGAGGGTGCTCATCTGCTTTAACTTCTGTGGGACCTGTCAAAAACAAGAATTTCAGCAACAGCCCCTTTTGCTTTTTCCAAAGATATGCACTGCCCTTACCGATGGTATTTAACGTCTGATAAACTGTCAAGATGCATAAGGATGTGTCAAACATATGTTGGAAATGTAATCAGCCTGAAGGTACATTTTTATCATCTTTGGAAGAAATGGGAAAAGGCACAGCAATACTGGAATCCACAAATGAAACCAGATTTTTTTTTTAGGCTTGATAGATTAAATGTCTTGGGGGAAAAGGGTCTGTTTTTATTTATTTATTTATTATTTATTTATTAATTTAATTTGTATACCGCCCTTCTCCCGAAGGACTCAGGGTGGTGAACAGGGCAATACATAATAAAAAAACAAGGTACAAAAATTAAAAAGTAATTAAACAGCAATGCCCGTAATAAATTAATACAGATTAAAAGGTTAAGATCAATTTATAAAACCCGACCCCATCCCATCAGGCCAGGCCAGCTTGTTCAAAGAGGTAGGTTTTAAGATCGCGCCGGAAGGAGCGGAGATCATCAGCAAGACTTTTGTATGTACATCAGCAAGACTTTTGTATGTACAGGAATGGAAGCACTTACAGATTCCCACAACGGAAGAATCGATGGTGAAATGAATGGAATTGGTGGAAACAAAAAAAAATACTTTGATTAAAGAGAAGACTCTAGCTTTGTTTCCACTTGGAAAACACTTTTTGATTTTTTGCTTGAATTCAAAACAAATGAAACTTTGATTTTGGTATTTGACAATTAGAACTGTTTATGACTATAGAAATATTGTGTTACCGTTGATCTTAGAGTAAAAGGTTACTGTATGTTATTTTTGTGCCTCTACTAAAGACAGTGGGAAGTTTTTTTTTTCCTATTTTCTTTTCCTTTTCTGCACTCCTAGTCCTGATCCCTTCTTGACTTTTTCTTTACGACTTCTTTATATTTCTATTTTCTTACATTTTTTTCTTATGAAACGTAAACGTTTCATTTTTTAAAAAAAATGCACTGCCCTTCAATAGAGTTGTAGAAGAGTCATCTGCAGTGGCATTTTATCCTGGAATTCTAACGTCCAGTTCACAAGCTATAAACTATATGCTTCTTATTATTAAAAAGTAGTAATATTATGCTTATTTCTCCCTTTGTATGACAATGACTATTAGAACTTTTCAGTGACTGCAGTTTCCCACATTCCTTAATTACATGTATTCTAGCCTAGGAGTGATAAACTGAGTTCATATATTAAGTCATAGAGTTCTACGTTGGGCTTTAGATACAGTATGAACCCAATTTATGTTGTTTGGTTGATTTTGGCTTAGCATAAGATGTAAAGTTTATCTGCTGTGATTTATTCAATAGATCACTATTAAAAAAAACTACAGCGTAGAAAAATATATTAAACTCATAATAAGGTCCCAAACATTGATTTAGTATGTCTTGAAATTAATTCACAAGAAATTCTAAAATTGGGCTTAGACAGGGGCCTCGAGCGGAGATGTATTAAGAGGCCTCTGATTCACTTTTTAGCCAGTTATTTTAAAAGGTTAGGGAGGGTGAGGGGATTACTAACCGGCACTCAGTCCGGGCCGGTTTGGGGTCCCGGCGGGTCAGGGCGTGGGTTAGAGGCGGCTGGTTCTGGATGTGTTGGGGTGGGGCTTCAAATCCCCACGACGATAGGGAATGGCAGTAGGTGTGTGCACGGAGGGCTGTATCGACATCCGGGATCGCGCCCCTGCTGCTTGCGAGCGGTGACGCGCTCCGACCCTCCAGTTAGCACCCTTTTCCCCGGGGTTGAGGGTGATCAGGCCCCTGAGCTCCGGCTGGTTTACCTTAATGCCAGATCCATTGCCAATAAGGCTCCCCTCGTTTGTGACTTGATCGAGGAGGAACGCGCGGATCTGGCATGCATTACAGAAACCTGGTTGGGCTCGGAGGGAGGGGTCCCTCTGATCGAGTTATGCCCCCCAGGTTTCTGTGTGCTATACCAGCCATGGGCTCAGGGTAGGGGCGGCAGGGTGGCGGTGGTTATAAGGGAGACTTTATGCCTGCGGGAGACTACCATTGTCCAGATTGGCGAGAGTGAGTCCCTCCTCCTGAGATGTGTTTCTCGGGTTCAGATGAGCTTGTTGCTTACATACCTGGCGCCCAGCTGTGTGGCAACAGCTCTGCCCGAGCTGCTCGACACCCTCTCAGGGTTGGCGGTGGAGTTCCCCAGGCTCATAGTGCTGGGTGACTTCAACCTGGCTTCACTGGGAAGGTCATCGGAGCTAGCCCGGGAGTTCATGGCTTCCATGACGGCCATGGACCTGACCCAGGTAATTCAAGGCCCGACTCATGTGAGGGGACACACCCTCGACCTGGTGTTCCTGTCTGGACAGTGGTTGGATAATTTGGAAGGGGGTTTACCGGTTGTTACCCCCCTGTCATGGTCCGATCATCATCTCCTGCGGCTGGTCTTCCGTTATGCCACCCCCCGCAGCTGGGCGGCGGAACCAACTAGATGGTTCCGCCCCAGGCGCCTAATGGACCCTGAACGGTTCCAGATGATGCTTGGGTCTATACCCATCGCCCTCACTCACAGCCCAGTTGATGCCTTGGTGGATGCCTGGTAAAAGGCAGCCACTAAGGCACTCAACTTTGTTGTACCCTTGCGACCTCTGACCCGGCGCAGATCCTGTTGGGCTCCATGGTTTTCTGTGGAGCTCCGGGAGATGAAGCATCGGAGACAGGGTCTAGAGAGCAGTTGGAGGTCCAGCCGTTCCGAATCTGACCGATTGCAGTTAAAAACCTTTATAAGGTCTTATCTTGTTGTGATAAGGACGGTGAGGGCCAATTACTTTGCCGCCCTCATCGCGTCCGCAGATAATCGCCCGGCCGCCCTGTTTAGGGTGACTCGCTCCCTTCTTAACCAGGAGGTGAGGGAGGATCCCTTACAGCAGACATGTCAAACACAAGGCCCGGGGGCCAGATGCGGCCCGCGAAGTGGTTTCATGCAGCCCGCGAAGCCATCCTGGAAACAGTGAGGGCCCCCACTGCCTTGGCCCTGGCCCAGAGACCCTCCTTCTGCCAGAGACCCTCAGATCTGTCCCACTCCTGCCCAGGCGCCCATAGGCACCCTTGATGCGAACGATGTAGAGCTGGCCACGCCCACCCAGTAGGCCATACGCACTCTAGCCACGCCCACCCAGTAGGCCACGCCCACCCAGGCCACACTCACCCGGCCCCCTGAGGGCAACCGCAATGCTGATGCGGCCCTCAATGAAATTGAGTTTGACACCCCTGCCTTACAGGGACGGGCCGAGGAGTTTAGTCATCATCTGACGGACAAAATCGCTCAGATCCAGACCGGCTTGGACTCTGACTGGGCGGAGTCTGACGCGGAGGAATCGGACGGTCTTGAGCATGTTATCTGGACTGAGTTCGACCCTGTTTCCCCTGATGATGTGGACAGGATCATGGGGAGGCTGAGCTCCACCACCTGTTTGTTGGATCCGTGCCTCTCCTGGCTGGTTTATGCGGCCCGGGAGGGGACACGAGGCTGGTTCCAGGCAGTAATAACTGCTTCTTTGAAGGAAGGTGTCTTCCCCCCCCCCCCCGCCTTGAAGGAGGCGGTGGTGAGACCCCTCCTCAAAAAGCCTGCCCTGGACCCGGCTGTTTTAAATAACTATCATCCAGTCTCCAACCTTCGCTTTTTGGCGAAGGTTGTTGAGAGTGTGGTGGCGCATCAGCTTCCTCTGTTCCTGGAGGAAACTGATTATCTGGACCCGTACCAATCGGGTTTCAGGCCCGGGCACAGCACGGAGACGGCATTGGTCGCGCTGGTGAATGATCTCTGGCGGGCTCAGGACAGGGGTTGTTCCTCCATCCAAGTCCTATTAGATCTCTCAGCGGCTTTCGATACCATCGACCATGGTATCCTACTGCGGCGTCTCAGGGGGCTGGGAGTGGGAGACACCGTTTTACGGTGGTTCTCCTCCTATCTCCTGGGCTGCTCGCAGTCGGTGTTGACGGGAGGGCAGAGATCCACCCCGAGGCCTCTCGTTTGCGGAGTCCCTCGGGTTGGTTCTCTCGCCCCTCCTGTTCAACATCTACATGAAGCCGCTTGGTGAGGTCATTCATGGTTTTGGGGTGGGGTATCATCAGTATGCTAATGATACCCAACTTTTTTTCTCCACCCCAAACCAACCTAGCGATGCCCTCACCGTGATGTCCCGTTGCCTGGAGGCGGTCCAGGTCTGGATGGGGAGAAACAGGCTTCGTCTCAATCCTGCCAAGACTGAGTGGCTGTGCATATCGGCATCTCGGGTTAACCAAATTATTCCACCTCTAACGATGGGGGGGTGAGGTGTTACCCCCCGTTGACAGGGCTCGCAACCTGGGCATCCTCCTGCATTCACGGCTCAATTTTGAAGACCATATAGGAGCCGTGACCAGGGAGGCTTTTGCCCAGGTTCGCCTGGTGCGCCAGTTGCGACCCTACCTGGACTGAGATGCCCTACGCACAGTCACTCATGCACTCGTGACCTCCCGTTTAGACTATTGCAACGCTCTCTACATGGGGCTGCCCTTGAGGACCACTCGGAGGCTTCAACTGGTGCAGAATGCAGCCGCGCGAGTTGTGATGGGGGTTTCCCGATACTCCCATGTAACACCTCTACTCTGCGAGCTGCATTGGCTTCCGGTTGCCCTCCGGGTGAGATTCAAGGTGATGGAGATGACCTATAAAGCCCTGAATGGCTTGGGTCCGGGTTATTTGAGGGAACACCTGCTGCCAGCATCAAGTTGCCTTCGTCCAGTGCGCTCACATAGGGAGGGTCTTCTCAGGGTGCCGCCGGTAAAAGATTGCCGGCGGATAACACTCAGGGAGAGGGCCTTCTCTGTGGGTGCGCCTGCCCTCTGGAACCAGCTGCCCGTGGAGCTTAGGACTGCCCCCGACCTTCGATCATTCCACCGGGACCTGAAGACCTGGCTCTTTGAGCTCTCCGGCCAGGCTGAGAATTTTTAACTGGGGTTTTTATTTTTAGGGATAATTTAATCTTTTTTAATTCTTTTTTAACTTTTGTACTTTGTATTGGTTTGATTTTAAAATACCCTGTAAACCGCCCTGAGTCCTTCGGGAAAAGGCGGTATATAAATTTAATAAAAATAAATAAAAAATAAAATAAAATAAAATTCAGGGGGATTATTCTTTAAATTACTATTAAATTACCGGTAATACATTTTTTTTTACAAAAATACATGGTATTCTATCAGGAAGAAACTCTGGTTCAATCTATGAACCACTTCAAAATTGACACTGTGGCAGCAATGAATATTAGATGACATTTTTTCCAGATCTGTAATTATACTTCTCTTTCCAAAATCTAGATGGTTATTAACTGGCAGGACATAATGGTTACATTCATAAATTATCTTCATCTAGCAGTAAAGACTAAGTAAATACGCTTGAGGTTACTAAGTGTCCCTTCCTTTCCCAATACACCAATTATTCTAATTTATGAGGAAGAATTGAAGCAAATAAAAATGAATACAAAAGTGGGTCATAATACTTAGAAACAGGTCCCAGTCCCTTGTCCAGTATGTCAAACTGCTCACTGACCTTTTCTAGAAGGTACAGAAACAGGTACAATCTCTTTATTAAAATATCCACCCTTCTGGGCATTTTCAGCCTTATTTTGAGACATTACAGCCTGCTGGTCTTGTTCTTCTCGACTGACCTTCCATCGTTTAGCCACATTTTCAGCTGAAACAATTTAAAAATACAGTAGATACTTTAATCACAATGCATCACAATGCAGTTATTGTATACTTATTACATTTATTACCCTGAATCTTCAAATACTGAGAGAGAATACATTGTTTCCAGCACGTAATATTCACACGTTCGTACCAGTTTTCCTCTCATCCTTGTAATGTTTGCTTTCTGTCCACTCTTCCTTTTTTTTTGGTGAAATCAAGTTGGGACACGCTTTCATCTAACCTTTTTGAAAAAGCTATTTCCACGTGGCTTACCTGTAACACCCATGTGATAACAGTAGAAAGCATCTGTCAAGCCATCTACGATAATACTGTCTCGTAAGGAGGCTTCCCCCATCTTCACCCCACCACGCAGATGAATGACATGAGGAGCCTGGGGAGAAAAAGCATTTTGATCCATTTAGAACATTGAAAGCAAATTTTGTTGCAACTGGATAGAAATAATCTCTGGAGTGCCCATTCTCACTGTATGACTCTTCTGTTCAACTGCCATTAGTAAATCTAATATACAGAAGCAATCTCAACTCAGTTGTAGAGCACATGCTTTGTACGCATGAGGTCTCGGCTTCGATCCCCGATATTACCCAGTAGAAGAATCACACGATATGTATGAAGGCGAAAGAGTGTAAGAAAAAAGAAGCTTCCATACTGTGGGACAGCCCACAATGTCTTGTGCTGTGCTCGCTACCCTCTGTAATGCTTTCCTATTCGCGGCTGTCAGACCAGCATACCAAACCACAATGCAGTACAAGAGGACGCTATACTACTATAGCTTTTATACTACTATATACTTTTATCCGTCTACTATAGTAGACGGATAAAAGAAGGTCATTAGCCATTGTTCTACCCTGTTCTTCCGCAAGACCCTGAGAAAGTGAAGCCTCTGTTGGGCCTTTCTGGTAGACTCCCAGGAATTTAAAGGAAGAAACTCTTTCCACACAGCCCCCCCCGATGTAGAGTGGGGCAGGTTCCTCTCTTTTCCTCCAGACGTCTAGCACCATCTCCTTTGTCTTGCCGATGTTCAGGTGCAAGTTGTTCTCTAAACACCATAGGGATAGTTTTTGTACCTCCCCCCTGTGTGCTGTCTCATCTCCACCTGTAATAAGAGCCACTACGGTGGTATCATCTGCGAACTTAATGATCGCAGTGGATGGGTCAGACGATGCACCATCGTATGTGTACAGTGAGTACAGGTAGGGGCTAAGCACGCAGCCCTGTGGCGAGCCCGTGCAAAGCTTCAGGGGGGTGGAAGAAACAGACCCGACCCTGTAGCCAGTCCCTTAGAAAGTCTTTAATCCAATTGCAGATGGAGGGGGAAAAATTCAAGTCAGTCAGCTTTTTAATAAGGATGCTCGGCAGAATAGTGTTGAAAGCCGAGCTATAATCAAAGAAAAGCATCCTGACATAGCTTCCAAGTTTTCTCCAGATGGCTTGCTACAGAATGTAGAGCAGTAGCTATGGCATTGTCGGTCGACCTATTCCCCCTGTAGGCAAACTGATGTTTGTTGAAGTCTGGTGGGAGGCATGTCCTAAGATGTTGGAGAACCAGTCTTTCAAAGTATTTCATCACTACAGACGTTAATGTGAGAGGTCTATAGTCACTCAGGCACTCAATTGCTGTTTTCTTTGGGACTGGGACAATGGTAGCTGCTTTCAAGCATGATGGTACACAGGCCGTTTGCAAAGAGATGTTAAAGATCCTTGTCAGGACCCCTGCTAATTGATCGGCACAATTCTTAACCACTATCCCCAGCACCCCATCTGGGCCTGCAGCTTTGCTGGGATTCACAGCCTTCAATACAGCTTTCACTTGATGTTCCTACAAGGTGAGTGACTGAGAATCAGAAGGCCGGCCAGCAGAGGCTACGGGGTCTGGTCTTTTCACCTCGTAGCGAGCGAAGAAGATATTCAGCTCCTCTGCCAACGAGGCATCGGTATTAACCATGTTCCTCATGTTGCCCTTATGGTTGGTTAGGTGCTGCAGTCCCTGCCACACTTGCTTTGGGTTGTCGTCTGCTAGGTGGTTCTCCACCTTGTGTTTATATTGTTGGATTCGAGCTGAGAGGAAGGTGAAGGCTTGAAATGAGCTGAAGAATATTTCACTTTAAGATTAGTGGCATATCCAGTGCAAAGAAGTATACACACCCACTATATGCACAATAATCTCCCTGCTATTTTTTATCAGAAGCAACAGTGAGACAAAAGGATCAGAAGAACAGTTCGGCCTCTGCCATGGAAGTTTCAGAAGTCATTGTCCCATTCAAAGATGAAATCTCAGGCCAACATCCAAATGCCATCAGCATGAAGGAATGCCAAACAGTAGTATCTCTTCTTTGCTGATTGTGTTTGTGTATGTGCATGTTTGTGTATCTTTATGTTTGTGTATGCATGCAATGATTTTTATATATATAAAACTAACCCTAAGCCTACGTACATTCACACAGACACGTACATTAAATAGACTCTGTTCAGCTATCTTTCTCTCTGGCCAAAGTGCTTTCCCTACTTCTTCTATTCATATATACTATAAAGTCAAGGGACAGAATGGATAGGTTCATTTCACGATAAACCATGGTTCGAATAACTCTGGTTATTTTAAAACTAAGACCACAGCAAACAGGCTGCACCTTAGTTATCCAGTGTGATTTAAACCACAGCTGCACAATCCCCCTCCCCCCGAAAAAATGACTAAGGTAAAGGTAAAGGTTCCCCCGCACATGCATGCTAGTCGTTTCCAACTCTAGGGGCTGGTGCTCATCTCCGTTTCAAAGCCGAAGAGCCAGCGCTTGTCCGAGGACATCTCCGTGGTCATGTGGCCGGCATGACTAGACGCCAAAGGCGCACGGAACGCTGTTACCTTCCCACCGTAGTGGTCCCTATTTTTCTACTTGCATTTTTACGTGCTTTCGAACTGCTAGGTTGGCAGAAGCTGGGACGAGTAACAGGCGCTCACTCTGTTACGTGGGACTCGGGATTCGACCCGCCAAACTGCCGACCTTCTGATCAACAAGCTCAGCGTCCTAACCCACTCTATTTCAACTTAGTTTCTCTCCAAGGTTTAGCAACAACCTGTTTTTCCTGTAAAATTATTTTATTCTTGCTCTACTGGTTTTTATCGACATTCTGGCATGAATAGCAGCTAATCTAAAGCGCTAAGTTGTTCCTTCCTTTGGCGGGAGCATGAAGTGCTAAGCAGTTTATTTAGTGGAAAGTACTAATCCTTCTGAAAAAATAACATGTTGTTGTTGTTGTTTTAAAAAAAACACAACCTTGCACCATGTTTTATAAACTTTTTAAGAAGCTTTATAAACCCACAAAAATATGTCCTTATATCTTAATCCAAAACAATCCTGGTTTATTCCAGATTTGGCTTTTGTACCTTGCATGAATCAGAAAGTAACCTTGCAAAGCAGGATTACTCGATCTCCAGTGTTTGAATGTTTAACTTATGTGTTGGCCTTTGGCTGTAATAATAAATTGATTGATCTCGTGTTGTATTCATAGCAATTACATGAGCCACTCAATTTCATCACTCGAAGGTTTGGATATTGGTGATGTTCATCTATGATTTGTTTTTGGCATCGAGCCATGCTCTGTTTAGCAAACTGTGGTTTAATAACTCTGGCTTAAGCTTGTGTGCCAATAAGTATCTCAAATCAGTGAGGGGCTGGACATGGCCCACTTCTGTCCAGCCTCAGTCCACTGAAGCCCAACCTCTTACTGGTTGGGAATGTAGCTGGCGAGATAGAAGTCACCCTTGATAACGCCTAATGTGCAGCTTGTGTACTGTTTAATGCAGTAATTCACCCATGGAAATCATTCTTCCGTGCCTTTACGGCATAACCTTTCTAGAAGCAGCAAGCCTTAACCTCTATGAAAATCAAGCAGCCTTACCTTGCTCATGTTTTCCATTCCACCAGCCACCACAATACTGGAATCTCCTGTCATAATAGACTGAGCCCCGAGACATACGGCTTTCAGGCCTGATCCGCAGATCATTTGACAACTCCAAGCTGGTATCTCATATGGAATCCCTGCCCCGACACTGGCCTGTCGAGCAGGATTCTGGCCAGCACCTGCAGACATAAACACACAGGGACAACCATGCTAAATTCTTTCAGCTCATTCTCCTACCTCACCTCTTAGTGCCAGACAGGTGCCCATGTTATCTGCCTGTAACGTTACTCATAACCAGTTTGAGTTTTAAATTAATAACCCGACTCTTGTTTCTAGGCACTGCTTTGTAAAAATGAATGTTTGACTCTTCCTTACAATGCCCATGTCTTAATTTTATAAGTTACTTTTATTCTGAATTCTCTTAGGCTGACCTTCATTGTCTTTGGGCTATATTTCAACACTGCTGTGCACAGGTGAAGGTAGTGTATTGTTTTGGTTTTTTGCTTTTAACCTTCAGTGTAATGTGAATGTGAAGTTTATTCCAAGGGCTGTCTGCATTCATAGGAATTTGCCTACGTTTTATGACCAAAATCAGCCAAATAGTTTCTGTTTCTGAGGACTGGATCAGTTAGATCTCCTCACTCTTAGCGCAGCACCTTAATCACTACACCATACTGACTCTCATAGAGAAGCATATTCATGTCAAGAAACTGGAGAAGGCTGAGGAGAAAAAGACCAATGGGATGCAAAGCAGTAAAAGTAGGGGCAAGAATACAGGCAGATAAAACAGACTGACACATTGCTGATTTAACACACCCAGAATTGTGTGAGACCTAGAATATATGGGAAGAAAGTACAATTTATAATAAGTAAAATTCATTTTATGTGTATGCGTGTGTAATTTCTGCATTACAAAAATGAACAGAAGAGGCCACATCAAAATCCTGGATAAATGCTTCATCAGGTTCATACCTGCTGCCAATACCTGTCCAAGTATAACTTCAGATATTTCTTTAGGATCAATTTTTGTCCTCTCCAACAATTCTTTAATGACTACTGAAGCCAATTCATGGGCGTGCAGGGTTGACAAGGCACCATTGAAGGATCCTAGATAAAAATCAGAAATAGATGTTTAATTTTACTCTATTCCATCTTTCCTTTTATTCTATTCTTCTTTTAAGCATTCTAGGTAACAAACACAGATTACAATTCTAGGGAAATAAACAAATATTATATTTTTATGGGTATACTTGAGGTTTAAGTTATATCTATATTGTTCATTAAAAGCCTGGCATTTTATTTTATTATCTGGTCTAATGTACTGTCAAGACCTGATTCTTCCAATATGGTAGCATTTTCTTGGTCTTCCAGAGTTATGTATAGTTATGTGTAGTGTATACATACATACATACACACACACACACACACACACACACACACACACACACACATATATATATATATATATATATATATATATATATATATATATATATATATATAACACAAATATGAGCTGTCACTACTGTGACCACTGCCTGTGGATAGCCTTGGGTTAGGCTGAAACAGGAAATAAAGATTTGTCCCATGTTTGGGGCCTAGCAAGGTAATCTAAATACTTAACAAACATTATATACATACATACACATATACACATATACATATATATGTCAGTTCTATGCTGCTATTATCCCCAAAATTAAACAGAACCACTAGATTCATTTATGAATCAGAAATCAGTCTTCAGTACAAGGCTGTAATAGGGAAAACACTATTCCAGTTGTCATACCTAGTAAACTTCAATAAATTCATTTTGTGTATCTATTTCTTACATCCCTATGCTAAATAGACCTCGAACTATTAGAACAAATACATTTTATTTACAGCTTTTTCAATTAGAAAAACAATGCAGAAAACAAAAGGAAACTTGGAACAACTAAACGCTAAGACAGAGGACCCAACTGACCAACAGACCTAGCCAACTGAAAAATCAGAAAATGGAAAGACAACATTGAAAATGGAAAAGACTTTTTACAAATCAAGAAATCAGAATATATTTGAGGAAAAGGAAGAAGAACGGATTGAATGGAAGATAAAGTTATCAGGATAACTGTGGGAAATTGGAGTAACAGGGAGGCAGCTTAATGAATAACAATGGGCTTGTTCTTCCAAAAAAACCTTTAGCCAAATGGTCTTTCTTATTCCAGATAATATATATAAAAATAGAGGGAGAACTATTTGATGTTTCAAAGGCACTGATATGGAAGGCTAGCTGGCAAAGGAAGAAAGCCAGACTAAGGCTGAAGAAAATAATGGTGTTGATTTTATTACAGGGGATATTATATTACCAATTAGATGGTTGAATATGGTGGAAAATAGATAACTTTTAGAAAATAGAGTAATATTATAATTAGATACATAAGATGTGTAAATAGAATATTAAACTTTGGTATGAAAAGGGAAAAAGGGAGAAGTTGAGATAAGGGAAGCTTCTGGTCACCTAAATATAAAGTACTTGGAAATCATAATAGTGTTTTCTTGAATATTTGATAGGAAATTAAAAGTTTTTTTGGGGAAAAGCAATAACAGCATATTGTTTATACAAGGACATTAAGTGCAAACACAGTCAATAATAATAATAATAATTAATAATAATAATAATAATAATAATAATAATAATAATAATAATAATAATAATAATAATTTTATTTATATACCGCCCTTCTCCCGAAGGACTCAGGGCGGTGAACAGGGCAAGCATAAAAAATACAAAAATAGCTGCTTTCTAGCTTAATGGACTTTATAAATTTAAAAGTGAAAGTGCGTAGTAAGTGAAAGTAAAGATGGCGGCTAAATCTCCCCCAAAAACTCTTCGGAGTGCTGGAACTTCTCCGGTGCAACAGTCATCATTGCAAGCGTTGCTTCCTTCTGATGTATTGACACCGAAGGATTTACAAGATGCTCTTGAAAAATATGCCCAGGTAATTCTGGAAACAATGGGTGATAAATTTGCAAAGATGGAGGAGAAAATGGAGAAATTGGAGGAGAGAATAGAAGAGAGGATGGAAGAGAAGTTCAGAGTGATGAAGGTAGACATTTTGTCTTCAGTGTATAGAGTGGCTGAATGTGTGGAAGATTTGGATGAAAAAGTGGAAGATTTGACTCAAAAGAATGCCATATTAGAAGCAAAAGTACTGGAGAATGAAGATTTAAGAGACAAAATGGACAGAGAACTGAGTCTTGCTCATTATTACCAGATGCAGTATGCTGTTAGAATCAGAGGTTTAAAAGAGAATATTAAGGAAGACTTAAAGCAGCTGATTTCTGAGGCTCTGGAAGTAGTATTGACTCAGCCAGCATCTGAAATAAAGGGAGGCATGGATAAAGTGTTTCGTGTGAATTCATGGATTGCTAGACAGAGAAAGCTACCTAGAGATGTGGTGGTTTATTTTGTAAAGAGGGAAATTAGAGATGAAGTTATTCAAGCTGCCTATGATACTAAAGTTGTGATTGCTGATCAAGAAGTTTTGGTTCTAAAAGAAATTCCTCCAAAGATTTTAAGGAGAAGGAAGGATTTTACATTTTTAGTGCAAGAGCTTAAGCAACGAGATATAAGGTTCAGATGGGAGATTCCAGTTGGGTTGATGGTGATGCATGAAGGTAAAAGGTACCGTCTGGCCACTGTGATGCAGGCGCGTGATTTTTACAATAACATTTTAAAAGCAACCCCACTATCACTTCTGGAAGCTGCAAAGGGATCTGGAGAAGGAGAACATCAAGAGGCTGAAGATGGACAGACAGAGGAGAATGGTGCTGGAGGAGACCAAGCTACAACTTCTTTGGATGATCCTAGAGAGCAGAGGGTGACGCGTGCTGCTTTAAAACGATCAAAAAAAAAAAAAGAACAAGATCAGCAGAAGTCTATGGAATTTCCAAAACGTACTTACAGCCAAGCAGTGGGAGGAGCACGGCCTAAAAAAGATAGTCCTATTAAAGCAGTGCTCCAAGAGCTTTGGGATGATATGCATGGCAATTAAATTTTTAACTTGGAACGTTAATGGACTATTAATGGACTAAATTCACCACAGAAGAGGAAGAAAGTTTTTCAATATTTAAAACAATTCAAGATAGATGTTATATGTTTGCAAGAAACGCATATTAGGGTTGTGGACCAAAAGTATTTATCGAACCCAAGGTTGGGCACGCAATTTGTTGCTTCTGCAATGAATAAGAAAAATGGAGTGGTTGTTTATGTTAAAAGTGCTTTAACAGCGGACTTAATTGAAGCAGATAAGTATGGAAGATACGTTATGATAGAGTTGCTGCTAGAAGGTAAAAAGATGCTTTTAGTTGGATTATATGCTCCTAATCAACAACAAGCTGACTTTTTTTAGTTTATTTCATATAAAGCTTACCCAGTTGGATTATAAATCTTTTATTTTTATGGGGGATTGGAATGGTGTTTTGGATGTACAGATGGACAAGGTTGGAGCTTTTAAGCGCGTCCCAAGTCATGCTAGACTGCCTAAATCCTTTTTTGAAATGAAGGATGACTTGGAACTGCGAGATATTTGGCGTGAAAGACATTCGCATGAAAAGGATTATACTTTTTTTTCTGACAGATATCAATCTTTTTCCAGGATCGATTTTATTTTGTTGACTAATGACTTTTTTTCAAGGATTAAGAAGGAAGGATTTTTTTTGAAATTAATATGAATAAAGGCACCTCTATGGACATGGTTTGGGATGCTAGCAAGGCCTATATGAGAGGGGTGTTGATATATATGAACAATAAACATAGATGTGCTGTGGAAGCTAGGAGGAATGAATTGGAGAATGAAATAAAGGAAAAAGAAAAGGCTTTGATTTTGAATCCAGAGGATGTGAAGTCTAAGGAGGCTATTAAACTGTTAAGAGGAATGGATTGAGTATATCCAGAACAAATATGGGACTAAGAAGTTTCATGTAGCATTTGAATAAGTCTTCCTTTCTTTTTTTTGTTTTGTTTTTTTAATATATTTTATATTAATAGTGTTTGTAGTTATCCAATATGAGCTAGAGAGTGATAGATTTTAGAGTTTATGGTTATTAGCATATGGTTGTTTATGATTCTTTTTTTTGTTTTTTATACCTTGTACTTAGCTCTGGGAAGTCGGGGGGTGGGGGGGTGGGGAGGGGGGGAGGGGTAAGGAGGGAGGGATAGGGGAGGGGTAGGGGGGATTGTTAAAGATAAAATGTATGATAAAACTTTTCAATAAAAAAAATACAAAAATACAAAAGTTAAAAGGGATTAAATATATGCCCAAGTAAAAACAGTAAATACAAATATTAAAATAGCAATAAAAACCCCACCCATCCCCCATCAGGCCAGGCCGGCTTGTTCAAATAAGAATGTCTTTAGGTCGCGACGGAATGAGCTAAGATCCGGAGCTCAACCGGTAACCGATTCCATAGCTCCGGGGCGCCCACAGAGAAGGACCTCCCCCTGGGGGCCACCAATCGACACTCTCTGATCGGTGGCACCCTGAGGAGGCCCTCTCTGTGGGAACGCACAGGGCGGAGGGAAGTTGATGCCGGCAGCAGGTGTTCCCTAAGGTACTCCGGACCCATACCATGTAGGGCCTTAAACACCATTACCAGTACCTTGAATCTCACCCGGAAGACAACTGGTAACCAATGCAGCTCACGGAACAGAGGTGTAACATGGGAGTATTGGGAGACTTCCAACACAACTCTCGCGGCTGCATTCTGTACCAGTTGGAGCCTCCGAGTGGTCCTCAAGGGCAGTCCCATGTAGAGAGCGTTGCAGTAGTCTAGACGAGAGGTCACGAGCGCATGAGTGACCGTACATAAGTCATCCCGGTTTAGATAGGGCCGCAACTGGCGCACCAGGCGGACCTGGGCGAAGGCCCCTCTAGTCACAGCCACTATGTGATCATCCAGAGTGAGCCGTGAATCTAGGAGGACTCCCAAGTTGCGAGCCCTATCTACGGGGGGTAATAGTTCACCCCCCATAGAGAGAGATGGAATATCCTGAATAACCCGGGATGCAGGTATGCAAAGCCACTCAGTCTTTTCGGGGTTGAGTTGAAGTCTGTTCCACCTCATCCAGACCCGAACCGCCTCCAGGCAACGGGACATCACGTCGAGGGCATCACTGGGGTGGTATGGGGTCGAAATAAAAAGCTGGGTATCATCAGCATACTGATGATACCCAACTCCAAAGCCACGAATGATCTCACCCAGCGGTTTCATATAGATGTTGAACAGGAGAGGCGAGAGGGCCAACCCCTGAGGAACTCCACAAACGAGAGACCTCGAGGTCGACCTCTGCCCCCCTGCCAACACCGACTGCGAACGTCCCAGGAGATAGGAGGAGAACCACTGCAAAACCGTGCCTCCCACTCCCAATCCCCTGAGACGCCGCAGCAAAATACCATGGTCGATGGTATCGAAAGCCGCTGAGAGGTCTAATAGGACTAGGACAGAGGAATATCCCCTGTCCCGAGCCCTCCAGAGATCATTCACCAGCGTGACCAATGCCGTCTCCGTGCTGTACCTGGGCCTGAAACCCGATTGGTACGGGTCTAGATAATCCGCTTCCTCCAGGACCAGAGGGAGCTGATGCGCCACCATACTCTCAACAACCTTCGCAAGAAAGACCGGATGAAAGTTGTTCAACACAGCTGGGTCCAAGGCAGGCTTCTTGAGGAGAGGCCTCACCACCGCCTCTTTCAAGACGGTGGGGAAGCTACCCTCACTCAAAGAAGCAGATATAACCGCCTGGAACCAGCTTCGTGTCCTCTCCCGGGCTGAATAAACCAGCCAGGAAGGGCACGGGTCCAATAAACATGTGGTGGAGCTCAGCCTCCCCATAATCCTGTCCACTTCCTCCGGAGTCACAGAATCAAACTCCTCCCAGGTAATATTGACAAGACCGCCCGTGTCCTGATCGTCAGACTCTGCCCAGTCAGAGTCCAGACCGGTCCGAATCCGAGCGATTTTGTCTGACAGATGTTGGTTAAACTCCTCGGCATGACCCTGCAAGGGTTCCTCCCTCACCTCTTGATTAAGGAGGGAGCAAGTCACCCTAAACAGGGCAGCCGGGCGATTATCTGCGGACGCGATAAGGGTAGCAAAGTGATTAGACCTCGCCACCCTTATCGCAGCGAGATAAGACCTAATGTAGGTTCTTAGTCGCAACCGGTCGGATTCGGATCGGCTGGACCTCCAACTGCTCTCTAGGCCCCGTCTCCAACGCTTCATCTCCCGAAGCTCCACGGAAAACCATGGAGCTCGACGGGATCTGCATCGGGTCACGGGCCGCAAGGGTACAACTCGGTCAAGAGCCTCCGTGGCTGCCCTTTCCCAGGCCTCTACTAAGGCATCCGCCGAGTTGTGAGCAAAGGATGCAGGTGGGGACCCCAGCGCTGCCTGGAACCTCTCAGGGTCCATTAAGCGTCTGGGGCGGTACCATCTAGTTGGTTCCAAACGCCCACGGTGGGGAGTGGAAAAACGGAAGACCAGCTGCAGGAGATGATGATCGGTCCATGACATCAAGATATGTATAGGCTAAAAATTATCGATAAATGTAAGGAAGATGTTTCTACTTAGTTGAAAATAAGAATTGTGTTTGCCCAATATGAGATAACAGATATTATTGGAAAGAGAGAGGAAGTATTTGATGTTCTAATATTAGACTTAAACTAAAAAATTATGTATATTACTGAACCTATAATGGGTTTTGATTTATTAGGGGATACTGTATTATCAATTAGATCACTTAACATGGTGGAAAATAGATAACTTTTAATAAACAGAGCAATATTATAATTAAATAGATGTGTAACGAGAATATTAGAGTTTGGTATGAAAAGGGAAAAAAGGAGTAGTTGAGATAAGGGAAACTTTTGGTCACCTAAACATAAAATACTTGGAAATCATAAGTAATAGTGTTACTCTGAATACCGATGGGAAATTAAAGCTTGAAAAAAAAGCAATAACAGGACATTGATTGTATACAAGGATTAAGTGCAAATGCAATTAACTACATGTCTTACGTAGTTGTTTAAGAAGCTGATTTAAGGAGGTTTTTTTAATTCTTATACAAAACTCTAGGAAAAGCCTTATGAAATATAAAAGCCCCATAGGATTGACCAACTGCACCTACTCCATCAGAAGTGGCAGGCTGCAGACCAAGTGATTTCCACCTTTTGAAATATTGTGTCAGACAAGGTGAGGTCTGCTCCAATCTTGCCCTCCTGAAAGGAACTGGAAACCTGGTTCTGCCAACTGGCTTGGTGGCCCAATGGGGGCATCCTATTCTGGATTTTTTTTCCTAGATTAGGAGAAAACCCCACCCTCACCCCATTTGCGTCCCTTTTATCCAGTTTTGTTTCCTTTCTACGTTCTCGTTTTTAAAGCATTTATCATGCTTAATTGTTTTAATGCTGTAATTGTTTTTATATTATTGTTTTGATAGCGTAAGCCACCCGTAGTCACTTGACAGTGAGATGGGCGGCAAATCAATATAATAAATAAAAACGTGGAATAACTAATCAGAAGAGGAAAGAAGGATCAAAGAGGACGGGGACCATAAGCCAAGCTAAGATGCGAGGCCGTGTTTGGAAGCCAGGGCTCCAAGGCTGACGAGATGCTCTTCACTGTTTTTCTTTGCGTTGCAAGACCAAAGGATTTTATTAATGGAAGGAAACGAGAGCCGGCGACCAGGCAGTCCTGGTTCTACCGACCAAACGCCAATCAGAGGACGAGGGACTCTTGAGCAAGAGTCGCCAGGCAATCACGGCGCATCTTCACGCGGTGGCTCTATAACTCATTGCCCAATCATTGCAAGGAAAGTACAGGCGAGGGAGGAGCCTTCGGTACTACGCAAAAAACAAACAAAGCAACTTGCTGTGAATAAAGCCAACGGGGCAAACAAGAGGGGATTCGGTTTTTATATCGTTTATCCTCCCGTACTAGCATTAACCTTTTATATATATTAGGTGAGGTGTACACATTTGATAAATAAACCAAATGGGCAACTTACACCCAACCTTAACATGGAGCTTAGCGAGTGGCAAACACAGATTCCAACACTCGCTCTGCTAATCATTTCCCGTGTGTCAAACTGTTCGCCTAATGAATCTCGATTGCAGACAAATAAGGGAGCCAAGAAACAAAGATGCCAAGCTAGCACGAGCTTTGTGGAGGACAGACTGAAGTGTAGCGTCGAGGGGTAAGCAAATGGGTTAGAAGAACGATTTAGCCCGCTATTTGGGCATAGAGTAGCTACATTTCTTTTTTTTTATTGAAAAGTAGCTACATTTCAATCTTCTTAAACTCAGTCGGATTTCCAGACACACCGTTAGACAGCGGTGTCCGTTTCCAATCTGTTATCCGAATAGTTCTTAACAGTTAAGTGAGCAGGTAACAAAGCCCTACTACATACATCCTCGCCCTCGCAGTTCTAGAGTTCTCTCGCTCTCTCGCGGGACATCCGTAGTACAATTCCTACCACAATCCTACTACCTCGGCTCATTTTCTTACCTTTCTGCCATGGGAAGGAAATAGGGCAAGATTTCCTCCCTTAACAGGCAGCATAGACGGGGGAGGGGGGGAGGGAATGGGCGAAGGCAAATTTCCCGCAGGCATCAGAATGAATGGACCACTCAAGGTTGGGAGCAAGCGTAACGTCGGTCCATGAAAACGCCCGTTTCAGAGCAATGCGAGGTCGAGGCACGAAATAGCAGCGGTAGTAGTTTCTACTCACCGACCGGGGTCCTTGCAGCAGCAACGAAAACAACGGCCTCGTCCCCGCAATCCATGATGCCTCAAGGTAGTAGAAGCCCCGTCGCTCCTTTGCTCTGGGCAAAGAGCCTCGCGCCTCCCTTATAGCCAGGCAGCGATGGGCACCCTAGTCCTGATTGGTTACCCCGGGCCCCGCCCACCTCTTTCTTTGCCTGGGAGAGGGCTGGAGTCCGAAAGGGCGGCGGTCGTCACGTGATAGAAACTGGGTTACGGCTGATGGAGGACTTTTCAATCGGAGACAATCGAGAGGAGAAGGCCGGCCTTTCCATCCCTTTCGGCGCCGGTACTGCGGGTTCTACGCCGGCAGCGATGAAAACCAGGAAACCTATTTATTCGTTACGGTCACTGTAATAATAATAATAATAATAATAATAATAATAATAATAATAATAATAATAAAGAGTAAGACCAAATTGCCTAACTTATTTGGACTTTCTTACAGATATCACAGTTATTTTGAGGGTCACATCTTTTCCCCCCTCCAAGTTTAATTGCAGCTTTTTGTCTCTTGCCCTCAGATTTACACATAAATCCCTGGATCTGTTTGGGTCCCACCTTTTAACCCAACCTCTCTAAGGCCCCATAAAAGCCTTATTTTGGTTGCTAAATGCCACACAGCAACATTTCTGGAATTACACTAATTTTCGACATGTTGAACAAGATATGTAGAATTTTAGGGCAGTCTTCTTCAACTTGATGCCCTTCAGATGTGCCAGATCAACTCCAAGGAACATATAGGCAACAAGGCTTTTATATTCGCAGTGAAATTCAGAGGTTTGTTCGGTACTTTTAACATATCAGAAATGTAAAGTTGCTTTCCAGGCAACAATCATAATTCTGTCCCATAGTGAAATTTTGGAACATCTACTCTATAAACTTGAACTGGGTCAATTGGTGCATCACAGTGAAATCCTGAGTGAACTTGTTAAAAATTACGTTAGGTTTTGTGGTTGCCACAAATTATATATCCTGGGATTACTCTTGAATTCAAAAGTTCTCTTAGTGCTTCAGACTTTTTGCAATTCAAAGGATCTGTGCACATGGTTAATTCTCCATTTAAGGCCACTTTAAGGTTTTTTACAGGTAGTCCTCGTCTTATGACCACAATTGAGTCCAAAATTTCTATTTCTAAGCAAGGCAGTTAAGAGAGTCATATCCCCTTTTTATAACTTTTTTGCCACGGTTAAGCAAATCACTATAGTTGTTAAGTGAAATGTGTTCATTAAGCAATTATGGCTTCCCCCATTGTTAGAAGCTCCCTAGGAAAGTTGCAGATTATAATCTCAGGATGCTGCAAGCATTGTAAATACATGGTCGTTGCCAAGCATGTGACTGTGGGGATGCTGCAGTGGTCATAAGTGTGAGAACCGGCCATGTCACTCTTTTCTGTTCCACTGTTACTTTGAATGGTGATGAAATGAATGGTTGAAAGTTGAGGACTAATTCTATAGCATGAATTAAAGTCCACTTAATGACATAAACAAATTTGTAATAATCAACTGGAGGTTTTTTTTAGGTTAGCAGGATTATATGGTGGATGTTCAAGGAGGTCAGTGATATTGATAATGCATCAAAATAACAGCAACTAAGACATGCACACACATTTTTTGAGGCTCCCAGTTTTTCCTTTTCTGAGGGAACCGGTTCTGAGTGGCTCTTTCACTGTTTCAGGTTGCTGACCCCTGTTCTAAAGTATAAAGTTCTCATAACACGTCACTGCCAGAAACAATTGCCATACACCAAATAAGGAATGAATTTCTAGTCATGTCATCTAAACACACAGTTTAAAAAGGTTAGTAAATCAGCAACCTTTTTGAACTGAATGCCAGCAAAATGTTGAAACAATCACAGTAGAGAAGACTAATAGCACTGATGAACTGGAGTGCAACTGCAGATTCTTCTTATTCAAATTATCGCATCTTACATCAGCAGTTACAATATTGACGTCCAAAGAGGTACAACATTCAGAATATTCCAAAGTACATTCGTGACAGTTGATTAAAGAAAGATTACCCTCTTTCCATTTTTTAAAAATCATATAGATTATACTTTCACTACCTGTTATATAGCACTGTTATTCATAGCATAGAACCTAACTTTCTGATCCTTTAGGAAGTCTGTTGCAACAACACAAAAGGGGAGATGTGATATCATGACATACTAAGTCCCATCACTTATGGGAACTCAAGTAAAGCTGGTAATACTTAGTGGTATGTCTCTAAACCTGGCCAACGAAATGACGTCGACAAAGTTCTTTTCAGTATTTGGAGTCTATGGGAGCATGGGTAAGAAGAACTCGGCTTAAACTCAACCCTTGTAAGCCGAGCGGCTGTGGATTCTAGGTCTCCTTAGATCTTGGAATTTTCTATCATTGGTTCTGAATGGGGTTGCATTGCCCAGCAGGGGTACATTATGATCTTTGTGTGTCCTAACCACTTTTGTCTTGATTGGTTTCCTCTCTTCATAAATAGTATTAAACATATTTTCAGTGTTTTAATTGCATTTTATAGAAACATAGGGAATAGTAAATGATATTTTTATTGTTTTGTAACAAAACAATAGTTTTGAGTTATTAAAAGATGAAACTGATTTTCATCTTTTCATGAAATAATCCAGGAACTTCACATTAAAAGCGTTATAAAATTAAAATTTAGGTAATAAATTTGTACTTATACATGGAAACATTGCTATCCAAATGTAATATTTACTTTTCCCTTTTAGGTTTATGTAATTTTATATAGCATGCTCCTGTGAAAATTGTTAAGAAAATTTAATAGCCCTAGTGACATTTAGTATATGACTGAGCTTTTCATTTGAACTGAATTACATGTATATTTTACATGTATTCTAATTCTATTTATCTATTTATTTATATTTTCAAGACAAAAAGTACAATAAAAATAGGCAATGTGAGCAGCCAATTTCATTCCAGCAATAGTTTTCTATCCCTTTAAGGATAGGTGGAGCACACTTTGGGGGGGGGGGGAGCTCTGGTTGTTGAAAAAGGCCTAAGGCATAAACCAAGGTTTACAAGTTATACTGGATGAGTTCACACACTATGCTCTAAACTACACCAAACTCATGGTAGTTTAGCCATTACAGTAGATATAAACTAAATTATTAACTGCTTACTTGGAAATAAATAACCTAATTTAAATAATGTATTGAAGAAGCTTCCAATTTTATTTTTTCACATCGATTTTGAGTAAGCAATTAAATGAGTTAATTTACGGTTATGTAATAGTATTTATACTAACTAGGTAGGGAGACATTACAGTACTTGAGTTTCAAAGTTTGCTCTTTATAGCCTAAACACACACACCACACACAAAGGTTTGATTTTAGAAATGTGGAATTCAGAACTTGAAGAAAGGTGCTTGTAAAAATAAGGGAAAATAAATAGATAGGCATGTTTAAAAGGAGGAATATCCTTGCGTATTTCAAGAAGAAAGCAATACTACAGTATTGTACTATACTCAGGTGTCAACCAGCTATTGCATCTAGAATATAAATATCTGGACAATCATTAGCTGACAGTGGAAAAAAATACACTAAATCTCTTAATTGCTACTTAGTAATAGTCTAGATTTTGTATTTTACACCTGCTAACCCTCCTTGAGAAGATCTTTAATTTAGATCAATAGGATTTGGGGTATTTCTATACTGACCACACTGAAAGTATTTGGAACCCCTAATTTTATAAAACTGAATAATTTGGACTGCTTCTTCTGTCAAAAGTCATAATGTGAATTATATGGTACACTGCAAGAGGCTTCTTATATTTTGCTGCATCGTCACCTGGAATGATAAAACGAGTATGTAGAATTATAAAAAATCTCAACCTTTCCTGTTCCCCAACCGGTGCTGCAGGCTTCTCCAGAAAAACAGAAACTTTAAAAGCACTGCTGCTTTGCTTACTCAACCTCATCAGCTTAAATATATATATATATATATATATATATATATATATATATATATATATATATATATATATATATATATATATGCATATCAGTCTCCCTTAATTCTTTGTTAGCAATTTAAAAAAAAATTACACAAATATGAGCTGTCACCGGTGTGACTACTGCCTGTCGATGGCCTTCAGGTTAGGCTGACACAGGAAATAAATATTTGTCCCATGTTTGGGGCCTAGCAAGGTAATCTAAATACGGTAGTTAACAAGCATATATACATATACATACATATATATATATATATATATATATATATATATATATATATATATATACACAAAGGACGCGGTGGCTCAGTGGGTTAGGACGCTGAGCTTGTCGATCAGAAGGTCGGCAGTTTGGCGGGTCGAATCCCGAGTGCCGTGAAGCAGAGTGAGCGCCTGTTACTTGTCCCAGCTTCTGCCAACCTAGCAGTTCGAAAGCACGTAAAAATGCAAGTAGAAAAATAGGGACCACTACGGTGGGAAGGTAACAGTGTTCCGTGTGCCTTTGGTGTCCAGTCATGCCGGCCACATGACCACGGAGATGTCCTCGGACAAGCGCTGGCTCTTCGGCTTTGAAACGGAGATGAGCACCGGCCCCTAGAGTCGGAAACGACTAGCTCGCTTGTGCGGGGGAACCTTTACCTTTACTATATATATAGGTAAAAGGTAAAGGTAAAGGTTCCCCCGCACATGTGTGTGTGGATCTTTGGTCATTCGGGTTTTTCCCCACATAGAATTGAAGGTGTAGGAGCAACGTTTCGACGGAATCCCATCCGTCGTCATCAGGCTGGTGGCTTCAGCTTCCTTGTTCTGGGAGAAGCATGTGGTCAGCTTCCTTCTTCTGGGAGAAGCATGTGGTAGTAGCTGTTTGTTCCTCTTTTTTAAACTGCCAGAGGGGGTGTGTTCTGTGGGTGGAGGTGTGCTCTGATTGGGTGGGGGATTAGGTGTGTTCTGATTGGGTGGGAGTATGTTTTGAATGGTGGGGGTGTTCTGATTGGGTGGGGGTGTGTTTTGAGTGGATGGGCTGGTCTCAGCTGCCAGCCTTAGACCTGAGCTGGTGAGTTGTGCTGCTTTTGTTCGGCTTCGTGTTTGTGGTGGTGCCATGTTTTTATAGTGGGTGTCAGTTTGCTTATTGTGTGGTTTGGAGGGGTTTAAAGTGGCTGATGTTGCAGCTATAGTTAGGTTTTTGTTTTGTGGTTGTGCGTCGTTATCATTGTGGGTTCGGATTTGCTTTTTGAATGGTTGTGTGGTGGTGATGTCATGTGATGTTATCATGAGTTTGGGTCTGGTATCATTCTTGGTGGTTGGGACTCGTCTGTCAATCAAGGCGGGTTTCCAAATGGCTGGTAGGCGAGAGGTATCATCTTGTTTGTTCATGCTGTGGGGGCGTTTTTCTATCTCAATGGCTTCTCTGATTATTCTGTTGTTAAAATGTTCGATTTTGGCGATAGTTTTGGTTTTTTTAAAATCAATTTCATGTCCTGTGGTTTCAAAGTGTTGGACCAGGGATGAAGTTTGTTCTCCCTTTCTGAGTGAGTTTTTGTGCTCTTCAATGCGTGCACTTATTCTTCTGTTGGTCTGTCCGATGTATGTGGTGGGGCAGGTGGTGCATGGGATTTCGTATACTCCTTGGTTTTCTAACCCAATTATGTCTTTGGGGTTTCTTAGGATGGCGGATATTTTTCTGTCTGTGTAGAATGCTGTTTTGATGTTGTGTTTTTGGAGGATCTTGCTGATTCTGTCTGTGGTCCCTTTTAAGTATGGGAGGAGGGCTTTGCCATTTTCTTGTTCTCTGTCTTGGGTTTTTGTGGGTGTCTCTCTTCGGATTAAGTTGGTAATCGTGTTTCTTTGGAATCCATTGGCTGTTAGTACATTAGTGAGAGTGTGTAGTTCGGTTTTTAGGTGTTTTTCGTCAGCTAGGTGTTTTGTTCTGGAGATGAGTGTCTTGGCTATGGAGTTGATCTGTGCTGGGTGGTGGTGTGAGAGTGCGTTCAGATAGCAGTTTGTGTGGTTTTTTTTATGGTAGATAGTATGTCCTATGGAGCCGTTGGATTTCTTGTAGACTAAGACATCAAGGAAGGGAAGTTGATTGTTAGCTTCTGTTTCCATGGTGAATTGTATTTTGGGGTGTAGGCTATTGAGGCTATTACAACCCCTCCTACAAGTGTTTAGAACCCCTCCTGTCAAAACTCACCTGTCAAAATCCCTTGACTTACTACATTGTGCGAACCTAGCTGTCAGTGTTTCAGAAACACAATTTATGCTAATCATACATGAATAAATGAATGCATATCAGCTTCTTTCTATTCAAGGTAGCTAAGTGCACAAGCAGAGGGCCGTATCGACACCGGGAGGGTCATCTCCGCTCTCTACAAGCGGTGAGACGCTCCGACCCTCTGTCCCTTCCCCGAGGACCCGGGAGCGAAGATGTGCAGCCTCCTGAGCTCAGGCTGGTCTACCTAAATGCCAGGTCCATTGCTAATAAGGCTCCCCTTGTTCGAGATCTAGTTGAGGGTGAGCACGCGGACCTGGCTTGCATCACGGAAACCTGGCTGGGCCCAGAGGGTGGTGTCCCTCTGGTTGACCTCTGCCCGCCTGGTTTCCGGTTGCTGCACCAGCCTCGGCCTCATGGTAGGGGCGGAGGAGTGGCAGTAATTATCAGGGAGACCCTTAGCCCGCGGGAGACCACCGTTCCTCAGATAGTCGGGTGTGAGTCTCTCTTTCTGAGATACGGTCCTGGGGCGCAGTTGGGCCTGCTGCTGGCGTACCTTCCACCTAATCGCGCAGCGGCAGCCCTGCCTAAGCTACTCGATGTCCTCTCGGGGTTGGTGGTTGAATTCCCCAAACTCATAGTTTTGGGCGACTTCAACCTACCGTCCCTAGGAGGATCGTCCGAACTAGCTCAGGAGTTCATGGCTTCCATGACGGCCATGGACCTGTCGCAAATAATTTCTGGACCGACTCATGAGGGAGGCCACACCCCCGACTTGGTTTTCTTATCTGGACGGTGGCGTGATGATCTTGGTGGGGGCTCCCCAACCGTTATGCCCCTGTCATGGACCAATCATCACCTCCTACGGCTAGACTTCCGCTTTGCCACCCCCCACCGTGGGTGCGCGGAGCCAACCAGATGGTACCGCACCAGGTGTCTAATGGACCCTGATAGGTTCCAGGCAGCGCTTGGGAACCCACCTGCACTCCCTGCTCACAGCTTGGCGGATGCCTTAGTGGAAGCCTGGGAAAGGGCAGCAACAGAGGCACTTGAACGAGTTGTACCCTTGCGGCCCTTGACCCGGCGCAGATCCCAGCGAGCCCCATGGTTCACCGTGGAGCTCCGGGAGATGAAGCGTCAGAGACGGGGCCTAGAGAGCCGTTGGAGATCCAGTCGATCCAAATCCGACCGGTTGCGACTAAGAATCCACACCAGGTCTTATCTCGCAGTGATAAGGGCGGCGAGAACCAATTACTTTTCCGCCCTTATCGCGTCTGCAGATAATCGCCCGGCTGCCCTGTTTAGAGTGACTCGCTCCCTTCTGAACCAAGAGGTGAGGGAGGAGCCCTTACAGGGTCGAGCCGAGGAATTTGGTCAATATCTGTTGGATAAAATCGCTCAGATTCGAACCAGCCTGGACTCCAACTGGGCAGAGTCTGAGGAACAGGACATGGGCAGTCTTGTCAACGTCATCTGGGAGGAGTTTGATCCTGTGACTCCAAAGGAAGTGGACAGGATTATGAGGAGGTTGAGCTCCTCCACATGCTTATTGGACCCGTGCCCTTCCTGGCTGGCTTATGCAGCTCGAGAGGGGACACGAGGATGGTTTCAGGCGGTCATCTCTGCTTCTCTGAGTGAGGGTCACTTCCCCGCCTCCTTGAAGGAGGCAGTGGTGAGACCTCTCCTCAAGAAGCCCACCTTGGACCCAGCTTCATTGAATAACTTTCGTCCGGTCTCCAACCTTCGCTTCCTTGCGAAGGTTGTTGAGAGTGTGGTGGTGCATCAGCTTCCTCAGGTCCTGGATGAAGCGGATTATCTAGACCCGTGCCAATCGGGTTTCAGGCCGGGCTACAGCACGGAGACGGCATTTGTCGCTCTGATGAATGATCTCTGGAGGGCCCGGGACAGGGGCCATTCCACTGTCCTAGTCTTATTAGACCTTTCGGCGGCTTTCGATACCATCGACCATGGTATCTTGCTGCGGCGCCTCAGGGGATTGGGAGTGGGAGGCACGGTTCTGCGGTGGTTCTCCTCCTTTCTCCTGGGACGCTCGCAGTCGGTGTTGGCAGGGGGACAGAGGTCGACTCCGAGGCCTCTCATTTGTGGAGTCCCTCAGGGGTCGGTCCTCTCGCCTCTCCTGTTCAACATCTACATGAAACCGCTAGGTGAGATCATTCGTGGTTTTGGAGTAGGGTACCATCAGTATGCTGATGACACCCAGCTTTTCATCTCAACTCCAAACAGCATCAGTGATGCCCTCGACGTGATGTCCCGTTGCCTGGAAGCAGTTTGGGAATGGATGGGGAGGAACAGGCTTCAACTCAACCCGGACAAGACTGAATGGCTGTACATACCGGCATGCCAGGATACTCAGAGCATTCCATCCCTTAACATTGGGGGTGAGTTATTACCCCCTGTTGATAGGGCCCGCAACCTGGGTGTCCTCCTAGATTCACAGCTATCCTTGGAAGATCACATAGGAGCTGTGACCAGGGGGGCCTTCACTCAGGTTCGACTGGTGCGCCAACTACGACCCTATCTGGACCTGGATGCCTTACGTACAGTCACCCATGCACTTGTGATCTCTCGCCTTGACTACTGCAACGCTCTCTACATGGGGCTGCCCTTGAGAGCCACTCGGAAGCTTCAGCTGGTGCAGAGTGCAGCTGCACGAACACTTTTGGGGGCTTCCCTATACTCCCATATCACACCTCTCCTCCGTGAGCTGCACTGGCTTCCAGTTGCCTTCCGAGTGAAATTCAAGGTGCTAGTGATGACATACAAAGCCCTACATGGCATGGGTCCGGATTACCTACGGGAGCACCTACTGCCAGCGTCAACACCCCTCCGTCCTGTGCGCTCCCACAGAGAAGGCCTCCTCAGGGTGCCACCGGTCAGAGAATGCCGGCTGGTGGCCCCCAGGGGGAGAGCATTCTCAGTGGGTGCACCAACCCTCTGGAACTGCTTGCCTACCGAAATCCGGATGGCCCCCAACCTTCGCACCTTCCGGCGCGACTTAAAAACCTACCTGTTCCAGCAGTCCGGCCTGGCCTGATAGCTCTTGGGGTTTCATTTGTTTTTTACTATTGTTTAACTGTATACTTACCTTGCTCTGTACACCGCCCCGAGTCCCTCGGGAGAAGGGCGGTATATAAAAACAAACAAACAAACAAACAAATAAATAAATAAGTAAATAAGTAAATAAGTAATATGATGGGAGGATGGACAGGAAGGATTTTTCTTCACCCCAACATTCCTCTTTACGTCTCCCTAATCTGGGAAAGAAGAAAAAAAATCCCTTACCCCTTCCTCTTTGTATATGTAGTCTTCACACAGGTGTCAAAAAATTAGCCTAGGATACTCAGAAATCTTCTCACAAATGGCCAAACTAGTAGCCTCTTCTTTTGCTCCAGAATAGCAAAAAAGCCTTGGTAGCAGGTTTTGGACTGCCTCACCAAGTCAGTATTTATTTTTTAATTTTGTATTCCAAAAAAAGAGAGAGAGAAATAGAAACAGAATAAAGAAAAGCAGGATAAATAGAATGAAATAAAAAGAAACTTTTGGTCAACTTTTTAGCCAGAGTTGGCATGCATGCTCCCCTCCCTCTCTTTTCCTTTGCTGCAGGGAAAGAGAGATGCTTCTTTGGCTTCCGTTTGAAAGAGGTGCTTTCACACTGATGTTTCCATATCGGGAAAATATTTTCTGTCGGTTTGGGCCAGTCCCAGTCAGCCCAACCCATTTCACGGTTTGGTGGTTGTATGGAAAATAGGAAGAGGAAGGAGGATTAGGTATGTTATTTATAAAAATAATACAGGTGGGATGAAACTAAATATTAATTCTAGACCTTAATACGGACAGGAGGATCTTACATGTTTATTTATTTTAATACATTTATATAGCCACCCATCTCAACATAGGTGGCTCTGGATGGCTTACAAAATTTAAAAAACCCACCATATAACCCCCTCCACTCCCACCCCCCACAGCATCAACAACACAATCAAATCATCCACTTGATTGGCTCTGTCTCCACTTATAGTCACCAAGCCCATTGATAAAACCATGGTTTTTAGGGTATACATTATGCAAAAAAAAAACCCAGCTATCATTTAATAGCACAGGTGGATTGTTAGATATATGATTGTTAAATAGCTAAATACATCACTAATTGAAAGGCAATTATTATATTCCGTGGTCCTAATCTATATTAGAGTACATGAATGATTTTTGTGTATTTGGAATATTAGGATGTGACCATTACTAATGATGGAGCAACTATCATTGGATGTAGAGCATCCTGCTGCAAAAGTACTGTGTGAACTAGCAGAGTTGCAAGAGAAAGAAATTGGAGATGGGACTACTTCTGTCGTATGTATGGGCCTATCCAGGTGCTACTGCCAGTAGGGACAAGAAGCATATTTTTAAAATAGTCAAGAATGCCAGCAAGGACTGTGATGTGGATGCTATTGTACATCTTGGCACTAACGATCTGTCCCAAAAAGATGTATTCTCTGTGCAGAATGAATAAACCGAATAAACTGCATGAATTAGAAATTCAGGTAAAGGAGGGCAGATATGATATTTTTGCCATTACGAAAACTTGGTGGGATGAAACCCACAAATGGAACACACAGCTAGAAGGATTTAAATTATTTAAAAGAAACAGACCAAATAAAAGAAGAGGCAGAGTTGCTCTCTCTCTCTATAAGAAATAACTACATCTCTACAGAAATACAGCACAACAAACATGAAAACTGTCTTGAATGCATTTGGGTCAATATAAGCGGGGGAATGACATTGGCACCCAACCAAACAGAGGAAATAGATGAACTTTTTGGTAGTCAGTTAACTAAGGTATGTAGGAAGCACTTCACAATAGTAATGGGGGACTTTAATTACCCCGGAATCAACTGGAGACAAACTCTGCACCAAGTGGAAGATCAAACAGATTTCTGACAAACCTAGCAGACAATTTTGTCTCTCAAAAAGTAGAAAAGGGAACTAGGGGATCAGCCATATTGGACCTAATTCTCACTAACTGAGATGAAATGATAGAACCTTGTGGGGGAAGTGATCATGCAATATTGGAATTCAACATTATGCAAGCACAAACAATAGAACACAGTCAAACTAGAGTCTTGGACTTTAAAGAGAGCTAATTTCAATAAACTTAAGAGAGGGCTTGGGAAGGATTCCATGGATGAGAATCCTCAAGGGGAAAACAACTCAAGAAGCTTGGGAAATTTTGACAAGTGAGATTATAAAAGCCCTGTCTAGCACAATACCAACGGAGAAGAAAAATAACAGCTCTCAAAACAAACCAGCATGGGTGCATAAAGAACACTGATAAATTGAAAGACAAAAAGGACAAGTATAAAAAGTGGAAAGAGGGGCACATAACTAAGGCAGAATATCAGCAAATAGCCCGAGCCTACTTAAAAGGAACTAAGGCTTGCAAGAAAAGTCAAAAATAACAACAAGATTTTCTTTCAACATGTAAAAAACAAGAAAAAGGTTAAGGAAATGATTGTGGGAAAGTGGAAAGAAGGTAACAAGCAACAGGGAGGAAGTAGAACTACTTGTTTTTTTGTATCCATCTTTACACAAAGGGAAAAAACAGTCCAACCTATCAAAAACAGTACCGTAAAAAACAAGATCGGCAAGAAAATGGTAAGTGAGCACCTGTCCACCTTAGACAAGTTCAAATCACCAGGACCAGATGGATTACACCCCAAGGTTCTGAAGGAACTGGAAGATGTGATCTCAGAGCCACTGAACTATATCTTTCAAAGATCCTGGAGCACTGGGGAACTACCAGAGGACTAGAAAAGAGTTGATGTAGTTCCCATCTTCAAAAAAGGGAAAAATGGATCCAGGAAACTTAAGATCTATTAGCCTGATCTCAATACCTGGGAAGATTCTGGAAAAGAGAATCAAGTAAGGACTCAGCGAACAAAGACATTACCAAAAGCCAACATGAGTTTGTCAAAAATTTAATTTAATTTAATTTAATTATATTAGATTTATATACCGCCCTTTCCCGAAGGACTCAGGGCGGTTTACAGGGCATTTTAAAATCACACCAATACAAAATACAAAAGTTAAAAAACAATTAAAAAGATTAAATTATCCCTGAAAATAAAAACCCCAGTTAAAAATTCTCAGCCTGGGCCGGAGAGCTCAAAGAGCCAAGTCTTCAGGTCATGCCAGACAAATCTTATTGCATTCTTTGACCAGATGACAAAATTAGTGGACCAGAGGGATGCTGTGGATATAAAAGAGCCTTGGTGGAGCAGTGGGTTAATGCCTCTTTAAATAACACCAGCTGCCTGCAATTAGTGCAGGTTTGCATCCCACCAGGCTCAAGGTTGACTCAGCCTTCCATCCTTCCAAGGTAGGTAAAATGAGGACCCAGATTGTTGGGGGCAATAAGCTGACTTTGTAATAATGCCACTTGGGGGCCCCATGAAAGCCCTAATAAGCAGGCATATACATAGAATGAAGGCTATTGCTAAGCACATTGATTTGTGCTTAGATTTTAAGCCGCCCTGAGTCTTCAGAGAAGGGCGGGATATAAATGGGATTAAAAAATTTTTTTTACTTGGGCTTCAGTAAGGCATTTGATAAAGTAGACCACACCCTAATACTTGATGAGATAGGAAAATGTGGGTTAGACAGCATTTGCCAGAACATATTATAGAACAATTATATACAATAAAGCATTTGTTCAGTGACTGTTGAAGATATGATGATGCTGAACAAGACGTTATGGCCAGTTCTTGAAGTTGTGACCATCACAGTGTCCCCTGTCATCATGTGATCATGATTTGGGTGCTTGGCAACTGACTCACAATTACAATGGTCACAGGGTTCTGGAGTTAGATGATCATCATTTATGATCTTCATTGCTGGCTTCCAACAAGCACAATCAAAGGAAAAGTCAGCAGGAGATTGCAAATGGTGATCACCGGACTGTGACGCTGCAACTGGATGGGATTCGCCTATAACTGCAGCTGGAAATGGCTTTGTAAGTTGGCATGGTCATGCGAATGTGCTTTTATGACCACATTACTTAGTGACAGCGTCCCTGGTCCCAATTACTGAGGACAAGTAATCATTTTGTCTTGGGAGTTAATTTTAAACTCTAATGTTGGATTAAATAGTTTGTGATGCAAGAATTTAAATCCAGAAAATGTTCTTAGGCTCCCGAGGTAACTCTAGGGTAGTCTTCCCAAGAGAGGTCCCCTGGGGATATTTTTGCAAGTACATGCCAATGTCCTTGGCTATTCTGGCTCAGACTTTTAGTTGCAGTCAACAGCATCTAAAACGTCAGCTAAAGGCTTGTGTGCTTCCTTGTCTTCAATGGGGCAAAATTATTTTCAGATTATTTTTTTGTCTTGGCGGGTTCATCCTATCTCAACTTCTGATTAATTTGTGATTATAAATGCAATTTGTAAGTTTTCCAAGAATGTCTTTCATTTGCTGGAGTGAAAGTTTATGTGGTTTTTTTTTTACTGTTTGTATCAAGGGCATAACTTTCGCAGAGTAGTTTTAAATTAAGTGTTCTCTTTCATAGGTAATTGTTGCTGCAGAACTTTTGAAAAATGCAGATGAATTGGTGAAACAGAAAATTCGTCCGACTTCTGTCATTAGTGGATATCGTCTTGCTTGCAAGTAAGACCTACTGAAGCACTTCAAATGAGCAATTGTATAAAATTTGCCTGTTAACTTTTACAATTAAGTTTCAAAGTATCACTCAATGCATTTTTTCTTTAATCAATATAGCATTTTTTTCAAATATTGATGGCGCACGTATCATTTTTCAAATATTGATGACCTCTCCTGTCAGTCATGAGGAACAGAGAGAGCCCTTTCACTGAGAGTACTATGGTGGTGGAGTGCTGTTATCTGCCCCCCAAAACAAGCAGCTGGAAAGGTGGTTTTGGACCTAGATGCAAGCAGGTGTTTATGAGCAAGTAAAGAATGAAGCCAACAGTGCTTTGTTAGGACAGATTTTCCCCTTCACCAATGGAAAGAAAGGATTGTTACTACTATAGTCAAAACAAAGAGTTTAAAGTTTGCAACAGAAGCAGCAATTACTATTCTTTGAATTGATGATCTTATTAAGTTGCACCCTGAAAGTAAAGGTGAAAAAGGAGGATGCTATGAAGACGCAGTTCAGTCTGGAGCAATTGAAAACTAAATGATTTTTTATTTGCCTATTCCTGTGAAATGCTCTCAAGTCTGTAGTAACTAGTTTGTTGATGAAAGCGAGCTGTCAGGTTTCTGCATAACTAGAAAATAAATGAAATATGGCCATATTTTCTATTTGCATCAGTATCATAACGCAGAATGTAAAGGGGGAGGAGGTTGGAGAAAACCTGAAGGCTTCAGCAGTAAGTCAAATCGCAGCCAAACACTTAGCCTTTGGTGCGTTTCTTGTTAAGTATTTTGCGACAGAGAATAATGAAGCAGAATACAAAAAGCCTCCTCTGTGTACACACAAACTGTGGTCGTAGCTTTATGCTAGAATTGCAGAAGGGGGGAAAAGTTATAATGGCTGTTTTTCTCAAAGGCAGGATGAAGTTATCTGCAGGTGTTAATATTAGGGTTGGTGTGAATGGTATGTATCAGCTGCCTTCTGCTTTTAAAAGATTCAGTGGATCCCTTCTCTTCATGGGGAATCTGAGGCAAGAAAGTCCCAAGTAGGTTGTTGAAGAAAGTTCTATTTAAACTGACAGCAGGATGCTTAGATCTTACCTAGTATCAAGAAATAAGTACAGTATTGCCTAATATTGTTTCTTTATTACTTACTAATAAAGATGAATCATGTTACAAAGTAGTACAAAATCAAAGAAAAGTTTCCTTTTATCTTTCTACACACATAGCTATGCCCATTCCTCCTCCTACACATAAAGCCGCAACTCCTCGTTTTCCACCTGTTCGTTCTAGTGAGTGAAGAAGTGTAACAAGGATTCGACACCCAGATGCTCCAAGGGGGTGGCCAAGGGCAACAGCCCCACCTTCAATGTTAATCTGCCAAAATAAATAAAACAAACAAATAATACATCAGAAGTATCTGTTAAATGTAGAAATCTTCCTTTCCTATTTTGGGACTTAATGTTTAGATCAAGGATTGGAAACCTCTGACAATAGGTTTTATAGTGAAGTGGGCAAGACTCATTTTTACGTTGCGATCAGAGGAAAGTGTGTCTGTGATTGAGCCATTACTTACACAACATGCTTGCCTGATTCTACTTCATTGCACAACATGCTTGCCTGATTCTACCTTTACATTTTCTTAGCATTTTTTTAAGCAAGCACCTCCTATTTGGCTATACAGTTTTTATCCCCAACCACCAAATTTGTGGAAGGAACATTCTCCAGGGACCTCCAACTTTACTGCTCCCCTACGCTCTGGAGCTAGCATAAAATGGTGATCATAATTTTTGGCAGTTCTAGGTAAATCAGTTATGTCTGAATGATGAGAGATCCAAAATTATCAGGAAGATAATATATCTTGCAGTGCAATAATACTGTTCAGTTGTAGAATCTGCTAATGCACTTGGAGTAAATGGACCACCAGAGAACCTCCAGAGAAAAGATGAATACTATTTAATGAAGTAAACTTGCTGTTAATAGCTTTTACTGTCAGAAAAATCATTCTGATATCCAGCCCGAATATTAACCAGGACTTACAACCCACTGATTCTGATCCCGCCTCTGGGGAAATGGAGAACCAATCCAATCCTTTGTAGGACAGTCCTTTAGGTAAGATTCTTACCATACATTCATTCAGTTTTCTCTTCTACAGCCTAAATATATTCAGTTCCTTCAAATGTTCCACGTAGAAGTTTGTTCTCTGAACTTGCTTTAATTTTTTGATATCCTTTTTGGACTGAAATGCCCAGATATAGAATAGAATAGAGCTGGAAGGGACCCTGGTGGTCTTCTAGTCTGGCCCCCTGCTCAAGCAGGAGGACCTATACCATCTCAGACAAGTGACTATCTAGTCTCTTCTTAAAAACCTCCAGTGTTGGAGTGCCCATGATTTCTGAAGGCAAGCTTTTCCACTGGTTAATTGTCCTCACTGTTAGGAAGTTTCTCTTTTAATTCCAGGTTGCTTCTCTCTTTGATCAGTTTCAAACCATTGTTTCTTCTCCCACCCTCTGGTGCTTTGGAGAATAATTTGACCCCCTCTTCTTTGTGGCAGCCCCTCAAATACTGGAATACTGCTATCATATCACCCCTATTTCTTCTTTTCTTTAGACTAGCCAAACCCAAGTCCTGCAGCCCTTCTTCATATGCTTTAGTCTCCAGGTATTGAAGCTTACTGACCCTAAGATGGAGCCTTGTGGTACCCCACTGCTTACTTCTCTCCATGTGGATGTAGTACTCTTAAGTACGGTTTGTCAGCCAGCTATAAAGCCATCTGGTGGTGATGTTATCTATTCCACCATTTTCTAGCTTACCAAGCAGTAGATTGTGGTCTACTTTGTCAAATGCCTCACTGAAATCTAAGTACACTATGTCCACATCGTTTCGCTGGTCTACTAATTTAGTCACTTTATCAAAGAATGAAATACGCTTGGTTTGGCATGATCTATTTTTAACAAACCCGTGCAGACTAGCAGTTATAACTTTGTTTGCTTCTAGTTGTTTGCAGATCTGGTTTTTTTTGTTATCTTTTCCAGGATCTTCTCAGGTATTGATGTTAGACTGATCGGTCTGTAGTTTCCTGGGTCTGTTTTTCTTCCTTTCTTGAAGATGGGGACATCAGCCCTTTGCCAATCCTCAGGTACTTCCCCGGTGCTCAAGGATTTTTGAAAGATATGGTGCAATGGTTCTAAGATAACATCTGCCAGCTCCTTCAGAACTCTGGGATGTAATCTGTCTGGTCAGGATGATTTATATTTGTCATGGTTGGATAGGTGTTCTCTTACTATTTTCCTGATTATTTTAATTGCTGTTTCTAGTTTTTTGCAGTACCGTAGTTTCCGGCGTATAAGACTACTTTTTAACCCATGAAAATCTTCTCAAAAGTCAGGGGTCATCTTATACGCCGGGTGCTGAAAATTTAGGGACAGGGCTGGCTGGAAAACCTGGAGCGGATCTCCCATTTAGTCTGCGCAGGGAAAGCGGGACCAATTGGAGAAGAAGCTGCAGTCTGTGATTTTTTACAGGCTGGGGTCTGGGCGTCTTTTCTTCTAAAGTTGAAGACCAGCTGTAGTATATCCCAACTTGAAAGGCAGGTGGGGAAGCCAGCAGCCAGAGCAGCAGCTTAGCTCTAAGGACACATTTGACTCAGGAACTGGGCGGGCTGGCTGGAAAACCTGGAGCGGATCTCTCTTTTTTTTTTTAATCCCATTTATATCCTGCCCTTCTCCGAAGACTCAGGGTGGCTTACAATTTAAAGCACAAATCAATGTGCTTAGCAATAGCCTTCATTCTGTGTATATGCCTGTTTAATAGGGCTTTCACACACACCCCAAGCAGCATTATTACAAAGTCAGCTTATTGCCCCCAACAATCTGGGTCCTCATTTTACCTACCTTGGAAGGATGGAAAGCTGAGTCAACCTTGAGCCTGGTGGGATGCGAACCTGCACTAATTGCAGGCAGCTTGTGTTACTTAAGGCTCTGCGCAGGGAAAGCTTTAGAGTGAATTAGGAAAAGTGAAAAAATGAATTAATAAAATAAGGAATGGTTGCTGGAATCAGGGGCTGCCACAAAGAAGAGGGAGTCAAGCTATTCTCCAAAGCACCTGAAAGCAGGACAAGTAGTAACGGATGGAAACTAATCAAGGAGAGAAGCAACCTAGAACTAAGGAGAAACTTCCTGACAATTAGAACAATTAACCAGTGGAACAACCTGCCTCCAGAAGCAGTGAATGCTCCAACACTGGAAGTTTTTAAGAAGAGACTGGACAGCCATTTGTCTGAAATGGTATAGGGTTTCCTGCCTTTGCAGGGGGTTGGACTAAATGACCTCCAAGGTCCCCTCCAACTACTACTACTACTTCTTCTTCTTCTTCTTCTTCTTCTTCTTCTTCTTCTTCTTCTTCTTCTTCTTCTTCTTCTTCTTTTCTTTTTCCTTATTCTTCTTATTATTATTTAATCCATTTGCACTGTTTTATGTTTACACGTTTGATGACAAACAGCCTTATGTTTATAAGTGACAGTTTTCCTACTAAGCACCTGCATGTCATAAGCATTTGAATTAAAATTACCATATTAAAATCAAATCTGATGTTTTTTAATTTTTATTTGGTGTGCGTTGGAAGAGGTGTAGTCTTATACGGCGAGTATAGCCCAAACCCTATAATTTAACAGGAAATGTAGGGGGCCGTCTTATACGCCCAGTCGTCTTATACGCCGGAAAATACGGTAGTTTATCTGGTATGTTGGGCTATTTCTTTTTCTGTGAGGACTGATGCAAAGAAGGAGTTAAGCAGCTCTGCTTTCTCCCTATTGCCTGTTACTTCCTTGCCATCTTCTCTCTTTAGTGGACCTACAGTTTCCTTGACTTTTTTCTTGTTGTTAATATGTTGAAACTTTTTTTTATTATTCTCGATTTCTGTTGCAAATCTTTGTTTATTGAGCCTTTGCTTTCCTGACTTCGCCTTTGCATGTTCTGGCTGTCTGCTGATAATCAGCCTTAGTTACAGTATGTGTCCCTCTTTCCATTGTTTGTACTTGTCTTTTTTGTCTTTCAGTTTGTCTGAGAGATCTTTGTGCAGCCATGGTGGTTTGTTATTTTCATTGTGAAGTGCTTCTAGAAGTATACAGCTCAACTTTCTCCCCCCCCAAAGTCAACGAAATTTTATTTGAATACTAGCATCACTAAGTACCTAATTATACATCTTTGCATTTAACAAGATGATTTTTTAAAAGTGAACATAAGACTCAGAGGTTCTGGATCACAGCAAAGAAAGATAAGCTCTTAATCACTGAAGTACCTCTTGGCACTGGAAGTAATCCCCCATCTACATTATTTGTCAAGTTTCCTCAAATTGATATCCTGCAAATTATTTCAGATGACAAACTGCTTTGAATGTTACCCTTCCCATCCCACCTAGCAAATATTGCAGGTTTGCATCAAACAAAATATATTTCCGTGCCCTATTCAACTGGAGCAGCATATGCATTCCAGGCTATAAACAAACAGATTTGCAGTAATTGTGTTTTTATGGCAATGTTGAACATACCTTTTCTGGGTTCAGTTTTAGTTCTTTTGGTATTATAACACCTACACTAGCAAAAGCTTCATTGATTTCATACAGATCCACTTGATCCAATGTCCAACCAGCTTTTTCAACCTACAGAAGATCAAGAAGCTTGTTCAATTAACACCGTTAAAAAAATCATGGCTGAATTCTGTTAGAAAGTTCTATTCCCCCCCCCCAAATATATATTTGTAATACTTAATAGATAAATGAGATTCTGGTTACAAACACAATGTTCATTTCTAATAAACAATGATGCTCAAATCAGTATTTAAGATATTGTGCTGAAATAAACTCTAATCTCAAATTTAACCACACACACAGGATAAGCCCACAAATGCATACAATTCCAATGTCTCCACTGATGCTGGATTCATCCCCTTCTATAGCTATGAAAAAATGCACAATTCAATTAACTCTTGAGTGTTCAGTCTTCACTAATGATGGATGCAATTGTTTTCTTTCCACAAAAGCATAGGTGACCATGCACAATTACACACACACAATTTAATATGCAGAAAAAATACCTGGAAAAATTCAGTAACAGAGAGTTAATGAAACATTAGTAAAGCTATCATAATTCATCAGGATTGGGACAGGTTATACATATTATGGTATGAATATACTATGCTTAAAAAACAATTTAATTTTCAGAATTAATGCTTTAATTCAGTGAATGGACACTGTACCTACTTACAGCTTTTCTTATTGTCGTGATGAGTACTATCGCCATAAATGCAGGATCAATACCAGCTTGAGCTGAAGACACAATCCGTGCCAAAGGAGTGAGATTTCGTTTAACTGCTTCTGATTTTTTCATAAGAATTACAGCAGCAGCCCCGTCACTTATACCTGAAGAGAAAAAAAAATATTAACTTTTTAGGTTGGATATATAGATGCTTTTTTAAAAAGTTCATATTTAATTGAAGAGTAGATAGTACCAGAATCAAAATTTTTGCAATTGTAGTTAATGATCAGTAGCACAGTTCTTCTTCTTCTTCTTCTTCTTCTTCTTCTTCTTCTTCTTCTTCTTCTTCTTCTTCTTCTTCTTCTTCTTCTTCTTCTTCTTCTTCTTCTCCTTCTCCTTTCCCCCCCATTTTGAGGAAGATGGTCTTAGAATTAGGTATAAATTTGCATGGTTTTTTTTGTTTTTGCTTTAGTTAAATCTACTTGCATTCTTCCTCTGCATTCTTCATCCAAGACCTTAATCACAACACCACACTCCAATAATTCATGTTTCTTCCATTAAATTCAAACTATATTAATTGAATTAGAAAAATGTCTCCCCCCCCCTTCATCCAAGTGAAATAAAGTTAGATTGCGAAAACTGGAATAGATGATTTTATGGCCTATCTTTACATTGCTCAACAAACCAACCTGAGGCATTTCCTGCAGTCAGAGTTCCTGTCCCATCGGTTACGAAGCAAGGTTTCAGCTTTGCCACTGTTTCTATGTTGCACCCATGGCGAGGATGCTCATCTACTTTAACTTCTGTGGGACCTGTCAAAAACAAGAATTTCAGCAGCAGCCATTTTATACTTGGTGCAAAAAAAGGAAAAGTGCAATTTTCCTATTAGAAATTCTAGTTCTCGTGCTTTTTTTCAAAGATACACACTGTCCTTACCGATGGTATTTAACATTTGATAAACTGTCAAAGATGTATAAGGGTGTGGCAAACATACGTTGGAAATGTAATTAGCAGTTTTATCATCTTTGGTAGAAATGTAAAAAGGCTAAGAAATACTGGGATGAAATATGTATTCAGAGAATTCTTGGAATAAATGCACAATTGAAATCAGAATTTTTTTTAGGCTTGATAGATAAACGCTTTGAAAAAAATGGGTCTGTTTTTATTCATCAGTAAGACTTTTGTATGCACAGGGATGGAAGGACACACAGATATACCTGCAAACGGAAGAATTGATGGTGAAATGAATGGAATTGGTGGAGATGGCAAAACACTTTGATCAAAGACAAGACTCTTATCTAGCTTTGTTTCCACGTGGAAACCACTTTTAGATTTTTTTGCTTGAAACCCAAGACAAATGAAACTTTGATTTTGGCATTTGACAATTAGAACTGTTCATGACTATAGAAGTACTGTGTGTTACTGTTAGTCTTAGAGGTTACACTATGTTACGTTTGTACCTCTAGCAAAGAAAGTGGGAAGTCATAATTTTCCATCTGTTTTTCCTTTTCTGCACACCTAACCTTATTCCCTTGACTTTTTCTTTTCTACTTCTTTATTTTTCTATTTTCTTACATTTTATTCGTTAACACTTTTAATAAACTTTTATTTTTTTAATTTTTTTAAAAAAATGCATTGCCCTTCAATAAACAATTGTAGAAGAGTCATCTGCAGTAGCATTTTATCCTGGAACCTCTAATGTCCAGTTCACAAGCTATATACTATATGCTTCTTCTTATTAAAAATATTAATATTATACTTATTTTTCTCTTTGTATGACAATGACTATTAGCCAACTTTTCAGTGACTACAATTTTCTTCATTCCTTGTGTTCTAGTCTAGAAGTGATAAACTGAGTTCATGCGTTAAACCATAGAGCATCAAGTTACGAAACCTGCTGTCCTTAGGATTGCTGCATACTTCTAGCTTGCCAACTGTGCAAGAGTTTTTGAATCCACAGGTGTTCCTTTATCAACGCGAGAGCAGAAACTGTTGAAGAGTTGTTTTGACGAACTAAAATTTTTTCTCATAATAATTACTGGAAGATATATTGTACAATGTGACCTGAACTGTCAGAGGGGGAAGGGCAAGTTTCATTCTTTTAATTAACTGCTTCCCACCATTTTCTCAGAGATAGCTTTAATTCTATCGTACTGGTTTGCTAATGCCTAATAAAGTTAATGTTAGAGAACGCAATGCCTCTGGTGTTTTGCTTCGTTGGGCTTCTCAGCCGGAACTTGACATAGGAGTTCTACTTTGGGGTTTAAGTACAGTATGAACCTAATAATCTATTTTGCTTGGTTGATTTTGGCTCAGGATAAGATGTAAAGTTTGTCTCCTGTGATTTATTCAACAGATCACTATTAAACAAATTTTAACATAGAAAAATATATTAAACTCATAATAAGGTCTCCAAAATTGCCTTAGTATATCTTGAAATTAACTCACGAGAAATTCTAAAGTTCAGCGGGATTATTCTTTAAATTACTATTAAATTAATACAATTTTTTGTAAAAAAATACACAGTGTATCAGGAAGTAACTGGTTTAATCTATGAACCACTTCAAAATTGACAATGTGGCAGCAATATATTAAGTCACAGAGTTCTACGTTGGGCTTTAGATACAGTATGAACCCAGTTTATGTTGTTTGGTTGATTTTGGCTTAGCATAAGATGTAAAGTTCATCTGCTGTGATTTATTCAATAGATCACTATTAAAAAAACTACAGTGTAGAAAAATATATTAAACTCATAATAAGGTCCCAAACATTGATTTAGTATGTCTTGAAATTAATTCACAAGAAATTCTAAAATTCAGGGGGATTATTCTTTAAATTACTATTAAATTACTGGTAATACATTTTTTTTACAAAAATACATGGTATTCTATCAGGAAGAAACTCTGGTTCAATCTATGAACCACTTCAAAATTGACACTGTGGCAGCAATGAATATTAGATGACATTTTTTCCAGATCTGTAATTATACTTCTCTTTCCAAAATCTAGATGGTTATTAACTGGCAGGACATAATGGTTACATTCATAAATTATCTTCATCTAGCAGTAAAGACTAAGTAAATACGCTTGAGGTTACTAAGTGTCCCTTCCTTTCCCAATACACCAATTATTCTAATTTATGAGGAAGAATTGAAGCAAATAAAAATGAATACAAAAGTGGGTCATAATACTTAGAAACAGGTCCCAGTCCCTTGTCCAGTATGTCAAACTGCTCACTGACCTTTTCTAGAAGGTACAGAAACAGGTACAATCTCTTTATTAAAATATCCACCCTTCTGGGCATTTTCAGCCTTATTTTGAGACATTACAGCCTGCTGGTCTTGTTCTTCTCGACTGACCTTCCATCGTTTGGCCACATTTTCAGCTGAAACAATTAAAAAATACAGTAGATACTTTAATCACAATGCATCACAATGCAGTTATTGTATACTTATTACATTTATTACCCTGAATCTTCAAATACTGAGAGAGAATACATTGTTTCCAGCACGTAATATTCACACATTCGTACCAGTTTTCCTCTCATCCTTGTAATGTTTGCTTTCTGTCCACTCTTCCTTTTTTTTGGTGAAATCAAGTAGGGACACGCTTTCATCTAACCTTTTTGAAAAAGCTATTTCCACGTGGCTTACCTGTAACACCCATGTGATAACAGTAGAAAGCATCTGTCAAGCCATCTACGATAATACTGTCTCGCAAGGAGGCTTCCCCCATCTTCACCCCACCACGCAGATGAATGACATGAGGAGCCTGGGGGGAAAAAGCATTTTGATCCATTTAGAACATTGAAAGCAAATTTCGTTGCAACTGGATAGAAATAATCTCTGGAGTGCCCATTCTCACTGTATGACTCTTCTGTTCATCTGCCATTAGTAAATCTAATATACAGAAGCAATCTCAACTCAGTTGTAGAGCACATGCTTTGTACACATGAGGTCTCGGCTTCGATCCCCGATATTACCCAGTAGAAGAATCACACGATATGTATGAAGGCGAAAGAGTGTAAGAAAAAAGAAGCTTCCATATTGCTTGAATGAATGAACCTTTATTGTCAAAGTACAACCTGTATACATTGAGATTGGCTGAGCCTCCCTTCGTGCCCCCACCACCACAGCTCACAGTGACAACAAACCCACCATCTTGTTACACCATGTGAGCTAATTGCACAACACACCGGCTTCGCAAGTCACTCATACATAAAGTTATTTCCCGTTCAAGAGCCTGACAGCCCATGGATGGAAGCTGTTCTTCAGCCTGTTGGTATGGCTGGCTATACTCCTGTATCTCCTACCCAATGATAAGAGAGTAAAGAGGTACCGACCAGGGTGTGAGTTGTCCCTGAGAATTTTCCTCACTCTTCCAAGGCAGCGAGCCCTGGCAATGTCATCCAGTGGTGTCAGGGGACAGCCCACAATGTCTTGGGCTGTGCTCACCACCCTCTGTAATGCTTTCCTATTTGCGGCTGTCAAACCAGCATACCAAACCACAATGGAGTACGAGAGGACGCTCTCTATAGTAGACTGGTAAAAGAAGGTCATTAGCCATTGTTCTACCCTGTTCTTCCGCAAGACCCTGAGGAAGTGGAGTCTCTGTTGGGCCTTTCTGGCCAGCTGGGTTGTACTGACTTTCCAGGTAAGATCTTCACAGAGGTAGACTCCCAGGAATTTAAAGGAAGAAACTCTTTCCACACAGCCCCCCCCCCCGATGTCGAGTGGGGCAGGTTCCTCTCTTTTCCTCCAGCAGTCTAGCACCATCTCCTTTGTCTTGCCAATGTTCAGGTGCAAGTTGTTCTCTAAACACCATAGGGATAGTTTTTGTACCTCCCCCCTGTGTGCTGTCTCATCTCCACCTGTAATAAGACCCACTACGGTGGTATCATCTGTGAACTTAATGATCGCAGTGGATGGGTCAGACAATGCACCATCCTATGTGTACAGTGAGTACAGGTAGGGGCTAAGCACGCAGCCCTGTGGCGAGCCCATGTAAAGCTTCAAGGGGGTGGAAGAAACAGACCCGACCCTCACTGTTTGTAGCCAGTCCCTTAGAAAGTCTTTAATCCAATTGCAGACGGAGGGGGGGAAATTCAAGTCAGTCAGCTTTTTCATAAGGATGAAAGCCGAGCTATAATCAATGAAAAGCATCCTGACATAGCTTCCAGGTTTCTCCAGATGGCTTGCTATAGAATGTAGAGCAGTAGCTATGGCATCATCTGTCAACCTATTCCCCCTGTAGGCAAACTGATGTTTGTTGAAGTCCGGTGGGAGGCATGTCCTAAGATGTTGGAGAACCAGTCTTTCAAAGTATTTCATCACTACAGTCGTCAATGCAACAGGTCTGTAGTCATTCAGGTTTTCTTCGGGACTGGGACAATGGTAGCTGCTTTCAGGCATGATGGTACACAGGCCGTTTGCAAGGAGATGTTAAAGATCCTTGTCAGGACCCCTGCTAATTGATTAGCACAATTCTTAACCACTATCCCTAGTACCCCATCTGGGCCTGCAGCTTTGCTGGGATTCACAGCCTTCAATACAGCTCTCACTTGGTGTTCATACAGAGTGAGTGGCTGAGAATCAGAAGGCCGGCCAGCAGAGGCTACGGGGTTTGGTCTTTTCACCTCATAGCGAGCGAAGAAGATATTCAGCTCCTCTGCCAACGAGGCATCGGTATTAACCATGTTCCTCATGTTGCCCTTATGGTTGGTTAGGTGCTGCAGTCCCTGCCACACTTGCTTTGGGTTGTCGTCTGCTAGGTGGTTCTCCACCTTGTGTTTATATTGTTGGATTCGAGCTGAGAGGAAGGTGAAGGCTTGAAATGAGCTGAAGAATATTTCACTTTAAGATTAGTGGTATATCCAGTGCAAAGAAGTATACACACCCACTATATGCACAATAATCTCCCTGCTATTTTTTAGCAGAAGCAACAGTGAGACAAAAGGATCAGAAGAACAGTTTGGCCTCTGCCATGGAAGTTTCAGAAGTCATTGTCCCATTCAAAGATGAAATGTCCAACGTCCAAATGCCATCAGCATGAAGGAATGCCAAACAGCAGTATCTCTTCTTTGCTGATTGTGTTTGTGTATGTGTATGTTTGTGTATGCATGCAATGATTTTTATATATATAAAACCCTAACCCTATGTATTATTACTTCCTTTGGTGGGAACATGAAGTGCTAAACTATTTAGCGCAAAGTGATAATCCTTCTGAAGAAATAACATGGCTGTGAGTTTTTAAAAAAAATTACATCATGTTTTATAAACCTTTTAAACTTCAAGAAGCTTTATAAACCCGCCAAAATATGTCCTTATATCTTAATCCAAAAATATCCTGGTTTATTCCAGATTTGCTTTTGTACCTTGCATGAATCAGAAAGTAACCTCACAAAGCAGGATTACTTGATCTCCAGTGTTTGAATGTTTAATTTATGTGTTGGCCTTTGGCTGTAATAATAAATTGATTGATTGATCTCCAGAGTTGTATTCATAGAAATTTCATCACTCAAAGGTTTGGATATTGGTGATGTTCATATATGATTTGTTTTTGGCATCGAGCCATGCTCTGTTTAGCAAACTGTGGTTTAATAACTCTGGCTTAAGCTTGTGTGCCAATAAGTATCTCAAATCAGTGAGGGGCTGGACATGGCCCAATTCTGTCAAGCCTCAGTCCACTGAAGCCCAACCTCTTACTGGTTGGGAATGTAGCTGGCGAGATAGAAGTCACCCTTGATAAACGCCTAATGTGCAGCTTGTGTACTGTTTAATGCAGTAATTCACCCATGGAAATCATTCTTCCGTGCCTTTACGGCATAACCTTTCTAGAAGCAGCAAGCCTTAACCTCTATGAAAATCAAGCAGCCTTACCTTGCTCATGTTTTCCATTCCACCAGCCACCACAATACTGGAATCTCCTGTCATAATAGACTGAGCCCCGAGACATACAGCTTTCAGGCCTGATCCGCAGATCATTTGACAACTCCAAGCTGGTATCTCATATGGAATCCCTGCCCCGACACTGGCCTGTCGAGCAGGATTCTGGCCAGCACCTGCAGACATAAACACACAGGGACAACCATGCTAAATTCTTTCAGCTCATTCTCCTACCTCACCTCTCAGTGCCAGACAGGTGCCCATGTTATCTGCCTGTAACGTTACTCATAACCAGTTTGAGTTTTAAACAGTGGCGTAGCGTGGGTTGTCAGCACCCGGGGCAAGGCAACCGGAAGCGGAAATAGAGGGGCGGGCGGGCGGTGACGTCACGGGCTGAAAAGACGCGCCCCGCAGCGGCGTAGACTTTCCAAGAAGAGTCGCGCGCATGCGGGATGCTTCCGGGTCCCTCTTGAGGGCGGCTGGGCGGGGCTCCGACCTGCAAGAGCCGCTGCATTCAAGCTCGCACGTGAGCCCCGCTAAATAAAGCCACGCATGCGCACGAAGCTAGGCCGGCCGGCCAGCAGGTCCGTCTTCGCTCGGCCAAACCTGCCAGGGCGCCTGCGGGGCGCTTGCGGTTGGCCTGAGCCTGGGCGGAGAGTTGGCCGCTTCTATTTATTTTATTCAGTTTATGTGGCCGCCCATCTCACTTGCCGGACTCATTTCGCTTTGCAAGAAAGAGCAGCTCGAGAGCGGAGCCAAGCCAACTCTGTGCAGCCCTTGGGGCTCCCTGAGCAGCTCAGTGCAAGCGCGCCCCCCCCCAGATGTTGCGCCCGGTGCGGCCGGCCCCCCCTGCACCCCCCACGCTACGCCACTGGTTTTAAATTAATAACCCGACTCTTGTTTCTAGGCACTGCTTTGTAAAAATGAATGTTTGACTCTTCCTTACAATGCCCATGTCTTAATTTTACAAGTTACTTTTATTCTCAATTCTCTTAGGCTGACCTTCATTGTCTTTGGGCTATATTTCAACACTGCTGTGCACAGGTGAAGGCAGTGTATTGTTTTGGTTTTTTGCTTTTAACCTTCAGTGTAATGTGAATGTGAAGTTTATTCCAAGGGCTGTCTGCATTCATAGGAATTTGCCCACGTTTTATGACCAAAATCAGCCAAATAGTTTCTGTTTCTGAGGACTGGATCAGTTAGATCTCCTCACTCTTAGCGCAGCACCTTAATCACTACACCATACTGACTCTCATAGAGAAGCATATTCATGTCAAGAAACTGGAGAAGGCTGAGGAGAAAAAGACCAATGGGATGCAAAGCAGTAAAAGTAGGGGCAAGAATACAGGCAGATAGAACAGACTGACACATTGCTGATTTAACACACCCAGAATTGTGTGAGACCTAGAATATATGGGAAGAAAGTACAATTTATAATAAGTAAAATTCATTTGTGTGTACGTGCGTGTAATTTCTGCATTACAAAAATGAACAGAAGAGGCCACATCAAAATCCTGGATAAATGCTTCATCAGGTTCATACCTGCTGCCAATACCTGTCCAAGTATAACTTCAGATATTTCTTTAGGATCAATTTTTGTCCTCTCCAACAATTCTTTAATGACTACTGAAGCCAATTCATGGGCGTGCAGGGTTGACAAGGAACCATTGAAGGATCCTAGATAAAAATCAGAAATAGATGTTTAATTTTACTCTATTCCATCTTTCCTTTTATTCTATTCTTCTTTTAAGCATTCTAGGTAACAAATACAGATTACAATTCTAGGAAAGTAAACAAATATTATATTTTTATGGGTATACTTGGGGCTTAAGTTATATCTATATTGTTCATTAAAAGCCTGGCATTTTATTTTATTATCTGGTCTAATGTACTGTCAAGACCTGATTCTTCAAATATGGTAGCATTTTCTTAGTCTTCCAGAGTTATGTATAATTATGTGTAGTGTATACCTTTTTAAAGGGACATGGTGGCTCAGCGGGTTAGGACTCTGAGCTTGTCAATCAGAAGGTCGGCAGTTTGGCGGGTCAAATCCCGAGTGCCGTGTAACAGAGTGAGCGCCTGTTACTCGTCCCAGCTTCTGCCAACCTAGCAGTTCAAAAGCACGTAAAAATGCAAGTAGAAAAATAGGGACCACTATAGTGGGGAGGTAACAGTGTTCCGTGCGCCTTTGGCGTCTAGTCATGCTGGCCACATGACCACAGAGATGTCCTCGGACAAGCGTTGGCTCTTCGGCTTTGAAACGGAGATGAGCACTGGCCCCTAGAGTCCGAAACAACTAGCACGCATGTGCGGGGGAACCTTTACCTTTACCTATACCTTTTTATATATACATAAGTCAGTTCTATGCCAAAAATTAAACAGAACCACTAGATTCATTTATCATCCTGCAGTAGAAGGCTTTAATAGGGAGAACACTATTCCAGTTGTCATACCTAGTAAAGTTCAATAAATGCATTTTGTGTATCTTTGTTACATCCTTATGCTAAATAGGACTCAAACTATTTGAACGAATAAAATTTATTTGCAGCTCTTTCAATTAGAAAAACCTGGGCAGTCTAACTTTTAATTATGCGTACAAGAGACTCCATTGTTTGTTAAATATAATCAAGAATTATTCATATATCTAACCTCGATGTCTTACATAGTTGTTTAAGAACCTGATTTCAGATTTTTTAAAAAAATTCTTACCATACAAAACTCTAGGAAAGGTCTTATGAAATATAAAAGGCCAAAAGAATTGGCCAACTGTACTCATGCCATCAGAAGGCAGCAGACCCCGTCAGCCAAGAAATTCTGGCTGGCGGGGTCCAGGAAAAGAGCCTTTTTCTGCTGTGACTTCCACCCTTTGAAATATCTCGATTGCAGACAAATAAGGGAGCCAAGAAACAAAGATGCGAAGCCACCTCGAGCTTTGTGGAGGACAGATTGAAGGAATGTCAGTGTAGCATTGAGCGGTAAGAAAATAGGTTAGAAGAACGATTTAGCCTGCTATTATGCATACAGAAGCTACATTTCAATCTTGTTTAAACTCAGTCGGGTTTCCAGACATAGCGTTAGACAGCGGTGTCCATTTCCAATCTGTTATCCGAATAGTTTTTAACTGTTAAATAAGCAGGTAACAAAGCCCTACTACATACATCCTCGCCCTCGCAGTTCTAGAGTTCTCTAGCCCTCTCGCGGGACATCCGTAGTACAATTCCTACCACAATCCTACTACCTCGGCTCATTTTCTTCTCTTTCTGCCACGAGCAAGGAAAAAAGTACAGAATTTCCTCCCCTAACAGGCAGCATAGACGGGGGAGGGGGGGGGAATGGGCGAAGGCAAATTTCCCGCAGGCATCAGAATGAATGGACCACTCAAGGTTGGGAGCAAGCGTAACGTCGGTCCATGAAAACGCCCGTTTCAGAGCAATGCGAGATCGAGGCACGAAATAGCTCCGGTAGTAGTTTCTACTCACCGACCGGGGTCCTTGCAGCAGCAACGAAAACAACGTCCTCGTCCTCGCAATTCATGATGCCTCAAGTCCCGTCGCTCCTTTGCTCTGGGCAAACTTCCCAGCGCCTCTGTTATACTCAGGCAGCGATGCTCACCCTAAAATATCTCATTGATTACCCTGGGCCCCGCCCATCTCTTACTTGGACTAGGATGGCTAGAGTAGACCGAAAGGGTGGTCGTCGTCACGTGACAGAAACACCTAGCCAATCAGGCTTTTGTATTGGCAGAGAAATTCAGAGGTTTGTTTTAACTTTGCAGGCAACAATCACAATTCAGTCTCATAAGTGAAATGTTGGAGCATTTACTCATGTGTCTATAAACCTGAACTGGGCAAATTGGTGCATCATAGGGTCAAACATTTTTCACGAGGCAACTGGACTTTCTTGTTGTTGTTGTTTTCTTTGAAGACGTTTCACTTCTCATCCCAGAAGCTTCTTTTTAATCAAGGTACTTGATTTTTAATCAAGGCACTACAGAATGTGTCCAAAACGTACAGAATGTGTCCAAAATACAGGACATATGACTCCTGTGGTACAGAGGTTTGGCAAATGTTATAAAAATTTCATGAGATGAAAATTATAAAGTATTTTATGACAACACAAAACTGCATAAAAGATTTCTTGTGATCAGCTTCTATTGTTTGACTGTGCTATACAGTTCAATGTGGGCTATTCTGAAGGCAGATACATCTTTGAGTATCTCCCTGAATTTTAAAGAATTTTTCAAGTACATTAGAAGCTCTTATTTATTTATTTAGCGTATGGCTGGTCACACACAGAATTAAAAGCACTTCATATTTACAAGTTAGAACAGTTAAAACAATTTTTTTTAAAAAAAGAAGCAATTATAAAACCTAAGAGGAAAACAGAAATAACATTTCAGAGTTTCATGTCGAGTTTGGAGATCCAGTCAGTAGCTGCCGTTGTTACGCAGAGGAAGTCCTTAAAATCTCCTGGGTATCTTCTATTAGTGCATTCCCTCACTATATGTTGGATAGTCTGTCGGGGAGCCCCGCAATCACATTGTGCTGAAGGTGTCTTTCCCCATTTATACAGAGAATCGGCACACACCCCATGAGTCGTTCTAATTCTATTGTATGTCACCCATATGTGTCGGGGTAGATTAAATCCTGGAGGTATACTATTAGGATTAATATGCTCAGATATATCTTGGGAGGTATAGCTACTCCATGCTTCCATCCATTTTTGTATAGTGCTCTGATGTTCGGCCAGCAGCTTAAGCGCTCTGCCACTGTTGAAAGCATTGAGGAATCTGATAAGGAAATAACTCTTGACAAAGGGTTATTAAGCCAAAGGGTCACTGGTTGTCCAGAGAATACAGTAATAAAGAGCAGCTAACCAGATAAATACCATGGTAAGGTATTAAATGGTAAGGAGCACAATATGAAATCTGTCTTAAAATAAATCATATCACAAATCACATAATTCGCAGCACTCAATGAAGTCATTATCAATCAGTTCCAAAAAATTACCAGTGAAATTCCGAGTGAACTTGTTAAAAATTATTTTAGGTTTTGTGGTTGCTACAAATTATATAACCTGGGATTACTCTTGAATTCAATAGTTCTCTTAGTGCTTCAGACTTTTCATAATTCAAGGGACCTGTGAACATGGCTAATTCTCTATTTAAGGCCACTTTAAGGTTTTTTACAGGTAGTCCTCGACTTATGATCACAACTGAGCCCAAAATTTCCATTGCTAAGCAAGGTAATAATCAACTGGCGGCTTTTTTTTTTAGGTTAACAGGATTATATGGTGGAAATACCTTTGTTCAAGGTGGTCAGTGATATTGGTAATGCATCAAAATAACAGCAACTAAGACATGTATGTGCACTAATCATAATTACAGTTCTTATACTTCAAAGCTACAGTTGCAAGAAAAAGTATGTGAACCCTTTGGGATTACGTGGAGTTTTGCATGAATTGGCCATAACATGCGCTCTAAACGTCATGTAAGTCACAACAATAGAAAAACACAGTCTGCTTAAAATAATACTACACAAACATTAGCTGTTGTCATGTTTTAATTGAACATAAGATGGAAACATTCACAGTGCAGGGTGGGAAAAGTATGTGAACCCCTAGCCTAATGACTTCTCCAAGAGCTAATTGGAGCCAGGAGTGAGCCAACCTTGACTCCAATCAGTGTGATGATATTGGATGTGTTGCTGACAGCTGTCCTGCCCTTTAAAAACACACACCTGTTTTGGGTTTACTGGTCTCAAGAAGCACTGTCTGATGTGAACCATGCCTCGCAGAAAAGAGCTCTCAGAAGACCTACGATCAAGAATTGTTGACTTGCATGAAGCTGGAAAGGGTTACAAAAGTATCTCCAAAAGCCTTGATGTTCATGTGTCCACGGTAAGACAGACTGTCTACAAATGGAGAAAGTTTAGCACTGTTGCTACTCTGCCTAGGCGTAGTCGTCCTGTAAAAATGACTGCAAGAGCACAGCACATAATGCTTAATGAGGTAAAGAAGAATCCTAGAGTGTCAGCTAAAGACCTACAGAAATCTCTGGCACATGCTAACATTTTTGTTGACACATCTACAATACGGAAAACATTAAACAAGAATGGAGTACATGGGAGGACACCACGGAGGAAGCCATTGCTGTCCAAAAAAAAAAAATTGCAGCACATTTGAAGTTTGCAAAAGAACACCTGGATGTTCCACAGCACTACTGGCAAAATATACTGTGGACAGATGAAACCAAAATTGAGTTGTTTAGGAAAAACACACAACACTGTGTGGAGAAAAAAAGGCACAGCACACCAACATCAAAACCTCATCCCCACTGTAAAACATGGCGGAGGGAGCATCATGGTTTGGGGCTGCTTTGCTGCCTCAGGGCCTGGACAGATTGTTGTCATTGATGGGAAAATGAATTCCAGAGTTTATCAGGACATTTTGCAGGAAAACGTACGACCATCTGTCCGCCAACTGAAGCTCCTCAGAGGATGGGTGATGCAACAGGACAATGACCCAAAGCATACAAGTAATTCAACAAAACAATGGCTTCAACAGAACAGAATATGCCTTCTGCAGTGGCCCAGTCAGAGTCCTGACCTCAACTCGATTAAAATGCTGTGGCATGACCTTAAGAGAGCGATTCACACCAGACATCCCAAGAATATTGCTACACTGAAACAGTTTTGTGAAGAGGAGTGGTCCAAAATTACTCCAGATCATTGTGCAGGTCTGATCTGCAACTACAGGAAACGTTTGGTTGAGGTTAGTGCTGCCAAAGGAGGGTCAACCAGTTATTAAGTCCAAAGGTTCACATACTTTTTCCACCCTGCACTGTGAATGTTTCCATCTTATGTTCAATTAAAACATGACAACAGCTAATGTTTGTGTAGTATTAATTTAAGCAGACTGTTTTTCTATTGTTGTGACTTACATGACATTTAGAGCGCATTTTATGGCCAATTCATGCAAAACTCCACGTAATCCCAAAGGGTTCACATACTTTTTTCTTACAACTGTATACTAGCCATGACAGCCGACCACACCTGGCTGTAGTGCACCAACAATCTTTATTGTTGGTTGGCATAGCAGTGACCTCTGTGTTCATTGGCCACCTAGCACTGACATGTTCCGCCTGTTTTTTCCACTTTTATTTTAATATTAAAAAAAATGAGGTAGCCCATTCAGAGTCAAAGATACTATGCGTAAGACAGAGAAAGGTTGAGCCTTCTGCCCTGCTTTGAGCTCTCATTACCCAAAGAAACATCTGCAAGAGAACAACCAAACTCAGAGCACTAAAGACCCCACAGTTTAACCCTGAGCTACAAACATTGTCTTCTGTTGGTATTAGCATTTCTGTTTCACCCTCAAATGCAAACTGTAAAAACACACAGACAAAAACCAGAAACAACAAAGATGCCGCAACTGAAGCAGACTCATTTTCAGCTGCTTCTGCTTCCCATGATTGGATCTGGGAGAGAAAAAGGAAAATCACTTTTCTCCCTAGTTCTGATGTATTCAGTACAATAAGTAAGATGATTACAAAGCTACAACCATAAAAAGAAATGATATGATATGTCTCCATATTAAGCTATGATATGTCTCCATATTAAGCTATAATAATATAATATAATCAGTGGTGGGATTCAGTCGGCTCGCACCACTCCGACAGAACCGGTAGCTAATTTTTTGTTGCCCAGGCCCAGAATGGACTTCTGGAAGCAACATCTACACAGAGAATCGGTTGTTCACATATTTAAATCCCACCACTGAATATAATACAATATAATAATAATAATAATAATAATAATAATAATAATAATAATAATAATAATAATAATAGTGGTAGTAGTAGTAGTAGTAGTAGTAGTAATAGTAATAGTAATCTAAGCCCAACTAAGCCAGCACATATCAGGCAAACCATTCTCTGTATTTCACAAGAAAGTTCTTACTCATAGATATTTAAATTATAATTAATTCTGGTTACCAAAGGATGAACATGTTGAAACTATTATATAGCAGTTCAGATTATTTCTCCTCTATGTACTTCAGTTTGCTGACAAAACAGGCCTTAAATAAATGAATATCTTTCAACTCAAGTCTCAATTTGCAGTATATAACCCTATAGATTGTACAGGAGTTTTTGAAAGGAGGAAATTTACGTTCGAAAGCACGGGTGTCAAACTGCCGGCCCACGGGCCAGTTGCATCATATGGAGGCTGCGCTAACCCCAGCTCCAGCAATGCAAAAAAAGTTGTGATATGTTGCGACACGTCACATGACATGGCAAGTTTGACACCTGTGTTCTAAAGTATAAACATATCGTGACATGTCACTGGTAGAAACAATTGCCATACAACAAATAAGGATAAATTCCTAATCATGTCATCAGACATACAGTTTAAAAAGGTTAGTAAATCAGCAACCTGTTTGAACTGAATGCCAGCAAAATGTTAAAAACAATCACAGTGTGTCCCTATTAAGGATTAGATTAGACTTGTAGCATTGATGAAGGATGCTGATTTTACAACTAGAGTCCACCTTTTTCCAGTTTACCAAGCAGTAGATTGTGGTCAAATGCCTTACTGAAATCTAAGTACGCTATGTCCACAGTGTTTCACTGGTCTACTAATTTAGTCACTTTATCAAAGAATGAAATAAGTTTGGTTTGGCATGATCTGTTTTTAACAAACCTGTGCTGGCTACCAATTATAACTTTGTTTTCTTCTAGTTGTTCACAGATCTGTTTTTTTTTTTGTTATCTTTTCCAGGATCTTCCCAGTGAAGGGTTCTGTAACTGGAATAAAGGGAAATTGTTTAGTCTAAATGTTGCTTTCTTGCTTTCTGTAATTGGCTTTTGCACCAGGGAAATCTCATGCAAGCGTGGGTATTGTGTAGTGGGTCCGACGCAAGAGAGACACCAGCCGGTGTGTGAGTTCAGCTCTTTATTGGAAGGGGAAGTGAACTGAGGAATGAGGGCTACCTGGCCTCCTTATATACCTGGCCAGGTAAGCTAACAGCCAATGGGGTTGGCCCTAGGTTTCCCGCCGAAACTGTCCAGGCCAACGCCCCCTGATGGCTGTTGCTATGCAGATGCCTGCATACATAACACCCCTCCCCCCTTAGAGAAGACCCACATAACAACAACAACATGCAACTACTATAACTATGAGTATATATATAAAAAAACAGTGGTGTCCTTGTGTGAGGGTCACTTGCACACATAGTCCGACAGGTAGGCTGGTGTCCTGTGTGGACGGGTGGATCGTCTGGGTGTGCTTGGCCCCTGGGCTTGGACCGTGGGTTCCTGAGGCCTTTGTGCAGGGCTGCAAGGAACCGGCATCAGGAAGTCCTCCTCCTCTGGTCCCTGCCCTGTGACGTCCTCAGCTGGGTTGACCCCTCCTGGGGTGTGGTCCTCCTGTTGTTTGTGTGCGTTGAGTTCAGGGACGTGTGTGACGCGCTCAGGGGCGTGTGTGACGTGCTCAGGGACTCTTCCTCTGAGCTGATCGATGTGTCGCCTTATGCGTCTGTCCCCCTCCACCCCTACAATGTACGAAAGGGGTCCTGTTTTCCCGACCACTGTCCCCGGAACCCAAGGATGTCCAGCCCCATAGTTCCTTGCCCAGACCAGGTCCCCCAGGTTGAGGACCCTGTGTGTGGGTGATGATGGCAATGGTGATGGTAGTGATGCTGGTGGTGATGGTGATGATGGTGATGTTGCCCTACCGGTTTCGGCTGCTACCCGGTCTGGGTGTAGGCGGTCCAGCTTGGTGATGAGGCGCCGTCCCCATCGCAGTTCTGCTGGGCTCTTGCCGGTAGCCACGCATGGTGTTGTGTGTTGGGCTAGTAAAAATTTGGCCAGTCTGTGGTGCCAGTCCCCGCTGATGATGCGCCGGAGTGCATCTTTGGTCGTCCTTACCATCCGTTCGGCCTGCCCGTTGGTAGATGGATGGAAAGGCGCAGAGGTGGCGTGCCTAATCCAGTTCGCCTTCAAGAACGCCTGGAAATCAGCAGCAGTAAACTGAGGCCCATTATCAGACACAATTACGTCGGGGAGGCCGTGTGTGGCAAAGAGAGCTCTGAGCACCTGGATTGTCCTCCCCGAGGTCATGTTGGGGACAGGGACTACCTCTAACCACTTGGAGTGACTGTCCACCACTACTAAAAATAGTTGACCCTGGAATGGCCCCGCATAGTCAATGTGAATGCGGGACCATGGCGTGTGTGTGGCCTCCCACCGGTGTACTGGTGCATGTGGCACTTCTGGCCTGGATCTCTGGCACGTATAACAGGCCTTGACCCGATCCTCAACCTCCTTGTCCAACCCGGGCCACCAGAGGTAGCTCCTAGCCAGTGCCTTCATCCTGACCACCCCCGGGTGCCCTTCGTGTAAGGAGTCCAATACCCTGGCGCGTAGTGCAGGTGGAATGATGACCCTGCTACCCCAAAGGAGGCACCCTTTGTGTGTGGAGATTTCATTGCGTCTAATGAAATAGGCCTGAAACTCTGGTCCCGGGGATTTGTCCTGCCACCCTGTGCAAACCCATGAGTGCACCCTGCCCATGATGTAGTCTGTGGCTGTGTGGCTGGCAATGTCCTTGGCAAGAACTGGGCACTCGGGTAGTTCCTGCAGGGCTAGGATCTGTGTGGCTGGTGCTGGATCTGGGTCGTGTGTCTAGGGGGAGCCTAATTAGACTGTCTGCGTGGCCCATCTCCTTCCCTGGCTTGTGTACCAGCTTGCAATTGTATGCTGCAAGGAAGATGGACCACCGGAGCATCCTGGGGGACAGAATCTGGGGGGTTTGCCTGTCTGTGGTGAACAGGCCCAGGAGTGGTTTGTGGTCCGTGAAGACAGTGAACTCCCTGCCATATAAGTAATCGTGGAATTTCTTGATTCCTGCCACGATTGCCAGGGCTTCTTTGTCTATTTGGGCGTAGTTTCTTTCTGCTCCAGACAGTGTCCTAGAATAGTATGCTATGGGGACTTGTGCCCCGTTGGGCTCAAGGTGGCTTAGGACAGCGCCCACACCATAAGGGGATGCATCGCAGGAGATACAAATGGGCTTGGACTCGATGAAATGGGTTACTGTGGACTTGTCCGACAGCAATGCCTTCAGGGCCTTGAAGCTCTGATCATGGGTGGCCGTCCAGGCCCATGTTGCCTGTTTGTCTAGCAGCCTGTGGAGCGGTTCAGCGATGGCTGCCTTGTGTGGGAGGAATGTATGGTAGAAATTCAGCAGACCCAGGAATGCCTGAAGCTCTGCTTTGTTCTTGGGTGTGGGTGCTAGTTTGATGGCCTTCACCTTGGATTCTGTGGGGTGGATTCCCCTGGCGTCTACTCTGAACCCCAAAAATTCTGTGGAAGGAACGCCTATGCTGCATTTTTCCTTTTTGAGTTTGAGGCCAGCTGTGCGCAGCCTTGCCAGCACTTCCCTAAGCCTCCCTGCCAGTTCCTCTGCTGATGCTCCTGCGATCAGGATGTCATCAAAATAGGGGCAGACTCCTGGAATGCCCTTGAGTGTCTTTTCCATAACCTCCTGGAAAATGCCGGGAGCAACACTGACTCCAAACTGCAGCCTGTTCACCCGGAACGCCCCCCTATGGGTTACTATGGTTTGGATGTCAGCTGTTTCCCTAGTGACCGTGAGTTGCTGGTACGCCTGTGCAAGATCGAGCCTTGCAAAAATGGCACCGCCTTGGAGGGAAGCGAGAACGTGGCTGACCGCGGGAACCGGGTAAGCGTGCGGGTTTAGGGCGCGGTTCACCGAGCACTTATAGTCGGCGCAGATCCTTATTTCCCCGTTGGATTTGAGGGGGGTCACGATGGGGGTTTCCCACTCCCCTCCATCTACAGGCTCTAAGATTCCCTGGGCCACCAACTTGTCTAGTTCGCGCTCGATTTTGTGTTTGAGCGCAAACGGGACTCGCCGTGGCCGGACCCTAACGGGGGAGACGTTCGAGTTAAGCTTGAACGATATGGGGGTCCCGGTGTACTTGCCTAATGACCCGTCGAAGACGTCGGCGAACTCCTGGCAAACGGCCTCAACGGAGTCCCCCTGGATCCGATGGATCCCGGATACTGAGATTCCCAGGGCCTCAAACCAGTCCAGCCCGACCAGGCTGGCTCTGCGGCCCTCTACCACTACAACGTCCAGGTGCCCTTCGCGACCTTTAAACCCCACTGAAATGGTGGCCTTCCCCTTCACCTTGACCGGCGAATTCTGAAAATCGGTTAGGGTTAATTTAATAGGCCGTAATTTAATCCGTTGCTTGCTTCGGCTAATTATGTGGTTAAGGGTCTCATCTGAAATAATCGAGACCGCTGATCCGGAGTCAAGCTCCATGCTGCAAGGGACACCTTGCAAACAGATTGTTAATCTAATTTTGGGTTTGAGCAGCCGGCGGCTACCCGTGTGGTTAATGGCCAGCCGGCTCTCAACATAGCCAATTTTTGTTTTGGTGGGGGCCCCAGTACCTTCGAACGGCGGTTCCTCTGGCTGCAGCTCGTGGATCTCCTCTCGGGGGCGGCGGCTATGGCAGACGGCGGCTTTGTGGCCTGTTTTCTTGCAGGCCCGGCACGTGGCGGACCGGAACTTGCAGAAGCTGCGCATGTGGTTCCCACCACACCCTGCGCACCTCTGGGGAACGGCAGTGTTGCTGGGAGGCCTGGGCCTGTCTGGGCGTCTGGCTCACTGGTCGGGGGTCGACTTCCGCTGGAGGAGGTCGATGCTCAGGTCGTCCTCCTCTGTGGCCCCTTGCCGGTGGACGCTGGTTACCTGGTTGCCGGGCCGGGTTCCCTGGCAGGCTTGGACAGCCCCGCAGGCCGCTTCGTGGGCTAGGATGGCGTCCTCGGCTTCCTGGAGAGAGACCTCCTCTCTTTCGAACAGGCGCTCCTGCAACCGCCTGTCGCGTAGGCTGCAAATCAGCCGGTCCCGTAGTCGCTCCTCCAAATTTGTGAACCTGCAAGCGACGGCAGCTTCCCGTAGGGCGGCAAGGAAGTCGGCGCCGGTCTCGTCGGGGCGCTGGTCCCTTTTCTCGAATTGTGACCGTGCAGCCACCTTGGAGCGCCGGGGCCTGAAATGTGCGTTGAGCCTGGCCACGAGGTCTCGGTACGCGACGGTGTTGATGGCCTCCTGGGGGAACAGGTTCGTGGCGACTTCCAGCAGCGCTGGTCCCCCAAGGCAGAGCAGGGCGGCCGCCTTTGCACCGTCCTCCGATATCTGATTGAACCGCATGTACAGTTCAACGTGAGCCAGGTAACGGGTCCAGGTTTCGGGGCGGCGGGTCTCGAATTCGCGGGGTTGTCCGGCTCTAGCCATGGCGGCAGTTGATCGTGGATGTGGCACTTGGCGTTGCCGGTTCAGCTGGTGGTCGTGGGGGGAAGAAGGAAAAATGCCTTTCCCTTCAGCTCGCGGAGTGTTTCCCCAGTGACTTCAGCTCTTGGTCGGCAGCAATCCCACCTTCGTCGCCACTATTGTGTAGTGGATCCGACGCAAGAGAGACGCCAGCCGGTGTGTGAGTTCAGCTCTTTATTGGAAGGGGAAGTGAACTGAGGAATGAGGGCTACCTGGCCTCCTTATATACCTGGCCAGGTAAGCTAACAGCCAATGGGGTTGGCCCTAGGTTTCCCGCCGAAACTGTCCAGGCCAACGCCCCCTGATGGCTGTTGCTATGCAGATGCCTGCATACATAACAGTGGGAAACATGTACATGGATGCAATGTACTGAAGGAGGGAATAAGGGAGTGTACAGGAATGGTTGATGTCTTCCTTATGATGTAATGGCTCTGATGTCTTATTTTCATTGGCTAACAAAGTTTATAAAGCAATGCTACTAACTTTCTAAGGTGTGGCACTTCCGGACGTAACTCAGCTAGCGTTCCAGATTGTATGCCACCCAGCTGCTTAATTTGATCAAATAAAGTGCTGCTTGATCAAGGAGTCTCCGCTGGGATTATCTGATTAGATTGATATGATATCTAAATCCAAGTAAGGGACTGGGACCTTACATCAGGTATTGATGTTAGACTGATCGGTCTGTAGTTTCCTGGGTCTGTTTTTTTTCTTTCTTGAAAATGGGAACCACATCGGCCCTTTTCCAATCCTCAGGTACTTCCCCAGTGCTCCAAGATTTTTGAAAGATATGGTGCAATGGTTCTGAGATAACATCTGCCAGTTCCTACAGAACTTTGAGATGTAATCTGTTGGGTCAGGGTGATTTATATTCATCAAGGTTGGATAGGTGTTCTCTTACCATTTTCTTCCTTATTCTAATTTTTCTTTCTAGTTTTTTTGCAGTAGTTTTTCTGGTATGTTGGGCTATAATTTTTGTGTGAAGAAGACTGATGCAAAAAATGAGTTGTCTGCTTTTTCCCTATTGCCTGTTACTTCCTTGCCACCATCTTCTCTCTTTAGTGGACCTACAGTTTCCTTGATTTTTTTCTTGTTGTTAATATGTTGAAAGAAACTTTTTTATTATTATTATCCTTGATTTCTGTAGAAAGTCTTTGTTCATTCTGAGCCTTTGCTTTCCTGACTGTTCTGGTCACCTGCTGATAATCAGCCTTAGTTACAGTATGTGTCCCTCTTTCCATTTTTTGTAGTTGTCCCTTTTGTCTTTCAGTTTGTCTGAGCGATCTTTGTGCAGCCATGCTGGTTTCTTATATTCCTCACTGCCCTGGGCTCTCATTACCCAAAGAAACATCTGCAAGAAAACAACCAAACTCAGAGCACTAAAGACCCCACAGTTTAACCCTGAGCTACAAACATTGTCTTCTGTTAGTACTAGCATTCCTGTGTTCACCATCAAATGCAAACTGTAAAAATATATAGACAAAAGAGAAAAACAAGAAAGATGCCGCAACTGAAGCAGACTCGTTTTGAGCTGCTGCTTCTTCCCATGATTGGATCTGGGAGACAAAAAGGAAAATCACTTTTCTCCCTAGTTCTGATGTATGCAGTGTAATAAGTGAGATGATTACAAAGCTACAACCATAAAAATAAATGATACAGCTGTCTCCATATCAATCTAACCCAACTATACCAACACTCATCAGGCAAACCATTCTCTATATTTCACAACAAAGTTCTTATTCTCAGGTATTTAAATTATAATAGAGTCTGGTTACCATAAGATGAACATGTTGAAACTATTACAGTATATAGTAGCTCAAATTATTTCTCCTCTATGTACTTCAGTTTGGTGACAAAACAGGCCTTAAATAAAGGAATATCTTTCAACTTAAAAAGTCTCAATTTGCAGTATATAATATTATTGATTCTACAGGATTTTTCAAAGCAGGAAATTTATGTTCTAAAGTATAAAGATGTCATGACATGTCACTGCTAGAAACAATTGCCATACATCAAATAAGGGATGAATTCCTAGTCATGTTATGAAACACAGCTTAAAAAGATTAGTAAACCAGCAATCTTTTTGAACTGAATTCCAGGAAAATGTTGAAAATTCACAGTGTGTACCTATTAAGGACTAGATAAGACTAATAGCATTGATGAATTAGAGCGCAACTGTAGACTCTTCTTGTTCAAATAATCGTATCTTACATCAGCAGTTACAATACTGATGTCCAAAGAGGTAAAACATTCAGAATATTCCAAAGTATATTCATGACAGTTGATAAAACAAAGATTACCCTCTTTCCATTTTTTAAAATCATATAGTTTATACTTTCACTGCCTATTATATGGCTGCTGATTGAATTAATTACATTATGATCTTTGTGTGTCCTAAACACTTTTTTTTATTGAAAAGTTTTACAAAGTTTAAGAAACATATAAATTGAACACCCCCCATCACCCCTCCCCACTTCCCAAAGCAGAATACAGGGTATTATGTATAGCAATCTTATACAAACATATGCTAAATAACTATTAAAACAGTAACAAACCTTCCACTCTTTAACTCCCTTATAACAAAACTATAATAACTATAATAACACATATTTTTAATTGCTAGAGATTATTCATAAGCTATTTGAAACTTTTTAGTCCCATATTTATTTTGAATATAATCAATCCATCTTCTCCATTCCAAAATATATTTTTCTTTTGTCTTCATTGGCATTCAGTTCAAAAAGATTGCTGGTTTACTAACCTTTTTAAACTGTATGTTTCATGGTTATAGCTTTGTAATCATCTCTTATTGCACTGCATACATCAGAACTAGGGAGAAAAATCATTTTCCTTTTTGTCTCCCAGATCCAATCATGGGAAGCAGAAGCAGCTGAAAACGAGTCTGCTTCAGTTGCGGCATCTTTCTTGTTTCTGTTTTTTGTCTGTGTGTCTTTGCAGTTTGCATTTGAAGGTGAACACAGGAATGCTAGTACTAACAGAAGACAATGTTTGTAGCTCAGGGTTAAACTGTGGGGTCTTTAGTGCTTTGAACTTGGTTGTTTTCTTACAGCACGTGATGTGGATCACAGGACATGCCTACTCTGTCCCATCTCTTTTTGATTGGAGAGCTGGTCACCACTGGCCATCTCCTCAGCCCACTCAAGGGTCTTGCCCTTGGCCCGCAGGTGGAGCGCATTCCTCTCACGCACCTCTGTACCTACCGTGGCCGCCAGCTGTTCCACAGGTCCATTAGGCTGCTGCCCAGAGCTGCAGGCCCACCCAGCACGGAGGTGAAGTGGTCGGCTAGCAAGCCCCGCGTAGAGGTGGTAGAGCACGCCCAGGGCCAGCAAGCAAAAGGCCACCCCGAGCAGGGAAAGCCAGATCCCCATCGGCGTCATGGCTGCCCAGGCCCAGCATTGATTGGGGGGGGGGAGGCATGGAACCCTAGCTGGGACTGGGGGGCTATGGCACCAATGGGGATCTGGCTTTCCCCGCTTGGGGTGGTCTTTGGCTTGTTGGGTGTGGGCATGCTCTACCACCTCAAGCTTGCTAGCCGGCTGTTTTGCCTCCTTTGTGCTGGGTAGGCCAGGCACTCTGGGTGGCGGCAGCAGCCTAATGGATCTGCGCAAGCTGCTGACAGAGGCAGCCCGAGGCAGGATCAAGGTGTGTCGGGTGCATGAGGCGAACAGGCTCCATACATGGGCCAAGGCCAAGTTCTGTGAGGGGGGGCGAGGAGATGACCAGCAGCGACCTGCTCTCCAACTGCAAGCAGATGGGATGGAATGCACGCATCCAGCGACCTGCATCACATGCATCCCCCCTTCCCTATTCTGCCTGCTGCTGGAGGGCTGGCCCGGTATTGGCAGCGGAGCCCCAGAGTGCATCAGTCGAGGCGCTGGCAGGCTGTGGCTGCTGATGGAAACTGTCGGCCCCTATGTGCTCTCTGGCCTCTTTGTGTGGGGGTTGATGGTGTCAGATAGCAGCCGCCCCGGCCCCTGCCTCATCTTGCCCCGCTGCAATGCCATGCCCTTTGCCTCATCTCACTCTGCAGGATGAGCCTCCTGCCCACTGCCCCACCCACCAAGAGACCCCCTGGATCTCCCCCAACCCTGCCCGGCCCCCACAGGCATCCCCCCAAGCAACACCGTGATTATAGCCACACCCACCCAGTCTACCGTGATTATAGCCACACCCACCCAGTGGGCCACACCCCCGAGGGCACCACAATGTTGATGCAGCCCTGGCACTTTGCGATAAATAAGTGGGTTTGGGGTTGCAGTTTGGGCACTCAGTCTCTAAAAGGTTCACTATAACTGGTATAGGGTTTCCTGCCTGAGCAGCGGGTTGGACTAGATGACCTCCAAGGTCCCTTACAACTTCTTCATCATCATTATTATATGAGTTAATTTACCATGACATAATAGTATTTATACTAACTAGGTAGGGAGACACTGTAGTACTTGAGTTTCAAAGCAATGCTACAGTCTTGTACTATATTCAGGTGGCAATCAGCTACTGCGTCTAAAATATAAAAATCTAGACAATTATTAGTTGACAGTGAAAAATACAGGAAACAAAATCTGTTCACTGCTAATTAGTGACAGTCTAGATTTTTGTATTTTACATCTGCTAAGCCTACTTGAGAAGATCTTTAATTTAGATCAATAAGATTTTGGGTATTTCTGTGTTGACCATACTGAAGGTATTTTGAATCCCTAATTTTATAAAATTGAATGATTTGGACTGATTCTTCTGTCAGAATATTGTGAATTACAAAGATTATTAGGTGCAAATAGAAATATATACTATTTCCACAGCAAGGAAGATAAAACAGGAATGGTTAAGTTGATCATTCTATTCAAAGAGGAGAATATATTTGAGCATATTTTCATTGATATCACTTCTGGATTTTGTGCTTGTGATGAAAAAAAACATGAAACTTTTGTCTTTGGTTTAGTTGATAGATTTGTCATTATAGAAATGGCTAGTTATATATTAATGTATAAAAACAAAAAGTTGAGGCTGGAGTGTTTTTATTTAGTACTGTAGTAAAGAGTAGGAAGTCAACATCTTTTTCCCCCCTTGTACCTCACACCTTCTCTTCCCCTCTCCTTTTCCCTCCTTAATTTCCTATTTCTATTTTTTTGTATTTTATATAATAAAAAAATAAAAATTGCAAAAATAACTAATAATGTGAATTATACGGTACACTACAAGGGGCTTCTTATATTTTGCTATATCGTTACCTGGAATAAAACGAGTATATAGAATTATAAAAAAATCTCAACTTTTGCTGTCCCCCTAGCGGTGCTGAAGGCTTCTCCAGAAAAACAGAAACTTTAAAAGCACCGCTGCTTTATTTACTCAACCTTATCAGCTAATATATATATATATATATATATGTGTAAATTACTAACAAATATAGGAATTGTCCGGTGTGACTACTGCCTGTTCGATAGCCTTCAAGATAGGCTGAAAACAGGAAATAAAGATTTGCCCCATGTTTGGGGCCTAGCAAGGTAATCTAAAGAGTTAACATTTGAAACATATATATATATATATATATATATATATATATATATATATATATATATATATATATATATATATATATATATATATATATATATATATATATATATATATATATATATATATATATATATATTACGACCTCTTCTACAAGTTACCACCCTCCCGTCAAAGCTCGCCTGTCAAAATCCCTTGGTTTACTACGTTGTGCGAACCTTGCTGTCGGTGTTTCAGAAACACTTTTTACCAGTACGTTTTAGCACAATAAATCCAGTTAATCTCAGTTCCTCCACCTTACTCACACTACTACTGATGCAGCACTGCCCACCATATCCTGTAGAAAAAAAAAATATTTTGTAATGACCCGTACGAACAATTGATCATTTCTGAAACTCTTCGCTAACAGTTTTCTACAAAAAACATGCCAAATTCTCAATTACAAACAAATCGGTAATCTTGAAAAAGGGGTCGCTCCTACGCAGGGAAAAGCAAGCTTTTTTACACCAATTTCAGGTAACTGTTTTAGATAGTTCTGCATTCTGCGCAGTATTAAACTGGGCCTTAGGAGAGTCGAACCGCAATCACTGAACCATTTTGCAAAATCCGCACGCAATTCGGAAAGCAGAAATGGAAGAAGATTCGACGCTCTTTCTTCTCATTTCGTCCGAAGTCTCCTTCCGCCAAAAGCAGCCTCACTCTTGCAGGTGGTTGATATAGTATGATTTCGAATCCTTCCGCCGACTCCCCCCCCTACCTACCCAGCATGCTTTGCAACTGCGCATCCTGACAGACGGAGGAGTAAACCGACTTGACCGTTTGGCGTCTCCTTACCCTGTTTCCCCCCCCACCCACCCCAAAACCCCCCCCCATTAATTATTCTCTCCCTTTTCCCGCTCAACGGCTGTTCGTCCCCATAGAAAGCAAACGAAGGAAGCGCCGTCCGCGCGCGGCGGTGGGAGGAGGAGGAGGAGGGGGGGGTTGAAAGAAGCAAGCGGAGAAGCGTAGTCCCGACGCCGAGCGAGCGCCGCAGCGCCTGCTGCGGAGTCAGTTGCTGGCTGGGCCGGTAAGAGAGGAGGAGGAGGAGGAGGAGGCGCGAGGGTGGGAGCGAGGGGGCGCGCGGGCGGTGGCAGTGGTGTGGGGGAGGGGCCGGGGAGTTGAGTGGCAGCGGTTGGCTCGGCGCTGCGGTGGCGCTGCCTTTCTGGCTGGGACGAGGCGGGAGTCGACGAAGGGGCGAGGCGGCTTTTCTCATTTCCCTCTCGGGCGCCATTTTGTAGCGCAGCCGAAGCAGCGGAATAATAGAGCGGGCGGGAAGCGGAATGTGGCGGCGGCGGCGATGGTGACCGTTTCGGGGCGGTGGTTCTAGTTTTATTCGCTGCGACGGGAGAGACCCTCCTTGGGAGTAGCTGGAGCGCTCCGGACACGACGCCTCGGCGCCGCCATCGGCGGGAGGTGAGTGATGGCCTACTCCTCCTCCCCCTCCTCTTCCCGCGCGAGCCGCCGCCAACTCCAGCCTTAAGGAAAGACCGCAGCTCTGCGCCGGAATGAACGAAGGAAGAGATTTGGAAGGCCGTCTGATGTGCATCGGGGGAATCGGGCCACACGCCTCTTGCGGCAGCCCTTCGTGGGGGTCGGACGTCGCCACGCCTGTAGCATCTTCCTTGCTTGTCCGCCCGCCCGCCTCGGCCCGGGTTCGCCGCCATCCTCCCGCAGGCCCGTTTTTAGACAGGCCACCTTGATTTTCGGGAAGAATCCGATTTGTTTACCTAGAGACGGCCATAAGTCGAGGAGGGGCTAAAGCAGTGTATTCTTCGCTTGCAGAACAGTTCGAAACGCGTGCTTTTTTTTTTTTTAAAAAAAAAGATAATTGTCCGAGAAGCTTGAAGTATAAATGTAAATGCAACGTTTCTGCGTGTTCGTTTAAAAATTACGAAGTGATAATTTATGGGAGCGTCGAAGTATTCGGAGTATGTGGGTTGAATTGGACTGTGCGTGACGTGCTTGTGTTTTGAAGACCTCCTTAGCTTGCAAAAATGAAGCTTGTCAGTATTTTACAAAATATTGAAAAGTTTGTCGATATTTTTGTGGTTTGTAACAATCCTTTTCAATAAAAATAGGTTAATTTGCTCTATTTTGTTAGGAAGTTAATGGTGATTCAGGAGGAAAACCTAGTTTGGTTTACCCTTAAAACCTTAAACTGACTATAGATTTTATTAGTTTTACTTGCTTGGCGGTTCTGCCACTGTGCAGACAAAAGCTGTATAAAGCTTTAAGATGTGATTGGTTATTTTCCACATAGCATATGACTCTTTAAAATGATTTCCTCTTCCTATGTTAAATTATAAATCATCTGTTTCAGCATATCCTGTAATTGGTAGAAATAGAAATTGTAGACCAGTACACTTGCAGAAGACCCAAGTTGGAGAAGACTGGAATATGTACATAGATCAGACACAGTATTTTTGTTCATTCTACAGGTTGCTTAGAATTATCATCATTGATGTGCTACATTGCAAAGAATGTGTTACATGCAGTTGTGATCCAGTTGGCTATGAATAAACTGCCCATGTAAAAATTAGTTGCATGCCCCATCATGTAGAAAGGTAGTTATTGTATTGACCAAGCTATTCATTACAGAGTTAATATATTGGCGGTGCCTCTGCCCAGAGTACAAATCAATGTATTAAGAGCAAGATTGCATTTTTTTTTCAGATTATATAGCCAGGTTTATATGATATGAGGTATTTGTAAAACAGTTCATATTGATAAGTTTTTTAACCATAGTTGCTATTATATCTATTTCAGTCCAGTAATTATGAGGAAAGAAAAACATATTTTTCACTAAAAATTATTGTAATTGGTAGTGATATACTTGGAAATAACATGCTACTTAAAATTCACTTTTCTGAAATAAGCAAAAATTGACTTAGTTAATTTAATTTCAATAAAGAGATTGAGAAAAACATTTCATCTTAAATGCTCTGTTCTATTAATATTAATTCGGCAGAGTTTCCTATAGCATAATGTCTAACAAAACATAATTTCTATTCTACTTGAGAAATCTTGCATTTTTGAGGCTGTTATAGATACAACTTTAATGTCAGATCATGTTCTTACATTTTGGGGTTGTACATAAGAGATGAATGCAGTATGCAGAACAATATCTCAATTTCTAAAGTCCCTAAATCTGTTCTAAATACATCTTAGCATGCAAAGAGAAGACAATTATTATAGAATTAGAAGTCATCTGATATGAAAATAGATGTTTATTTTCAATAGAAAAAAGAAAAATTCAATAAACTACTGAATACAAACAATTACACAGTTTGTTATTGTAATTAGTTTGAAACAAATTATGGAAAGTATGGGTTGATCAAATTTTTGTTAAAAAAAGCAGTGAGCTGTGGCTGATCCTTAAGGTGGGGGGAAAACCTTTAAAATAGTCAGAACTCAGTTGGATGGAAAATTACAGTCAGGGCTGAGGGTAGACTGGGAAGTCAAACATCCTGTGAGAAAGTAAGCCAGTCCTGTAGTGTTGCCAAAAAACCCTACATTGATCTATTGAGGAATTGAGACTTATACAACTGCTTTCTTATAAGGTTGTATTTCTACTTGGGAGTAAGTTCGATTGGGTTCTGTATATAAAATTGTGCTTAGGGATGTTTTTGTTTTTTGCCATTTCTAAAAATTATTTCCTCGCTGATAATTTAAGTAAAGCATTATTCAGAGTGAATTTATATGGCATTATATAAAACAATTGTTAGTTGCTGCATGCTTGTTGCCATTCTTTCATCTTTGCAACAGTCCTGTGAAATAGATCAACCTGAAAAATAGTGACTGCCTCATCTGGTTAAAACTAAGGTTTCAGAGTTCTGGTCTGATGCTGATAATTACAATTATCAATGTTCTAAAACTTTGAGCAAAATATTTTCTCTAGTATATATTTATTTAAAACATTTATATATTTGCCCATGTTATAAACAATACAGACATCTTTCTACTAGTTGTGAAAAATATTCGTTTTTACTATTGAATTGCCTGTATGGTGCAGAAAAATACTAATATTTGAAAGTCAATAAATATGATGGTGGGTTGATTACTTCCTGAAATGGCAAAAACCATAAATCTAATGGGACAGAGTTATCTGTAACTGCATGAATCTGTATTATACAAACAGTAGTGAGCTTTCATGTATATTCATGCATTCTCAAAAATGATTTAAATGTTTATTGTTGAAAATAAATGTCTTCATTATCCACAAAAGAACATATTTTTACAATATAAAGCTCAATAGAGCTTAACTGATACATTTCTCAAGAGTTAAAATGGCTGTACATGAATTGTTGAAATTAAAGTTTACTATTTTCCAAACCTATTATAAAAATGTACTACATGTACTCAAACTGATTGGAACTTTTGTACTTTAAGGTATATACAGATTTAGTTATATTTGTAAGGGTAAAATAATAATAGTGTTATTTCTTCTACAGAGTTCACAATGACTAATGAAGAACCACTTCCAAAGAAGGTAATCTGGAAACATGTACTCTACTATTACTTTTCCTTGTTAGTGCTAGATGGAATAATTCAATGAAATTATTTTTATACAGGCCCGTCTCAGTGAAACAGACTTCAAGGTTCTACCTAGAGAAGAATTGATCTTAAGGTAAAATAATGATCTATCTCATAATAGCAAAAATGCATTTCTCATATCTTACATAGAATAATTTGGATCTTCACAATAGCTTATTGTATAAGGAGGACTAATAGTAACCATTTTTGAGTATGAAAATGTTAAGTTTAATTAAGCTAAACCAGACTTTTGGGGAAATTAAAGGCTTAAAATGCCAAATTTTATAGTTTGTGATTTACTGAGATTCAAAGAGAATTTCAAAAAGAGGAAAAGTAAGTATCCCATTATTTATAGGTAGTCCTTGACTTATGACCACAATTGAAGCTAGAATCTTTAATCATTGAGTGAAGTCATTAAGCAAGACATCATGTGCCTGCTTCGCTCAAAGACAGCACTCCCAGTTGTGATCATTAAGTGATCATCTAGGTCAGGGGTGTCAAACTCAATTTCATTGAGGGCCGCATCAGCATTGTGGTTGCCCTTAGGGGGCCGGGTGGGTATGGCCAGGGTGGGTGTGGCCTACTGGGTGGGCGTGGCTAGAGTGCGTATGGCCTACTGGGTGGGCATGGCCAGCTCTACATCATTTGCATCAAGGGTGCCTATGGGGGCCTGGGCAAGAGTGGGACAGATCTGAGGGTCTTTGGCAGAAGGAGGGTCTCTGGGCCAGGGCCAAGGCAGCGGGGGCCGTTCCCTCACTGTTTCCAGGATGGCTTCGCGGGCCACATGAAACCACTTCGCGGGCCAGATCCGGCCCCCGGGCCTTGTGTTTGACATGTCTGATATGGGTAGAGAGAAAGCTGCCTGCTGGAGGGAGGTGACCCTGCTGTTAAATAGCTGCCTGCTGGGGGGAATCTGGCCAGGCAGAGTCAAAATTCTCTTGCAGACAGCCCATTTGCACTCAAAAAGAGCTGCCCACCAGAGGGACTTTCTCCATATGAGTCTGAATCTGTTTGATGAGCAGCCCTTTCACTCTCAAAAGAGACTGGCTGAGAGAGATGTTTGCAGACAACTTAGAAAGATGAGGGCATCCTCTGATTTCTTTGGTCTGGCTGCAAATTCTCTGAAACCTTGTTTGGATCTCAAGGCAGACCTTTTTTAGCCGGTGCCCAGAATCCAGGGGGAGTTCTCTTAGCAGGCAGTAGTGCCTTTCCCTGCCAGCTTCTCGGTTGACTTTCTGGGGAAGCTATCACAGAAGTTTGCAAATGGCGATCAAATGGTTGTGAGGTGCTTGGCAACCAGTTGTAAATGTGAACAGGTTACCAAGAGCCTAGATTACAATCATGTGACCACAGAGGCACTATAATAACCATAACATCAGGTACAGCTCATTAGTCCATTTGCTCAGCACTATCATAATTTTGAATGGTCACTGAACAAATGGTCATTAAACAAGAATTACCTGCAGTTTGATCCAAACCCCTACTCTTGATCATAAGTGGCCCTAGCCATTTTTGGCTTATCTCTTTAAAAAAAAATCAGTGTTCATAAGATTCAGTTTAAAAGAGGTCTTTTGAAATGTGAATTCACAAATATAGAGTCATTCTGCAATGTGTTAAAGCAGCTGTGTTTTATTTTATTTTTTTTATTTTTTTTATTTCCATTTATATCCCGCCCTTCTCCAAAGACTCAGGGCGGCTTACAAGCTTAGCAGTAGCTAAGTTTGAGTTTGTACAATTGCTGTATGGAGGCTTTTGAAGTACAGGCATGAAAATAAGAATATTTTGAAGCACCTCTTCTAAATAAAATCTGAAGTGCTTGATAATTCACCTGATTAATATTTGAATTGAAGACTGCCAGGAGAGCTAAGAGCTATTGTTAGATGAAGACTTTGAAAAAGACAACTTGGAAGAAGTCAGTGACAAGTCACTTGCTAAACAACACTAAGTGGAAGTGTATAAAGTCACCAGGACAAAAGGATTATTCAGTCAAATCTTTACCCATTTAAAGGATATAGGGTCCACATCTTGCACTAGGCTATTGTTTTTATTAATCTGGATTTATATAACAACACATAATGATTTATCTCATGTATGATAATTTGGAAAGCACAGTGGTTAGATTTGCACATTGCACTCAGCCAAAACAAGTGATTTAATGCAGGTGTAGGAATGCTTTTTTCTTTGCATATCTGAAATTAGTTTAAAGGTACAAGTATGTGCATGCAATATATATTTGGGTTGGGCTAAACAAGCATGAGAAAAACCTCAATTCAGTTTTCAATGTAGTGATCTTGAGCCAGTTGTTTATAGCAGCATCCCCAATCTTTTTGACACTAGGGACCACTTTTGTGGAAGACAATTTTTCCATGGGCTGGGGGAGGATGGTTTCGCTTTTGCTTGCTTGCCACTTACCTCCAGCTGTGCAGCCTGGTTCCTAAGAGACCACGGACCAGTCCGGGGGTTGAGGACCCTGGTTTATAGAATTATTTTTGCCCCATCTTCTGCTCTAATAGGTGATTGAAAACAGTTAACAATTTCACTGAGCCATTGAAATCTATTAAATATAGTTTGCAAGGATAAAAAAGTATGGGGAGATAAAGTATATGATTTTGTTGTAGGCCATATTTATCTTGATTTTCAGTTATGTCTTTATTTTCTTTTTTCTTTACTTTTTTTTGCATTTTCCATTATGTTTCTGATCCCCTGAAAAAGAATGGTGTGATGAGTATGTATATCTGTATTTTAGCCAGAGATGAAAATACTGAAAAAAAATAAAAATTATTACAGTTAACTGTAAACCTGTTCAAACAATATTGCCTCTGCATTGGCTCACACATTAAAGTAATTATATAGTTTGTTTTTGGCTTAAGATGATGTGCAAATTCACCAAAAGAAAGGATTATTTTTAAAAGCAGAGCACAATTTGAAATAGAGACTTGTTGGTATGTTTCCTGTAGCTACTTCTGGTGTTCTTGGGTATACATACATTATAATGATAAGTAATTAAAAGAATTTAATGAAAGCTGTAAGGTGGGTTTAATCATATACTGCTATTTATCATATATGCAATTCAGAAATGTTTTTCTTCGTTAGATGGAAGCAGTATGAAGCATACGTGCAAGCTCTTGAGGGGAAATACACCGATCTAAACTGTAAGTTGAAAATCAACTGAATATATAATTAGATCCTGCCATATTTTTTGAAAAATAGTAATAATAAAAATTGGGTTTTTTGGAAGTGAATTATTGGACGACCTATGGGCATAGCAACCAAAATATATTCCTACGTTTATACATTTTTAAGTAAGTTTGAACCTATTAATTCACAAATTGGGAACTTAATATTTATCACCTGCTTGAGGAAGATTATATACTAATACATCAGTATATATTGAAGCAAGTTGTAGTAAGTTGTTTCTAGCTAATCTTTATTTTTCAAAGTAATTGGTTAATAGTTTTTCCTAAAGCTAATTTAGAATCACATACAATTAAAAGAATCAATGATGAGAAGTTAATATCTGAGCTATTTGTGCAAATTTTTTTTAAAAACTTACTGGGAAAAGGAGATACAAGTATCTAGCATAAAACTGATACAAGTAGTCCTCACTTAACAACCCTTTGTTTAGTGGCTGTTCAAAGCTGTGACTGCTGAAAAAAGTGACTTAAGAAAGGTCCTTGCATTTAGAACCATTGCACTATCCTCGCAGTCATGTTACTGAGATTGCAGTGCGTGGCAACTGTTGCATATTTACGAATCATGTCATTCTCCGGTCACGTGATCATTTGTGATCTTTCCGGCTAGCTTCTGACAATGATAGTCAATGTGGGACTGGAGGTAGGTCACAAATTGCAGTTACTTGATGTCTCTCACTTAACCATCACAGGTGATTCACTTAATGACTGTGACAAAAAAGGTTGCAAAATCAGATGCAGCCACTTAATGACTGCACTGCTTTATTAAAAATGTTTTGGTTCAGATTGTGGTTATAAATTGAGGGCTACCTGTACTGAATCTCTAATGATTCATTAAAGTTTTTACACTGTCTGAATCAGTTATTAGTGATAAGAAATGATGGAAGGCTTTCCCTTGGACATATTTTTTTTAATCCCATTTATATCCCGCCCTTCTCTGAAGACTCAGGGCGGCTTACAATTTAAAGCACAAATCAATGTGCTTAGCAATAGCCTTCATTCTATGTATATGCCTGCTTATTAGGGCTTTCGGCCCCCTCCCAAGCGGCATTATTACAAAGTCAGCTTATTGCCCCCAACAATCTGGGTCCTCATATTCATTATTAGGCCAGATATTTTTTCTGTAATATTGTTCAGTTCACTAGTATGTGTAAAAAACAAAACCCAAACCATGTTACTCAATACATTTATTGAGGCAGAGCTTTGTGAATTTCAGATATTGGCATAAATATTTTCTTAGTTGACATGTGATAGATGTGTACACAGTAGTTCAGATAATTGAACTGATTTTACCACCTGTTTTGTGATAATTGTAAAGTGAAACCACGTGTTAAAGGTAGCATGTTTTAAAATTTCATTATTTTATAGTTGAAGCTTTTTTGGATTATCCCTTTTGGATAGTCATTTCCTTATAATGTATCCATGAAAGCACTGCTTGCTTTTTAGTACATTTTAAATGTGTTGTAATACATGTATTTTCATTAAGATGATTTATATTTCACTTTTTAATTCTTAAATTGATATAGGGCAACTTTTATATTACTACTTGGCTCCTATATGTTTCTTATTGGACAAGAGCAGTGACATGTTCTTGTACAGACAAATTTAGTATTTAAACAATACATGAGATAATCTAATTATTAAACAGTCTAGAGCATCTACAGACTTTAGGACTATGTTGTTTTTCTTTGGATAATCAAACTTGTTTACTTAAGATTTAACTACTTTCAACAAGAAACCTTCATAGAATAATTAGATTGTTAAGCTGTGATATATTTTTGAGTTTAGGTTATTTTAAGTTATTCATCCTTGTCCCAGAACTATCCCTCTAGGGAGAAAACATTGGTTTCATTTGTGCCCTGGGATTAATACTGGAAACAATAATTAGGGACTGACAGATAGCTGTGTTCGTAGCCATGCAATGCCTCTATAGTTTGACAGATTACTATTTTCTGTACCAAAGAAAGTTGTTTCCTGTTCCTTAATATGAATCGACTGACAAAACTCAAAGTAAAATGCAACTAGAAGAAAATTCTGGCAGCATGTATTATTGATGCTTTTGTGCTTGATGTAGAATTGATAGGTGCAAATAAGCAGATTATAGTTTGTAGTTCTTCCATTTTCATACAATAGGCATGTCCTTGGCTTGCCTGGGTTGCACTGAGTGAGGAAGAATTGTCCTGGACCACATATGAAATGTATAGTTAATGTATATAAACGCAACATTGATGATCTTGTGGGGCCAATTGCCCAGGGCCACGGTTTGGATATGCCTGTCATACAATGATCTATATGTAACAGAAACCTATTACAGTTGTAACCCGCGAGAGAGAGTACACTGTCAATAAGGACCCTGCATAGTTTATTTGTTGCTCCCTTTAAAATGGAAGAAGCTGCTTTTTTCCCATGGGTGTAAAAGATTTATCATCATAAATTTGCAGGTGACTTTATGACATTAGGACTGAAAAGTAGGATTACGACAGACTCATATAACATGTATGCATTGTTATTCTACTATTACCGTGTTTCCCCGAAAATAAGCCCTAGCTTGATTTTTGGGGGTGGGCCTAATAGCCCTACCCCAAAAATAAGCCCTAGTTTTGGGGCAAGGCATACCTAAAAATCAAGCTAGGGTGGGGGGATGGAGCTGCCCCACATGCCCCACACCCAGTTACCTAGCAGCCAGGCCTCGCCTCGCTGGCCCACTTCTTCTGTGGCATCTTCTGCAACCAGACCTACATTTCTCAGTCAAAGGTTTTTCTGGAAAGTCACTGCAGCCGAGAACTGAGCTATGGATGTATCCATAGCTCAGTTCTCGGCTGCAGAGGTCTTGCAGAACCAAGCTCTGGATTGAATCCCTAGCTCGTTCTCGGCTGATTGCAAAATGCAGGCCGGAATGCAGCTGCAGAATGAAGCTACTCCTTTGGCCCCAGAAGAAGTGGATTGGCTGGGTGGGACTGTCAGTGCCAGAGGTGAGTATAAAAGATACCCCCGGAAAATAAGGCCTGGTGCCTCTTTTGATAGCAAAGAAAACAAATAAGACCCGGTCTTCTTTCCGAGGAAACACTGTGTTATCTACAGTTCTTTTGTGAACTGTTAAAAGGCCAGTAGAAAATAGTCATAAGCTGAATTTTGTTGTGGTCTTACCTATGCTATCATAGAAGCTATATCTTTCTTATATTTCCTTCCAAAAGGGAATATATTTATGATTCACATTATTTTGTCTTTGTTTTGTTTAGATACCATTTGTATTTTACTGCTTATCTTTTTGTCTTACTATTTTGATGGTTTCTGGTAATAAACCTTGTAATTGCTTCCTTTTTTAACACTAGCCAATGATGTAACCGGATTGAGAGAATCCGAAGAAAAACTGAAGCAGCAACAACAAGAATCAGCTCGAAGGGAAAATATCTTGGTGATGCGACTAGCAACTAAAGAACAAGAAATGCAAGAGTGTACTGTAAGTGAAATTAATCAAATCATCTGAGGCTGTTGAAATCTATTGATTTGACTTTGAATGCTTTAAACAGGATTCTGTTCATTTGTTATGCTAATTATTCCTGTTAGCATGGTTTGAATTTTTATACTTTTATCAAAAGCCTGTTATAGTGATATAAAATATGTTGACATATTACTAATTTTTCAGAGTTGTAAACTACCATAGTTCAGTAACGACCCTTAATATAAATGACACAATGATTACAAAACACGTTCAATACAGAGTTGATCATTAACATTAAAGAACCTATAAACCTATATTGATGGCTAACATTAAAGAACCTATAAATACCACTAATTTGTATTACACAATTCTGTTGCAATGTTCATATAAATCTAAAAATAAAGCTTTTTTCTTTTTGTTTGAGATGGTAATGAGATTGTATGCAGCCCTGAGTCTCTGTTTCAAAGTTCTTAAAGTCAGCCCCAACTACACTACTAAAATTTGATAGAAACTTTTGGTGTTTTCTCTGTCCATTTAGAGACTACAAGTAGTCGGTGTAGTAAACACAATTGGGGCATACAGTGAAGTGGTCACTAAGCTGGAAATCACATGACTGCACTATGTTTTCCTTTTCTCCACTCCACTGCCCTTTGGAATACTGACCCAAATGGCTATGGCATAGGGGGCTCAAAACTGGCAAGACTAATCAGTTTCTCAGCCTCCAGTTTTGTTTCTGTTCTAACCACTCTCCCACAACCTGACTGAAGGGCCCTGGGAGGATGTAAATGTGGGTATAATTTATTTTTCAGCATCATAACTTTGAAAGATCTATAGTAAATTCAAATTAACCCTAGTAAATTCAAGTTATACAACATTTGGCACATCCAGTCTTAAAATGTACCGGTACTTTGGGAACAGCCTTGAAAATAGGCCTAACTCTGGATTTTTGATAAATGTAGTTCTTGCTACCAACATTGCCTACCAGTAGTAGAAAATAGAGGATATCTGTTTGTAGTTAGGTAATATTACTGACGTTCCAAGTAAGTGATGGATATCTAGAGATAATGTAGAGAGATTCAGGCATAGTAGTCATTCATTTCAGTACTTAGTGATAGAGGAATAAAAATTCCATTCCTCTTAATGAAAAACTTCACATAGTTTTATTTAATTGGTGATCACTAGGATTTCCTGTCCAGTTAATGAAACGTTAACAGAAAAAACGAATATCTTTTGGTATTCTGTGATAGTGCTAGCATGAAAATTTGTTGCCAATGATTCTTGTAGAATTTACTGTTAGTTTTCTAGTCAAAGCTGTATTTTATTACTTTGTCAGTCCACTAATCCATTATAATCCATGATCCATTATAACAGACATGTCAAACACAAGGCCCGGGGGCCGGATCCGGCCCACGAAGTGGTTTCATGTGGCCCCCGAAGCCATCCTGGAAACAGTGAGGGAACGGCCCCCACTGCCTTGGCCCTGGCCCAGAGACCCTCCTTCTGCCAGAGACCCTCAGATCTGTCCCACTCCTGCCCAGGCCCCCATAATGCGAACGATGTAGAGCTGGCCACGCCCACCCAGCAGGCCATATGCACTCTAGCCACACCCACCCAGTAGGCCACGCCCACCCTGGCTATACCCACCCGGCCCCTTGAGGGCAACCGCAATGCTGATGTGGCCCTCAATGAAATTGAGTTTGACACCCCTGCATTATAATATTAAACACATTATAATATTAAACACATTCTACTGCATTTCATGTATTTGTTGAGCATCCATTCACATTTTCTCAATAGATGCTTATAAAACTTGAATGCAGTGCATGCTTGTAAAGCATTCACATTTTTGTTCACATTCATACTAGATGAATATAGCTCACTTGTTTATAGAATTATCTGAACTCATATGTTTAAGCCAAAGTTCTTGATAGTTTTAGTTAGTTAGAATAAAATCCTACTGATTGCTTAATGCATCTGATAGATTGTGGTCTCTGTGTCTCTCTTGTACCTTAATTGTTGCTCTCTAGCATCTCAATACTGTAATATTGAAATTCAGCAGCAAAATGGCCATTTTGTTGTCTGTCTGTCTCTGTCTGTCTGTCTGTCTCTCTGTATTTTCTCAAAAATAATGGTGGAAAATGGAGTGGGACATTTCTTAGATGTGTGTCCCCTCAACTTCGCTGCTGAAATTTTACCACTGAACTTTAGTGACACATGTGTTTTATTAAGAGTTGGGTAATTTTTAACAATGGAAACGGAACAGTTTTCCTGAAGAGGTTTCTATTCTCACCATAAATTCCTGTCCTCAAAACCAGGAAAAGCTGAAAAAGTTACTCTGACCGGTTTTGATGTCACCATCTTTTCAGTGATACCACCTGCAATCCTCCAGCTTATTTGGATAGTTCCAAAACTGGACAAATGAAGATATATTAAGCCCACTGGAGTTTCTTGCGATCATATCTTGCTATGTTTAATTCTCTTGAGTTTCTAATTGTCAGTAACCCCAACGTTGAGAATTAGTGAATTTTGAGGACAAAGTTTATTGCATTAGTATATTTCTCTAAACATTTCATTTTCACTATAATAGCTCACTGAATAATAAATACTGTATACTGGAATAAGTGTAATTGGAACTCAGTATTACAATAATTTATTCTGCCTCACTAAAATCAAAACTTACATTTCTTGTAGTGTGTAAGAATTAGCTTTTAGAATTCTAAGAGTCTTAAGTACCAAAGATATAGATTTAATGACCAATCAGGTATTTCCTTGTAATCTTTAATGAGTAGAAATAGGTTTTACAGGTTATGAGACGTTGCCATCACTAAAAAGTAAACTTCATAAAAGACTGTAAATTGCTCAGTTTAAAAATTGTTTAAATGCTGTTAATATTTATAACTTGTGATTTTATAAAATTACAAATAGTATATATAAAAGTTATCATACCACAAATTCTATCAGTGGCAGGGTTGGTGGTTGAAAAAAGTAAGATGATGGAAGTATTGCCATTATACAATCTGCCCCTTTTGTGCATGTGTTAATAGTGCATACATATGCAGGAAGGGAGATGTATTGCAGTGCAATTTCTTAAATTTGTGACTAGTAAACGAATGGTTGTATGAATTGTTATGGTGTTTATATCACCCTATATAAATTCTGTCACATAATTTCAGAGTTCATTTTTATTTTCTATTAACATCAATACAAAGGAAAGGGTTATTTTTCAGATTGTGTGGAACCATGATAGTATATATTGACTTAATATTTCTTTCCTTCCTGCAGAATCAGATACAGTACCTCAAGCAAGTCCAGCAACCAAGTGTTGCTCAACTGAGATCAACAATGGTGGACCCAGCCATCAACTTGTTTTTCCTAAAAATGAAAGGTGAACTGGAACAGACTAAAGACAAACTGGAACAAGCCCAAAATGAACTGAGTGCCTGGAAATTTACACCTGATAGGTAAACAAAACATACTCCCCAGTCAAGACTTCCCTGACAGAGAATGCTTTGGTGGGACAACCACGTACTCGTTTCCACACCAAGACTCAGACGTTTTGAGCCAAAAGCTACATTTTATTCTGTCCAGCTTGTATTGCTTAATGTAAAACTTATCAGATGAACCTTGTGTTTCAGCTTTTTCCCCCCTTTGCTTCAGAGGCCTGACAGCGTCGGACTGTTCTGAAGAAGTGGCCACCACAGAAAATGTGTACTTTCTAGAACATGTAGACACTTGCAAAGTGGTTCTGTTTGAAGAAAATTGAGGGAGAAGCAGAAGTCTAAAGTCTGTGGCACACTATGTCTACAGACAAATTGGAGGAGAACCTAGAGATTTTAAATCATGAATTGATCATATCAAATTCCAGTAAAACATATAAGTGGAATGTGCTTCGCTCTTAATCCTAAACCTAGTGATGTAGAGACTGATTAAGTCAGTTTTGCCATTAAGACTGTGGACTTCCTCCTTGTTCACTGAACTGCTGGGTCAAAACTCAAATGAGGTGAATTTTGTTTAAATCACATTTTTTGATAATCAGCTGTGAGAACATACACACACTTAAGTGTTGGTTTGCTTAGCATTTGGGCTTTATAGGAATTCAGTGAAACTTGTCATGGTTTGGATTAACAAATTATTCTGTGGATGGCTGGTAAAATGTAAATTCCTAAATCTAGTGCTGTACAAACATAGATGCAATTTAATTACCAATTTTTTATATTGTTGAACAGTTGTATACATGTGAATCTCAGCTAGAATATATAAACAAAAACTAGTTGCGATTCCTGTCCTATTCGTGATAGTATAAATTTGCCATATATAATATCCTGAGAAAACATACGCAAACTATACAAGGCATACCAGAGTCAGTTGCCTACCTAGCATGATGCATTTGTATATCTAGTTTCATATAAAGCTGCACTCTTCTTTAAACTGTGCGTTAAAATAGGTAATGTCAAGTAATTGAGAGACACAGCTGGCTGAACCAACTGTATGAAGCTCCAGTGAAGTATGAACATAAAAGAATGGAGAACAGGCTGCTACCATGTTTTATCCTGTTCTCTGAAAGAAAGATAATGTCAAAGCTTATTGCATACATCCCATCGGTTTACATCAGTTCAAAATCATTGGTACTGTCTGGCGCCATGTCACGTCTAAGTGATTTCTAGGAATAGTTGTATTGGACATTTCAGTATTCTCAGGATTACAGCAGAAAGGCTTCTAAAATTACTTGCTTTGTCTTAATACTTGTATAGTTTTCTCTGGTAGGTTGAAAAAATTGAGGACTATTGCATAGGAAATCTCAACTGGACAAAATATAATAATTCCAGCATTCCACATTCAGTAATTAATCTAAAACAACCATTCTATGAAATGCATATACCTGTGATAAAATTATTTGAACCTAAAAATGTGATAGTATACAAATCATGGGTATTTCATCAAAAGGGGAAAAAACATTCACACTAATTCAGGCTTTTGAAGATCATCTTGGTGGGATGGTATGGAAGATCTTTTAAAGGTTTATCATCAAAACTGAGGTAAGATTTCTGCAGAGAAAAGTATCTTAAAATGTTACACTTGTCTTTGTAAAACTTGTTGAATGTATATTCAGAAAATCATTCTTCATAGGTATGTTTTGTGTCATACAAATTGCCTGTAAATTCCCAGCTTGATCAGATAATATTTAGAAGGAAAGACAGTGTTCAGTTTCTATATATCCAGTTCATTTTAAGGTGCATTTATTTTGTTTGCACTCAAAATAGACCCATGCCATTTAAAAAATGGTTTCAGAAAATGATTAGTTGTAGTCTTAATTGAATCTTTGATATGCACATAATCAAATTAATAGATTAAGATAAGTGTGAAATTGGTACTTTTAAGTACTCAAGTAGTTATACTTATTTTCCTTTATTGTTGTTTCTATGAAATTTGTTCCTTAAACTGATGGCCTCTAGATGCTTTGAACTGCAATACCTAATACCCCTAGCTACCATATATGAGAGAGACACAAATTTTTAGAATCTTTTAGAAACACACAAAAAAATCAGAGGCTCCCAGTTTGAAAGCATTTGGTTCAAGAGATGTGTTAATTTATTGTTTTTGGAATATTTTCCTTAAGTTGTTTGTCTTCTGTGTTCTGCCATAGTTTATTTCTGATCTTATGCTTCAAAATGGTAGTGTACTTTTCTACACTGTGAAAGTGATTCTGAAGTGCTAAGGAAAGAATATTCTTGTATCTGCGTATAATTTTTGTGGATCCCTATGTCTTTGCAAGTTTGTGCTCAAAATCTTACCTTTTTTCAACAGTGTTTTAAGAATTGTATTGCATTGTCCTTGTTTACAGGCCTTTGAGCTGCAGCAAGAGAAAATCATTCTTCATAGTATGAACGTGAATAGGAATAAGATACAATATTGGTGTTTCATTAGATAACAATAATAGTTTGAAATTGTATTTGTTTAGTTTTTGAAATTTTAAGATAATCTTTCTTGACATCCTCCAAATGCTTTGGACAACGTGAAATTGTATTGCCTACATTAATTAATGTTTTTTTGCTTATCTCAGCCACTTATAAATTAACATATAAGTTAATATACATAAAATCTAGTTCAAATTATAAGACTTAGAATGTTTGCCCTAAGGTACAAAAAAAACCTTTTAAATGTTCCTTAGATTCTAAAAATTTGGCATTTATGTATTTTGTTAGTGGTAAATCTATTCTATAGTAGCCAAATTTCTTAAGGGCAAAGATCAGGATCCAAAAAAATAATCCACTTAATTCCAAAAAATTAGGGTTGGTATATGTCTTTTCCCCATGAACCGAAGTCTATTAACCTTCATAAAATGCTGCTTTTTGAAGAGTGTTTAATATTCAATGAAGGTTGCTATTAAAAAAAATCTGAGGCATATTCAAAATGTTGGCATATCTAAAAACAGCTTTTTGGCTATTAGCCAAATTTTGGGTCCATTTCAAGTTGTTTATGTATGAGAAACAAACAAAAGCTAAATATCCTGTAATATGTCATACATATTTTTGGAGGCCAGGATACCATGCACGTACAACATATGCACTGTTGGACAGTATGCTATATTTACAGTTTTCCTTTAGAAAAATAATTTATGTAGGAAGCTACTTTGTATAATACCTTTGTGTCAGTCTACTAGAAAGTAATGTTGAAGATGTCAGTTTTTTTCCAACTAGATAAAAAATGGGATAATTTAATAATTCTTCATTGACTTACAATTTTGAAACAGGTACTTACTAGTTTTTTTTTTTTTAAAACAACCACTGGAAGAATGCCGAAATTAGATTATGTGATCAAAAACTTCAAATATATTTGCTGAGCTCAGAAAATTGGCACGACATTGCAAATGATAATTTCCTAACAGAAAAAAACCCTAAATTGGATACATGTAGCCAGTTTTTGTGTTTTCTTTTGGGATTTTAGTTCTGGTGGTCTGTTAAGCCATGTTTATCTTTCAAAACGATATGTGTATGTCATCTTCCAATAGTTTGATGTGCTTATTAAGCTTTCAGTAAAGTCATTTTGCTTTCTATTGGTGCTTTTGGCCAGATCATAACTTAAGAATTATTAAAAGGGTTTATATTAAATCATACCATTGGTTTACCCCACTCAGATTTTAAAATTAGTTTAAATCTATAATTTTGCCAATGTTTGCTGCTTTATTACTAAGTTGTCATTCCATTATATAGTTTTTAACATATGTAATAAACTCTAAAATAGTTATCAAATAGAAAATAGTTCTAAGTTCAGTACCACAATTCAAGAAGGATGTTGAAAGATATGTACAAGGAATGATAAAGTTGACACGTGATAACCAAGCTCCATGAGGTAAAAGCTTTTAGCCTAAAAGGGCAATTTAAAATGTGATATGTTGTTTTCCCATATTTGAAGAACTTTTATATAGGTCACATTTTCAGTTACTCTAGAGCAGGCATGTCAAACTCGCGACATCACGTGACTTTTTCCCCATTGCTGGCAATGGGGTGGGTGCAGTTTTGGTGTGATGCATCCAGCCTGCGGGCCAGCAGTTTGACATGCCTGCTCTAGAGGTTTAGGCTTGAACCAACAAGTTCAAATGATAATCCAAGAAAGATTTCAAACATTTGAAATAAATTCCTGATTATATAAAATGTTAAGCTGTGAAAACTTCATTCCTCTTAGATGTTTTAGGCAGAAGCTGGAGATTTGTAGGAATGAATTTCCTGGCAAAAAAAGAGCAAGCAATGAATTATAAGTAAAGCAAGTAACTAAATTGGTCTAGGAGCAGCAGTTAACTTTTATACTATTGGCAGTGATTACTTATGCATACTGCTCTTAGATGGCAGTGTGACTGACTATTCCTAGATAGCTGATAGCCATATAGGTAGGTGGTGCTGCTTCTGCTAGCATGGGCTACTTACTCAGAGTGGCTCAGTGTATATAAAAGGGAGGTACAGAAGAGCTTTACTTTGCCAGAAACACTGCTTGTAATTGCTTGAGACTAGAACAAAATACCTGGCATGAGACCAATGGGAGAGACATGAAATAATTTTCAAACTTTTTTTTGTGATTTCAAATTTGTATAAGTTTGAAGATATGGAGTTAAGGCTTACAGACACAACTAAGCTTTTCATTATGTAAATCATTTGTGTTTTTCTATTCCTAGAAACCAAAAATTGGATGTTGCTGTTTTCATCATTTCTGCCCATGCTTTATTATTGAGTCCAGTTTCTATTGAAATTGTCCAGTCAGAAGATAAAACCAATAAATACCTTTTGGTCATAATTATAGTTTGATTATTAAACTGTAGAATCTTGCCTTTCAGCTTGACCACGTGGGGCCAGAAGACCAATAAACAATGTTCAATGGCAACTGGCAGCAAGATACTTTAGAAAGATGTGTTACAGAAATAGTGCTCCCAGTGGCAGCTTTTATCAAGGGAGATGAAATAAAATTGTCTTCATTTTATGATAGATGGCTCTTTCCTTTACAGCCAAACAGGCAAAAAGTTAATGGCGAAGTGTCGAATGCTTATCCAGGAGAATCAAGAGCTTGGAAGGCAACTGTCCCAAGGACGTATTGCACAACTTGAGGCAGAGTTGGCTTTACAGAAGAAATATAGTGAGGAGCTTAAAAGCAGTCAGGATGGTAAGGGATTTTTAAAAAGAAAATAGAGAATTGCATTGTATTTGTGTAGGCTTCAAAAGTCAAACTATGTGGGTGTTATACATTTCTTCTGTGGAACACATTTAAATGTTCTGAAAGGGATTTCAAACTCATCAAACCTGTTGTAGTTACCAGCACAACAAAATGGTAACGGTGAGAATTAGCATATGAGTTTTTCACATAGTTAATTACAGTAAATTTAATTCTAAATTGGATGGTTCTGTCCTCTGCAAAAGTGTTCCTTTTCCATTGAACAAAATCAATGCAAACATAATACAAAGCTACACAAATGGAGGGAACTGTAGGAGATGGCCAATAGGTAGCCTAAAATTTACAAAAGAAAAAAAACGACGTAACATTTTTTGCAGAAAGGTAGAAAAAATCTTGCTACTAATACAAGTAAGCAAATCTTTTTTATGAACATTATCAGTGCATATATTATTTTGAGTTCAGTACTAGTTTTTACTTTAGGATTTGTAGATCAGTTTTGGACAGAAAAGATGCTTTGCTTAAGTTAAAAGTAATTGGAAGCAGCAAGGTATATGTAGCCATTTAAATAAGCAGATCCATCACTGGGACTTTTGCATATCTGTTGACCTTTTCACAGGTGTATTTTTCATGTATTTCCACTATGCTGAATTTAGGCATAATTGCAAAAATCTGTTTACAAGCTTTACCAAAGGTTTAAATAAAACTAAGGATTATGTTGGAAATTAAAATAGGGATTAAAATTTACATTTAAAAAATATTCTGTTGAACTTTGTGTTGCACACGGGTGTGTGCATGCATGCACAGAAAATAGATTCTAAATTTACATGGGAATTTTTTTAAAGGGCTACAGTGAAATATGTTTTAAGATCAAGTAAGGTATATGAAACAGCATGTTAAGCTGGGTTTGAAGAGACAGGTACTGCTTCTTAAGTATGTGCTCTAAATTGTTTTTCTTCATATAGAACTGAATGATTTCATCATCCAACTTGATGAGGAAGTAGAAGGTATGCAGAGTACCATTCTAGTTCTACAGCAGCAATTGAAAGAGACTCGCCAACAACTGGTTCAGTATCAGCAGCAGCAGTTACAGGTTTCAACTCCAGGTACCAGCCGGACTCCATCTTGTGAAATTACAGATCAGGGAGAAACCATGAGCAAAGATTGCAGTCGCCTGGCCAATGGACCAAGTAATGGCAGCTCTTCCCATCAGAGGACAGCTGGGCCTGGTTTTTATAGAGAAGGTAGTGGAACAGAGGATGATTTTCCACCCTCACCAAGCAATGGTAATAAGCTTTCCAACCACTCTGAAGATAGAACTGGCAGAGGATCTGGTAGTTATATAAATCAACTCAGTACTGGGTACGAAAGTGTAGACTCTCCCACTGGTAGTGAAAATTCTCTTACTCACCATTCAAATGATACAGACTCTAATCATGATCCACAAGAGGAGAAAACAGTCAGTGTGAAAGGTAACAGAACTTCGGGGTCTCGTCATATTCAGAATGGTTTGGACTCTAACGTAAATGTGCAGGGTTCGGTTTTGTAACCTTTTTCTGCAAAAAAATTTTTTTTTATAGTGTCACTTAATTGGGAGGAGAAACTGTCCAGAACTGTTCAAATTAGTGCATATATGTCACAATTCTGCCTTTGTGGTTTTCTGCTTCAATACCTCTGCCACTTCTGAAATTTTAACAATTGATTACGTTGAATGTTGCTAAAAGGATGTTTGTGTAAGCTCAAGGTATATTTTGAGTTAATGTGAAGTTGAAAATGGAATTTTATTTCCAGGTATAACACAATGATGTCTGTACAAATCTGTGTATATCTAGAACTTGTGCTGTGTAAGGGCATTCTTTACTCATACTGTTTATAACACTCAAAACTTTGTCATAATAGTTGTGGGTTAATGACTGCCAAGTTTGCCCAGTACAGTAGTTTTCTAACTAAAATAAACTTGGTGAGGGAGTCCTATAGTAGTTTGTGTTCCACTTTTGCCACTATGCATCTGTGTGTTCTCTAGGTGACAGAATGTTTAAGAATTTTGTGTGCATAGTTACTCAGTTTTAAAAACTGTTGTATCCTGTTAATGCATATTGCTCTGTGACTCCAATATTATCTTACCTGTACTGACCAAACCCAAATAAAATTTTTAATAATGTAATTTATTTGATACTGCTGCATTTATTTATTCAGCATTGGATTTTTCTTCACTGCCATTTTCTGCAGAGATCTTCATAAAATCTTTAGAAAATATTTCTTTAATATACCGAATAAGTTGGAACAAATGATGGATCTTGCATTGATGTTCTTACATGATGAAAGTGATGCAGCCTACCTTTTGGACAGAAAGAGGAAGTAAAAACAACAAATACAAGTATTGAAAATATTCCATATCTGAAATCCTTAGTTGCAACTCTCTTTCATACATTTCTGCAAGTCCTCTTCTATTGAAAACTGAATTTCTAAACCTGACGTTCTTTAATCCTATATCATATTTGGACTGGTTACCTTGTATCACAGTAAACTTTCTGTTCAGTTTAATAAAAAAATTGTAGGAAAAAGATTATCTCAAGATAGTTTGAATCTACTTGTCAAAGCGACTTATGCTTCAATGTGACGGTAGTCAAGTTGTCTATATACTGCAGTTACAATGTCTTACACATCTTGCAGAGGATACACATCTTGAAATTTGTCTATTTGTCTGCATGTAAAGCTACTCTATAAATGTAGCCTTGTCATGAATAGTAAACTATAACTATTACAGTATAAATATATAGTATAAATGGAAATATAGTATAAAAAGCATTTTGGATCATTAAAAGGCATTACAGAGAGCCATGTTGATATACGGTAATAGCCACAAAACCATTTGGGTGACTTTGGGCCAATTCCTCACTCAACCTAGGAAAATGGGAAGCCACTTCTGAAATCTTAACAATCTTGCAGGGACTTAGGCAGTTGCCAGGCATCAACACTGATTTGAAGGCTCACAAAAAAAAACCCTATTACACTTAGTAAATTAGTAAATTAGGGATAGAAGTTACAATTTTGATATATTTAATATAAACTTGTATCATTCTAATGCAAAATTGTACTTTGAAAGCATCAATAATTAGTATTTTGGGGGTCTTAAGTTGTCAAGTAACTTTATATAAATAATACATTTGCTTTTAATCTTAATGGTATTTGCATAATGTACTCCAGACCAGGATTTTTCTGAATGTTCAAGAGAAGTTTCCAGGGGAACATGATGGGATTCTGTGAGAGACAAAGGGCAAAAATGTTCACTTGAACAAAAGGGCATCCATAACAATTTTTATAGGATACTGTGAGAAGGAGAGAGCATATCGGAATATGCAGAAATATTCCGTGCTTGTGGTGTTGAGAGATGGGCAACAGGGCTTCCAGTTAATTATTTTAATAGGCTCTTCTAAAAAAAGTTTGAAAAACCCTGGTATAACTGATCTTGCATTCTAGTTCTTAAAATCTTGGAAAAGCAGCAAAGTTTGGGTAAGTCTGAAAACTTATTTTCTTAAATATCTGTGATCTCAACTCCCAGTATGCACTCTTACTTTCCTGTAGATCCATCTGCAACCTGACCTATCTTTTCCCCCCAAAAAAGTTCTTTTCAATTAAAAATGTATATAGAAAACAAGCAAGTTGCAAAGCAGTAGTCCAAAGATGGGAACACCCAAAGACATTCTGAGAAAATTAAGTGGGAGAGCTATAACCAAGCAGCTGGTTTGGAAGATGGTTGCCTGCTTTGAAAAGGGGAAAAAAAAGTTATGCTAAGCAATCACATCATAAGAAGCTAGACGAATGGGACTTCGCCATTTTGATTTCTGGCAAATTATGTAACTACTACTATCATGATAATAGGTCCTGCCATGATTTCAAAATTGTAGCTGTTTTCCACCATTAGAGACACCTGGCTTAGAGAAAGGCACCAGAAAGGCAAAAAGCAGGAAAACTTTAGGGAGATGTTTGTGATTTGAAAACAGCATGCAGCCAAAGATTGCCTACATTTATAAATGTATTTATTTTTAAAAGCCTGTTGGACTAATGAGCATTACTAAACTGAGCAGCAAATATCAAATAATTGTAACTTACATAAAATATTGTTTTGCTATTGAATTTCCCTTAAGCTCATTTAATTGGTTGGTCTAAAGACAGTGGAGTCACAAGCAAATTTGAGAGCCATCACACAGCCAGCTTTTGTCTTGTCCAGGCAGAACTAGAGCAGAAGCTGGCAACAATTCTGCTGTGCATTGTAAACCAGGCTTGTGCACCCAATAGAAATCACTGTCAGAATGTGCTGCCAAGGGCAACTTCAACATTTACTGTGACCATGCTCTCTTGCTTTGTCTTCATATGTAAGTCACTTGCCTGACCACCAGCCATATTAGCTGCCCTCACACAACTTATTTGGGCTTTCTACTCTGCTTGAGTAGGGACGCGGTGGCTCAGTGGGTTAGGACGCTAAGCTTGTCGATCAGAAGGTCGGCATCCCGAGTGCCGCGTAACAGAGTGAGCGCCTGTTACTCGTCCCAGCTTCTGCCAACCTAGCAGTTCGAAAGCACGTAAAAATCCAAGTAGAAAAATAGGGACCACTACGGTGGGAAGGTAACAGCGTTCCGTGCGCCTTAGGCATCTAGTCATGCTGGCCACATGACCACAGAGACGTCCTCGGACAAGCGCTGGCTCTTCGGCTTTGAAACGGAGATGAGCACCGGCCCCTAGAGTCAGAAACGACTAGCACGCATGTCTGCTTGAAGCCTGCTGTCTTTATATATCCAGTGGTGTTCCTCCGCACATCACAGGCAAAGATGGGGGCAGTAGGGTGGATGAAGTGAGATTGGTACTGCTTAGGACTTTGTGTTCCATGGCTCCTATCACAAAAGACAGAAGACTGGCTGCTTCTGTGACAGAGTGCAAAGCTGAGAAGCAGCAACAGCATCTCAGCAAATCTTAGCAATTTGGCTAGGAGGCCAGATGGTTTCTAAGGAGAAAGAAAATGGAATGATATCCCTGTTCAGGGAACAGAAGGAAGGCTGAACTTGCGTGGCCTCTGCCGGTTGCATTCTACCTTGTCAACCACAGTACTCTAGCACACAGAACTCTCCCTCCCACGAGAGATCTTCCTTATCTATCTCCCATCAACTTGTAGAAAGCCATAGAGATGATTTCCCAAAATTCTGATACAGGAACTATATCAATCTTGTTTCATTTAAGCTTGTGGAATTCGTTTCATCACCTGGTCTACCTTAAGAGTGCTGGCGTCAAGTTTGAAAGCCTGATTGTGTTTTTCTTTCCCTGTCTCCTATACCCCAACAAATTAGGGTGGAGCAAAACTGAACTTTATCACTCTTCTTCTATTTCCTAGACTTAAAGCATGCTTCCGTTTTTATAACCATTTCTGCATATTTCCTCCAAGGTCATTCATGTGGTTCATATTGTACAGAATTGCATCTGGATGTGGACCCCGGTAAAGCAATGGTGCTAAATTACCATCCTGCACACCCCAAGGGATCTGGTCCCTGTATTTACCCCACACCAATCATTTTCTCCCCACTACAGCCCTAAAAATGGGGAAGGGCAAGAATTTGAGCCAATCCCTATTTTTGCCATGTTGACAGATCTGAGCAGATCAGCTGAAAGGATCTAGAACTCAGGTTCAGGAATAATGGGCATACCGGTCCTGTGCTGGGGAAGTTTTCATGTCATCTCTAGCAGCCCCCTGATGCACTTGTGGAAAGTTTGCCATGCTCTCTATAATGGATCAGATGGAGGTTTAAGCCTGATGCTCAATCCTATACACTGGGATTGCCAGCATAAAAGAAGCAACTACGGTATACTGGTAGGAAAAGTTCTCTTACTGGCCTAGACTCTCCCAAAAGTCATTCTGGACTCCAGAAAGCTACCTCCAGAAATGGTGAGACTCTGAAAGGCTCTTGCTGTCCTGTCAAGTCAGCTTGACTTTTAAGTTCAGATTGTTGCCTATTATTTGAAACAGGACCAAAGTCCTCATTATTTGTTATTTAACTACAGTATTCTGTTGATTTAGGCACTTCCAACAGAATACAAGGAAGTGAAATCAAAAAGACACACAGGACAGCTTCACACAGTGCATTTTCTGAGAGGTAACATAACCATAGTTTACTCAACCCAATTTTACATTATACTGGAAACCATGAACTAACAATAATTGCTGGGATGCTCAATGCATTGTGGTATGCTAAAATCAACTATCTAGTTTGAAATGACATTTATGCAGTGCTTTTTTTGTAAGAGAAAAAGGTGCCGGAACTCACACATGTCATACAACCCGCCTTGCCTACCCTACAAGGTTCCATCCAAAAAAGGTGCCGGAACTCCGTTCTGAGCGTTCTATGACAAAAAAAGCCCTGCATTTATGATTCAATATACTCTGGAAATCCAAATAGCTGAGTTAATTCAGTAACCATAATTCAATTAGCCAGAGTATGAGAAAAAAAAAGAATTGTGTCTTCTTCTCTAGCTTTTTATAGTAAGCAAATGTTGCAGGACTTGATGGATCAACTAAATTATGTGCCATCAAGCCTTTTTTTGACTCCTAGCCATAGTGTCACCAACTTATCAATGCTTTTAGAAAAAAATTGCACATGGAGACACACAGAGATCCCTGCACATCTGCTTGGATTGTGAGAGAATAAAAATTTCTCCCTGGTTTGGGGGACTTTAGAGAACTATGAATTTTTTTATTTGCCAAATTAATCAGTGCTGCAATAACGCTTAAAAACTATGGGCATTGATTTCCACTGATGTAGAAACATGACACTAATTTTAGTAACATCTGTGCAGCAAAGGTAACATGAATAAGCTTCTAATTTAGTATAAAATAGTTCCGTTACACACTGGACAGTTTTGCTACATTCTCATTATTTAGTTGTCAGGATGAAAGTAGTCAGTTATTCCACGGGTTGGGTACGGTTGCTCTAGTCCAGAGCTCTCCAAATTTGGCAACTATAATATTTGTGGACTTCCAACTCCCAAAATTCTCCAGCCGGTTTATAGTTGCCAAGTTTGGACAGCCTTGCTCTAGGCCAGATCACAAACCATTCGGTTATAGCAGACAGAGTGTGGACGGAGCGAAAATTTTTACTTTCTCCAGCACAAGTTGCATTGCCACAACAGGCTTTGTTGTTGTTAGTTGCGAAGTCATGTCCGACCCATCGCGACCCTATGGACAATGTTCCTCCAGGCCTTCCTGTCCTCTACCATCTTCTGGAGACCATTTAAGCTCACGCCTACTGCTTCAGTGACTCCATCCAGCCACCTCATTCTGTCGTCCCCTTCTTCTCTTGCCCTCAATCTTTCCCAGCATTAGGCTCTTCTCCAGTGAGTCCTTCCTTCTCATTAGGTGGCCAAAGTATTTGAGTTTGAGCTTCAGGATCTGGCCTTCTAAAGAGCAGTCAGGGTTGATCTCCTCTAGGACTGACCGGTTTGATCGCCTTGCAGTCCAAGGGACTCGCAGGAGTCTTCTCCAGCACCATAGTTCAAAGGCTTCAATTCTTTGGCACTCAGCCTTTCTTATGGTCCAGCTTTCACTGCCATACATTGCAACTGGGAAGTTTTAGCTTCAGGATCTGGCCTTCTAAAGAGCAGTCAGGGTTGATCTCCTCTAGGACTGACCGGTTTCGCCTAGTACAGTGTTTCTCAACTTTTAGTAACTTTAAGACGAGGAAACTTCAATTCCCACAATTCCTAGGCTAGCTTGGTGGCTGGAGAATTCTGGGAGCCGAAGTCCATATATCCGTTTCCCAGGTTTAGAAACATGGGCCTAGTAAACTGCGTTCAAAGCGTGCTGCGCCACAAACAAAGAAACCCTTCCACCTTGATGACGGATAGCAAGTGCCGGCTGCAAATAGCGAGCGACTGTTGGAAAGCAGCAGAGACCCGCAACACTTCGCTGTCATTTCATGACCGTCCAAAAGTCGGCCGCCTAGAACAGGGGTAGGCAACCTCGGCTCTTTTATGGCTCGTGGACTTCAACTCCCAGAATTCCTGAGCCAGCCAAGCTGGCTCAGGAATTCTGGGAGTTGAAGTCCACGAGTCATAAAAGAGCCGAGGTTGCCGACCCCTGGCCTAGAACTACTGTATACCTTTACTTCAGTGCATTGTCTGAACTCAGCCAATGCATCTGCGACGAGAAGGCATCCAAACGGGCTATTATTTCAAATAAATAAATGCCCGAACAAATATTTGGAAGGTAAAAAAAAAAAACAAAAACCCCAAGTCGGTGGAGAAGAGAGAAAAAAAAAGTCGGCCACACCCATCCCCAATCCCTTCCAGGATCCCGCTTCCGCCCCTGAGCCCAGCGGTTCCCGCGATAGGCCTAATATAAGAGAGGGGGATGCCTTCCGCCAAAACACCCAAAGGGAAGGGCGGAGCTGCGCAGGCGCCGTAAGTGAAGGAAAGCGCAGGGGGTTGCGGCTCTCCGAGAGCGAGCGAGCGAGCGCGCGCCAGAGAGACGTCGTCCCCGCGCGGAGCGTTGTGGTTTTTTTTGTTGTTGTTTTTTTCCTGCGCGGTCCTTGCTGTCTTGCGAGCCACGCGGCCGTCATGCTCTGCCGCTTGGCTGTCGCGGCCGGCCGCAGGTGAGAACCTGGCGGGGTCTGAAAGCCCTTGAGTTCCCGCCCAAGGACAGAACGAGAGGCGGGAGATTAGGAATGACAGGACGCGAGAGGCACGAAAAGGCGGCCTACTTGGGAGGAGGAGGAGGAGGAGGAGGAGAGCGCTGCTGGAAGGGCGCTGGGATTCGGTGGAAGGCGGCTGACCCAGGCTAGTGCCCTTCCTTAGAGTTGCAGGCTTCCCCTTATCGTCCCATTGAAGGCCGGTATAGCTAGCAGGATCTGCACTGGGACAAAGTACGAGGCTACCTACCCCGTTACCTTTTTCCATGTAACTTTTATTCTGGGTCTAATGACCTCCGTTCATTCCGCCGGGACCTGGAAGACCTGGCTCTTCGAGCTCTCTGGCCCAGGCTTGAGAATTTTAATTTTTAATTTTAATTGGTTTTTTTTTAACTTTTTCAGGGACTGTTGTAATTATTTTTAATTGTTTTTAACTTTGGTATTTCTTGTTTTAAATATACCCTGTAAACCGACCTGAGTTCTGCAGGAAAGGGCGGTATATAAATCTAAATCTAAATCAATCAATCGAATCAATGAATCAATATATATATATATCTATATATAGATAGATAGATAGATAGATAGATAGATAGATAGATGATAGATAGGAACTGTGCAGCTTAATTTACTGTTATTTGTCACTGGCACGGTCAGTCCAATAATTTATTTATTTATTTTATTGAATTTGTATACTGCCCTATTCCCCTAGGACTCGGGGCGGTTTACTGGGCAGTTAAAACCATGAAATGCAAAAAATTTAAATCAATTAAAACAAATTAAATTAAATTCAAGCCCCAAGAGGAAATCTAAAACCCAGTTAAATGAACAACCCCACAGTCTGGACCAATGAAGTGCTTTACAATAATGTTGGGAACCGACTTCGGCTATTGCACAGTAGTCTTGTTAGGTAAATCCGCGTCATTGACCAAGTCACTGATTCCTCCCTCTATAAGTGGGAGTTCATTTATTTATTAAATTTGAACGCCACCCATCTCACTGTTACGGATGGTAAACTCTTGGTGGCTTACAGAGGAAATAAAAAAGTAAAGGTCGCACAAAGCACTTAAAATTAGGAAGATTAAACTAAAAATCAAGAGGACAAGCAACCCGGAGGTGGGGTCTTCTCTCTACCTTGCCTCCAGTCTAGAACGCCCCTATTGGGACCTCAGGCCAACTGGCAAATAGATAGGTTAGTGCCCTTTGATTATGTGCCGTTGAACATCAATTTCCATAAACATGCTCTTCTTTAATACTTGGTTTTTGGAAGTCCCACCCTCATAGTTAAAAGGGAGTTTTCTGCATGTGCTGTCATGTAGTGATAATTTCGATTTGGAAGCCAAGTATAGTAACCCTGTGTTGACAAAGTTTTTCTAGCACTTTTCTCTTTTAACAGTTTATTATATTAGTAAGTGCTACATACATTCTTCCACAAAAGAGAAACAAAAACAATTACCGTACTGTATTTTATAGCTTACCTTTGGTGCCACTTTTTAATGTTTGTGGATATATGTATATATTATGTTGTTTCATTATTGATGTTGTTTTAAGTCTTGGTTGGGAGCTGCCCAGAGTTTGATATAACATAGGCACCTGTATAAATGTTGAAAGAAAGAAAAAGAATGAATAAATGAATCTGGGTATGGGATGGCAAGAGCCTTATTTATTGGTTGAAAAACATAGTTTTGACTAGGAGCATGAAAGAAATCCAGTATCAACCTTAATGAAAAATAAACGTCAGACTTTTATTTTTGGCAGTAATAAGTGATAGTGCTTAGTGTTCCCAATCTATCATGTGCACAATACAGTCCATATTTGCAAAAGACATTTAAAGAATAAAACAAATATTAGATGTAGTTCAGTTTGAAAGAAGTGTGTATCAGAATGCAGAAGATATGAAGGAATCTCCCTTGGAGAGGAGGGCATGTCTTACATGCTTGGTAAAATTAAAAGAAGCTGTTGCAGACAAAGGAATACAGGTAGTCCTCAACTTACGTTTGTTTAGTGACCATCCGACATTACAGCAGCTCTGAAAAAAGTGACTTATGACTGGTTTTTACACTTTAGGATCATTGCAGCATTCTTGTATTATGTGGCAATTGGCATGTATTTATAACAGTTGCAGTGTCCCAGGGTCATGTGATCATCTTTTTTGACCTTGACAAGCAGTGGGAAAGCCAGATTCACTTAATAACCATGTTACCGACTTAACAACTGCAATGATTCTCTTCACAACTGTGGCAGGAAAGGTAACGTGGGACAAAGTAAGTTGTAAATCGAGGACTACCTGTAAATAAGAAATTACTGGAGCTAATATCTATAAATGGCTGTGGATATTGCTGCAAGAGGGTGGAACCCTTGGAGGCTAGCTTGGAGATCAATTATTGTTTGTTGAATTTAATGCTATTGTTACACTTTCAGAGAACAAGTTACCTCTTTCCCATACCTCATCTCTCCCTCAGATCTGAGTGTAAAACGATCAAACAAATTAATTGTATGATATTAACATAAACCATACTTAGACTGATCCCTGTATCTCTGTCATTGTCCTGAGCTGGGTTTTGTTTTTCTTCAATTCACATGTAAATGGAAGTAATGATGATATGGGTAATTTTGGCAATAAGTAATAGATGATGATGACAATCAACAGCTAAATGTATTAAGTGACAGCAAGAAAAATCCTATAAAGTGAAAATCAAAGCATTTTTATTATATAATTTATTTGTTGTCTTCCAGAAATAACACTGTGCTGATTACATCTCTTGGTTGTCTGGCCTCCAGAAAAAAGCACACACTCCCTGACTTGCCCTACGATTATGGTGCTTTGCAACCACATATTAATGCAGAAATTATGCAGCTTCACCACAGCAAACATCATGCTGCATATGTAAATAATCTGAATATTGCTGAAGAAAAATACCAAGAGGCTTTGACAAAAGGTATTGGGCATAATATATCATTGTGAAGCTTTCTGATTTGATTCCTGCTAAAACTGACTCTTTATGACTGTTCTATGTACATTTGTTTATCCTGTGCTAAGAATAATTATTGAGGATAAAAGCCATCTTTGGGTTGTCAGTGAGTCGGAGAGCTAGTGAATGTGGTGAATAAAATTATATTTTTAATCTTGGGAGATCCAAGTTTAGATTACCACTCAAACATTGAGCTTAGAGTTTGCCTTTTAGTCTAAACCACGGGTCGGCAACTCGCGGCTCTGGAGCCGCATGCGGCTCTTTGAGCCGTCTCCTGCGGCTCCCAGCCGCCCGGTGCGCGTGCACCTCTTCGAACGGGCAGTGGTGCGCGCGCACCTCTCCAAATGGAGAGTGGCACCGCCCGTTTGGAGAGGTGCGTGCGCACCTCCCCAAACCTTTGGAGAGGTGCGCGCGTACCTCCGCGCGAACAGGCAGCGGCGCCGCTCTTTGAGGAAGCTGTCGCGGCCCGTCTGCAAAGCTGCCGCTTTTGGCAGCTTTGCAGACGGGCCGCGGCAGCTTTCTCGAAGAGCGACGCCGCTGCCCATTCCGGGAGGTGCGCGCGCACCTCCCCAAACCAAGACTCTAAACCCATTTGACAATTTTGTTGTAGGGATAAAATGAGTGGAGATCTCCTACACAAACGCCCTTGAATTCTTAGATGAAAACATGGGATATAAATGCAGTAGTTGTGTTCCTTCTTCTCTTACCCAACTGGAGTGCTGCAGGGGCCATTGTAGACTCCAAGATCCACATGTCAAATTTGAGTTTAAAATACTGACATAAATAATAATGATTATTTATGTCTAAGGATTTGCAATGCAGAATGAATCTGTTAAAAAGAAGGCATTGTGTCATATCAATTAATGATACATTTGGATTATGAGGAAATCACAGTTGTAATTTGTTGTCCGCTTGGCTGACTAGCACAAGTAAGCAGAAGAGGCCATTTGTTGTTTGTGCCTTCCACCATCATCAGGTTGCAAACTAATATATCAGTGGAGTTAGCTAAATATATATATGATTGCCTTCATATGTTGAGGATTGTGTTGACAGAGTTCTTTTTGGGTTGTAGCCTATGTTATTTGGTTTATTACATTTTCAAAAGTATTTGTTATGAATGGTTTATTGCAGAGCTCCCAAACCTTTCTGGCTTGGTGGCCCGGAAGGAAAGGGAGCAGCAGCAAAATGTCCGTGCACGCAGCCCCATCTGCAAAAGCGGGCCGCTGGTGCTGGTGTGACGCTGGCGGCGGTGCTAGCATCCCTGCACATGCGCAAATGGGGCTGCTAGCGCCCACGCAGCAGTGCTGTGTAAGTTGGGGGGACTCACCAGCTATTCCCACGGCCCAATGGCCACGGTCTGGTACCGGGCTGCAGACCATAAGTTGGGGACCCCTAGTTTATTGAATATTTAGTAACTCTCAAGCCTAGCTATTTGGAAAATAACTTAAGTTTGTAAGTTTGTTTCTAGGGTACCAGCATACTACTTCATGAGGACTATGTATAATGTTTCTCAACAATTGCTCCCCAAAGCTGTACAGATTGAATAAGGAGAAAAAAAATATAGTCCCTAAGAGTTTAATAATTAAACTGGAACAGGAATGCTTTTAGTTGATGGTTCCAAGAAAAGTAAATGTAGTTATCTACAATCTTTATTCATAGGATCTAGCCAAGCATTATTCTTGTCTAGAGATAAATGAAGAGTCTTATTCAAACTGCATGAAAGAGAAAATAAAAATCAGTTTGCATAAAGCTAGTTTATATTTGCATCCAATGTATTTCAAGTTGCATTTTGTGTTTCATCAGAATAAAATTTGATTAGTCTGATGATTCTTTTTTTTATCAAAGCATTATTTCCATTTTCATTTCTAATTAATGAAACATTCAAGAAAAAAAAAGGCTGGGAAAGGAGGTTTTGTTTTGCCTTTCCCCTAATTCATATGTGGGTCAGGAAGCAGCAACTACAATTTCTTGAAACTAATATGAGGAGGCATGGATTTGGAGTATTGGAACTCAGAGCTAAAGGGAACCAGGTTAAGTTCCTAACATTTTAGAGATTTTGCTGAACTGAATGTTTTAACTAGGATGTGCATGACAGTACTTGAATACTGGAAGGCACTTGCATAAGATGTTTTGTGTTAGGTCTTAGTAGTTCTGCTTTTTCTCTGTTCTTTCCATCTTCAGGGGATGTAACAGCCCAAGTATCTCTTCAGCCGGCTTTGAAGTTCAATGGGGGAGGTCACATTAATCATAGTATCTTTTGGACAAATCTTTCTCCTAAAGGTGGAGGAGAGCCAAAAGGTTTGTATTTGAACTGGTTAATAATAACTTAGTAATGTTGATACAGGCTTAGGTAAATGTCGGGTTTATTTTAGAAATTTTACTTAAGTTTTAAATAAAACAAATTGGGGTCTTTATCAATGGCAAACGAAAGTCAGATCTGAACACTTGACCTGCATCGCTCCAAAATGCTTATTAAAATACAGCCCAATATTTGCAGTGTGGGTGTCCACAGGGAGGATCAACAACAGCAAAATGGCAGCTAGGCCAGGCAGTTAAAAGTCCTGTCCCTTTTTATATGCATATAGTGAGTAAAAAGAGGGCACAATGGTTCAGTGGTTAAAGACACTGAGCTTGTCAGCTGGAAAGCTGACAGCCTGAGTTCAAGACTGAGTGCCATGTGATGGGGTGAGCTCCTGTTACTTGCCCCAGGTCTTGCCAACCCAGCAGTTCGAAAGCATGCAAATGCGCGTAGAAAAATAGGTACCACTTTGGTGGGAAGGTAACAGCGTTTCGTGCATCTCGGTGTATAGTCATGCTGGCCACATGACCACAGAAGTGTCTTCGAGCAACTCTGGCTCCCTCAGCTAAGAAGTACAGATGAGCACCACCCTCTAGAGTCAAATAGGCTGGACAGAGAAAACCTTTATAGTGTGTGCAACACATGTTTAAAAAGTGGGACTCCTGCCATTTTGATAGTGTTGGAACTCCTATCAATACCCCTGTTTGCAGCCTTCAGGATTGGCTTGACACAATAGCATTAGCACTTAGACTTATATACCACTTCACAGTGCTTTACAGCCCTCTCTAAGCGGTTTACAGAATCAGCAATCAACAATCTGGGTCAACAATTTTATCTACCTTGCAAGGATGGAAGGCTGAGTCAACATTGAGCTGTCAAGATAAAAGGAATCTTAACTCCTGGCAATGTGAGCAGAGTTAGCCTGTAGTACTGCATTCTAATCACTGCGCCACCACGGCTCTATGGACAACAATAATGTCTGGTATGAAAAATACCGTGTTTCCCCGAAAATTAGACCGGGTCTTATTTTATTTTAATTTTTTTTGCCTCCAAAATAGGCACCAGGCCTTATTTTCAGGGGATGTCTTACTTACCTCTGACACTGACAGCCCGGACCAGCAGGTCCACTTCTCTTTGGCCAAAGGAGCAGCTTCATTCTGCAACTGCATTCTGGCCTGCATTTTGTAGTCAGGCCTTTCTGATGCAGCCAAGTACCGAGCTATGGATTGAAAACCTTAACTCTGTCCTCGACTGCGGAAATTTTGCACCCCAAAACTAGGGCTTATTTTTGCGGTAGGGCTTATATTAGGCTCACCCCTAAAAACCAAGGCAGGGCTTATTTTTGGAGTAGGCCTTATTTTGGGGGAAACACGGCAATAATACACACAAACATACCTTAATACAGAAATTAGGCAGACTGGAAATTGTGTACAAACAGATAAATACCTTATTCTTTGTTGCACTTGAGAGCAGCAGTGTGCATAAGTGGTGCAATCTAGAGTAGGTAGTAGATACAAAAGTTCTGTCTTCCACCTTGGCAGTATCCATGTTTCCAGGGTCTACTGACAAAGGAATCTCTTCATGTTACGAATAGTAGAGCTAGTTTTACAGCGTCTGCAGATTCCTTTGATTAATATTGCATTGAATTGATGGGAAGAACGTAACAAAATAAGTAAATTTTTTTTAGGCTGCTTCTCTTTTCTTCACGTTAGTTAAGATTGTGTTGATTTCTTATTTACACCAACTCTCTTTACTTCAGAATTAATCCGAAATAGTTCTTTGGGCTACTTGATGGAAAAAAATGATGTGCTATGTAAAATGTAAATTATCTATTTGTTGTTTTAAGGGGAGCTTTTGGAAGCCATTAAACGTGATTTTGGCTCATTTGCCAATTTTAAGGAGAAACTCACAGCTATTTCAGTTGGTGTCCAAGGCTCAGGTTGGGGATGGCTCGGTTTTAATAAAGAATCTAATAGACTCCAGATTGCTGCCTGTTCCAATCAGGACCCTCTCCAGGGAACCACAGGTAAGATTCTCTAGGCGGAACTTGGCTACATCTATTAAACTTGACTACATCTATTAAAGACCATTTTTAGCTGCAGAAGGAATAAAGCAGTCATCATTTAGACTTATATACTGCTTTGTGGGGCTTTACGGAGTCAGTATATTGCCCCCAGTAGTCTGGCTCCTCATTTTACCGATGTTGGAAGGATGGAAGGCTGAGTTAACCTCGAGCCCTTCAGGATCAAGCTGCAACATTGCGCTCTAACCACTGCACCACCATGTCTCCAATATTGGTATTGACGATTCTGCTTTGCGCTTCACTAGTGAATGAATGCTTTTGCTTTTCTCATGAGAAGAACTTCTAGTTTCTGACAGTCTCACTTGCATAGCAGGTTTGGGTAAGAAAACAAACGAGTAAAGCAGACATGAGCAGTGTATGTAGATTACAGGCTAGATTCACCAAAGCATATTTTTAGCCTCTCAGAAAGGTTCAGCAATAGGGTGTTCAGACATGGGTATGAAATAATAGCTATTGGTGGAAAAACATCCAAGCTGCTCCTGTCTTTCCTCAAATCACCCCTGCAGGTAAGAAATAGCCCAGTCACTCTTTCCAGCTTCTCATTTCAGTCTTGTGGCCAGCCACATAGAATTTGGGAAGGGCAGTTTTCCTTGAACTGAGTTTTGTTTTGCATAAGAATATATTGAGAGGTATTTTCTTACCTCTGTATACCTGAGAGAAGCGTTTGCTTTCTCTTTCTGTCTTAAGACAAAGTGCCATTTTTACAACTCTCTAGGATTAACTCTTCTTTCTACACTCTTATAATTTATAGCTGTATTTAGAGGAACTCTACTGTTTCCTAGAGGAAGACGATATAGTCGATCTTTGATTTACGACCACAATTGTGCCCCAGATCTCTGTTGCTAAATGAGACACTTATTAAGTGAATTTGCCTCATTTTACAAACTTTCTTATTAAGTGAATGCCTGTGATGGTTAAGTTAGCAACACAGTTATTAAGTGAATCTGGTTTCCCCATTGACTTGGCTTGTCAGAAGCTTGCAAAAGATGATCACATGACCCTGGGACACCACAGCTGTCATAAACATGAGTCAGTTGCCAAGCGCCTAAATTTTGATTACGTGACTATGGGGATGCTGCAACGGTTGTAAGTGTGAAATATGGTCATAAGTCATTTTTTCAGTGCCATTGTAACTTTGAATGGTCACTAAATGAACTGTTGTAAGTTGAGGACTACCTGTACTTCTTTCCAAGAGGCATGATGGATGTGTAATGAGAGTAATTAAGCCTGTCAGGAAATCAGTTTATTTTGAAAAATATGCTTTATAATCCCTTGAAAGAAGCTAATTCTAACTGCGTGGTTGGGGGGTATGTTTGTGGCAATAACTTGTTAAAGTTCATAGTATTTTAGCAATATTTTTCTTCTTTTCTAGGACTTATTCCTCTGTTGGGAATTGATGTATGGGAACATGCATATTATCTTCAATATAAAAATGTTAGACCTGACTATCTCAAAGCTATCTGGAATGTGATCAACTGGGAAAATGTATCTTCTAGATATACAGCTTGCAAATAATAGAACAGAAAATCTTATAGAAACAAGACCTATGTGTTCCTCAGATTATTTTCATAATATGTAGCAGTTCAATTGCTAATTGCACATCACCAGAGAGTCTTCACTATCAAGCTAATTTGTACCTAATTGTGGTAAAACTGTAGGTTCTGAAAGTGCTACTTGTCTAATTTTCTGAAAGAATGTCAATTTCTAAAACTTAAAAATGGATTACAAATGAAATTTGTTTTGGTAACGTGAATTTGCAATGCTTTTGAATAATTTCTTGCAAATTTAGGAAGAGTCCAGGAAATAAAAGTTAGAGAACATTTAATAAAATAGATTTCTTGAAAAGTTATCTATGAAGAGCTTCGCAGTACTTGAATATGTTATACTATTTTACTCATTTTAATGATAAAAATTTGGCTATGTTCATTATAGCAAAGATTCAAAATCTGTCAGTTGGTAAATATAATAGATCAGTTCATGAAATTTATGCTTCTGAAAGGGGGAAAAATCAGTGATGCAATATAATGTACTAAGTATATATGATAAATTGTTTGGATTAAAAGTGTATTTGCACTTTGTGTCTTCGAGTGAAATATATCCATTCATTGCTGTGTCTACTATATATCTCACTATTGTATATGACGTTCCAAAAATAAAAGCACAAAATGACTCAAGTCATTAAGTAAATATATGTATAATGCTAATTGACCATTTTAAAATGAAAGAACCTTAGGATTAAAGGTGAAAACTACATAGGGATTGGTGTATTGTGTATGCCTGGGAAAATGATTGTTAAATTCAGAATGTCACATCTCATATACTTTTAAGGAGCAAAATATGGAAAAAGTAAAAATGAGAAAAATGTAGATTTATTTAGATACAAGGTAAACTGAATAGGTTTAAATTATAAAACATTGCATATAAATAAGATATTGTAAGTTGGTTGCAGAATACAATAGAATAAATAGATTGCCTGAGAAAGGGTTTAGCTCTGAGCAGGGAACAAGCCAAGGATTTGTTTGTGTAAGGAATATTTTTGATTACCGTATTTTCCGGCGTATAAGACGACTGGGCGTATAAGACGACCCCCAACTTTTGAGATGATTTTCATGGGTTAAAGTCTTATACGCCGGAAAATACGGGTAAGTAGGAAGTCAGGGCTGCTTCTCAATTAGGTGAAGGTGTCTCGGCCCACGGGCGCGACATTCAGCGGGGCCCCTCTTCGCAGCACAACGCACGGGCTTCGCCTGTCTCCCCACGGACGCGCCTTCCTCACTACGGGAGCCACCCCCGCCATCCCCGCACGCCACTGACGCAGGCCCACCTCGACTTGTCGTGAGCCAGCCTTCTCCCGTGCGTCGGCTGCATCTCCTGACCGTCCGATGCCGCCTTAGAGATCGCCCGGCAGCTGGCCAGCGCGTGCATGCGCAGGACGTTTCTGCTGGGACTCACCCGATGCCGGCGGGCTCCGTGGCATCCTTGCCCGGGCCTGGGCCTGTCCAGGTCAGCGAGCCTGGATGCAACGTGGGAGGGGTCATTTGGCGGCGACAGCCTGGCTGAGCGGCGGCTTCAGAATGCGGTGATAGAGGCTGCGCCCGTTACACCTACTAGCCTGGCTGGGAACGTGGCGGCGTCAGAGCCCGTGAAGGCTGAAGAGGGGTCCATGGACTGGAGCTGGGAGGGGGCCATGCACGGGTGGGTGATGGGCGTGGTGGGAGGAATGGCGGGCCGCGAGGAGGTGGTCCCGGAGTACAATGGAAGTTTACCTGGCGAGCGGAAGACGCCGGGAGGCAGGGGTGAGGCAGGAGGCATTGTCAGGGAAGGGTGGGGTGGAAAAAGGGAGTGGGCGGGTGTAGGCATGTATGGGTGGGGTGGGCGGTTTATGAGGAGGCCGTCTTTCGCCATTCTCGAGCGCTGGATTTTTCCGTTTCCACTAACGGCTCTGCTCCCGAGGATTTACTATTTTCCGGCGTATAAGGTGACGGCGTATAAGACGACCCCCCCAACTTTTGAGAAGATTTTCATGCGTTAAAAAGTCGTCTTATACGCCGGAAAATACGCAATATTAGATGTGTTTGGGGACATGAACATGTGTGTATTTTTGTATGCAGATCATGCTGCGTTGTTGGCTAAGAACGTAAATTTGCAGCAGATGTTAGGGTAGATAATGCAATGAGTATGGATGTGAAATCTATGAGATCTAAATAACTACATTTGGAATCAACAGATACAAGTTATATATAAACCACAAAAAATTAGAGCATGGAAATGATTCTGTATATCTTATAAGGATCTTAAAAACATTTCATCCATGCCATGTTTCAGCGGCTGGGAGGGTATTCAGTTGTCTAGAACAGGATTTTTCAACCTTTTCACTGATTGTACCACTTTTAGGATATTCAAGTACCACCAGTCGCCTAGCAAGGTGTCAAAATCCTGATGACCAAAAAAGGAAAAAAGTGATAAAGTACAGGCAGTCCTCGACTTACCACAGTTCACTTAGTGACTGTTTGAAGTTACAACAGCACTGAAAAATGTTACTTACAACCATTTTTCACACTTATGACTGTTGCAGCATCCCCAGGGTCATGTGATTTACATTTGGATGCTTGGCAACTGATTCATATTTCTGATGGTCACAGTGTCCCAGGATCATGTGATCTCCTTTTGACAAGCAAAGTCAATGGTTGGGGGGGCGCTTGTGTGTGTGTGGGGGCGGGCAGGGCTGTGGGGAGGATCCAGGGGTCTCCAGTGGAGGGGGGTGGGACTGGGGTGGGCACCAGGGCATGGTCCACCAGAGGAGCCTCACTGTCCCTCTTGGGCCATGAGAGGGACTCCCAGAGGGTGGTGTGGGTTTCTCGGAGCTCTGGGCAAGTGCCCAGCCCGACCCTCGAGCTTCTGGGGCATCAGAACCCTGCAGCTTAATTCAGTCCAGCTCCACTTTCCTGAGGGGGCGCTGGCTACACTTACTTCCTCAAGGCTGCTGCTGCTGTGCTCCCTCTCCTTGGCCAGGTTGCTCTTGGTGGGTGCAGGAGGAAAAAGTGAGTGGATCAAAGGGAGGCCCACTCCCTCTCCATGTAAGGAGACCAAAGCATCCGTTGCAATAGGATGGGAGACCACCAGGTTAGTCCAGAAGGAGGGAGCAAGGGGTTGGCAAAAGGGCAGCAGGGCTGCTGGTGGCCAAGTGCTAAGGCAGGACTTCCCTCAGAGCCTCACTTCCTCTCATTATAATCTTCCTTCCTTCCTTCCTTCCTTCCTTCCTTCCTTCCTTCCTTCCTTCCTTCCTTCCTTCCTTCCTTCCTTCCTTCTCCTTTTTCCTTCCTTCCCTTCTTTCCTTTGTCTTTCCTCTTTCCCTTTCTCCTTTCCTGCCCCTTCTTGGATGCTCAAATGCAAAAGGGGAAACAATTCTCCATGCCTCCTTGCCTTGTGAACAAATGCCACTTTGCTAGTAGTTTGTGGCCACTCCTTGCAGCCCTGTGCCCTCAACAGAGGCCTTCTGCGATGGCAGGCTGCAAACTAATGAAAGCTGCTTTTTTGGAGTACTTGTTTCTTTTTCTCAACATGCTGCCCATCGCATTGCACCTTGTGCCCCTCAACTCCTGCCCCCAGTCCCGTGGAAGGCTGCAAGAAGCTCCCATTGCAGCTTCTCTTATCTCTTCCGTTCTTTTCCTCTCCAATGTAACAGCTGCTGCAAGGAGTGAGACCCACCCCCACACTCACGCAGGAACACACACAAGCACGTGTGTGGATCTGGGAGAGGTGAGATGAGAGCCACGCAGAAGCCCTTCAGGGACAGAGGCAATGATGGGGGAGGGCTCAAAATGGGAAGCCTCCTGCCTGGAGCCTCTGGCAGCTAAAAAAAATAAACCTAAGAAGGACTCAGAAGGTAGTCCCTCCCTCCCTCCCTCCCTCCCTCCCTTCCTTCCTTCCTTCCTTCCTTCCTTCCTTCCTTCCTTCCTTCCTTCCTTCCTTCCTTCCTTCCTTCCTTCCTTCCTTCCTCCCCTGCTTCCCTTTCCTTCCTCTGTGCTCAGGAAGGGATGATGGGAGGGGGAGAGATTGCCAGTGCCTCCGGTGGCCATGCTGCCGCTAGCTATTGCTATCCCACGCAGGTAGGGGTGGTTTCGGTGAAAGGGTAGCTAGCGAGCAGGCGTGGCACTCATCTACTGGTGGGGTCCATCAAAGCCGGAATGTGCTCAGCCTTTGATCCATAGGGCAGCCCTGGAGCCAGCGAGGCCCCCCCCCACCATCTCTGCCACGTCCCCTGGGGGTGCACAGAGAAGGCAGTGAGCATGAGAGCGCTGGCATCTTGGGGGAAAGGGAAGCGCTTCTCTTGCCTTTTTTCTTTCTCAGTGGTCAGCAGGGATGGTCAACAGGGATGCCGGGCGCTCGCCTCCTCTTCGAGTGCCCAAGGGGCAGTGGCAGCCCCTTGCTGGCCCTTTTCTGCCACACCCTCCTTTTATATCCTCTTCTCTCTCCCCCCTCCTCCTCCTTTTCTCTTCAGCGTACTTCCCGCTTCCAAAGTGCTGATCAGCTGGAGTCCACCGCTGATCCTGGGGCTTCTGCCCAGCCCTGACAGCCCTGCAGCTCCAGTTGTCTTTCCCTCAGGCTTGTAAGCTCATTCCTCTTCCCACGCTACCACTTCTCTAGGACAGTCGTGTACCACCTGCCAGGTGCCAAAGTACCACCGGTGGTACGTGTAGCACTGTTTGAAAAGCCCTGGTCTAGAAAGCACAAGAAGTGAATTTTGTGTGTTTTATAAGTGTCCCTTAAGTCATTTCTGTAAAGCCATGAGGGTGAATGAGTATGAAATGTTAACTCAAGTGTTCATGCAACCTGATCATCAAATAGGGAGACCATGGCTATGTCTCTTACTCCTGAATTGAGTATAGTAGACTTCCATCCTCTTTAGAATTTACAAATCTGTGCATGTAGATCAGGCACGTCAAACTTGTGACGTCATGTGACATCGCATGATGTATCGCAACTTTTTCCCCATTGCCAGCAATGGGGTGGGTGTGGTTTTGGCGTGACACATCTGGCCCGCGGGCTGGCAATTTGACATGCCTGACTGTAGATTGTTGATTTTCCATTATGTAAAGGTAGCAGGAAGTCTTTAATATTGCCACTAGATGGCGTTGCTGTACTATACTTAGAAATTCTGTTTGGCTAATACCAAACAGAAATTATTGGTATATTTAAATTATTGGTATATTTAAATACTAACAAATTTGCTATGAAATAAGCTTCTACGAGCTAGAAAATATTTCAACAGATGTAAAAAATGTTTGCATAAGCTGGAAGAAGAGTGAACTCAGTGAACTCAGCAAATCCTCTATGGGAATATGGCAGGAAACCTGTCAAAGACTAAATTGTAGGTAATAGGTTTTATCAATTTTTTCTTTTAATGGCTTTTGATCCACCCTCCCCATTGCCACTAACTGATGTAGATAAGAAGAAATATCTATTCCAGAATTGAGGCTGCCATACAGCAACCCTATTTTTAATGTCTTACTAGGGAATGGAGGAGCTTGGATCCAGAATATACAAAGATTGGATATTGGAATTTCTGATTTTTCTAATATTTTAAAAGAAATATTGATCAGGTATTGCATCATGAATTTACCAATCAACCCCCTTTTTCTTTCATTTCTCTTCTTGCAAAAGTTTTGGATATTTTGAAACAATTTCAAGTCTTTCTTTTTTTGGATATGAATAAAAGTATTTAAACTGCTGGGAAGAATAAAAATGTTCTTTTTAGTCAAAAGCGAAGCAAGAAAAAGTAGATTCAGAAAATGGAGAAAGTTTAGTTTTCCGAGTTCTCCATTTTTCCTAACCCTAACCCTTCTTTACTGAGTTAAAACAAGACTTTATGATGCCAGATAAGAACTCCAGACTCTGAATAGGGGGTCAGTGGCCCCTTTGCCATAAATCTGAGACTCAGTTTTGCTCCAATATTATCCTGCAGCTATCAACATAATGCCCTAAAACAGGGGTGTCAAACTCAATTTCATTGAGGGCCGCATCAGCATTTCGGTTGCCCTCAGGGGGCCGGGTGGGTATGGCCTGGGTGGGCGTGGCCTACTGGGTGGGTGTGGCTAGAGTGCGTATGGCTTACTGGGTGGGCGTGGCCAGCTCTACATCGTTTGCATCAAGGGTGCCTATGGGGGCCTGGGCAGGAGTGGGACAGATCTGAGGGTCTCTGGCAGGAGGAGGGTCTCTGGGCCAGGGCTAAGGCAGTGGGGGCCGTTCCCTCACTGTTTCCAGGATGGTTTCGCGGGCTGCATGAAACCACTTCGTGGGCCAGATCTGGCCCCCGGGCCTTGTATTTGACATGTCTGCCCTAAAAGGTTCACCAAAGCCATGTACTTTAACAATTTCTAACAGCCCAGGAGGTGAGACTTCTATCAGCTTTTGCATGGAATTGGAGAAGCCTTGTTTCACCAGTGCTGGCACAAAATAGAACAAACACTATATATTTTTTTTCCCCAGACAGCAAAGTATAATTGTGAGAGCTGCTCAGAGTTTTAATTTAATATCTGGAGAGTTGTAGCTCACAGCATGAAATAATGATGTGTGTTTTTAAATGGTATTTGCCTTGTCCATTCATGCATAAAGTGGTTTCATCCACTACGAGCACAATAGAATCATGTTTATTTAAAGTGTACTTTTTCAGCTGATGTTCTGAAAACAAATCTGATAAACAAAAATGTATGATCTCATGAGTTTAAACCAACGGAAATACTAATGTCCCATTGGACTTTTGTTGCAGAATCAATTACAAGATACTACACAAATTCTTACCTATGTTTAAATTGAATAAAATTGTAAATAAATTGACTTAAGGATAGAATAGAATAAGAATAGAATAATTTGTTGTCACTTTGAATGTACACTAATCGGCATACATTAAAATGAAATTTCATTGCATACAGCTCTCAAAGGATCACCACCTCCAATATACAACACACACACACACACACACACGACAAAAATAAATAAATACAGAATTATGCATATACCCACATATACTATATAACACAGAGAAACAACAACAACAACAACAACGCAACAATCTTCTGGTCCCTGGAAGTGAGCTCAGAGTCTGAGATATTTCAGAATTGCCCTTCAGAGGGTAGAAATTCAATTCAGCAAATCCCCTTTTAGGGCCACTGAAACTTTTGCTGTCAAAGATTTGGCAGAATTGGAGATAAGCAGAAGATATTTCATAAATGTATGGAGACACAGATTCCTTAGAGAGATCCGCCGAATTAGAAAAAAATACATGACAGCTCTGAAGAATTCATATGTAATTTGATTTCTTTACAGTTAATAGGACAACCTTTTTTTTAAAAAAAATATAATTATCTGGAAAAGTAAATGCTTCTTTTCTCTACAATCAGTGCAATTCAGAAAAAGCAGGTTATTCATCTTTGATCAGTCCTTTCACTCATAGGATTCTTTTGTGCAGATGATTGTCCAGTTATGTGATATTTTACTAGCTGAGATAATGCACATTCTGTTGTTTGGAAGGTTTACCTAGCAAAACATGTATGCAGAATTTGCACTGTCGAATTTTTGAACTCTCATCAGTAGAGGGAGTTCTTTAGCTGATTAAAGTCATCTAGGCTGGATATTATATCAGCTTGTATAAATAGCTCATATTTCTTTGGATGTTTTTCTGTTTGGGGGTGCACACAAGCTTCCTCGTGCTGTCATGCATTTCTTTCCATGTTTATGACTATTTTTTAAAAAAAGAAATTTCCACAAGTCTAGCATATATCTTTGAATATAATTACAATTGTGAGTCTTAAGAAGTTTTAAAAAACAGAGAGAGGCACCGAAGATCCTATATCCTTTAAAAAAACATGCATGTGCAGAATTTGTACACATGCAAACATTATATTAAAAAAGAATAGCTAACAAGCTGTTTTAAACCAAATCCGTTTATCTGAATATCTAAATTAGGGATTTGAAATTTCTGGCTTCTGTGCTTGACCAGTCTAACTTGTAAGGCTTACGGCAAGGTTTCTTTCCCTGTGCAAAGTTCCTTTATCAATATCTTGCTGTTCTAGTCCTGTTTATACTTTTGCAGGACTATTGGTGGGCTTGGGTTGGCTTTGGCTAGATTCTGCCTCTCCCTCTTTTAGATGAAGAATGCAGTAAGGGCCTCTGATGCTGCTTGAGGATCGTAGTAGGTCACGTCTAGGTGAACTGCTTCTGTAGCCTGTGGTCTTTTTCATTTAGGAAGAATTCTGTTGGAATAATCTCTTGTACTCCCTGTTCATGGATCATGCTAAGTGGCTTTTGGCTGAGTCAGATCTTATCTGTTGGGGCAAGTGGTGGACCAGACACATCAGATAGAGTGACGGTTCCACTTCCAGAGACATGGACGCCCATCACAAAAATGAATGGGTGATGTCATAGATTGTTTTTTTTATTGAAAAGTTTTTCAGTACATTTTATCTTTAACAAAACAAAACCCCTCCCAACCCCCTCCCCTCTTCCCAACCCACCCCAACACCTCCCTCCCTCCCCTTCCCCCCTCCCCGACTTCCCAGAGCTAAATACAAGGTATAAAAGTAAAAACAATCATAATCTACCATATGCAAACAACAAGAAGCTATTAAATCTATCGCACTTTAACTCTTATAAAATGACTACAAGCAATATAAATATCACATCAATACTTATTCAAATGCTAAATGAAACTTTTTAGTCCCATATTTATTCTGGATGTAATCAATCCATTTTTTCCACTCCACAATATATCTTGGTTTAATGAGGTCAAGGAGTGATGTCAATCAAACCTCATTTCCTGATGTAGGCTGCCAATCCAGGCCTTTGGCCATATCAGTTTTCCACCCAGATGTACTTCATTTCAGTCCATTCTTTTGAGAGGGATTCCCAAGGTTTTAACAGAATAACAGAGTTGGAAGTGATCTTGGTGGTCTTCTAGTCCAGTCCCCTGCTCAAGCAGGAGGCCCTGTATCAATTCAGACAAATGGCTATCCAGCCTCTTCCTAAAAGCCTCCAAGTGATGGGGCACCCACAACTTCTCAAGGCAAGCTGTTCCACTGGTTAATTGTCCTTATTGTTTTGAAGAAGAAACATCCAATTCTTCTATTCAGTCCTTTTCACTAGAACTTGGGGCCTCCTGAAAACAAAAATTGTAATCACATTTTCTTTTTGCTGCTGCTGCTGCATTTTATTTTTTCTTCATATGTCTTTGATGAGACAGGACAACATTCTCAACCTCTCTAGCTGGCCACCTATCAACCAATTTATATGGCATCTCAACCACTAAGATAACTAGTCAGTTTGGGGCAGATTTAAGGCTAGGAATGGTTCACTTTTTGCCTTTATCAAACAGCGGCACAAAAATGTGCTGCTGAAGACAAAACTGCTTTGATGAACATGTTGGCACAATGTCAGATTCCTTCTGGGATTACAAATTGCAGGATGAAGCCTTCATGTGGCCCATGCATATTGCCCTCCTTTGGAAATACTGAAGAAGCTGAATATAGGAAAAAATAGTAGATGTACACTTATATGACTCTTAAAGAGAAGTAAGCAGGCCAAGAAGATGAACATTGTACTTCTAGTCAATAGAAGTCAAACCTGACTCAGTGACAACTATGTAGTGATAGAATCACTTCCATTGTATCCAAATTAAAAAGGGACACCAAGAGTGCTAGTTGGTTTCTGTTGTAAGTGACTATAATGGAATTTTATACATACTAGTTTCTAAACCAGAATTCTGGAAGGGTACCAGATTGGAAATAGCTGAGCTAGTCAATCCCTGTGAACTATTGTAGTTTTATTGTACCATGTGATATAAGGCTAAGAGTCTTTCTGGTGGAAATACTTTCTACTTTCTTAGAAGTCTGCATCTCAGAATCAATGTACAAGATAAGTGTATTTTATATTTGTTATTTATCTGTAACATTCCTTCCTGTACAATGAACATTAATTTCCTTGGTTCTGTTGGTTTGATAGGAATCTAGTCCAAAAGACAGGGGGTATCCTTTCCACCAGAAAATATGGCTTGTAGATCATGACTGTGGAATCCATCTTACTAACAAGGGCCATTTATAGATAGGACTGGTTGCCAACATCAATATCACAGAGCACTTGAAATATTTATGCAAAGCAAAATGTAACCACTGTCTTGGAATCTTAGTGCGACTGCGAGGGACATATATGGAAGTTTCAATACACACGAGTGCCATTTCTAGACTAATTCAGCTCAATCAGTTCAGTGCTTAGGAATTTTGGACACTGAGAACAAAGCAAGTCTCTTTTCCTAAACCTACTTACATATACACCTCCCAAAAATCCTGTAGTCTTTGTGGGAGAAACAGTTGTTCACTGTCCAAACTTCTTTTTTCCTTTGCCTTGGAAAATAACTTACTCTGCCTTTTGTAAAGTAAGCCACAGTAACAGTCTGAAAATACATCAGTTCCCTAGTAGTTTCCATCAGCCAATTTGGAATGAAACACACTAGTATGGTAGCCTGGAAAGTCAGCAGTCAGTGCCAGACATCAACGTACACCATCGTTACAAGCTGCAACCTACCTATACAGTACACTCCAAGCTTGTTGGAATTCCTGAAAGCGCCAAATGTGTGTGTCATTTTGGATAAGTTACAGTAACTTGCCACATGGTCAATGAACAAAGCAATGGAATAACTGCAAATGTTTGGCAGGTTAACCCCTGAGGAGCTTGGGTTGTGTAAAAGAAGCTACAAACGAGATGAATTTCTTTTCTTTTCTTTTCTTTAATTTCTTTTATCTTTTTTTATTCAGGGCAAGGAATAGGTTTGTAATTAATTATAGGTTAACAGCAACGTTTCCCACTCCATCTCTTTTTAAATGCCTTTCTGCTAAAATAAATGTAAGCAATGAGGTCAACTTAATGTCATGGTTCAAGGCATCAGACTGGGAACTGGCAGACCCTGAGTTCTAGTTCCACCTTAAACTAGCTGGGTAGCTTGCACCAGTCATTCTCTCTTAGCCCTAGGAAGAAGACAATGGCTTATGAAAATACTTATGAAACCACTTGTGAAAATATTTCCAAGAAAAGTTCAAGGACTATAGTTCAGGCACTTGTCAGAACTCAACATTCACTTGAAGGTAGGTGGAGGGAAGGGAGATGGAGGGGGAGAGAGAAATCTGGACTAAATAGGACAGGGGTGTCAAACTCAATTTCATTGAGGGCCGCATCAGCATTGCGGTTGCCCTCAGGGGGCCGGGTGGGTATGGCCAGGGTGGGCATGGCCTACTGGGTGGGCGGGGCTAGAGTGTGTATGGCCTACTGGGTGGGCATGGCCAGCTCTACATCGTTCGCATCAAGGGGGCCTATGGGGGCCTGGGCAGGAGTGGGACAGATCTGAGGGTCTCTGGCAGAAGGAGGGTCTCTGGGCTAAGGCAGTGGGGGCCGTTCCCTCACTGTTTCCAGGATGGCTTTGCGGGCCACATGAAACCACTTCGCGGGCCAGATCTGGCCCCTGGGCCTTGTGTTTGACATGTCTGAAATAGGAGGTAAAGGGAGTGTGATTTTATGTGATGTGGGCTAAGAAGTGGAAGTTATGTGACAACTTCCTTTTACTCTACACAATGGTGTATCAGGCAGCCCTTCACAGAATTTTCATTTGGAGAAAAAAATGAACATTTTTCAACTTTTGTATAATTTTTCTAGGGAGAAAGGAGAACATTAAAAAATTTGGTGTCGGTTTGCATGTTTGCTATTCTGATCTCTTTCACATTGCTGTGCTTTATATTACATTGTTTGGTTTCTCCCAAAGAATCCAGGAATTACAGCCTAGCTGAGGGCGCTGAGAATCCTCTGACTCTCCTTGTATAAATGCATTTACCTGAGAAAAGGGGAACAAACCAGTTTAAAGTTAGAATGAATATCTTAAAGAAATGCACCTTATTGGCTACATTACTTGGCTCACAGCAATGATGGTGAAGCTTTTGAACTCTGTTATCAAAAACTCAGAAAACCCTACCGTGACTTCTGCTAGTGTGTCACATACACACACACCCTGGACAAAAGAGAAACAATTCATAGCTAAGAAGAGTAATAAATTAAATTAAATTATTTAATACTTACATAATTGTGAGTATTTTTCAAAATGCCTATCTGAGGCAGTTCCAGGTTGTATGAGGCCTAAAACCTTTGGAAAAGGATCTGGAGGCATGGCACGTCACCAAAAATGTAATGGTGTGTAACCTGTCACATGTGTGCCATAGGTTTGCCATCGCCAGCTTACAGTTTCTCCAGTCAGACCAATTGCCAAACATTCCCTGAGTGTTGCCCTTTCTATCCTACTTCTGCCAGAGATCATCAGCAAGAACTATCCATGCAATCTTGAACCAAAAGGAAAAAGAGTCCAGATAATCTGCTATTTCCAAGGTTCTCTGTAACTTTTTCTTCATTTTCTGAAACAATTTGCTCTGAACAAAGAAGACTAGAGCCTGGCTGACAATTATCTAAAACTGTCAGGTAAAGCAAGGGTTTCTTGAGGAGAGGGGCATTATCTTACTTTTTCCCAAGGATACATTAATCACAGTGGTGCGATTCAGCCAGTCCGCACCACTTCGGCAGAACTGGTAGCTAAGTTTTTATTGCCCAGGCCCAGAATGGACTTCCGGAAGCGGCATCCACATAGAGAGCCAGTTGTTCACATATTTGAGTCCCACCATTGATTAATCACCTTCTGAACCCAGCCTCTCATCGCCTCCTTAGTAACTTTCTCTAACCAAGAAGGGCATAGTTCCAATCCACAAGTGGCAGAAGGAATATGATAGGGAACCTGCCCATGTGCACAGATTCTACAAGCACAAACTAAGATTACCTCAAAAAACGGCATCTCTGTTATCTCAGTAGGACTTGCTTTATGGGATTCATTTCCAGGTGAAACGTATCTTATCCTTTACATGCTTCTCAAATTTACCATAGCAGCCTACTAACTAATCTTCCAACCCATCCTTCCTTAATCAAATATGGATTTTCTTTGGTGTCTTATAAGCATGGAAAAGGTGTACACTTTAGCTGCTCTTATTATCATGTTGTAGGTTCAAACCTGAGCTCATACCTGTGTTTAACAACAACAACAATAACAATAATAAATAATAATGAAGTTGGAAAGGACCTTGGAGGTCTTATAGTCCAATCCCCTGCTCAGGCAGAAAGCCTTATACCATTTCAGACAAATGGCTGTCCAGTCTCTTCTTAAAAACTTCCAGTGTTGGAGCATTCACAGCTTCTGGAGACAGATTGTTCCATTGATTAATTGTTCTACCTGTCAGGAAGTTTCTTCTTAGCTCTAGGTTGCTTCTCTCTTTGGTTTGTTTCCATCTGTTGCTTCTTGTCCTGCCTTCGGGCGCTTTGGAGAATAGCCTGACTCCCTTTTCTATGTGGCAGCCCCTGATATATTGGAACACTGCTATCATGTCACCCCTCACCCTTCTCTTCATTAGACATACCCAATTCCAGCAACCATTACTTATATGTTTTAGCCTCCAGTCCCCTAATCATCATCATATTTGTTCCTTGTTCACCAGCATCTTTCCAGGTGTCATTTCTACATCTCCCAGAGCTCCAGAGCATACCAAGAAACCTCCCTGAATTTGTGAACAGGGGAAGGCAGCTCAGGAGCAATTCTGCGAAGAAATGTTGCTGCATCTGTAGTCTACAGCAGGGGTAGGCAACCTCGGCTCTTTTATGACTCATGGACTTCAACTCCCAGAATTCCTGAGCCAGCTATTTTTTTGAAGTCCATGAGTCATAAAAGAGCCGAGGTTGCCTATCCCTGGGCTAGAGATTGACAAGCCTCTTGAGATGATTACCCATTAAGAAAACCCAAAAGCTTCTTTGATTAGGGAGGGAACAGCTACTTTTATGAAAGACTGGAAATCCTTGATGGACGTTTTGCTGGAAATGGAGAAAAATAAACTGGTGATTTCTGTATTTACCGATTAATAAGTGTTGGAAAAAATATAGAAGGGAAACATATAATTTAGAAGGGACAAAACAGTTTCAAGAATGTTTATAGCTGCCGTAAAGAAGATTGGAAGATGCTTCTTTAAGTTTTTGTTTTTTGTTTTATTTCTCTTTGCTTTCTACTATCTTTGACACTTTTTTCTTTTTCTTTCTTCCTTCTATATTTTTGTGTTTATCTTTTAACTTTGTAAATATGTATGTATCTATGTATGTATTCTCACTTGTAAGACTGAGCATGTTATGTTGCATCACATACACTACCAGACTTTGGATTCAACAAATACCTCAAGAGGAATAAAAAACTTTTTTTTATGAATTGAAGGCAGATACCTGTTTTTAGACAATTGCCCAAGATATTTTGGCCTTGGAAATATGTATTAAGCATCAGAATTACAGTGATGATGGTAGAGATCAGAGTGAGCAGGGTTAGTGCTAGACAAAGATCCTAAGAAATGATTGCAGGAATTAAGTAACATACAGCTTAAAGGTAAAGGTAAAGGTTCCCCCGCACATGTGGGCTAGTCGTTTCCGACTCTAGGGGCCGGTGCTCATCTCCGTTTCAAAGCCAAAGAGCCAGCACTTGTCCGAGGACGTCTCCGTGGTCATGTGGCTGGCATGACTAGACGTCAAAGGCGCACGGAACGCTGTTACCTTCCCACCGTAGTGGTCCCTATTTTTCTACTTGCATTTTTACGTGCTTTCAAACTGCTAGGTTGGCAGAAGCTGGGACGAGTAACAGGCGCTCACTCTGTTACGCGGCACTCGGGATTCAACCTGCCAAACTGCCGACCTTCTGATTGACAAAGCTCAGCGTCCTAACCCACTGAGCCACCGCGTCCCTTAACATACAGCTTACCAATGAGCAAATGTAGAAGTGGGGAAAAGAAGATTCCAGAGCAAGTCTCATGTTCAAAACAAACAGCCTGACTGGGTCTGACAAAATGGTTCAAGTGTATATCCTAATGGATTCTATAATTCCTGGAGAGATTTTCATTGAATTAGATTTGTTGAAATCTTTATATTAACTGAAGGGAGCTTACCAGCATCAGCCAAAATAATGATAGAATAATGCTTCATAGTAAATGTTATTGCATGTTGTATGGGGTGCCTCCGTTTTCTGAATATCAGAGAGTTTCTCCACTCAGAGATTAATTTGGACCAAGATGAGTTCTTCCTGGCTTTCTAATCCATTTTCTTCTGAGAGGAAACATCTGCTAAAGCATTTCTTTTTCTTTCAGAGTTTCTGAACAATCCTTTTATAATAAATACATTTTCCATGTGATTTTCATTTAAATACAAAGAATGATAGTCTTGCAGCCAAAAGACTTTCTCACGTGTGTGTTTATATAAGTTGTTTTTAAAAAACTATCATGCAAGGTCAAACAACGAGGCATTATGGAATCCCCTGAATTATATGAGAGGTTGAATTATAATTTTGGAAAACAGCACAAATGGAAACAGTTTAAAACACATTTTATCACGTTGCACTAGGTGGGTACAGATGTGCTTTGAAAATGTGCTTTAGTTTTTAAGCCAAAAACTTTTGTCTCAAAATTCTAAGGCAATAAAGAAATGCTAAAATATGTAGTTAGTCAATGGCCCATGATATTACCTACTCCATCAAAAGCAGTATTAATTGGGTTGATTATCTATCAGTTCAGTCCGCTCTATAGAATAGAACCATAAGGAGGAAGAGCAGGACTTTAAAAATGTGTCCATTAATAATTTAAATAGACAAATTAAATAGCAAATTTCTCTAAGCATGCAAGAAGGAAATGGCAACCCACTCCAGTATCTTTGCCATGAAAACCCTATGGACAGTACCAAAAGGCAAAACGATATGACGCTGGAAGATGAGCCCCTCAGGTTGGAAGGCGTCCAATATGCTACTGGGGAAGAGCAGAGGGCTAGTACTAGTAGTGCCAGAAAGAATGAAGGGACTGGGCCAAAGCCGAAAGGACGCTCAGCTGTGGATATGTCTGGTGCTGAAAGGAAAGTCCGATGCTGTAAAGATTTTTTCTCCATAGGAACCTGGAATGTAAGATCCATGAATCAAGGAAAGCTGGACGTGGTCAAACAAGAGATGACAAGACTGAACATCGACATCTTAGGCATCAGCGAACTAAAATGGACAGGAATGGGTGAATTGAATTCAGATGACCATCAGGTATACTACTGCGGGCAAGAATCCCTCAGAAGAAATGGAGTAGCCTTCATAGTCAATAAAAGAGTAGGAAAAGCAATACTGGGATACAATCCTCAAAATGACAGAATGATCTCAGTTCGAATCCAAGGCAAACCATTCAATATCACAGTAGTCCAAGTCTATGCCCCAACCACCAGTGCTGAAGAGGATGAAATTGACCGGTTCTATGAAACCCTACAGCACCTTATAGAACTAACACCAAAAAATGATGTCCTTATCATCATGGGGGATTGGAATGCTAAAGTAGGAAGCCAAAAGATAACTGGAATAACAGGCAAGTTTGGGCTTGGAGTACAAAATGAAGCAGGGCACAGGCTGATAGAATTTTGTCAAGAGAATACGATGGTCATAGCAAACACTCTTTTCCAACAACCCAAGAGACGGCTCTACACATGGACATCACCAGACGGTCAACACAGAAATCAGATTGACTATATGCTCTGCAGCCAAAGATGGAGAAGCTCTATACAGTCAGTAAAAACAAGACCAGGAGCTGACTGTGGCTCAGACCATGAGCTTCTCCTTGCAAAGTTTAGGCTTAAACTGAAGAAAGTAGGGAAAAGCACTAGGCCACTCAGGTATGAATTAAATCATATCCCTGTCGAATATACAGTAGAGGTGAGAAATACATTTAAGGAATTAGATCTGATAGACAGAGTGCCTGAAGAACTTTGGACAGAGGTTTGCGACATTGTACAACAGGTAGCAACCAAAACCATCCCAAAGAAAAAGAAATGCAAGAAAGCAAAATGGCTGTCTGAGGAAGCTTTGCAAATAGCTGAGGAAAGGAGGGAAGCGAAAGGCAAGGGAGAAAAAGAAAGATACGCCCAATTGAATGCAGAATTCCAGAGAATAGCTAGAAGAGATAAGAATGCCTTCTTAAATGAACAGTGCAAAGAAATAGAAGAAAACAATAGAATAGGGAGGACCAGAGATCTTTTCAAGAAAATTGGAGAGATGAAGGGAACATTTAATGCAAAAATGAGCATGATAAAGGACCAAAATGGCAGGGACCTAACAGAGGCAGAAGAGATTAAGAAGAGGTGGCAAAATTACACAGAAGAACTATACAAGAATGAGCTTAATGTCCCAGATAATCACAATGAGGTGGTCACTGACCTCGAGCCAGACATCCTAGAATGTGAAATGAAGTGGGCCTTAGAAAAGCTGAGCAACAACAAAGCTAGTGGAGGTGATAGTATTCCAGCTGAGCTATTCAAAATCTTAAAAGACAATGCAGTAAAAGTGCTACACTCAATTTGCCAGCAAATTTGGAAAACTCAACAGTGGCCACAGGATTGGAAAAGATCAGTTTACATTCCAATTCCAAAGAAAGGCAGTGCCAAAGAATGTTCAAACTATCGCACCATTGCACTCATTTCTCATGCTAGCAAAGTCATGCTTAAAATCCTACAAGCTAGACTTCAGCAGTATGTGGATCGAGAACTAACAGAAGTACAGGCAGGATTTCGAAGAGGCAGAGGAACTAGAGATCAAATTGCCAACATACGCTGGATCATGGAGAAAGCTAGAGAGTTCCAGAAAAACATCTACTTCTGCTTCATTGACTATGCTAAAGCCTTTGATTGTGTGGATCATAACAAACTGTGGCAAGTCTTTAAAGAGATGGGAGTACCAGACCATCTTATTTGTCTCTTCAGAAACCTATATGCAGGTCAAGAAGCAACAGTGAGAACTGGACATGGAACCACTGATTGGTTCAAAATTGGGAAAGGAGTCTGGCAAGGCTGTATACTGTCACCCTGCCTATTTAACTTATATGCAGAGCACATCATGAGAAAGGCAGGGCTAGATGAATCAAAAGTTGGAATTAAGATTGCCGGAAGAAATATCAACAACCTAAGATACGCAGATGATACCACTCTAATGGCAGAAAGTGAAGAAGAACTAAAGAGCCTCTTGTTGTGGGTGAAGAAGGAGAGTGCAAAACTTGGGTTGAAACTTAACATTAAGAAAACCAAGATCATGGCATCTGGCCCTCTCAATTCCTGGCAAATAGATGGGGAAGAAATGGAGGTAGTGACAGATTTTATTTTCCTGGGCTCCAAGATCACTGCAGATGGGGACTGTAGCCAAGAAATTAAAAGACGCTTGCTCTTGGGGAGAAAAGCCATGGCAAATCTAGACAGCACACTAAAAAGCAGAGACATCACCCTGTCAACAAAAGTGTGTATAGTCAAAGCTATGGTCTTCCCAGTTGCAATGTATGGCAGTGAAAGTTGGACCATAAGAAAGGCTGAGCGCCAAAGAATTGAGGCCTTTGAACTATGGTGCTGGAGAAGACTCCTGCGAGTCCCTTGGACTGCAAGGCGATCAAACCGGTCAGTCCTAGAGGAGATCAATCCTGACTGCTCTTTAGAAGGCCAGATCCTGAAGCTAAAACTCAAATACTTTGGCCACCTAATGAGAAGGAAGGACTCACTGGAGAAGAGCCTAATGCTGGGAAAGATCGAGGGCAATAGAAGAAGGGGACGACAGAGAATGAGGTGGCTGGATGGAGTCTCTGAAGCAGTAGGCGTGAGCTTAAATGGACTCCAGAAGATGGTAGAGGACAGGAAGGCCTGGAGGAATGTTGTCCATAGGGTCGCGATGGGTCGGACACGACTTCGAAGCTAACAACAACAACATGCAAGTCACTGGAGGAGAAGAGAAACCACCCCACTAGGACAAGAAGCAATGTGCATCCTATTTACCTCTCTCTACTCCTTAATTGGGATGTGGTGGCTCAGTGGGTTAGGACGCTGAGCTTGTTGATCAGATGGTTGGCAGTCTGGTGGGTCGAATCCCGAGTGCCACGTAACAGAGTGAGCGCCTGTTACTTGTCCCAACTTCTACCAACCTAGCAGTTCGAAAGCACATAAAAATGCAAGTAGAAAAATAGGGACCACTACGGTGGGAAGGTAACAGCGTTCCATGCGTCTTTGGCGTCTAGTCATGCCAGCCTCATGACCACGGAGACGTCCTCGGACAAGTGCTGGCTCTTCAGCTTTGAAACGGAGATGAGCACCGGCCCCTAGAGTTGGAAACGACTAGCACGCATGTGTGGGGGAACCTTTACCTTTACCTTACTCCTTAATTAAATATCAGTGATTACAACTGAAATATTCCTGGTCATGATATTTTATTAAACCATTTAGAGCAGGGGTCCCCAACCCCCGGTCCATGGACTGGTACCGGTCCATGGCATGCCAGCAACCGCACAAGCAAGCAAAGCCCCATCCGCAGGATGCAGGCAGCACCCAAAACCTCTCTCCATGGAACCAGTCCCTGGTGCCCAAAAGGTTGAGGACCTCTGATTTAGAGTGAAGAGAAGTGAATGTCTTTGCAGTGCTTTAGATATTGTCTGTACATTGATGCATATGTAAAAATAGGTGTTCTATGCTACAGAACCAATACTATAGATGAGTGAAAATGAAGAAATAATTGAAAGCCCTGAAAGAGCATTATTTTTTTTAGTAAGAATAAAAAATGCAAAAGAAAAGAAAAGAAGAAAAGAAGAAAAAGAAATGTATAAAGAAGTAACTTCTGATCAAATATAAACAAACTTAATACTGTAACTCTTAAGTTAACCATACAAACAAATCTCTCTTCTTCCCATAACCCATCCAGTATCTATGTACAAATCCATAAATAATCAACTTTTTTAGTTCTGGGGTCAGCAAAAAAGTTTAATAAGGATTATCAAAGCTTTGTAGAAGTGACACATCCAGCCTGTGGGCTGGCAGTTTGACACCCCTGCCTTAGGTCCTGAGAGACAAAATGTATGTTGGGGAATTGCATCCCTGCCTGTGTGTATGTTTGAATAAAAGTTGTACAGTGCTTGGTATAAAACAATCCTCACCTCAGCTGTCTCCTTTCTAGAAAAAAAAATACAGTAGCCCTAACATGGATTACTGGGCCACCTTCTTAGTCATTCATTGAAAATGCTCTACAGGTAGTCCTCAACTTACAAACATCCATTTAGTGACCATTCAAAGTTACAACAGCACTGAAAAAAACTATTTATAACCAGTCCTTGAGCTTATGACTGTCACAGCATCCTTGCTGTCAGATGAAGAAAATTCAGCTGCTGTACAACAACCGGCATATATTTACAATGATAGCAGCATCCCGGGGTCATGTGATCATTTGTAACCTTCCCAGCCATCTTCTGAGAAGCCAAGTCAATGGAGGAAGCCAGTTTCACTTAATCAGCGTGTGATTCACTTAACAACTGCAGGGATTGTCTTAACTATGGCAAAAAGGATCATAAAATTGCACACCACTCACTAACAACTGCCTTACTTAGTAATGGAAATTCTCATCCAGACTTTGGTCATAAGTCGAGGATTAATTGTAGGTGGATACTTAGAGAGTCACAGTTAGCCCAAGGCCATCTGAGGATAAATATGAATAAGGCACTCTGCAACTCCCACTGTCTCTCTCCACTCCCTTATATATCTTTGCATTTCTTCCTAGTTTGGTTTTTTTTGGGGGGGAGATCTGAAACAGACTGAGAGCAGTACTAGGGTTTTTTGTTTATTTATTTGAACTTTCATTGTGACTTTTCTTTTTAAACAAAACATCCTTGCTTAATGCAAAGTCATGAGTCAAGCCAAGCTAACATGCAGGAACAGCACATAGATAATTTCCCTCTCCTAATCCAGCATTTTTGGTTGAATGTGATTTCAGCTCTGCTCACCCCAAATAAGCCTTTAGGGTATATATAAAATAGATTTCTTTGGCAGCAGCCAACCTGTCTTGAACCCAGATTAATTCTAATTGTCCTTTGGGCATGTAGTTTTAGTTATTTTAAAGCTAATAAAGGCAGTGGGGAGTTGATGTGTACTGACTATTCCAAGTCCAACTGCGCTAATTGAGGAGATGTTTCCAAAAGTCAGAGACAATGTGACAGGAGGCAAGAATACTACTAAAAAGGTCCCCTCTGTGAGCTATTCTGGTTAAGTGTTTGATTTTTCTAGCCTAGGAGTCTTCAAACTTGGCCCTTTGATGAGTTGTGGATTTCAATTCCCAGAATTCCTCAGCCAGCCAGCGAAGTCCACAAGTCATAAAAGGGCCAAGTCTGAAGACCCCTGATCTAGCCCTTTCTCTTGTCTTTCCGTGACTTTGTACTTTCTGATGCTTCTGGGGTGTGTGAGAAACTGCTGCTTCTATTGTTTTGAACATTCAATCCGAGTCTGCATTGTTGTACATTTATTATTCCATGTCTTTCATTCTGCAATGGTGGAGAGCAGGTCTTAACTTCCTTTCTGGATGCTGTTATATGTTTGATGACCCAAAGAAAGTTCAAACCTGTTATGTGTCTGTTAATTGTCCTGCTCTCAGGCTATGCTTAATTAGCTTACTAATCAGATTGCCATGCTGCATTTTGTCAAACACTTTGCTGACACCAAGAAATAATAATGTACAGCATTCTCACAATTTACTAAGGAAATTACCCAACAGGGACATGCAGTATTCACTAGTTTTGGAATGGAACTTCATTACATTTGGTTTCCATTCTAGATCATGCCAAACCTCCCCCAGACTAAATGGTTCTGGAGGTACTTGTGGTGTTTCCAGAATCCAGTATCTCCCACTTAAGATTTTCTGAATCTAGATATCTGCTCTTTATTTATTTAAATGCTGGAGTATTATAGAATATAGGTCAAAAAGTTGGAATGTGCAACAGATTAGCAAGGTAGAATGCTGCAAGGATATTGCTGAAAGGAATTTGATGACTCCCCCAAATTTGATACCTAACTCGAAGCATAGTTATTCTACTTCTAACATCTCTAAAAGACATCTTGACTGTTTTGAGTAGCAAACTTCTAAAAAGCTTCTTAAAGCAGCTTACTTTGTAAGAGTCTTGTCTAATTTAATTTATCCCAAAACGTTAATTTTTGTTCACATTTTCTTACGGCCTTAATAGATCAGTCTGAGAGGAAGGATAGCTATACAGAAGGTAGTCCTCCCCCCAAACAGCCATTACTTTAGTACACTCATTGATCAGCTCAAAACACAGGCGATTAAAAATAAATAAATTGTGAGGCAGCAAATAAAAACCACAGGAAATAATTACTAGGGTGGGGTGGGGAAGGTATGCATGCTCAAATGTGAGTTTTAGTTTTGGTTGCACCTGCCTCATGGTGTAAAACCATGTTAGGAACACATCATAGAACTTAACATACATTCGTTAACAAACACCTATGATATACACATGTGGAGAATGCAACACAGAAAATGAAATAAAAGCAAGAATGTGCACTCTAACATGCAGTGAGTGTGGTTGCAAAACAATGTACAAGAAAAGAACAAAAAGCTTGGATGTATTTGTTGCTTTATGATGCAAACAGAAGAGGTATCTACTTAATCTCAGTTCAGTATGTGCATTCTTCACATATTGATTCTGATGTTTAAGCAAATGCATTATTTCATCTGATAATGTGAATTATTTAGCTTCTGCAATAAATTGTTGTTCGAACATTAAGTTAGCTTTCTTGTAATATTAACTCACTGCTTCAAGAAATAACCCGATGAGATTAGGAGAACTCCGAGTACAGAAATAAGAAAGTTACCGCTGGGTGCCCAGAACATTGTCCTCTCAGAAACAAGAATGAGGCAATACAAAGGATCCAACCTCTGAAGAACATAATAGACTTCTTAGCTGGGACTTCTTAGGCAGATAAATGGATGCAGTGCATATGTACAGGACAATTTTCTAGACAGATGTTTTCTTTAAGGATTTTGGGCAAACATCTGTGAACAGTAAACAAACATCCTGACAATATGTGGATCTCAAAAGATGATGACAGCCAAATGATCTAGGACCTTTGCAGTTGATTTAAAAGACCAGATTTGTTTTTCTTAGTTCAATTTATTTTTGTTAGACAAATCCCACACAATCTTCTTCTAGTGGAAAGAGGGGGGCATGCTGAAGCTTCATGGGTCAAAGTGGGAGACAACTATATTTAGATCTATTGTCTTGCAACATAGCCTTTAAGGAATATGCATATAATTTGAAAAGGGGCACAAAACAATGGGGTATTACTTTAGGGGAAGGGGATAGTTTTATTAATATTACCGTATTTTTTAAGGGAAGGTAAGGGATTCCATGAACAATGCAGAAGACAATTTGGTTTTTCAAATAAAGTAGCTAATTGTAATGTTACTCCTGAAATATATACGCATTTGGGAAGTTGCTCCAATAAAATGATATATGTTGGAATTGGACTTAAATGGCAAAAAATTGGACAAACAAGGATAGTTAATGAATTTAAAAGTGATGATATTCATGATAAAGAGAGAGAAAGTTGAATGTGTGCATTTTCACCTGGGTTGCGACTTTCTTTGGGCAAATATCTAGCCATATCTAGGCCTACCTGTCTTCCTTCCAATCATATCAAAATAGAATAAGAAATTGATTAAAAAATAACTATCTCAATCTCTGGTACTTTTCAGATGTGCTGGGATTACAACTTCCAGAATGTCCTATCAAAAGGCCATTCAAATAAGGACTTCTGAGAACTGAAATGCCAACATTTCTAAAATTGGAATAATTCAATTTGATTTCAGGTTTTCTCTTTTTTCTTTTTATCAATATACCAAATTTGGAACACTAAACTGGATACTGCTCTTTTTAAAAATGCACTAACAATAATATGTATCTGTCTGCAGGCAATTTAATCTGGGATTGTGATCAAGTACACATTTTAAAAAATAATTTTTCATGGTTTAATATATTTTTATAGATAATTGTCATGAATTGATGCATATTTATACAAACTTTTCTCTAATACATTTTATGTTTTATTGGTAACAAAAATTATTCTTCATGTAGATAACTGCAGATTTTCCTATTTGCGGTTAATTGTGCTGTGTAAATATCACAACAATCTCTATACTTGGGGATGTCCACCAGAAGTAAGTGACAAAGTTCTTATCATAATGTTACAAAGCAAATGTTATTCCTTATTAATTTGTATTGTGACCGTTATCATATATAAAAAGGTCAGGTTTGCTTCAATATACCAAGATATTCATTCAGTTATTTTGGCATCATCGTAGTTAGGAACTGATGCCTGTGCTTCCGTGTTTCTGTTGTGTCCTTATAATGTTGCCATCATCTTGCCCCAGCCCATACCTGATGAAACCATAAGTCATCACACACTGCCCAAAGGCTACCATATGAAGAAAAAATTATGTAAAGATCGCTTGGAGGTGGGAGATACTTCCAATGTTATCTACCGGATCCCTTGCATGGATTGCGCCTGGGACTATGTAGAACATACAGAGAGGAAGCTAACCACCAGATTGCAAAGACACAAGCGAGTGGTCAGATGTGGAGACCCAAACTCATTGATAGCTTCACATTGCAATAAACAAGGACACACATTCAGTTTTGAAGATTGTTGGACGAATAGGCACAAAACCAGCCAGGGAAGTGATTGAAGCCTGGGAATCAAATGCTGATTTACCCCAACTTATTAAATACTTAGGATGCAAGGGCTTGGCAGCACAAGGAAACAACAACAATGACTTAATAGCCAGCATCAACTCCCCAATCTACACCTAAAAAACTACAGGTATCATATAATACCACACACAGAACAGTCCAAAGCACACAGAGAAATTCCTTGAGAATGGGCTCCAGCACAAGTCTAAAAGCTCGGAAGACAAAATCTCTGGTCCCAGTGACTGGCCCAGATTGGATCCTGCATAAATGGGAGGATGACGGATGAGATTTCGTCGAAACGTTGCCCAGATACCTCCAATTCTATGTGGGGAAAAACCCAAATGACCAAAGATACAAACACCCGCAAAAACCTCAGAAAATAAAATAAATTTATTTCCAAATCTATGCCATAAATAATCCAGGGTATCTATGTCTTCCTGAAGCAAACCCTTTGATGTAAGACCTTATTCTAATCAATCATTTCTAGTCAAGGTCCTGGCATCTGGCATATGTCAGTACTCTGCTTCTTAATCCACACCTGAGACACCTGAGATACTGTATTAGATGTATTGTTTCATTATATACTGTATATAGACCATTTCACTTTCATTCTCATATAAAAGTAACCAGGGTACTACCTATCCCTCAATAGATACCCATGCCTTGATGGGTGCCCAATGGTTATAACAGCATTCTAAGTATGGTAGGTGCCCAGTCCCCTGACATTCTGTTGAATATGCCAAATATATTTTACTTTTCTCCAAAGTAATGGATATTGACTGTTTCTTTTTATGATTGCTACAAGAGAGAGTGAGGTACAGAGATATTGCTCAATTCAGAGGATTAGCTGAACACATTACAGAATATGGATCCACTTTATGCCAAGTCATAGTAAGTGAGTTTGTATATTATACTAAGCCAAAAACAAAGCATACATCTTAGTGTAGTATACACACCCAGATTATGTACAACCTGATTACCTTGTCTTTATTTTTATAAACTTCTTCACAAAAAGTGCAAGGGACGTCTTCTCCATAAGTGGGCTCTGGAGACAATATGCCACGTGGCTAGGTTTACACAACCTTTTGAACCACAAACTAGCCAATTGTGTTTTAGTTTTATGTGGTTTAGTAGCATTCAATCTTGTCTGTCAATATGAGTCAGTGTGTTGATTGAACCCAGCTGCCACTTTTTTAAAAAAAATGTTTTCCATCATGGTACCTTCTAACTGTCCTGTGATTATAATGCCACTAAATGCCCAAACGCAGGAGAACTATTAACCTAGGAACAGAGTAATTTTGCCAGTTGTAGCGCTGAAATAAGCACCAGCTTATTGTGCAGTTAAGTACACCAGACGTTAAGACAAACAGTGCCCTATTGGTGAGTTATTCAGAGATATCATTTTGGCTGTGATCAGAATCCTATTCAGATGTAGTCCAGTAGAGCTGATCTCACAGATTTGTCTCAAAGGTTATATAATTCTCTAGAATTTCTATCTATCTCAATTGTCTGAATTTTTAACAGAATTAAAAGACTAAGTGATTAATGGGATGGATGACTTTTGTTTTCTCCTGACTTTGTGATAAGAAAATCATGCAATGTCTTTTCTAGGTAGACCCTCAGCTTTATAGATGTGTTATTTATGTGTGTAAGGTACAATTAAACCAATTAGCAATTTCTCTTATGATCTATGTTTCTATTTATCTAATCTTGGTAACTAGTAAAAGAAACAGATGTCAAAGTACAAAAAGTATAAAAATCATAGTAATGAACTTAAAGCATTGGAAAAGAGATTAATAGGCTATTCAAAAGACAAGAACAAGAACAAGGATTAGAATTTGGGGATCTCCATCCATTTATCCTGACAGCAGCTTGCAAGAACTGTGTTTGTACAGTTTAGCAATACAATACTTGAAAAGGAAATGATAGAATTCAGAACGAAATAGAATCTCTCTTTCTCTTGTCCCTTTTTTCTCCCCACCCTGCCTGCAGGCTATAACTGAGACATGATCTCAGCTACAGCTAACTGAAAAAGCAACTAGACTTGGCCAACGAGAATCTCACGTCTTGTTCCAAAAAGCTTTGAACTGGACAACATAAGAAAAGCAGTTGCAAGATGGATTTTCAGCATGCTTGGGCTGATGAATGCGGTATGTCAATGAAAACTGCTTCCCTGGGGCTTTCGTTCATGCTGAAGTATGAAAAAACTGAGTCAACTTTGGATAAAGGACCTCTCTGGATGAGCCAATCCTCTACCATTTTGCTGTCCAGCCATGGAGCAGAGTTTGAATTAATCTATTTTTTTAATCTCTGCTGAAGCTCCTTTCCTATCACTGCCCCTACAAAAAAGACTACCATTCTCATTATTAATATTTGGAAATTTCATGAAAACCCAGTGGTTTAGGAAGGTGTACCTAGGGTGTATGTGGGCATCGTTGATGATTCATCATTGTTATTACTATTGTTATTTTTATGAAATGTTATTGTTTATATATATAGCATAGTTATTTATTTGGATTCTTTTGTAAGCTGCTTAAATTTGGCATGAATGAAGCAGGGTAGAGGGAGCTGTAAATAAATAAATAAGAACATAGCAACAACGTGAAGGCAAAATCTGGAAGAAGACCATGGTGAGGATGAAAACATTTCAAACTGTTTACTCTTCTGTCATGATTCACTCCAGGTTGTGTATGTATGAATTTTGTTGAGATAGGGTGTGGAGATAAAGTGTTAATAAAAATAAAATTCTTAACTAGTGTAGTAATTCTTGGCTCTTGGTTGCAATTTCAAATTAACCACAATTTTAAGAGGTTTTCCAACAATGGATTTATAGTGTAATATTTAGCTTGGTGGCTGGGCAGTCAAAAAGTAAACATATTCGCTATGAGGTAGACACTTTAGAAGATAGGACTTAATTTCTAATCCAATCTCAGATGCCATTATTAATGAATGCCAATACAGCAAAGCAGATTAGTTTGCAAACTTTAGGTCAGCATTAAAACTCTGTGATCTACATATCAAAGCCTTTCCTTCTCATACCTACCTATCTATTTATTTATCTGTCCTCTATGTAATTATAAAAGGGTAAAACCTGGAACTGTTAAGGGATAGAATTGTAATGGAATCCTTACTGGTGCTTTTCAAATAAGGAGGGCAGAGTTGGCTTGGTGGGTGGCATTCACTTTAATGAGTCAAGTCCTTAAAGCACCATTTTTAAACTCTTGCAGAAGCCTAGAAAAAAAGAGTCTGTCTGCTTTAATGAATAGCTGAGAGGTGCTTTTTCTTGCATGGGGTCTGAATCAGCTGTTCAAATCATTTTTGAAAGGTGCATAGCCTTGGTAAATTGATATAGATGCAAGACATAGAGGATACAGGTGTATACTGAATAAGCTTAAAAAGATATTGTATAATAAATCAAAAATCATTCCAACTACTATTTATGAGACACAGAGCAATAGGAAAGATATGATTAACAGTTTTACAATTCTGGATTAGGGACTTTAATATTTGATTAAGAATCTCCATCATTGGTTCCTTTCCCCTTAGCTTTGATGTTATTATAGATGAATGTCTAAAACTTTAGAATGAAGCAAAATATTGCACAGAACTTTTAATGTACCAATTTGTGCAAGTACATGGAGAAGCTGGCTTATTGGTTGGAATATGTGATTTTTTAAAAATAATTTCTTATCATTGTCATGGCCACATATTTGTCTAAGAGCTCAAACATAAGCCAGGCACATTCATATCCTGCCAAAAACACTGTTTTTGTGAGCTGTTCACCAAGTAAATGACTTATTTTCCCGCTGCCAAACATAAATCTGCCTTTTGTCCATTTTCTTCTGAAGATCTGCTTGGGACTCTGAAAGAAAGCTTTATGTTTTCTTCAGCTACTATTTTTTGTTTGGCAAATATCTGAAGGCCAATGTACACTACCTTTGTGCATTTGGAAACTCGCCATGTGTGTTACTTTTCCTGTTGATGTGAATAATTTTAGACATAGTGGAAGAGCTTTCAGGGACAGAACTGATGTGTGATGACAATGGCAAAGGGCCATTGCTACTGCTTCATCATTTTTGTCTCTCTGTGCAAAATTGACTTCCTTAATCCCTCTCTATTCAGAATGTAAGAGCAAATGTAAGACTGTTAAAGGAAGTCTTAGAAAATCCCTCTTATTTTAGAGAGAGACTGGCTATGCATAGGAATATAATTGATTCCAGAATGTCCAAATGCAAAGCAAGGCAGACTGGTCTAGAGCACCAATGGACAAACAGGATGACTCAGTACACAAGCAGGACACAGAACTGAAACAAGTAGGTCATTGATTCCAGGCCATTTGCACCCACTCCATCTTGAGTTTGATTTTCACTTAAGGTACCTAAGAACGCTTAAGGAGCCAGTGTGGTATAATGGAAAAGGCTTCTGGCTAGAAACTGGGAGACAATGAGTTCCAGTCCTGCCTCGGGCACAATGCTGGCTGTGTGACCTTAGGCTAGTCACTCTCTTCAGCTCTAGGAAGCAGGTAATGGCAAGTGATTTCTGTAAAACATTGCCAAGAAAACTGTAGGGACTTGTCCAAGCAGTTGCCAGGAGCCAAAAACTTACTCAAGATCACACACACACACACACAAACACACACACAAAGTTTGTGGACCATTAATTCAGCTGTTTTAGGTAAGACTGTTTTGTATCATAATATCACTGAGGCATTTTAAACATTATCCTTTTAAAGAATCATGGATTTTTTAGTAGCCATCCAAAGCAAGTGTCATGGTTCTGATAGATGAGACCAGTCAAAGCAGAACTCTGAGGCTTAAGATAAGATAATCTTTATTGTCATTTTTTACTGTGGGCACAACGGCACACATCAAAAATGAAATTTAGTTGCCTGCTCTCAAAGTGAAACACATACATGACACACACCTAAAACATACTACATACAACATATGTATAGACCCACACCCCTACATATACATAACAATAAAATATTAAATACTGTCCATCTTGAATATATAACGGAAGGAAGAAGCCTGAGAGTTCACAAGGTTACACATTTATAATAATAATAATAATAATTAATAATAATAATAATAATAATAATAATAATAATAATAATTGGAAGGGACCTTGGAGGTCATCTAATCCAACCCCCTGCTAAGGCAGGAAACCCTATACCATTTCAGACAAATGGCTGTCCAGTCTCTTCTTAAAAACTTCCAGCGTTGGAGCATTCACCACTTCTGGAGGCAGGTTGTTCCACTGGTTAGTTGTTCTAACTGTCAGGAAGTTTCTCCTTAGTTCTAGGTTGCTTCTCTCCTTTCCCAATAGAATAGTTTGGCAGGTTTTCTGACATTAGGCTCAACCCCCAGCTGAGGGAACAGAAATGACCTTGGTTCCCACGGGACAGAGAATTGTTTAGGCTAGCATAAAACATCCCATTCGTCCCTCCCCCCTCAATCCTGTGGCAACCGAAAACAAACAAGATGGCTTCAGTCAGGCTTGTTGCAGGTTTGATAGCAAGGATAATTCTATTGTTTAAATTTTCATTGCAATGCACAAGTCACACAATTATATTCAGACAGGGAAGACTGAAATTATTCAAAGTGGGATCCTAATGTTCCCATGGATTAACGATTGAAGAATTGCCCAAATATTTATGGAGATGACTACATCTGAATCTGGAAGAAGGACCAATACTCTTCATACTCCCAGTGAATTCTGCCTCTTAATATTTCAAACACAGAAGCTCTCCTGGGGCTCCATTAGGTGCACTTTGCAGGAGCAAACCTATTGTGAGGCAGAGTAAACAGAGCTGGGCGCTATGGCTTGTGCCTTTCACCCCAGTCCTCAATTGGTGTTTTTAGGTCAGCAGAGAAGGATGTCCTGTCACCAGCTTATCTCAACTTTTGCCTCAGATGACAAAATGTCTTGAGTGATCTTGGTTATAGTTTACAATTATGTCTGCCTTGACTAGACAGAATGTTTATAGGTTTATATGCTCCAAATCCTTACCTGTAGCATCTCGAGTGAATTCTGGGAATACAGAACTCCATGATATTAGTGGGAGCAGCACCTGTAATAACTGTAGTAGATGGAAGAAATAATGGATTTAATTATTACACTTCTGCAGACCTAATTTCTGTATACACAAAATCTACCTTATATATACTTGTCTTGGGAAGAAAATATGAGAATTGTAAAACAGGGGTCCCCAACTCCCCAGTTCATGGACCAGTACTGGTTGACAGCCTCTTAGGAACTGGGCTGCACAAGCAAGCAAAGCTTCATCTGCACATGTGCGAGATATAGGTAAATGTGTTTGGTCTTAGAGAAAAAGACATGAAGGTATAATTATAGCTCCATCTCGGTATTACTGCCAGGGTTTATTTATTTTAATTTTATTTTTATTCCATTTCTATCCCGCCCTTCTCCGAAGACTCAGGGCGGCTTACAAGCTTAGCAGTAGCCTTCATTCTATGTATATGCCTGCTTATTAGGGCTTTCATACACCCCCCAAGCGGCATTATTACAAAGTCAGCTTATTGCCCCCAACAATCTGGGTCCTCATTTTACCTACCTCGGAAGGATGGAAGGCTGAGTCAACCTTGAGCCTGGTGGGATGCGAACCTGCACTAATTGCAGGCAGCTGGTGTTACTTAAGGAGGCATTAGCCCACTGCTCCACCAAGGCTCAGTAGTAGTAATTTTGCCTAGGTTGAGGGTCCCTAGGCAAAATTACGTTCCTAGAGAAATGTCTATGGAGATTCTCAGTCATCCAGATCATGGCTGTCCCAAAGGTGCTTTTTCAAGAGGCAACTGGACTTTCTTGTTTTTCCAAAAAGTTTCTTCAGCTCTGACTGGACGGAGGGGGATGGAAGGATTTATACTCTTTTCAGACAGCTGATCGTTTGCATTCTGTTAGAGAATCCCTGAGGCCACTTGGAAGTTTATCTGTGTCCTCAAGTTCACCTGAATGGTGCAAATGGGTGTGGAGCCTTCTTGGAACTGCTGAAAGGACTTCCTCAATGCAATTGACCAGCTGGCTCCAAGGAATATGAATTCTTCCATTCCCCACCATCCAGTCAGAGCTGGATGAGAAGCAAAATGTCTTCAAAGAAAAATAAGAAAGTCCAGTTGCCTCTTGAAAAAGCACCTTTGGGACTTCCTAGAGAAGAACTTCTTGGAAAATTTAAGATGTTGAGAGGAGCTATGGTTATTTTCTCCGAAGTGTGTCCAAAGTTTTCTCTGAAGTTTTTAAAAAAGAAATAAATATATTGATATGTTTTTATTACTGACTAATAAAACAAGAGGAATGAATGCTAGAAGAGGAACAAATATAATCATATGACCCTACAAGGTTTTGGAGTTCTGGTTCTCCACCAACAGACAGCCATCAGGACCAGAACCAATATTCATTTATTCTTTTCCTTCTAAATCCAGAAAGATCACTCCAGATTATTATCTGATTAGATTGGAGAGTTTGTAACAATTAACATCAGATTTTTCTAGAGTTACTACAGCCAACTCTTTCTTGAAGGAAAACATCCACGAGAATGTTGCTTGATTGTTTACACTTAACTGATGACAGTCTCACTGAAATCTTTTCTGAAAAGACTGAAATGTCCATAATGTTCCCATAGTTTTTCAAATAACACAATATCCTTAAGTGTCGTACCCCAAGCAAAATCTTAATATAGCATCTGCTTCATAAGCATCAAGACGAGAGAAAATGCTACAAATTTTGAGCAACTAAAAAAAAAATTATAGGGCAACTAATCAACATGCAACAGATGTGGTTAAACTGTTCCATCCAATATAAAGCTTGGTTTCATTTTATGTTGTTTGATTTTGAAAACTTGATAACCAGCCAATGAAGGAAAGGTTTGTCTGTGATGTCACTAGTTTGGAACATTACAATATGAATCATATATTAGAAACATATTGAACTGTTGTTCAGTCATCTCAAACTTTAGATTGCTATCGACACGAACATTTGTAATACCTATAGAACAGAACAGAACAGAACAGAACAGAATAGAATAGAATAGAATAGAATAGAACAGAACAGAACAGAATAGAATAGAATAGAATAGAATAGAATAGAATAGAATAGAATAGAATAACAGAGTTGGAAGGGACCTTGGAGGTCATCTAGTCCAACCCCCTGCTCAGGCAGGAAGCCCTATACCATTTCAGACAAATGGCTGTCCAGACTCTTCTTAAACACTTCCAGTGTTGGACCATTCATGGCTTTTGGAGGCAGGGTGTTCCACTGATTAATTGTTCTAACTGTCAGGATTTTTTTTCTTAGTTTCAGCTCGCTTCTCTCCTTGATTAGTTTCCATCCATTGCACCAGTTATGTTCATAGGAACCAGTGTAACTCTTAACTTGAGAGATAAGGCTTCCATTTGTTATGAGGACTTCCATGCTTTATTGTACAGGCTGTTTATGTGATATTCTTATCATGCAAGCTTGTGCTTGATGGCACAAGCTTGCATGATAAGAATAGGTGACACAAATGTTTCTTTTTTTGCGCGTGTGAAATTTTTTTAGTTTATTCAAGGAAGGTTAAAATACAAAACACCAGAATATTTGAAAAGAATAAAAACAAACAAATGTTTCTTGAGTAAAAGACCAAGAACAATAGCAGACTGCAATGTTAGCTCATATTACAGTTGTGATAAACATGCTTCCAGGTGGTTAAATCCCATTGAATTCAGAGATAATTTCTTCTGATAAAAGATGCCAGAGTTTGCTCTCTGTCAGAGATGCACAACCCAGCCCTCCACAGTAAAATACCACATTAAAACATAAACATAAAAATGCTAACTTGCTTGGAAATAAATATTATATAGAGATGTGTACAGGTAGTCCTCAACTTACAACAGTTTGTTTAGTGACCATTCGAGGTTACAACGGCAATGAGAAAAGTGACTTATGACCATTTTTCACACTTATGACTGTTGTCCCATCCCCACGGTCACATGATTTACATTCAGATGCTTGACAACTGGTTGATATCTATGACGGTTTGCAGTGTCCCAAAGTCACATGATCCCCCTTTTGCGACCTTCTGACAAGCAAAGTCAATGGGGAAGCCAGATTCACTTCACAACTGTGTTACTAGCTTAACAACTGCAGTGATTCACTTAAACAAGAGAAGTGGCCAGAAAAGTCGTAAAATGGGGCAAAACTCACTTAACAAATTTCTCGCTTAGCAACGTAAATTCTGGGCTCAACTGTGTCCATAAGTCGAGAACTACCTGTATAGAACAGATTAACTGTTCCAATAGAAATGGGATCTAATGCAGACAGAGCCTATTTGTAACATGAACTCCAGGGTCAAATGAAGCACAGATTGTTCCAAAGAGATCCTTTTTTTTGCTAACTCTATTCTATGTTATGCTAGTAAAGTAATTAGACCCAATTCTCTCAGATTTTCTTTACATGTCACATGTTGTGGTCCTGTCTTTGGCAGCAGTTCTAGGAAGATGGAATGGGAGATTCTATTCACAGCCATGTGTGTTCATTGGAAATGATCCAAGAAGTGCCTAAACCATCACACAGCGGGATTGAGAAGGATTGTTCTCTTTCCATAGCCATGTTTTTTTTTAATTGATGACTATTCAGAATGCTTGAGAGGAATTACCTCATTCAGATGTATTTGTTTAACTGCAGTAAGGGCACATATCTACTGAAGAAATAGAATAGAACAGAACAGAACAGAACAGAACAGAACAGAATAGAATATCTTTATTGTCACTGTGTAACTCACAACGAAATTAAGTGCTGTCCACAGTGCACACTACACACAAGTAAAAACCACAAATAAGAGCATACATTACAGTATATACACACATCCTTCACATTCTATTCACCGTTGTGCTGCCCCTAATATTGTACTTCAGTGTTGCAAGATATGTAAATATGTACATAAAGATGTGTAGTCAAGGTATTAGGATCTAGAATTTGGGGAACACTTGAACAAATCTCCATTGTTTCTTTAAATATGTCTCTACAACTTTCATATCGGTTTCCAAAATCATTTTATTGTTTGGGGCGGGGGTGGAGGTAGGAAATGATGTTTAGATTTAGAAATTAAAAACTGGAAAGCATAAAATATAGATTAAGACAATTCAAGATTAATTAACAAGAAACATTTCTTATTCTTTTTTAATGTGGAGATTAGATAACCTTTTAAGAAAGTGGAATGACATCCCCCAAATTTATAAGAGAGTTAATAATATCAAAATGACAACACTTTTAGAAATTAAGATTGTGAACCAAGTTTATGGGACAGTTCATTAGTATTAACAGTGAAGCAATGTTTTAGGAAAGCTATAAATATGCTCTCATTTTTCGATGATATCATTTCTTTTTGGAAACTCACACAATGTTGGGAAGGAGAAATTAGGACTCAGGAAAGATTATTTTTTTTTGTCCAGAGATACTGTCTCTTTTTAAGCTTGTGCAATCTTAAAGGTCTGTAACTGCTAAGAAAATATATTATCCTTTAACTTTACGTGTGTGTTATTTTTTTAAAAAAAATGGACAAGGGAGCCAAAGATTTCTGTTGTGAACTACAACCCATCATACTATTGTATATGATGGATTTTTGTCTATCAACAGGTAGCCAATAGCTTCTGTGAACTTGAAGAACAAATCATTACAAATAACACCCAGTGTGTTATCTATATAACATGTTTATCTTTCTGGTGATTGCCTGGAAGAAAGAAATATGTGATTTACTCCCCCCCCCAGGAATTTTTAATCAGTTTACATGCTCCTCCTGATTTTCCTCTGCCATCAATAGCAAGTAATTTGAGACCTACTAGCCAGCCTGTTATTTGGGTTAGATGAGAAAATGGGTAGGGCTTCCTGCAACACTCTCAACCACATATGTCTTATAGGCTACCTGTTGATACAGGAATAAAAATGGCCAGTTATTTTATTTCTGGTCATTTGGAATAATAAGAAGGAAAGTAAGATAATGGTATGTGGGAATGATGATGGGTGACAGGAGAAAAGAGTCATAGAGTGGACTAGGTAAAGGTAAAGGTTCCCCCGCATGTGCGTGCTAGTCGTTTCCAACTCTAGGGGGCCGGTGCTCATCTCCGTTTCAAAGCCGAAGAGCCAGCACTTGTCCGAGGACGTCTCCGTGGTCATGTGGCCGGCATGACTAGACGCCAAAGGCGCACGGAACGCTGTTACCTTCCCACCGGCATTTGTTGTGATTCAGGGTCAGCCTGTGGGTTTGGCAGTTGGGTCGGACGACTCAAAGGAGGAGGAGGGGGGTGTTGAAGAGCTTGCTGATGATGGCCTTGAGGCTCCGCAGAGCCCTCAGCCAGGCCCCTCCCACCTGGTCACCACGGAGACCCAGCTGTGTGAGCCTGACAGTGTGGATGAAGATGACCCACAGCTGGCCCTGTTCAAGGACGCCCGACGCAGGAGGCAGTCAATCAGGAATAAACAGAGGAAGGCAATGGGGCACCTCAGAAGGAGGCAGAGAGAAGCCACGCCCTGAACTGTATAAAAGGGGAATGCGTGGGAGGGCTGGTTTGCTGAAGGCAACCGCTTGATTAGTTCCTGTTTCATAGCTCCTGTTTCATGGTTGGTGTCTTGTTTTGCTCTGTTTTATCTTAATAAATTTGGCAGGCTTAATTCCAGCCTCTTGCCGTTTGTAAAGGGGTTATCCCTGCCTTTTCTGCAGGGCCGGTAGCAGGCTGGTACAGAACAGCATTTCAGAAAAAAACCACCCTAGTTTTCCAGACAGTAAAAGGAGAGGAGGGGAGAAATGCTGTCAGTTCTGCAAGATTTTGTTAATGTGACCTTAAAATAAAGATCGTGATGATAGGGCTTCTTGTTTGGATTACCTCAGAGGGCTAACAGGTACTTAGGTTATAAGGTGATAAACGCTGTACTGCTCTAGCATCCGTAGTCCCCAGCAACAGTCCTTAATATAAAAGTAGACAATTATACACTCTGTATATATGCTGTATAGCTCTTTAAAATATGAAGCAACATTCATAAAAAGCAATTTTAGGTATGCTGTTGTAGATAAGAGAAATATAATTTGAATTAAGAGAATAACGAAAATCTATAGAATAACATAAAAAGAATGCATAAGAAAATCATTCATTAAAAATAAGAAGCTGGAACATATTACCACATGATGTCAGATGTTATGATACCGCTGACTTGGGTGGCTTTGAAATAAATGGATATTAAGGCTATCTGCATCTACTAGAGATGACGAATATATTGTAGATAGTTATATGACTAATATTAGAATACCTCTCACAGATAGCTGGAAGTAGTGTCATGGCAGGAGACAGTAGTGTATATAGCAAGAATTAGTTAGCCAGTTAAGGCCATTTGTAGTTTAGCAAACTGTAGATTTCTTTAGTATAGCAAGCTTTGTGGATTGCATCATTCATTATAAATCATTCGGCCTTGGAGCCTTTTATCTGCATTTTTATTGGTAACAAGAGAAAGAGGACAGCATGGATTCCCTAAAACCTGATACCTGCTGAAAGAAGGGGACACAGTTGATACGTACCCAAAAATACTTTTTTAACAAAACATTCTTATTTATTTATTTATTTATTTATTTATTTATTTATTTATTTATTTATTTATTTAGATTTATATACCGCCCTTTCCCGAAGGACTCAGGGCGGTTTACAGGGCATTTAAAAGAAAGTCAATACAAACGTTAAAACAAATTAAAAAAGATTAAATAGAACCCTGAGAAAATTAAAACCCAGTTAAAATTAAGATTAAAAAATTAATCTTAGCAAAGAGTCAACTGCCTGAGTTTCTGAATTATTGACAAGACTATCCCCAGGTATTCTCTGCTTAAGGACATCACTTTACCTAAAAAATATTCCTGGCAGTGGGCCAGCTATTTCACGTTATAACAAAGTAACTGATAAGATGTGCTACAGAGATATCTCCAGGTGCTGTCATTTATATTCTGTCCCTTGAGTATAAAAAGGTGCCAAAGCCCCAAACAATTGGAACCTCATAATGGAAGTAAAATCCTGGAAAGTAAGATGTATCAAGAAGTAAGTATCCAAAATACTAAGAAAAATAAATGGCCCTGTCATGAAGCCACTGGAAATCCCAAAGGTGATTTTCAAAAGTTCAGTTGCCTTTTGAAAAGCAGCTTTGGGACAACCATAACCTGGATGACTGAGAATTTCCAAAGACATTAAGTCACTGGGAACTGAGCCTAAATTAAATGAGACTCTTCCCCCCCCCCTCTTTCAATTGGGTTTGATTCCCAGAGACAGCCTGGAGAAGATCCTGCAGTTCCTTATCAAGATTTTTCACAAGTGGTTTGCCTGTGCATTAAATAGGCAATTTGTTGTTTTTGCTAAATTCACTGTCCAAGATCCTAAAGCTGAATAGCTATAAAATGAAGGGCTAATAGAACATAGTTTTTTAAATAAAACTTTTCTATAGTTAGTATGATATGGATGCTATCATAGCCCTGTGATGTCAAAGACTGCTGAAGAGACAGCCATAAATACTGTATGTGAAGACAGGAAATATCTCCCTCTCCCTTATACTGGAGGTTGGAACCATCCAACAAAGATGACTGGCAATAAATCCATGCAACACAATGTAGTTCCTTTCATTTAATGAAAATGAATGGAATTTATTGTGAAAAATGCAAGGTTGATCACTGGCAAGCGGTTCTTAAAGATATATTTGATGCATTCATAAAAGAACAATGAGAACTGGTTATAATACAGGGGTCTGGCTGAGGAATTCTGGGAGTTGAAGTCCACAAGTCTTAAAGTCGCCAAGTTTGAAAACCCCTGTTATAATACCTAGGTCAAGGCCTATAAGAAGCTAAATGCTTTCAGACCATCAGACTGGCCGCTGCTGAGCTCCGCGAGCTGCATTGGTTACCAGTTGTCTTCCGGGTGAGGTTCAAGGTGTTGGTAATGACCTACAAAGCCCTTCATGGCATGGGTCCAGAATACCTTGGGGAGCACCTGCAGCCGGCGTCAACTTCCCTCCGCCCAGTACGCTCCCAAAGAGAGGGCCTCCTCAGGGTGCCGCCGGTCAAAGAATGCCGACTGGTGGCCCCCAGGGGGAGAGCGTTCTCTGTGGGTGCACCGGATTTATGGAACCATCTTCCGGTTGAGCTCCGGATGGCGCCCGATCTCCGCTCCTTCCGGCGCGACCTTAAAACCCATCTCTTTAAACAAGCGGGCCTGGCCTGATGGGACGGGTTGGGATTTTTATTAATAACTTCAATTTTAAATTTGTATTATTTATGGGCATTGTTTAATCATGTTTTAATAATTTTAATTTTAATTTTTGTATCTAACTTTTATGTATTGCCCTGCTCACCGCCCTGAGTCTCTTGAGAGAAGGGCGGTATATAAATTAAATAAATAAATAAATAAATAAATAAATAAATAAATAAATAAATAAATAAATAAAATGGATACTTATGTTGCTACAACAGAGCTTTTACAGTGTTCCATTTGCCATAAATGAGGTGGGTGCATGGTGTTGAAAGATTTCAACCGAATTGGTATTGGAGGAGAACTAGAATAGGTATTATATACTAAGCTGCATTTCCATTGCCCCGCCGGCAGCAGAATGCTAGTGTCAACATTATTGTGGCTCCTATCGATTACTACCTTTTCCTACTTAAGTCAGCTCATGAATCTGGAACATGGTTTGAAAAACCGAATTGCAATTGGCTTGGGTGGGGTTGGAAATAGATCTCTTTTGCAATGCAGTGAAAATGAGAATATTTCTTGGCAGTAGATGGGCTGTTCTATATAAGCAGTTCAGTTTCTTTACAGTTGTTGATGAGTTTTTAAAGACAGGAAGAGAAAAATATCATAGTTCATGAAGTGGTCTTTTTTGGCACTAACCAGTTGTGAGAAAACAATCCTAAGAAAATAGGGATTGGGTTTCTGGACAGTAGTTTTTGTGGATTTCAGTGTACAAAAACAACATGGACATGTGTTTTGTTTTGTGGTAAGCAAAGCCAATGAAATGTCCCGTGCAAACTGTGTCATGCCTGTCCCAACCAGTTCTGCAAGCATGTTGGTTCTTTGGCTCAGATACAAACTATGAAATTTTCTTGTAATCCTAATAGATCATTTTTGAGAAATTAACTGATGAATGACAAAAATGGCAGAAATCACAAAAGGGGCCAGTTTGCTTGGAATCAATTCATCCTGTCTTACCCATTTAAAAAAGGAAATGCATCCCTTCCAGAATCTTAAAAAGGTCTTAATTTGTATATATAACTGCAATTTCCTTAGGAATGGTATAGTTACTTACTACAGTATACTTTAAAATCTTTTCACACCTAAACATACTTTTGAAGCCCTACTAAGTGCAATAACTCTGATTTTTGAATAAAAACCTGCACTGTACTCAACTTCAAAACATCTAAAATTGATAATCCAACCGAGCTGCGTATTCCAGCAGTTAAGCATTTAATTATGTTTGTATTTAGGGCTTGTGCATATGTTCTGGCATACCTCTAGCAGGGGTAGGCAACCTTGGCTCTTTTATGACTCGTGGACTTCAACTCCCAGAATTCCTGAGCCAGCTTTTAAAATGATGGTGATTATCCTGGAGCACATGGTTGCAGATTTTTGAAATCTTATGACTCTAAAGTTGGTTTTTTTGGTCAGTTTTTATTTATTTCATTACTTTTTATTTTCCTAAACATCTTTCCTCCATGTTTCCCTCATTCCTCTCCCTGTCTTTTCTCTTTTCACCCTGCCTTAAAGCAATCAGAGTAATATAATGAAATAACATATTTCTTTTTAATTTAATTTATCCCCATTTAATTTGTGGCACTTCAATTAAATGCTTACTCTCTAGGAAATTACCTCAAATGAAATATTTAATGAAAAGAATGGCAGAGAGCATGAGAAAAGTCTCTTCTCATCTCTGATGCAGTAAGCTTCAGTTCCTTCAATCTGAGATAAAAAATAATGCATTTATTAAATGCATTTTTCAGGCATGTTTCCTTAAAAATCGCTAAGTAACTTCCAGATACAATGTTCTGTTTGTGAAAATAATAATGTTGCTAACTAAATGACTTCAGCTACAACCTTGAGTAAACTTATCTTGAGATAAACAGATTGAAACCAATGTATTAAACTTGTTTAAACTGTTTAAACATGAACACAAAATATAACTGAAAACAAAACAAATAGATTTAATATGAGATTAGCCCAACACACATACACACACACACACACACACACACACGAAATCAATTCAGTTAATATATGTTCTTCAAGTAGAATCTTACTGTGATTTATTTCAATAACATTTACTAATTCCTAACAGATCTGCAAATAGATCATTTGGAAAGTTTGAGAGAAATTCATTCAAAATGTTTATTTGTGACACTTCAAAGATGAGAAGTAATATTCCACAAAAAGAATAACCTTATTCAAAATGCCATTACCATTTTAAATCTTTTAGAAAGATGATTACTCCAGCCATGGGGAACACAAGGAGGGAAGGTTTGAGGACAGTAGCAACATTTATCGCCTGTTGCCTTCCACAATGTGCACTAGACAATATGAGCGGATGGGCAACCTGTAGCCCTTCCAAAGTTGCTAAACTACAACTCTCAACAGATTCAGGAAAAATGGCTAATGGTGAGTCCTGTGAGTCCATGATGAAGATGAGTCTCATAGCTCACCATCTTTTGGAGGTTCACACAATGGTTGCCACAGATTGATGGCATCAAGTCTCTTCATTCAAGGAGGCTTTCTTTGTAGTTTAAATGCCCTGGAAGAACAGAGTTAGAATTTTTCTGGTGAGCCTCTTTGGATCAAACATGGTCCATGATGCAGATAGCCATAGCAGAGGGCCTGCATAACATGAGGAACTTAGAAAGGTCTCCCATCAAATCTCATGCACAATCAGCCCTATCTCTCTCTCTCTCTCTCTCTCTCTCTCTCTCTCTCTCTCTCTCTCTCTCTCTCTCTCTCTCTCTCTCTCTCTCTCTTTTGCCAGGTTTTCCAAAGAGCTCAGATACTGTATAGTAAAAAAAAAAGATCCAATAAGCAAACAGTCAAAGAACTTGATATAAAGCAAAATCACAAACTAATTAGGAATATGCCAATGTAAAATAATGCATGTGTATTTTGGGATGGATTGGGGTGGTGGAAAGTACTTATTCAGGAAGAGAGGTTTATAACTGTGGGGGGGGGTGTCTGCCTTTGAGAAGGTCCTAATCATATTTACCATGCTGCGCATCATATCCTCTAATGAGATCTCAAGCAACTTTTCCTCAGCACTGATTTTAGTGCACAAATTCAGTACTATTGGAAGATACAGTATTGTTATTGCTATTATTGATGGAGGTGATAGGGTATCCAAGGTTAAATTATACTATGTTATTAAAGTGGTAGTTTTCAGAAAGTCAGGGAAAACAACCTGAAACTAGGCTTTTCATTACCAAAACGAGAGATGGGTGAAAACCGTCCTCCCACCCAACGCCAAAAAAGAATTGCTTGAAGCCAATTATGCTATGTAGAGGGGAGAAAGATGCACAAGAATTTAAATTTGATATAACAGTCCTTGGATTATTTTTGTTTTGTCTTTGATAATGGCTGTATTAGCTTTTATACAAAAAATAATAATTAATCAGACCTTTTTGTATCTCTGAATGCTCATTGTAGCTGTTCTTTATATAGCTTGCCAAGAAGAAATAACAAGCTGTGTCAGAAAGCTGAGGACCTGACTTTTCATTTTATTACCCTAAGTGAGAAATGGGCAGTCTGTGGTCGAAGAGTTTCAGGCAGCCCCTGGTTGAACTATTCATGGCCTTGCCTTGGCCTTCAGAAGTCCTTGGCAGATAGTTCAGTTTTCGGGCAAGACTAATCTGTCCTTGCCTGTTATACTGGGGGAAGGGAGAGATACTGTGTAGGAAAAAAGATGACAGAAGGAGAGAGAGAAAAGTAGATCTGTCAGTCTGTCTGTCTGTCCATCTAGCTATTTGTCTATCTAGGTATCTATCTCACTACCACTAAAACGATAGAATCGATAAAGATGGCAATAACTACAAGTCTTCTGAAAAACAATGTCATAGAGAGCTACTTTGGTGAGGTGGTTAAGGTATCAGGCTAGAAACTGGCAGACTGTGAGTTCTAATCCTAGCTTAGATATAAAACCAGCTTGGTTACTTACCATCAGCCAGTCACTCTCTCTCAGCCCTCGGAAGGAGGCAAGGGCAACCACTTCTGAAAAATCTTGTCAAGGAAATTGCGGGGACTAATTCAAGCACTCACTAACTGACTAGAAGGCACATGTGCAAACAGAAAGATGCTAACTTTAACTACATTCTCAGTCATCTTCACACAAGTTCCCAGCAAACCTCTTTTGATGATCTCAATAAGTGTGGAGGTTTATAGAGAAAGTGATAATTATACATTTTACAACTAACAAATTGTATTACAGCTAGTCCTTATTTAGCTACCACTTCAATTAGGATCAGAAACGCAGTCACTAAGAGAAGTGGCCAGTGTGTGGAAAATCATGTGACCCTGACTTTCCTTTCCTTTCCCTTATTTCTTTGCTCTTTATAATGCTCACTGCTGTGGCTCTGGAATAGCCAGCTCAAAACTGACAAGATTAAAGCTTCACACTTTCAGCTTTTGTTTTCTTCTTCACACTCCCTGCCCTTTGGAATAATTAACATGAAGGGAATTAATGTTTGTTTTTATGTTCATTGGGGATTACAAGAGAATAAGCAGGCACACAATGGGGAATACACATTAAAAGCAGTGTGTTGGCACTGGTAGAGGTGAATGCCCTGTTGTGTAGTGGGTTCTGGAGAGCAGGAAGGACACCGAGATGATGAGTACAGAATGGCAGAATGGCAGATCAGAATGGTGGACGTGACTGTACTAGGAAATAGGAGTTACCTGTCCTCCTTTTATACCTGGCCAGGTGAGCAGCCGGCCAATCGGTTTGAACCTCTGTTTTCCGCTGAAACTGGGTTCCCGCCAAAACAGTTACAGTTCAACGCCCCCTGGTGGTGACTGCTATGTAAGTGTGTATGTGTTCTCTTTACCTGGATACATAACATGCCCTACACAAATAGTTTTCCTTTATACTCTCTTGTAATCCCGTCCTTTCCAATCTCTCTATTCTGTAAGTGGAGGGGGGGGGAGAAACACAAGCAATTTCTACAGGCAATCTCTCCTTTCCTGATGTGTGTCTCCACCCCCCACCTCCTTTTCATGGAGGCTTATGCCTTATAATTGTGTTACAAGTTGCTACCAACTCTTTCTGAATTTTGGTTATTATAGATAACCATGGCTTCCTTTTACAGTGCATAGAAGAGATGTTCTGTCAAAAAGCCTAGACTTTAAGGTAACAATCTATAACTTATATTTTGCTTAGAAACAAACTGGCAGCAAGGGCATTTCTTTAGGTTTAGGTGAAAAAGGGCTTATGATCTTCCTGAGAACAATCTGGCTGGCTAGCTAAAGTTTTTGGACAAGACAGTCCCACACTGATTGCAATATGTAATTAAGCTTGGAGCTTACCAGCACATGTATTGGACTTCTATGGTTATCACATTTCAGAAAAGGACTCAGTTGTCTTATCATCTGAAGTTGATAAAAGGCAATCATGGTTGTTACCTCATTTTAGGAATCCAGGGAGAGATACAGGTCCCAAAACATCTCCTCCACCTTAATGAAAATATGATCTTTCATAGAGATCATCCCCCATTTTCCTAGATTCTATTAAGATTTATTATTCTAATCCAGTCTATTTCTGACTGTGAGCAGGCATTAAAGAGAGTTGCATCATTATTTGGAAATGTTAGAAAGAAAGAAATTAAGAGTGTCATCAACTTGTTGATGGCATTCAGGTCCAAATTTCCTAATGAGCTCCATGATTTCATGTGAACATTCAACAAGAAACAGCTGTCTTGTAACACTCTGTGAATGTACCTGAAAGTTAAGAACAGAACCATTGCAAAACAATGGCCTCTTATTCCCAAATCTTTTGGATAATCCAGAAAAATACCATAGTCAATGATCCTGGAAACTGCTGAGAAGTCAAGAAGAACCAAAATACCATTTCCTTTTTATTCACAAATCTTGATTATCCAGCAGGTTGACAAAGTCAGTGGGTCCTGAAGATAATATGGAATGAAGTAGATGAATGAATGGCCTTGTTCAGTGGCCATTTCCAATGAAGATGGCAATGAAAAAATAACTTTATGACCAATCCTCACATCTGCAACATTCTCAGATCGCTAAAGCAAGGAAAACCAAAGCAAGGTCATAACCACAGTTGCCTTTTTCACTTAGCAACTGCTTCACTTAGCAACCGAGTTTCTGGTCCCAATTGTAGTTGCTAAATGAGGGCTACCTGTATTGTGCAGAAAAATTGTCTTGCATTTTGTCCCCACTAATTCTTATTCAATATGTTAAAAGAAAATCAGCAGAGGAGTGGATTTTGGAGAAATTGTCATAGATATAGTTCATTGGTTCTTGATCCTGTTTAGTTATGAAATAGCCAAATAGTATGTGAGAATGTCACTTCTTTCTTTCTCCATCATTCTCTAGCCTCTTTGGCTTCCTGAACTTCCATTAAATACCAAGAGAAGAATTCATGAGACCAGCTGGGCTTTTGTAGACTGGAAAACCGATGCATTTTATTTTTGTTTATTTATAATGTTTATCTGTAAGCTGCCCAGAGTCATTATGGACTTGGGTGGTCTCAAAATTAAAATAACAAATAATGAAATAAGATTGGACAGCCAAACAACTTTCAAAGCAAAACCTATAACATCAGGAGAGATATCTGAAATCAGTAGACCAATCTCAACAACAACAAATTCACTATGTTTGAAAGAAATTCCCACACATCCCGAGAAAAAGAGAGGGAAACAAAAGTCCTTCTAATGAGAAAGAAAACTTTAGAAAAATAGTGATGTTTTTTTAAAAAAAATTATTTTAAAAGACCAAGGGGTCTACCTATCGCCGATGTCTTTCACCCAAGGATGTATAGAAATCAGGGGGAAAAATGCTTACTCCTCTCTGACATTTTTCTCTTGAACATTCTGAATTGTTGATTCATTGAATGGCAGCTGGCTTGCTCACCAAGTATCTTTGAAAGCAGAGCATCTTACTTGCTCTCAGTAAGAAAACATATAAATTAATGCCAGAGCCTGGCTTTGAGATCCTGAGATCTGTTTCTAGTGGCCAAAAAGCTGTAACTAAAACTACAAGAAGATTTCCTTTAGTAAATTCAACAATCTAGCTCAAAAAAAAAAAGTTCTTAGGTTCCTGGAAAAATATATTAATGAGCTAGTGGGTTGGAGAAAAATATGTAAGGGGTTTAGGGGCCAAAGCTGCAAAAGGATGTTTAAGAGCAGCTGTTTGTAAGAAAGAGACATTTTTTATCAAACACAATAAGAGGATTTTTTCCAATGTAAATCTTCAGCATTGCTTAGTTTATTCAATAAGCAGTTTCTTGCGTAGGGATTTACAAAATTTATAGAGACATATGCAAACATCCCTGCTAACTAAGAAGCTTGGCTGCACTTTTCCTTGTGAAGTGAAATGGCAGCAACTGAGTAGAATAATTGTTTAGAACAGAACACAATGTATTTGGCATGATATAGCTTCGTAAAAGTGCTTTATCTGAAAGAGACAGAACCGAGGGAGTAAAAGCAGATGATTTGATCAAAAACATGCTAAGCTGTGTCAGATGCAAGTATCTGAATTTCTGTTTTGCACTTCTGGCAGCCTCAACCATGGTTCTTTGATGCTCTTTTTTTGTATGTGTCTTATTTGGCAACGGTCCCCAGCCTTTTGGGCACCAGGGACCAGTTCTATGGAAAGAGGTTTATCCAGGGACCAGAAGGGACATGGTTTTGTGTGCCACCTGATACCACAGATGGGGCTTTGCTTGTTTGTGCAGCCCAGTTTTTGACATGCCATGGACTGGTGCCAGTCCATGGACCAGGGATTGAGGACCCCTGTTGTATGGTATAGATTAGAATCGCAAGACATTCTCTCCAAGTGATCAATCCACTTACATTCATCAATGATGTCTTAAGGAGAGTGTGGACCACTACCTCCTTAAAAGTGGATAAAAACTCTCTCTGTTGACGGATGCATTTACTACTGAATGAATCCAACTTCAGGTGAAACAGCAATCCTCAAAGTGTTAATGACTGGCTGAGTGCAAAGAGTATAAAATCCTTCCATTCACCACCAGTTAGTTAGACCTGAAGAAGCTTCTTGGATGAGAAGTGAAACATCTTCAGGAAAAATCAAGAAAGCTCAGTTGCCTAGACCTCTACTATTTCCTCCTCACCGTTCAAAAGTGCTGTTGGGCAATCAGTGTTTAATCAGGTGCTCACACAGGAGATGTAAAGGGAAACAAGCAGATGATCCCCATTGCATCATTTATTATTATCCCCTAATTTTTCTCACTTGATAGAGTAAACCTAGTCTTATTTCTCTTTCCAGCTCCTCCCTTGCTCCTCCTCTTCCCTCTTGAAGGACAATTTTTGCTTGTGCCAATAAACATTTTTTTCCTTGAACAACCAGCAAACTTTGGTCTGTGTGATTTCCCCAGAATAACAGAAAAATCAATCTCACTTTGCTGGCTTTCTCTCACAACTGCTATTTACAATTGGAATGCAAGATCATTTATTAATTGCAGCTACTCAATTAATGCCAGAGTTTGCTCGGTCCTCAAGCATTGCTAGCCAAGTATTAAACGTTTTAACGTTTGTTTCCCACTATGTAGAACAGGGCTGTCAAACTGCCGGCCAATGGGCCGGATGCGTCACACGGAAGCCGCGTCTACCTCAGCTCCGGCAAGGGGGAAAAAGTCACGATACATCGGGACAAGTCACATGACGTGGCAAGTTTGACACCCCTGATGTAAAAGATATCATGTCAAAGTTAAAAACATTATTTGGAAATGATTGATTGAATCATTTGCCAGAGTGGATGACTTATCTTGAATACCTTTTGTTCTAGATGCCCTTTTTATTATTATTATACTGAAATTTTGGAAAATAATAATTAGAATATTTTAATTTTGATATAGAATTTGTCCCAAGTAAAAGGCAACTCATGATGAAACACATTTGACCTTTTCCTAAGCCCATAACTTGGCGACAATGTGCTATGGCTTGAAAAGTATCTCTTTGTAAGTTTATTATACTTTCAGATAGCATTTGGAACCACAACATGAATTTGTCAAAAACTTTAGAAGCCAGGCTTCAAAGACTTTTCTCCATCCCCCAGTAAAAAGTCAATTTCCGTGGCTTGCAGATGGTGTACAATCCTTTCTCAACTGAATGCATGAGGTCATTTTGTTCAAAGGCAGCTGTAGGCCACATGGAGCCAAAAGTTCATGAAGCCACCAGTCCCATTAACAGCTGGAAGTTACACTGAAGTTGTTACTGTAAATTCTATTGTCCTAATTAAAATGCAAAACAATAATCTCAAGCAAACCTGTGTATGTTTGGAGATGGGAAAATATCACATGCTGTCTGGAGAGAAAGTACTACTGCCAAAAGATAGCATTTGTACAGCAGTGCCTAGTACACATTATCTCCCATCATTTCTTCCCACAGTCAAGGATATAAATAAACAGACACTATAGGGGGAGGGAAGCAGAAACATCTCTGCTGGCCTTACCAAAATGCTGCAGGATTGCTATTTTCATGCTCAGTGTGCAAGAGTTGTGTTGATCAGTTTTGGTTCAAGAACCAATGGAAATATAATATGATGCACATTGGAGGCTATGTATATATAGAAGAATATTGAACTGATATTGATTGCCTAGGAAAGGAATCTTATGCCATGAGAGATAATTCAGTAGCAATGCTGACCATGTGTGGCACTTGTGGAAAGCAGATTTCATGTAGGGAGAAAATAGATTGAAAATAAAATTAGGAATACAATTAGTCCTTCTTCAGTGACCACAATTTGGACTGACAACTTTGTTACTAAACAATATATATATATATATATATATATATATATATATATATATATATATATATATATATATATATATGTGTATGTGTATGTGTATGTGTATGTGTATGTGTATGTGTATGTGTATGTGTATGTGTATGTGTATGTGTATGTGTATGTGTATGTGTATGTGTATGTATATGTATATATGTGTATATATGTGTATATATGCGTATATATGTGTATATGTATATGTGTATGTGTATACACACACACACACACACACACACACACACACACACATGTCATACAACCCACCTTGCCTACCATACAAGGTTCCATCCAAAAAAAGCAAAAATAAATAAATAAATAAAATATAGTCATTAAGTGGAAAACTGAACAACTGCAACTCTGCTTCCCTTTCCCTCACTCCCTGCCCTTTGGAATGCTCACCCCAGGCTTTAATTAATAAGAAGAGAATTTGCATTTTCATTCACTGGAGAGGAAGGGATTGTAAGAGAGTAAGCAGGCACATAGTAGAAGGGATCACAAGAGAGTAATCAGGCACACAATGGAGAAGGTACATTGAAAGAAATGACTGGCACTGACTCATAGCTTCCAGCCCTGGATGACTCCCAGCCTTGAGCGCACTAGGCCACAGGTCTGCAACCTGCGGCTCCCAGTCCTCTGCCATGTGCAGTCCAAAAAAAAGAAAAAGTGGGACTAAAAAAGTTCAACCAATCAATTCAAATATGCAGGGTAGGTTCATATCTCGCCTTGTCTCCACTCTTCAGTCAAACCCTGTTCTGCACATGCGCGCATGTACACGCATGCGCACGCATTTTTTGCGGCTCCCAGTTTTTCCTTTTGTGGAGGAACCGGTTCCAAGTGGCTCTTTCACTGTTTCAGGTTGCTGACCCCCCTGCACTAGGCAATTGGCAGGAGCTACAACTTCTTTTTATTTCCTTATAGTTTGGGAAGGAATTTTGAGATACGATTTTGTTTCTTGATTACTTTAAGCCTATGTCTATGTTTAGAGAACTGACTCTACATAAGCAGATATTTTCTAATTCTTCTGATGCATTCAAGCTATATCCTTTCTTTTGTCTCATTTTTTTGTAAAGAGCTTGACATGCAGGCGAAATTAGAAAACAAATAGAAAAGGACTCGGATTGTTTTCTAAAATCTTCTAAATGGATAGGTCACTCTGAAAGTAACAGCGGGGAAATGCCAGCACAGAAATGGAGAGGTTCTTGCTGATTATACATTTCATCTCATCTTTTCCACGCTGTGATTTGAAAAGCTACATTTATAGAACTTTTAAAAGGCACAACTATTTAGAGTACATTCATGTCAAAGATACTTTCATATAGATACAAATGCAAGGTTGCAAATCTATCCATACGTACTGGGACTAAGCTTAATGGAACACAGAAAGACTCCATTAAAAGAGCAAATGCATTGTCTTTACTGCTTTACTGTATTAGTTTATGTACTTTTTTCAACATAATGTTTGAAGGTGTTCTGTACCAGCCTGCTACCGGCCCTGCAGAAAAGGCAGGGACAACCCCTTTTACAAGAAGGCAAGAGGCTGGAACTAAGCCTACCAAATTTATGGATACAAAAGCAAACAAGACACGAACCATGAAACAGGAGCTATTCAAGCGGTTGCCTTCAGCAAACCAGCCCTCCCATGCATTCCCCTTTTAGGGTTCAGGGTGTGGCTTCTCTCTGCCTCCTTCCGAGGTGCCCCATTGCCTCCCTCTGTTTACTCCTGATTGACTGCCTCCTGCGTCGGGCGTCCTTGAACAGGGCCAGCTGTGGGTCATCTTCATCCACGCTGTCAGGCTCACACAGCTGGGTCTCCGTCGTGACCAGGTGGGAGGGGCCTGGCTGAGGGCTCTCATCAGCAAGCTCTCCAACCCCCTCAGCAAGCTCTTCAACACCCCCCTCCTCCTCTGAGTCGTCCGACCCAACTGCCGAACCCACAGGCTGACCCTGAATCACAACAGAAGGTGCATTCTGTCAACTGTATGTATTGCAGCATAGCAAAGTGCATAGGAAAGTGCCAGAGGATACAAATAAGGAAATCTAATCCCCCTTCCCTGCAAAGTAGTTGAATATGTTAGAAATGGATTATAGTGGAGTCCTTTAATTCCTTTCCCCTTCCTATATTATACTTGTTGGCCTCTGGATCTTGGTGTGTTTTCCAAAACAGTGGTTTAAATTAAAGCCAGTGCTTACAGAAATTCACAGGTGTGGTTAAAAGCCTGAAGGGGAGAAGGAATACATGGAGGAAACGAGCCAGTTTTCTTGTTTAAGCATGCACGTTTTATACATGTATGCAAGTTGACTTATGACCACAACTGAGCCCAAACTTTCTATCGTTCAGAGACATTTGTTAAGTAGATCTTGACCCATTTTATGATCTTTCTTGCCACAGTTGTTAAGTGAATCCCTGCAGTTGATCAGTTAGTAACCCGGTTGTTAAGTGAATCTGGCTTCCCCATTGACTTTGCTTGTCAGAAGGTCAGAAGAGGGGATCACATGAGCCCAGGACGCTGCAACTGTCACAAATACGAGCCAGTTGACAAGCTTCTGAATTCTGATCACATGACCATGGGGAGGCTGCAGAGGTGGTGACTGTGAAAAATACTCATAAGCAGGGCTTTTTTTGTCATAGAACGCTCAGAACGGAGTTCCGGCACCTTTTTTGGATGGAACCTTGTAGGGTAGGCAAGGCAGGCTGTATGGCATGTATGAGTTCCGGCACCTTTTTCTTTTACAAAAAAAGCACTGCTCATAAGTCACATTTTTCAGTGCCTTTGTAACTTCGAACAGTCACTAAATGAAGTGTTGCAAGTTGAGGACTATCTGTAATTAATCTTCTAAATAAAACATTTGTTATGACTGCTGGTTTTGTTAGCCGATTTGAGTATAAAAAGTTACTCTCTTTTCAGATTAATATCAAAAATATTCTGCAGGAGTATCTTTCTTTCTTTCTTTCTTTCTTTCTTTCTTTCTTTCTTTCTTTCTTTCTTTCTTTCTTTCTTTCTTTCTTTCTTTCTCTTTTAAATACACCCACACATTTTGGCTCTGTTAAAATGACACACTCATCAATGGTCAACTTAACCATGGATTACTTAAATTTGTTGTATTTTCATAGCATGCTAAACCATAAAATGATCACATAAACCATAAGCATGCTAAGGTAAAATGTGATTGGCTGGTTTGTAGTGCAGTGTGTTGCATGAACACAGCTACAAATAAGTGCACCGAGTCAGACAGCAATCAGAGAACAATCCAGAAACATCCATTTGTCTGAAATGGTATAGGGTTTCCTGCCTGAGCAGGGGGTTGGACTAGATGACCTCCAAGCTCCCTTCCAACTTTATTATTATTATCCATGCAGATGAATAAATGGAAAATTATTTTGTGGAGGTGGAATGAAGGTATTTTATTCACAGTTTCAGTGCATTGTGAATGAGCTCAATTATTGCGACTGTTGTTTCTAAGTGCTAGAGTTAAAAATATAGACAGACCCATAATTATATATAGCACTATGAATATTAGTATAGATATGAAATAACTTGAAAACATCCTACCTTTATTTAAACACGTAAATTCTTGGGCTATGGCATAAGCCACGGGTATCAAACTCGCCATGTCATGTGACATGTCACAATGTATCACGACTTTTTTCGTATTGCCGGAGCTGGGGAGGGCGCGGCCTCTGTATCATGCAACCGGTCTGCGGGCTGGCAGTTTGACACCCCTGGCATAAGCTATCCAATATGGGTAGCAAAACACTGATCAGCCACTAGATGGCAGAAAACAATAAAATTTTCTTATTTCTTGGCTGCCATCTAATGATTATCCAAATTTTTATGAACATAATACAGAGGGGCTAGTAAACTGTAAAACTTCTGTTATATAAGGTCTTTTAAAAAACATTTATATTTATTTACAAAAGGCTAGAATAAGTCTCAAGGATGCCAAGCATGCTGTGTGCTGCTAAAGGTCTGAATAAACAAGAACAATTTAAAAAATGCAAAAGTATGGAATAACATATGAAAATATAAAATGGGAATTTTGGACCCTCATGTTATTGGAGACGTTCTCTAATGCATCATGTTACTCTGATTCCTGCCTATACGTGACCTGTTTTTGCTAGGATACAGCCAGAAATTATTTTATCATATTTGATAAATTGAAGAAAGAGCAGCTGCTGTATTTCAGATTAGGTCATTGCTTGTCTAGAAGAGGTCCCATCCCTTTTCCCCAAAACCACTAGTAACAAGGTGCATCTCTTTAAGGGCCAGATCTGCTTTCCACATTCCATTTGTGACTTTGAATTTGCAGTTGTGGACATTTACACAGTTACAGCAAAGAACAGAAACCTCACGTTTTTCTCATATGTGGATTATGTCAGATGAAAATCTTTGCTGACTGTCCCAACTTGGGAAAGGGCTGGCCTTTTAGGGAAAAAAAAATAAGTTGGCCAGTGTGGAATTTAAAGAAGCAGATCTATCAAGAGTTGTTTGGAACAAAAGAATAGCTAAAGACTGTCAATTTTGATGCTGGATCAGAAAGAATTTTGCAGAACTGCTTCTGGCTACAAGGAGCTTTTCTGCATGTCCAGGGAGCCTCAGACAAACACTGTGCCATAGTTTGGCACTTTCAGTGCTTACGTCTTAAAGCAAAAAGAAGTTTGAAAAGTTTAGCTTTCGTCGTTTTGGAAGGAAAAGAGGCTGAAATTTAGAACAGCTGAGAAATGTCAGCTGGACTTCTTTGTTATATTAGAAGCACATTAAGGTTTAATGTGAAATAATAAATGTCATAAAATACTCTTCAGCCCAAATTGGGTTGAGACCCTGGTACATAAGAAATTTCCACTTTCCATTTTGGATACATTCCCACCCTCTAGGGTGCTGACCCTTTACCAGATAATCATTTTCCTAGTTGGCTGAGGAGTACTGGGAGTTGAAGTCCACAAGTCTTAAAGATGCCATGGTTGGACACCCCTGTGCCAAGGTTCTGACTAATGAACCCAAACAAATCAGAACTCCGAGGCTTGAAAATTCCTCAAAGAACATGTTTATTGGATACATAATATTGGCACAATTAAAAGTGAAACAGCTCTAAAATACTCATGCGGACTCAATGTAACTAAATATTAATACTTCCCTCCCCCTACCATGTCATTAATCACGTTACCCGATGAGGGCAATTGGAGGGCTCCATGACCCTTCTTCTCTCCATCTTCAGCACCTGTGAGGATGACCTTGGTTCCCACAGGATCGCTTGATGTTATGTCTAGCAATACTTCCATTTTCTCCCCCCCAGCCTATGTGGCAATTGTGAATGACAAAGATGGCTTCAGCCAAGTTCATTTCAAAAGTTGACAGTCGGACTCCCCTAGAAAGAAAGGAGTTCCTGGAAAATAATAAGCATAGATACACATTAGGATTTAGCTAATCTTCTAGTCTATCACCCGAAGGCTCTTGAGGTTTCTGGGGATGTTTATTGTGAAATTTCTGTACTAGTCAATCTGCCTTTACATCTTTACTCAAGTGACTTCTGACAGAGGATAGCTTTTCCACTGAACTAGATACTGGAATTTCCCTTTATACAGTTGAGAATCAAGGACCCGTTTTATTTCATAGTGGATGTCACCTTCCACTATAATGGGACCTGGGGCTACTCTAAGTACTGGTCTTAATGTTGATTCTATGACTGGTTTTAATAAACTTCAATGAAACACTGGGTGTATTTTCCCTAGTAGTCATGGGAGTTTTAGCAATTCGCATGCGGATTCAATGTAACTAAATGTAATACTTCCCCCCTATTATGCCATTGATCACGCTACCCAATGAAGGCAATTGGCAGGCTCCTTGACACTCCTTCTCTCCATCTTCAGCACCTGTGAGGATGACCTTGGTTTCCACGGGATCACTAGCAATACTTCCATTTTCTTCCCCCCCTCCCAGCCTGTGTGGTAACTGTGAATGACAAAGATGGCTTCAGCCAGATTCATTTTAAAAGTTGACACCCTGACCTATAGGATAATTATATTGAGTGTGGTTAAAATATATTTCTACCTACGCTCATTATTTATAGAAGTGCCGATCACAGCGCAAGCAGGCACTGCCAGGGTGCAGACCATTTATTATTCATTTACATGAACTTTGAACATCTATGGAAGATGGTGACACATGGCAGCTTAACACATCGTTTTCCCATTTTTCTTTTTTCCTGACCAAAGGCTCTTCCGGAAGATTTCACTGCTATTTTCCACTGCATATTCATTGAGGCTTCTGAGACAACTCCTTTATGGAGAAGGGGGCTCTTTTCCTGTTGTGTCCTATGATAAGCCCAGGGCTGAGAGAAAATAACCCATTTGGTCTCCATTATCGCTTCATTCAACTCTTCTTCATACAATGAAGGAGAGGACACATGCAAAAGGCTTTTGGTGTGTAGGTAGTCCTCAGCTTATGATCATAACGCCCTGTGCGTTCCCACAGAGAGGGCCTCCTCAGGGTGCCACCGGTCAGAGAATGTCGACTGGTGGCCCCCAGGGGGAGAGCCTTCTCTGTGGGCGCCCCGGAGCTATGGAATCAGCTACCGGTTGAGCTCCAGATGGCGCCTGACCTTCGCTCCTTTCGCCGCGAGCTAAAAACATACTTTTTTGAACAAGCTGGCCTGGCCTGATGAAGGGATTGGGGGGGGGTTTGTTATGGTTATTTTATTGAGTTTTAAAGATGTATTTTAGTATGTGGGCATTTATTTAATCTTGTTTTAACTTTTGTAATCTGTATTTTTATTTTTGCCCTGTTCACCGCCCTGAGTCCTTCGGGAGAAGGGCGGTATAGAAATAGTATTAAATAAATAAATAAATAAATAAATAATTGAGCCCAAAATTTCTGTTGCTAAGCCAGACAGTTGTTAAGTGAGTTGTACCCCACTTTATAACCTTTCTTGCTGCAGTTGTTAAGTGAATCATTGCAGTTGTTAAGGTAGTAACACAGTTTTAAAGTGAATCTGGCTTCCCCATTGACTTTTCTTGTCAGGTCGCAAAAGGTGACTGCAACCATCTTAAATATGAGTCAATTGCCAAACGTCAGAACTTTGTTCACATGACCATGGGGACACTGCATTGATTATAAGTGTGAAAAATGGTTATAAGTAACTTTTTTTCAATGCTGTTGTAACTTCAAATGGTTACTAAACAAATGATCGTTAGTCGAGAACTACCTGTATCAATGATCAGTCAAACGTTTTTCTAAAAATGACCCTCAGTGGTCTGCAATAGTACATATTGACAAGCAAGTTAGGAAGTGACATCTGAAAACAAAACAAAACAGAGGAAAAAAACCCTGAATGTGATTATTGCGATAGACTATTGCGTGCCAACAAATAATACTGTCATATATTAAATACCTTAGCACATAAATGCTTAAGATCAGTCAAGTGTCAATTGGTCATCTTCCCTTTCTCAAAATGTAATATTAAAGGAACCATATTGCACTTATAAAACAAAACAATCTGTGTTGTATAGGTAGATTAGCAGGGGAGTGGTTTCCCACCGGCGGGAAATCCACGAGCCTGGGTTGGGTGTTGTTTCCTGTGGCGGGAGATTCCCGGCCGGGGGTTGGCTAGCGTCCAGCGGCTGCCGGACATATATTGAGCCACCCAGACGGGAATCCCCAGTTGACTCCACGTGTATCAATAAAGACAACTGCTGCAATACCTCGCTGTGTGTGCGTCGTCGATCGGACACAACAGTGGCGACGAAGGTGGGATTGCTCGGCGGAACAGCGAAGGAAGAGGCGGAAGCCAGCAACGCGCGAAGCGGGAATTTCAAATCGCCGTCAACCGAAAGCAGCCGATCGCCGTGAACAAAAAGCGGAATGGCACAAGTCGGATCTCTGAAGGAATTCGACCCAAACTACCCCGAAGACTGGGAGGAGTACGTCGGCCAGGTCGAGGGATTCATGCTCGTGAACGGCATAACGGACGACCAGAAAAAGGCGGCGGCGCTCCTCACCATCAGCAGCACACCGGTTAACCGGGTCGCCGTAGGACTGTGCCAACCGTTGCCGGTGGCAAGCGTATCATACGCAGATTTACTGGCTAAGCTAAGGGTTCACTTCACCCCCAAGTGATCGGAGCTATACTGGAGGCGGATCTTTGAAAAAAGGAACCAGAAGCCAGGCAAATCGATAACGCAGTTCGTGGCAGCCGTGAGGGAAGCTGCCCTGCGCTGCAAGTATGATAATTTAGAGATCCGGATCCGCGACAGGGTGGTTCTGGGCTTGCGAGATGAACAACTTCAAAATAGAATAATCGCAAAGCCCACCGGAGACTTGCAGGAGGTGCTGGACGAGCTCCTCACCTATGAATCAGCAGGGAGACGCGACCCCCCCCACAACAGCAATGGCGCCGCAGTGGAAATCAATCTGGAAAGCCATGTGGACGGTGGGGAGGTGGACTACACTTGGGAAGCCGACATCGACGAGATCGCCCGAAGGTTCGGGAAGATGCCGGCAAGGACCAACCGCTCAGACGGCACGGATCGAGAAAAAAGGCAACAACAACAACAACTACCACAACAAAGATTCCAGAGGGAGAGCTCAACCCGACCGCGAGACCCCGATGCCAGGTGCGGCAGCTGCGGCGGCAGCCACCCCCGATCTACCTGCAGGTTCCGCAACGCTAAATGCAGGAATTGCGGAAAAACGGGACACATTCAAGCGATCTGCCGAGGTAGACCGCGTGACAACCAACTGCACGATATCGATGCGTGGGCCTCAGGTAAGGTAACCCCCCAACAGAGTGGCAGAGAGAACCCCAGGCCTAAGGCGCGAGCCTCCAACTGCGGGAAGGGGGTGGGGGTCAACCACATCGGGAACCCTAGGATCAACCACATACTGAGCCCCAAATTAAAAATTGAGGTCCGGCTGCAGGGTATTCCTTGCAGGATGGAAGTGGACTCGGGGGCCTCAGTATCAATTATTTCAGGCAGTACCCTGGCACATATCGAAGCAAAGAGCGGGCAGAAAATCCCCCTAAAACAAACTAGAATCCAACTAGCGGACTTCCAAAGATCGCCCATAAACATTAATGGAAAGGTTACCATACCCGTCAGCTACAAGGGATTTAAGGGCCCCTTAGATCTTCTGGTCACCGAGGGCCAGAGAACCAGCCTAGTGGGCCTCAATTGGTTCAAGGCCCTAGGCATTTGGGTGGGGGGGAATAAACACAGTCTACCGCCGAACCCTCAAAGCCGTCTGCGATAATTTCGCAGACGTATTTGATGGTTCCTTAGGGAAATACAAAGGCCCCCCCATTAATTTCAATCTGGATCCAGCGGTTAAACCCATCTGGCTTAAGGCCCGGAGGGTACCCTTTGCGCTTAAGCAGAAAATCGAGGCCGAGCTAGAAAAGTTAGTAGGCCAGGGCGTGCTGGAACCAGTAGAAGGAGGCCCCTGGGAGACACCAATCGTCACTCCCCTTAAACCTAACGGGGACGTGAGGATTTGTGCCGACTACAAAGCCACCCTTAATCTAGCCATGAAAAAACATGCTTACCCGGTCCCGATGGTGAAGCAGGTCCTCGCGACGATCCAGGACGGCGCCATCTTTGCCAAGCTCGACTTGGCGCAGGCGTATTTGCAACTCACTGTGTCTAAGGAAGCCGCTGAGGCTCAAACGATAGTTACCCACAAGGGGGCGTTTTGAGTCCACAGACTGCAATTTGGAATTGCTGCAGCTCCAGGCATCTTCCAAGAAGTGATGGAGAGGACCTTAAAGGGCATACCTGGAGTATGCCCTTACTTCAATGATGTCCTGGTGGCTGGCAAAACTGAGGAAATCCTTGCTGACAGGCTGGAAAAGGTACTGGAAAAATTCAGGGAGGCAGGACTTAAGTTAAAAAGGGAAAAATGTTGCATTGGAGTTAAATCCACTGAATTTTTAGGATACAGGATAGATGCTCAGGGCATACATCCCACGGAGGGAAAAATAAAGGCAATTAAATTAGCACCTGAACCTACAAACAAGGCAGAACTCCAAGCATTCTTAGGTCTCATAAATTTTTATCACTCATTTTTGCCACATAAAGCAGCCATAGCCGAGCCCCTACATAGACTGTTGGATAAAAAGACCCCGTGGCAGTGGCAGGAAAAACATAAACAAAGTTTCCAAACGTTGAAGGACATATTGTCCAGCAGATCTACTGTCACACATTTTATCGAGGGCAAACCAATTTACCTTGCCTGTGATGCATCACCTTACGGGGTGGGTGCAGTGATAAGCCACATGGATGACCAATCAGAGGCCAATCGCATATTATTCCAGAACCCTAACCAAAGCAGAAAGGAATTATGCGCAAATAGACCGGGAAGCACTAGCCATCGTGGCTGGTGTTAAAAAGTTCCACGACTATCTTTATGGCAGGAACTTCACAATATTTACAGACCATAAACCCCTTTTAGGCCTATTCACTACAGACAGACAGACACCCCAGATCATGTCTCCTAGGATGCTCAGATGGTCTATTTTCTTAGCAGCATACACATTCACCATAAAGCACAGACCGGGAAAGGAGATGGGTCACGCAGATGCTCTTAGCAGACTGCCCCTATTAGATACAGGGCCAGACCCAGCTCCAGCGGGGCAAATCCTCTCACTACAATAACTACCAGAATGCCCATTGACAGCTCGGGACATTGCCAAAGCCACAAGCAAGGACCATATACTCAGCAGGATAGCAGCATGGGTTCAAGGGGGGTGGCCTAATGAGAACCCTGACACCAAATTCACACCATACTACAGGAGGAAAGATGAAATGTCGTCACATCAGGGGTGCCTACTGTGGGGAAACAGGGTAGTTATACCAGAGGTACAAAGGAACACAGTCATAACGGAACTGCATGAAGGGCACCCAGGGGTTGTGCGCATGAAGGCATTAGCCAGAAGTCATTTATGGTAGCCAGGACTGGACAAGGCAATTGAGGACAGAGTAGCTGGGTGTTACCAGTGCCAGAAGTCTAGGCCAGAACTGACACATAATCCAGTACACAGGTGGGAGGTGGCTCGCAACCCGTGGTCCCGCATACACATAGATTTTGCGGGGCCATTCCAGGGACAGACCTTCTTGGTTGTAGTGGACAGTTACTCCCGGTGGTTGGAGGTCGTGCCTGTAAAGACCATGACATCCGCCAAAACAATACAGGTCTTGCGGGGACTCTTTGCCACCCACGGGTTACCTGACGTACTGGTCTCTGACAACGGCCCACAATTCACATCTGCTGAATTTCCGGATTTCCTCAAGGCCAACTGGATTAGGCACGCGACGTCAGCCCCCTTCCACCCCTCCTCCAACGGATTGGCCGAGAGGAACGTCAGGACTACCAAGGAAGCATTGAAAAGGATCATCCAAGGTGATTGGCACCAGAGACTGGCCCAGTTCTTGTTGGCCCAACACACAACACCTTGCACTGCAACGGGGAAAAGTCCGGCTGAAATGAGGTGGGGCAGAAGGCTGACAACCAAACTAGACAGGCTCCACCCAGACCGGCTGCCCGTTGAAGCAGAACAAGTCAGTGCAACCAGGTCCTTGAACATTGGGGATTTAGTGTGGGCCAGGAACTATGGACTGGGGGAAAAGTGGACACAAGGGGTAGTCATAGACAAAACGGGGCCACTATCATACATCATAGAGGGGGAAGGGGAACGGCAGATCAGGAGGCACATTGATCAGCTGAGGAAAAGGTCTCCGGAGTTTACTCAGGGGACGACCAGCGGGGACCCCATAACACAAGACAACAACAATAGTCTTGAATGGCGGATAGTCACACCATCGGGCAGGGGAACAGAAACACACCCTAGGCGAGCGGAACCACCACCTCAGGGGAACACGGCTGCACAGTCAGCAGCCCTCATAATAACACAACAACCTGTAGACCCGACACCTGCAGCGACACCTCAACTGGCTGCAAGGCCAAACGGGGGAACCAACAACAGAGCGGACATTCCAAAAGGGAGATATCCTGCTAGGGCTCACAAGCCACCCACTTACTTAAAATATTCCATTAGATAATAATAACTCTTATCTGGGGGGGAAGGGGTGTTGTATAGGTAGATTAGCAGGGGAGTGGTTTCCCACCGGCGGGAAATCCACGAGCCTGGGTTGGGTGTTGTTTCCTGTGGCGGGAGATTCCCGGCCGGGGGTTGGCTAGCGTCCAGCGGCTGCCGGACATATATTGAGCCACCCGGACGGGAATCCCCAGTTGACTCCACATGTATCAATAAAGACAACTGCTGCAATACCTCGCTGTGTGTGCGTCGTCGATCGGACACAACAATCTGAATGTGCAACAGAAAAGAAATCTAAAGAAAACAAGGCCCTGTGAAGAATCCTGCTATTTCTTAAAAAAATATAGTTTATTGGTCAGGTTTATTATTCGGGTTTTCTGGATCAGATAAAAGGATTTTTGAGTCCTGGGTAGTGTAAGCTAGCGATGAAAACCGTAATCTTCTCTGGTTGATGTTTCCCAGTAACTGCCTCTATGCTAGGAAGCAGCATACAGCTATCCTGACAAGGAGCCGTTAATAACTTGATCCTGCACAACACTCTTCAAATCCTTGTCGAAGGCCATTTTGTGGGGAAGAATCAAATCTAAGCATCTGTATAAATGTAGAGGTTTCTGAAGCTATAGAGAGAGAAATCTTAGCTCTTTAACCCCGTACCTTCAAGGACAAACTTCTTTTGGGACATAATCTCTATCGCAAATACATATTTTTATTAGCCACAAAGATAAATCAATATGTTTTCAGCTGAAAGTCTGCTTCTTGAATGTTTATGTGTAAGGATTTTCTTCAGGAGGAAATGTCCCGTTGAAGCAGACTTCCTCAAGCCGGTGTACTCTAGATGTGTTAGGACTATCTAGGAATGTTGAGAATTACAGTTCCAGGTCAATGGAAGGGCTCAGTTGGAGAAATGTATATTTTAGTATCACATTATTGATCATTTACATACCTTTAACCCCCAAACAAGAGCCTGTTTTATTTTCTAATGTAAACACTGCTCTTCCAGATATAGAAAACTAAACTTGATAATGAGCAGAATGGAGAAGAAACCACTTCTGCTTACAGTTATATGCACTGGATCTAGACATGATCCAAAGACATGATCCTTACCAAATGGTGGGACTCAGGGAACAGATATTTGGTTTGTAGATCTAACCCAGTGATAGACCACCCAATACATTTGCTTGGAGGCAGAATCCCAGACATTAATAAGGCATGCTTTTGAGTACAGGTAACAGTCGTACAACATTAGTTTAGTAACCATATTAAATTACAATGGCACTGAAAAAAGTGACTTATGACCATTTTTCACACTTAAGACCATTGCAGCACACCCACGGTCACTTGATCAAAATTCAGATGCTTGGCAACTGGTTCATATTTATGACCTTTGCTGTATCCCATGGTCATGAGATCCCCTTTTGTGACCTTCTGACAAGCAAAGTCAATGGAGAAGCCAGATTCACTTAACAGCCATGTCACTAACTTAACAACTGCAGTGATTCACTTAACATCTGCAGCAAGGAAGTTTATTGAAAAGTTTTACAAAGTTTTAATGAACCCCCCCTCCCCACCAACCCTCCCCCTTCCCTCCCCCACCCCCGGACTTCCCAAAGCAGAATACAGGGTATTACATATAGCAATCTTAAGCAAACATATGCTAAATATCTAATACAACGTTAACAAACCTTCCACCCTTTAAGTCCCTTATAACAAAACTAAAATAATTATAATAACACTTCTATAATTATTAAAAATTATTCATATGCTATTTGAAACTTTCTAGTCCCATATTTGTTTTGAATATAATCAATCCATCTTTTCCATTCCAAAATATATTTTTCTTGTGACTGGTCTTTCAAATATTCTGAAACTTTTGCCATTTCAGCTACTCCCATTACTTTAAGTATCCATTGTTCTACTGTAGGTAAATCTTCTTTCTTCCAATATTGCGCCACCAACAATCTGGCTGCTGTTATTAAATGTAACATTAATTTAGTTTCTATAACAGTACAATCCGGAATAATCCCCAATAAAAATAACTGCGGGGTAAATCTTATTTTTTTCTTAAAAACTTTCTGAAAAATCCACCATATTTTTATCCAAAAAGCTTTAACATTTTTACATGTCCACCTTATATGATAATAAGTTGCCTCTTCATTACCACATCTCCAACACTTAGGTGGTTGATTTGGATACATAACTAACTCTGATTCTGAATCAATTTCTATAAGAGCATTATATAATCTTTTTATATGCGATTGACTTTGATCTCTAATTTGCTTTATCAAATTTTCCTCAACTTTTATTATACCAGTTTTCTGATCTTCCTTCCATCTAGCTTGTAATTGTATAAACTGAAACCAAGTCTGTACTATCTTTTCTTCCTTTAAAACATTTAAAGGTTTCAGTTTCAAAATATTCCCTTCCATCCTAAGAAGTTCTTTATAAGTAATTACATCTTGTTTCTGCTCCACGTTTATATTTCCTATTGCATGTCTAGGTATTGCCCATATAGGTATTTTATTATTTAATATATATTGGTACTTTTCCAAACTTGGAACAAAGCGTTCCTTAAAATATGAATCTTAAAAATATTATCCACTTTTTTGTCATAAAATAAATACGCATGCCATCCATACAATAAACCATACCCCTCAATATTCAATATTCTTTCATTTGTTAAATTGAACCAATCACTAATTGTTGATAACACAACTGCATCATAATATAATCTCAAATTGGGCATCTTCAAACCCCCTCTCTCATGTGCATCTTCATTATTTTCATCTTTACTCTTGGTCTTTTCCCTGCCCAGATAAATTTATTAATACCTTTTTGCCACTCATTTAAATTTGCATCTTTCTTAAGTATTGGTGTCATTTGAAAAAAAAATAAAAATTTTGGTAAAACATTCATCTTCACAGCTGCTATTCTCCCCAACCAAGACAATTGTAATTTTTCCCAACTGTTAATCTCCTTTTGTACTTTTTGCCATAACAATTCATAATTGTTTTTATATAATTTTACATTCGATGCTGTGATATATACCCCCAAGTATTTAACCTTTTTTACTATTTCAAATCCTGTTAATTTTTCTAACACTTCTCTTTGTTTTATGGTCATATTTTTTGTTAATATTTTAGTTTTTTGCTTATTAACTTTAAATCCAGAGACTTGTCCATATTGTGTTATCACATCCAATAGTTCTAAAACCGATTGAGTAGGTTGACTTAAAGTAACAACCAAGTCATCTGCGAACGCTCTCAATCTGTAATCTTGATGCCTAATTTTAATTCCCTTTATCTTATTTGATTCACGTATTTTAATCAATAATATTTCCAGTGATAGAACAAACAACAATGGTGATAAAGGGCATCCCTGCCTTGTTCCTTTTTCAATTTTACAAATTTCTGTTAGATTACCATTAACAATTATTTGTGCCGTTTCCTTTTGATATATTGCTTTAATAGCCTGTAAAAAATAATCCCCAAATTCCATCTTTTCTATTACTTTCAATAAAAATTGCCAATTCAATTGAACAAAAGCCTTCTCTGCATCTAAAAATATCAATGCGGCAGAGACTTGGTTGTTTCTTTCCAAATATTCCAATAAGTTAACAATTTGTCTTACATTATACTTCATTTGTCTACCAGTTATAAACCCCAATTGATCATTATGTATCACTTGTTGTATTATATTCATTATTCTATTTGCCAAAACTTTAGCAAATATAATCAGTGTTTAAAAGAGATATTGGTCTATAATACTTTGGTTGACTAAGATCTTGATCCTCCTTTGGAATCAATGTTATAAAAGCTGTTCTCCATGATGGGGGCACTACTCCCCCAAGTTGAATTGTTCTAAATAGGTCTTTCAAAGGCTCCACCATTTCTGACTGCAAATTTTTATAATAACTAGCTGTCAATCTATCTGTCCCTGGTGATTTACCCAATTTCAACTGTTTAATTGCTAAAACAATCTCTTCAGAAGTTATTAACTGATTCATTCCATCCCGCTGTTCTTGAGTAACCTTAGGAATTTTCACCTCTTGTAAATATTTATCTATATCTATACTTTGAATTGTGTCACTTGCATATAATTTAGAATAAAATTCTGAAAATACCTTTCTGATAATATCCTGTTGATAAACCTTTTTGCCTTTATATTCTATTTTCTCTATTATTTGAGACTTTTCTTTTTTCCTTAACAAGTAAGCTAACCATCTACCTGGCTTATTAGCGTTATAAAAAGTATTATGTTTAGAGTATCGTATATTAGTTGCCACGTGGTCTGCCATCAACATATTAAACTGCCCTTTCAGTAAGTTAATTGTTTCTTTCACTTTCTTATCAGCTGGGTTCAAGATAAGTAACCTCTCCTTCAACTTTATTTACTCTTCTAACTCTTTTCGCTTTTGTTCCTTTTTTTATTTAAAAAGTTTTACAATACATTTTGACTTTAATCCCCCCTCCCCCACCCCTATCTAGCCCTCCCTATCCCTCTGCCCCATTCCCTCCTCCCCCCCGACTTCCCAGAGCTAAATACAGGGTATAAAATCGAAAAACAAACGTAAGCACCCCTATGTTATCAACAATAAACTATTAATTCTATCTCCCTCTAGCTCATATAAAATGAATACAAACAATATTAATATTACAAATAAAGTAAAAAAGAAAAAGAGGAAAACAGAAAAAGAGCTTTACTCAGAATAGATTTTCTTAATCCCAGTCCTTATTCACATTAATTTCAAAAAAAAAGAAGAAAAACACTTTCACCTACTATTTGCATTCTCCCACCTTACTCTAATTTCTAAACAAATTCTCAGTTACGCGCCAAAAGCGCCTATCTCTGTTAACCTTAATAATCTCCAACCAAACTAAACTATAATCAAAAATAGTTCTTGCATGTATCACGCCAAATGTCCCGCAGTGTTCAACACATACTTTTAGTCCATAACCCTAATATACTTTTCTAGCAAACAAATAACATCAATCTTAAATTGTGTTAAATATTAAAAAAAACTTTCTTTCTCCTCTATGATAAATTTAATCCATTGACATTCTAATTTAAAAATTTAATCACCAATCTTAACGCTCCAAAGCTTTTGGAGCACGTCTGTCATGACCCCCAAAACTTCTTTAGACTGCGCCCCTCCCACATCTTCACTGTAAGTACGCTTTGGAGATTCCATAACTTTCTGCTGGTCTTGCTCTTGCTCTCGTCTCGCTCTTCTTAGGGCGGCACGCGTCATCTTCTGGCCTCCTGCAACAACCGATGAGACTCCAACACCATTGTCCTCTGTCTGTCTATCTGCAACATCTTGAAGCTTTCCCTCGCCGTATCCCTTTACAGCTTCCAAAAATGATAGGGGGGTTGCTTTTAACACATTGCTATAAAAATCACGTGCCTGAGCCACAGTAACCAGACGATGTCTTTTACCTTCGTGCGTCACCACCAGTCCAACTGGAATCTCCCATCTAAACTTAATATCACATTTCTTAAGTTCCTGTACTAGAAATGCAAAATCTTTCCTTCTCCTTAGGATCTTCGGAGGAATCTCTTTTAAAACCAAGACTTCTTGCTCAGCCACTACCAATTTAGTATCATAAGCAGCTTGAATGACTTCATCTCTAATTACTCTCTTTGTAAAATAGACCACCACATCTCTGGGTAAATTCCTCTGTCTTGCAATCCATGAATTTACACGAAAAATTTTGTCCATATTTCCCTCAATTTCAGATGCTGGCTGGCCCAGTACCCCTTCCAGAGCCTCAGAAATCAGCTGCTTTAAATCTTCTTTACAATTCTCCTTTAAACCCCTGATTCTAATAGCATACTGCATCTGATGATACTGAACAAGGCTCAATTCTCCGTCCATTTTATCCCTTATATTTTCATTTTCTAATACCTTTGCTTCTAATATAGAGTTCTTTTGACTGAGATCCTCCACTTTTACATCCAGCTGTTGCACACATTCAGCTACGGATTCAATCATAGACAACATGTCCACTCTCATTGCTCTAAACTTCTCTTCCATCTTCTTCTCCAATTTCTCCATTTTCTCCTCCATTTTCTCCTCCAGCTTTTTCAACTTTTCATCCATCATGTCAGACATCAATTGTGAATGCTTTCCAAGAGCATCTTGTAAATCCTTAAGCGTCAATGCCGGAGGAGATGCAGGAGGAAGCAAAGCTTGCAATGAGGTCTGTTGCACCAGGGAAGACCCCGCATTCCGAAGAGCTTTAGAAGTTTTAGCCGCCATCTTCCCCCACTTTCACTTATTGCGCACTTTCACTTTAAAGCTATAAAATCCATTGAGCTAGAGAGTAAAGATAAGAGTCCACATCACCTTGACCTCCTGTACCGCTCTGCCTGCAGCTTGATAATCAAAAGTATTTCCTTTTGGCAGGGGTGGTTGCTAACGCCTGGCTCTCCTCCAAAAATCCCGGAGCAGGGGCGCTGCGCAGCTCGGAGCAACCCAGGCTTCGGTGGGGCTCATCCTTCAGCCGCCCAAACTCTCAGCTCAGGCGGCCCCGGAGAGCTCAACCCCTACCTGGGGCCTCACCCCCTCCTCTTCTCCCGAGGAGGGGGCTTCAAATCCATCTAAACAGCTGATCGGCGCTGTTTACGATGGAAAAACACAGCTGTGGAGCGGGCAGCCCGAAAACGGCTGTCTTCGGCATAGCGTCGCCACTGGAAGTCCCGCTTTTGTTCCTTTTTGTGTCTATACTTATTATTCAAATGTATTAGGACTCCTCTCATATAAGCTTTACTTGCATCCCAGACCATTTCAATCGAGGTGCCCTTATGCATATTCATTACAAAAAATTATTTCATCTGTTTTCTACATTCATTCACAATTTCATCATATCTAAACAAATTTTCATTTAATCTCCAAGGTCTTCTATCCCTTTTCTCTTGAACCAGTTCCATCCAGACTGGACTGTGATCTGTTAATGTTCTTGGGCATATCTTAATTCTCTTCACCCTGGAAAGAAAATCATTGGTAATTAGTATAAAATCAATCCTTGAAAAAGATTGGTGCCTATCTGAAAAAAAAAAAGTAAAATCCCTCTCTTCCAAATTTCGCTCTCTCCAAATGTCTCTCAATTCCAGGTCATCCATAAGCTCAAAAAAAGATCTAGGTAGTTTCGCACGGTTTGATATTTCATTAGAAGACCTTTTTTTGTCTTTTCCTGTGTCCAAAACTCCATTCCAATCTCCCATTAAAATGCAAGATTTATAATCCTATTCGGTTATTCTGTCATGTAAAAATTTGTAAATTTTTTCTTGATGTTGATTTGGTGCATATATTCCAACCAAAAGTATTATCTTTCCTTCTATTATAAGTTCAATTGCAATAAATCGTCCTTGTGCATCTGCCTCAATTAATTTAGCAATTAAATCTTTCTTTAAATATATAACTACTCTATTCTTCTTATCCGGGGCAGATGCAACAAAATGTGTTCCTAATCTAGAATTTATCAAATACTTTTGGTCTGCTACTCTAATATGTGTCTCTTGCAAACAAATAACATCATTTTTATATTGTTTCAAATAATGAAATATTTTCTTCCTCTTTTGTGGTGAGTTTAAGCCATTAACATTCCAGGTTAGAAACTTGGTTGTCATCTTTCGCGACTAGAAGCTTTTGGAACAATTCCTGCAAACTCATATGAACCTGTTGCTTTGGTCTTGCCCCTCCCACTGCTTCCATTTTAGTATCTTCTTGAGTTTTAATTTGATCTTGCTGTTTCTGCTGTTCTTGCGCTTTTCGTCTGGCTGCTGCTCGCGTCACTCGTTGACCTCTAGGTTCCTCTATTGATTTCAAAGGCTGGTCCAAATCCACAACTAATTGTAGTTCTTCTTCAACCAACAAATTCGAACCTTCCACTTGAATCTGCTTCTCTTCCATTTGGGCCTGTTTTTTCTCTCCATCACTTCTTTCTTTTTCCAGGAAATGGTGGCAAATCTGCTTTCAGTACATTAAAATAAAATTATTTTGCTTTCCCTATAGCAGGGGTGTCAAACTCAATTTCATTGAGGGCCGCATCAGTATTGCGGTTGCCCTCAGGGGGCCGGGTGGGTATGGTCAGGGTGGGCGTGGCCTACTGGGTGGGCATGGCTAGAGTGTGTATGGCCTACTGGGTGGGCGTGGCCAGCTCTACATCGTTCGCTTCAAGGGTGCCTATGGAGGCCTGGGCAGGAGTGGGACGGATCTGAGGGTCTCTGGCAGAAGGAGGGTCTCTGGGCCAGGGCCAAGGCAGTGGGGGCCGTTCCCTCACTGTTTCCAGGATGGCTTCGCGGGCCGCATGAAACCACTTCGCGGGCCGGATCTGGCCCCCGGGCCTTGTGTTTGACATGTCTGCCCTATAGTATTAAGACGATATCTAGTACCAAAGTAGTTGACCACTTTTCCAGCAGGTATATCCCATCTGAACTGATGCTGCCTTTTTTTCCAATTCATTTGCCAGAAAAGCAAACTCTTTCCTTTTTGTTAAAATTTTTGGAGGAATTTCTTTCAGTATCAGAACTTCTTGATTTTCCACTTGGAACCTTTTATTATAAAAGGCTTGGATAATTTCATTTTGAATCACCCTCTTCGAGAAATAAATCACCACATCTCTTGGCAAATTCCTCTGCCTCGCAATCCAGGAGTTTACTCTAAAACCTTTTTCAATTTCCTGTATAAAATCCTCAACTTGCAAACCCATTATTGGAGCAAAGGCATTTGCCAGTATCTCTCTCAAATTTTCCTGTTTGTTCTCCCTCAATCCTCTAATTCTTAAAGCAAATTCCATTTCTCTATATTGTAGCATTACAGTTTCATCTTCCATCTTTTCCATTTTATTTTGAGCCTCAGTCATCTTATCTTCCAAAACAATGTTGCCTTGAGTTAATTCTTCCATGCGATCATCCATATTTTGAATATGTTGTGCCAATCTCTGAAATGCCAATAGAATATCTTCCCTTATTTCTTTATTTTTAATCTGCAGTTTCTTTGATTTCTCCAATCTCTTCAGACATTAACTCAAGTTTATCATTCATTTTTCCACCTATTTTTCCATCTTGTTTTCTATTTTCTCCACATTATCATTTATTTCTTTAGTTTGAGATTTCAAAGCCTCCTGCAGATCTTTTAATGTCAAAGTTTGTGGGGGGGGGCATTAAAGCCTGTAAGTTTGATTGCTGTGCTGGCGAAGTCCCTGCACTTCTGGGGGCCCCAGGTTTTGACGGTTTTAATGACATCTTAAATCAATTTTATTTTCTGTATTCAAAAAGATTAATCAAGTCAAAATGTTTATAGTCTTGCTGTTCTCTTCTTAAAGTTCTTTTAGGTTCTTATAATTTTCTTATAGTCTTTACAGTTCTCAATATCCAAACAGCAACTTTCACTTTCAAAGCACTTCTGATTCTTTGTTACAAAGAATCATTCAGGCGCCATCTTCCCTTTCTTTTTTAAAACAACAGAAAGAAAGTTGAGATTCCAGAGTTAAAGTCTTATACTTGCTGTTTATACTGCTCCTGCATCCGCTCTGCCTGCGTTAATTCTTCAAGATAGCAATCAAATCAAGTCAAGTTCTGCAGGAGTGGATTCAGCGTCTTGCTCTGCTTTGAAGCAGAGAAATCCTCCGATCCGGAGTGTTTCCAGGCTTCGGGGGGGCTCTCACCCTTCAAGCCCCAGAGTAAACACTCTGAGGCTCTAGGGGAACTCTACCCCTACCTGGAGTCTCCCCTTCCCCTCTTTGCCCGAGGGGAAGGGTTTTCAGCCACAGAACAGCTGGTTGTCGGCTGCTCCATGGCTTTAACGGAGTCAGAGGGCTGGCGGTCGATTTTGACCATCCACACCGCTGAAGCGCCACCTGGAAGTCTCCAGGAAGTTTATAAAGTGGCACAAAACTCACTGTCTCACTTTAGCAACAGAAATTTTGAGCTCAGTTGTGATCATAAGTCGAGGGTTACCTGTAGGAACTGCTGCAAGAAGTTAATTAATGTGTAAGGGTGCATGCTCACTGGGGGAATAAATCTCAGTGAGCTTTCTTCAAAACATATTGGCTAGAAAGAAAGTATTTAACAAAATATTAATTATCAGTAAGCAATGTTTATTAAACCTGTAGTAAAAGAATAGAAAATCAGGATGCCTTAGATAAGGAAACTTATGACCTGCCCAGTAAGGAAATAAACACATTGCTTTTGAATCAGACTTGAACTCGTCTGTGGGTGATATTTTTTTCCTGAATGTTATGTATCAGTTGAGGCCCATTCAATGAGGTTCTCCCTCCTCACACATTTTAGTGGTTTTCCTTCCTTTTCATTTCAATCACTGGTCTTTTTCACATCTGGAGATGTGCTGATGGAGTGGATTTGTGCCAAGAGTTTAGAAAGCAAATCCCTTTATGATTATCATTAAATGAGATTTTGTCATCCTTCTCACGTAACAGATTGCCATTCTTCCTGCTTCATCTTGAACCCTTCCTCTATAACTGCAACCTGTTAGCCAGGTAATTTTGGAGTGGAAGTTGAGCACTATTTAAAAACACTGGTGGAAAGAGCCTGATTGACAGATGACAATTGCAGGAGACCTTCACGTTTGTAACCTGTTAATCAAGCCAGTTGACCAGTGACTAAAACCTGCCATTCAAAGCCACTTCTACACTTGTCCTACCCTCTCTTACCACTCATTAAGGAAAATGTCTGATAGTTGTCTTTGTTTTTGCCAAGAGTTCAGCGGAAATGAATATAAATCCAGGGAAATCCACTTGTGTCTCTAACCTGTTCCAAAACAGTAAGGAGAGCAACAGAAACTGTGGCAAAAAGGGCTTGGACCTCAGGACAGCAGATTTTATGCTGGCATGTTTCCCAGACCATTTCAATGGTCTAAAAGATCAGATACAGCCACTTTGGACTTCACCTGACTTCAGTAGTACTCTGCTGTTTGTTAAAGCTGCACCACCTTTTTCAGGGTTCTGAAAGAGTCTGAAGAAGGATGTTGTTGTTGTTTTTGTAAGTTGCAAAGTCATGTCTGACCCATCACGACCCCATGTACAACATTCCTCCAGGCCTTCCTGTCTTCTACCATCTTCTGGAGTCCATATAAGCTCACGCCTACTGCTTCAGTGATTCCACCCAGACACCTCATTCTCTGTCGTCCCCTTCTTCTCTTGCCCTCAATCTTTCCCAGCATTAGGCTCTTCTCCAGTGAGTCCTTCCTTCTCATTAGGTGGCCAAAGTATTTGAGTTTCAACTTCAGGATCTGGCCTTCTAAAGAGCAGTCAGGGTTGATCTCCTCTAGGACTGACCGGTTTGATCGCCTTGCAGTCCAAGGGACTCGCAGGAGTCTTCTCCAGCACCATAGTTCAAAGGCTTCCTGAAGAAGGATACCACTTCTGTAATGAACCTCCTTATTAAAATTAAAGCAACTTTTAAAGGAGCTGCGAGGCAGAGAGATCGAAGCTCATGCAAGGTCCAAATAATATTTTTAAACTGTGCACAGCTCTTTTTTTTAATTTATTATATTTTATCATGTGTTTTGCTTTGCCTTCTGTTGCATTTTTTAACTTGGGCTTTTCTAATGCATAGTTTTGTCTGTGTTCCAAAATAAGCATTCTGCATGATTTTTTGATGAATGAAATTTGATTATTCTAAGAATCTGATTGGATTGGGAAAGGGTTGATTGTGAAATTGGCTAGTGACATCACATACAGTAGTGACCAAAATTGTGGAAACTGTTTGGGAAAAGTGTATTTTTGAGATCTGATGGCTAATAACACCACTTTTTTTTTTAGTTGTTGTTGTTAGCTGTGAAGTCGTGTCTGACCCATCGCGACCCTATGGACAATGTTCCTCCAGGTCTTCCTGTTCTCTACCATCTTTTTTTTGGAGTAGTACCATAAAATTATATATCAGTGGGAGGGCGGAGCCAGCTGTCAGAGCGGGCGGCTGTGTGAACGGAGTTCTCTTCACACACAACCTCTCACCCAGTGTTCGCGGGGGCTTTTCGGAGCTTCAGGAGGTCCTGTAGGGACATCCGAAGTTGCAGGCAGTCCGGAGAACCTTCATGAGCGGCGGTTCGTGTTGGAGATCCGGAGAAAGTCTGATGCGAGCGAACCGGGGAGAAGGAGGCCAGTAATGGCCGACATGAAGATCTGACAGAGGGACGGAGCTAGCACGAACTTAGCGGGACAACGGTAGAGCGGAGCTGACGGAAAGTATATCCGAATATTTACTTTTGGAAATAATAGGAAGCGCTTGAGAAAGAGGTACTGGTTTGAAGTGGGTGCCTCACGGAGAGGGTACAAGCGGCGATAGAAGCCCCGAGGGAGGCGTTAGGCAAGAACGGCAAGAAAAGGAAACCGGAAAACCATATGACTGCATTCTAGCTGGGGATAAAATACAACAGGTCAAAGTCTGATCTTGGAGCCTTGGAGACTGAACTCTTGAATATCGGGCATGGAAAGCGACCAGCCTGGTTTATCCTGGTCTATCCTGGTAAATTTTGAACTTTTGAAACTTTTGAAACTTTTGAAACTTTACTCTACTTGTTGCGGGCGGCCATTTGACATAGCAATTTAGTAATTGGAGGTCTGTTTAGTGGGACACCTACTGGTCTTTGACAGTAGAGGAAGACGAAAAAGGTGTTAATCTCTGCGCCGGAAACGGGGTAAAAAAAAAAAAGAACGTGACTTTGAATATATTCAGACATATATATTACAGAATTCTATTATATAAATTGCTTAGTTGGTAATAAGTATCTGGTTGTAACTGTTATACATACTTTTTGTCATAGAGCTAAAAGGTTCGTATAAGATTAAGGGTATTACATATTGATAAAACGCGTGTTACAACCGGGAAAACATGACAAGTATTTCGGGAGTAACTAAGCCTAGCGCTGGCAAAAAGGCGGCAACACAGGGACAAGGGATGTCCTCAAGTCCCTCCAATCAGAAATCTATAGAGGATATGTTGCAAAGGGAAAGATCTAACTCAAATTCTTTTAAAGACCTACATGCCCTTTTGCAAAACCTACACGAGGCAATGGCCAAAAACCATAAGGAGATGAAGAGAGAAATAGGCCAAATAAGAAACGATACTGGTGAACTTAAGGGGAAAATCCAAGCGATAGATGATAAATTTGAAGGGATTCAACAACAATTAGTTAAAAATGAACAAAGACTTCAAGATATGGAAGCTAGAATGGAAAAAGAGGAGAAGAGAGTAGATGATTTAAATGAAACACTTCTTCAGGCTAATAAGGAGTTAGAGACAACAGTCATTTTTCTGGAAGCAGAAAAGGCTGCTCATTATCTACGCTTCCAAAATGTTCAAGAAAAAAGGGGGGAAGATTTGTTGGTTATGATGGCAGAACTAATGGCAAAGGCACTCGGTGTAGGGAAGGAGGAAATGTTGGCGGAAATTGATGAAACATACAGGGTCCAAACTAATTATGCAAGAAGGCACAACCTCCCAAAGGAAGTACATGTAAGACTAGTTAAAAAATCAATTTGGGATGAGCTTTTGCATAGATCTAGAGAGGAACCATTAGAATTTCGGGGTCAACCAATTACTATCCTTAAACAGATACCTAAAAGGATGAGGGATCTGAGACGTGGCTACCAATTCTTAACATCTAAATTAATTAGGGAAAATGTAAACTTTAGATGGCTAACTCCAGAGGGTATTCTAGTCACATGGCAGGATAGAAGGCATAGACTGGACACGATAGAGAAGGCAGAAGATTTTTACAAACTTCACTTTCATAGCCAAGAGGAAGCAGAATCAGAAGATCAAGATGGAAGGGAGGTAAGAGAAAGAGATACAATATGAGTAGCAATGGATGGGAAGGTCTTAGCAACAGAGGATAGAAGGAATAAATCTGGAGAGTTAACAGAGAAACATGGAGCCAGAGACAAGGAAGAGAGAGAGCCCCGAATCACGAGATCTACAAAAACCAGAAATAAGTAAGATGAAGGGAGGTGAGTGTAGTATTATGTCTGTAAATATTAATGGACTGAACTCGCCAGTGAAAAGGCGGAAATTTTTTAATAGGCTTATTCATCAACAATTGGATATCGTTGCAATACAAGAAGTCCACATAAAGGAACAACAAAAATATTTGTTAGTACAACCAAAAATAGGGAATTTATTCGTTTCCTTAGACCGACACAAGAAAAAGAGAGGAGTGGCATTATATGTAAACCCAAAATTGATAGCAAAACAAATCTATAATGACAAAGAGGGTAGAATACTGATAGTCGAGGTTGTAATAAATCATAGGAAGGTCATGATGGTAGAGATATATGCTCCAAATCATAACCAAGAACAGTTTTTCAAAACACTTCACAATAAGATATGTAGCATTGATTATGAGGAGATCTGCTTAATAGGAGATTTTAATGCTATCCTAGATACAAATTTGGATTATATGGGTAAGACGATTAGGAAAAAGAAAAGAAGAACTCTACCGAGATCTTTTCTCAACTTGGCTAATGACCTAAATATTCAAGATGTCTGGAGGGAAAGAAATCGTAAGGCTAGACAATATACATACTACTCCAATCGACACAACTCATGGTCTAGAATAGACATGGTATGGATGACGAAAGAAATTAGTTCTGAAATAGACGAGGTGCATATAGCAACAGGTACTTGGGCAGACCACAATCCTATTAAATTTAGCTGGAAAGGCTCCAAAAAAATATCCAGATGGACGTTACAAAGAGCAATTTTAAAAGAAGATGAATTTAAATCCAAGATGGAGAGAGAACTAAGTCTTTTCTTTAAGGAAAATAAAGCTATAGACACCTCAGTACAAAATAATTGGGACACAGCCAAGGCAATAATGAGAGGGGTAGCGAGGGCATATATGATAAACAAGAACAAGGGGAAAAGACAACAACGGGAAAGATTAGAAGGGGAATATAAAAGTTTAGAAGTTATACTCCAACAAGATCCACAAAAAGAGAATATCAAACAATCTATGGACTTGATTAAACACAAGCTTAATATCTTAGACAAAGAGAAATTAGCACAACAACTGAGAAGCACGAAACAAAACTTTTTTGAAAATGCAAACAAACCGGGCCGTTGGCTTGCATATAAATTGAAAAAACAAAACGAAAAAAACTGGATTCGCGAACTACGAGATGAGGAAGGGAGAATATTCCACCAGGAAGAGGAGAAAAAAACTATAGCCCAGGAATTTTATGAGCGTTTATACAAAGAAGATAGTCAGGCAAGTGTGGAGAAAATGGAGGAATATTTTCAAAAAGCCAAACTACCCAAGGTTACAGAAGATACCAGAAATATGCTAAACGAGGAAATTCGGCTATCTCAGGTGATAAAAGCTATTAATGCACAAAAGAATAATAAAGCATCGGGCCCTGACGGTCTCCCGTCAGAAATCTATAAAGAACAACAAAATATTTTAGCACAACCCCTACTGGAGGTATTTAACGCAGTATTAGAAGGCGCAAGAACGCCTAAATCTTGGTCTGAGGCAAACATAGCTCTCATCCCGAAAGATAATACGGATCATACATTAATCCAAAATTATAGACCCATATCACTTCTTAATTCGGACTATAAGATATTTACATCAATTATAGCGGAACGACTGAAACGATTTCTGAATGATTTCATACACGTAGACCAGAATGGCTTTCTCGCTAAGAGACACACCAAGCACAACATTAGAATAATATTGGATACGTTGGAGTATTATGAACTGCATAGTGGACAACAGATGGCATTACTTTTTTTAGACGCCCAAAAGGCATTTGACAATGTTAAATGGTCATTTTTGCATCAACAACTTAGCTTCATGGATATGGGTGAAAAATTTATAAATATAATTAGGGCAATTTATAATAACCAGGAAGCAAAAATAATTATTAATGGGGAAGCATCTAGGAAGTTTCAAATTCAAAAGGGAACACGGCAAGGTTGCCCCTTATCACCATTGCTGTTTATATTGACACTTGAAGTATTAACGAGAATTATAAGAAATGACCCAAAGATAAAAGGATTAACTATTAAAAAGGAAACTTTTAAACTTCAAGCATTTGCGGACGATCTGGTTTTTATTATGGAGGATCCATATCAGACGGGACCAAAACTATTGGAAGAACTATCTAAATATGGTGAGGTTGACAGACTGCGAATAAACAGAAATAAGACCAAGATGATTGTTAAAAATATGACTAATAAACAAAAAGAAAATTTGGCTGGAATCATGGATATAGAAATAGTCAAGAAAATAAAATACCTAGGGATTAATATTACGGCTAGATGCACCTCACTCAAAAAAGATAATTATGATAATGTAGTGAATCAAATAAAAGGTGATCTGGAAAGATGGGGAAACCTAAAACTCTCATTATTGGGGAGAATCGCTGTCATCAAGATGAATATCCTGCCCAAAATTTTGTTTCTGTTCCAGAATATCCCAATACAACTCGATTCTAAGTTTTTTCGAAATTTGAATAAATTATCATTAAATTTTGTTTGGCAGGGGAAAAAATCAAGAATCAAATTGAAATATTTACAGGACACGAAGGAAAATGGGGGTTTTGGATTGCCAGACTGGGAATTTTATTACCCTGCCGCGGCTCTGAATTGGATTAGAGAATGGGTAATTTTGAAAAATAGAAGACTATTAACCTTAGAGGGTCACGATTTGCAATATGGCTGGCATGCTTTTCTATGGACAGAGAAACAAGGTCTTTTCTCACACTTTCAAAAACATCGGATTAGGCAAGCGTTACTTAATACCTGGAAAAAAATTAGATCTCACACTAAAGTACCGGTCTGGCTATCCACCCTTGAAGTGATTGTTTACCCAAATCTATTTGATGTGGGTAACATAATTTCGTACAAGGATATTATGAATGAGGAGGGGGAATTGAAACTTAGAAATGAACTAGAATCACAAGGTATAAAACTCGATTGGTGGGCCTACTTACAAATCCAATCAAGATTTAGGAAGGATAAAAAAGAATGGGGGATATATACCTCTGAAACAGCATTGGATAAAATACTATTGGGCCCAGACACTAAACAGATAAAGAAATTATACAAATTGCTTTTGGGATATAAGCTGTTTGAAGAGCAAGTGAAGGATCCCATGTTGATTTGGGCTAATAATTTAGGACATAACATTGATTTAGGTACTTGGCAAACACTTTGGGACAGAAATAAAAGAATAACACTGGCCTCATCTTATAAAGAAAATTTATTTAAAATGTTTTATCGATGGCATCTTCCCCCAGCCCGTTTAGCAAAAATGTATACAACAGCATCTCCCAAATGTTGGAAGTGCTCTGAAGAGATATTTCCATACGTGGTGGTCTTGCAGTAAAACACAAAAATTTTGGAAAATGATTTGGATTTGGCTGAAAGAAATACTAAAACAAGATATTGAGTTTAGTCCAGAATTTTTCTTGTTGGGAATTACGAAAGAGAAATATCCTAAAGATGTGCTATATTTGATGATCCATATTATCACAGCAGCTAGAATGTCATTTGCGCAAAAATGGAAAAAGAATGAGATCCCAGGAGAAAATGAGGTTATTAGGAAAATTTGGGATTGCGCAGAAATGGACAAACTAACTTTGGAACTAAAGAATAAAGATCAATCAGATTACTATAGAATTTGGAACAAATTGTATCTTTGGAGGGATAAAAAGAAAGGTCTCTATTAGGTTTTACAGACTAGCTCATTGTTTTAAATATTGTGTTATTTCACTGATTTGTAATTTAAGTGTATTTAAGTGTATTTTTGATGTACATATATACATGTATATATATATATATATTTGAACATTGTAGACAAGAAGGCTTGTCAGCCCGCTGGTACTGTGTCCAATGTTTTTAAACAATAAACTTAATAAAATTAAAAAAAATATATATCAGTGGAAAGATAATTTAATCAAGAATGTAATGCAACAAAGTTTGTTCACTGCATTCTATGAAAATTTATAGCCAAATAACCAGAAAAAGGAAGCACAACTTGCTTAGGTTGATATCAGGTAGCTTTCCTTCATCTGATTGTAGCCAATGAGCATGAGTGTTTAGAGAGCCAATCAGGTGTCATCTTGTTTTGGCAATGAGCCAATCAGATCACAGTAGGATTCAGTTATTGATGTTGTGTATTGAAGCTGAGAGGAGGACATTTGTCAGTGTGTTATGTGATCACTATCAAGTTGGTTGGTTTTTTATGTTCTTTCATTTAGTGAGCTTGTAAAATGTAATAAAATTAAAGCAATGGTGCAGAGTCGACTGGTTGCCCAGAAAGTGATGTAAAATAGTATTATTAAGTAAACAAGGCTACAGCTTTAAAGAAATTAGAAGAAAAACTGGTGGAAACTTAACCAAAGGTGGCATTTCTACTGTACACCTTTCCCAAAAGGCTTCCACAATTTTGGCCACTACTCTACAGTATTTGCTTTTATGTGCAGCATATACTGCAGTTTAGTTATCTGACTTAGGGTAATTTTCTGCAAAAAGCATCTTTCATTGTAACTGTAACCGCTTTCATGGAAATGCCTTGAAGAAGTCATGGAAACAAATTAGACAGTTGCTTGGCACAAATTTTAAGGCTAGAATTATAAATGCAATTGCAAGAACACATTGGATTTGCTTGTAGTTGATCTATCCATAATTTCAACAAATACTGTACTGTTGTTGGTCCTGATTAACCTGTGTGAGGCAACAATGTATGATAGTAGTCCAGTGAAAATGAGTGCTTCAACTTGATAAGAAAGCCAGTTTGATGTAGTGTATCTGGCAAGAAATCAGGAGACTGTAAGTTCTAATTCTGCCATAGGTATAAAGCTAGGTGATTATGGGCCAGTCACTCTCTCTCAGTCTTGGGAAAGAGGCAAGGGCAAACCACTTCTGCCATCTTACCAAGATAAAATGTGGGATGTGTCCAGGCAGTCACCAGGAGTCAACATGGACTAGAAGACAAACAAACAAACAAACAAACAAACAAACAAACAAACAAACGGCATAGTTCATATTATCATTTCTTCAAAAAGAAATGAAAAAATGAAACATTTATATTGCAGAGCAGATTACCTATTTATTTCTACATAACTGCTCATGCAGAAATTGTTCTGGGACTGAGGAGGGATATAATATATACCGCATGGCATTTAGCAGTTCCAAAAGAAAGGTGATCCACACTGTTTTCAAAGACAGTGGTGAAGCTCATTTTGCTACATTGTATATGTTTGTTAATATCTTACATACTTGCGCTCATGTGTGCACATGTCCATGCAGCATGAAGCTCTTTCCACTTATATGAAACGATCAGTAGAAACCTCTCTTAGTACATGTCTGTAGCCATCAACAGAGACAAAAGAGAGAGAGAGGAAATAAGTTTCTTACTTAAATAGGGCAATATAATTAATGTGAAGGGTAACCTGGCCCTCAGAGATGACCCAGATTGTTGGGGGCAATTAAGCTGACTTTGTAATAATGCCACTTGGGGTGTGTTTGAAAAAGCCCTAATAAGCAGGCATATACATAGAATGAAGGCTACTGCTAAGCTTGTAAGCCGCCCTGAGTCTTCGGAGAAGGGCGGGATATAAATGGAATTAAAATAAAATAAATAAATAAATAAAATATGTGTAAGTTTCTTTTCCAGTTTCCTCTGCAGTGTAAACTGATATGTCATCTGATTTATGAAGGATATGTTTTGATAGATCCATCTCCCCCACACAAATACGTGCTTGGTTCAACTACAGTTTCATTATGCTGAGGGCCAGGAACACGTCTGGTAGGAAGCTAAAGAGAAGAACATTACAAAGAAAGTTGTGCGTTAATTTTGGAACAATATGCTGCTCGGGGAAGATCCTAATAACCTATTGGGTTGAGCACAATTTAGTTTTCTTAGGAATGCTGCAGCAGAAGTTTTGTCCAAAACTGTTTTTATTAAATTATTTTGATTTTAGAATCTCTTATCTCACTTTGTTTATCTCACCCTCCCTCTCTCCCACTTGTAAATATTAACACTGGTCATTCCCTTTCATCTGTATTCTGAAACATAGGGACATGCTACACTAATTACACTGGTTAGCACAACTATGAGCATTTCAAAGTCCTACCCCAGTGATAGACACCATGTCAGAGGCTCCCTGTGAAAATCAAATGGGAATAGCCAAGGCCTGCTGTAGCTATCCCTAAAGGAATTCTAATCGCCAATGGAATGAATGGAAATACTGAGAAAAAAGGGGTCTTTGTACCTCAAGGCTTTCATGTTAGAGGAAAAGAAAACTAAACCATCAGTTCTGTGATGATGATGATGGTGGGTGGTGGGGGTGGTGATGATGATGATGATGATATCAGAGCCTTGGTGGAGCAGTGGGCTAATGCCTCCTTAAGTAACACCAGCTGCCTGCAATTAGTGCAGGTTCGCATCCCACCAGGCTCAAGGTTGACTCAGCCTTCCATCCTTCTGAGGTAGGTAAAATGAGGACCCAGATTGTTGGGGGCAATTAAGCTGACTTTGTAATAATGCCGCTTGGGGGTTGTGTGAAAGCCCTAATAAGCAGGATAGAATGAAGGCTACTGCTAAGTTTGTAAGCCGCCCTGAGTCTTCGGAGAAGGGCGGGATATAAATGGAATTAAAATAAAAAATAAATAAAAAATATCCATTCATGTTCAATTCTTAGTGATTCTATCCACCAGGTCTCTCCACATCTTCCAATCTTGGACTACTTCTGTGAGTTGTTCTATGCTCTGGCTGGTGTCAGCTTTGATGATGTCCAGCCATCGTGTTCTTTGGTGGCTAAGAACCTCTTTCCTTTTACTGCTAACTCTTCTGAACATAAGTGCTTTCTCCAGTGAATTCCCTCACACTCAGCCCTTCCCTACCAAGTTCTCACCATCTTGGCTGGACTTCTGCTCCCACAGTCCTGAGGCAAGATGGCAAATGGAGATGGTTACTGAAATTGCTACATTTAGTTCAGTGGTGATTATGTTTTTCTTAGGATGCAACTTTTTCAAGGAGATCCATGAAGGCATTACTTTGACTAGAATCTTATCCATGCTGAGTTTTTACTAGAGAGATATGGTAGCTGCTTGGCTGCTGAGGCCCTTCTGGAACCCTTGGATTGACTGGGTATTCTAACTGGATGTACATCCTTTCATTTGGAATGTGGATGTGTGCGCGCACACACTTGTTTTTACACATGGATCTACTCTTCTGTGCATCTGGCTATGAGTTCCTCCCAAGAACGTGAAGTAATTCCTGGCTTCTGAAACAAAGACAGGACCTCTCTTGTTTTTTCACTCCTTGCTCTTTCTGGCGGCGCAGTGAGGCAACAGGGACTTACATTAATAATTGGAAAAGTTGTGTGAAGCACATGGTTGATCCGGTGCTTACTCTGAAAGGTCAATCTGGGACATTTATCATTTGGAAGTGTAATTGTTAGTTCTGGAAACAGATCCCCATCGCAAAGAGTGTTACATGTTGGGAAATTTCTTTCATCAGTATCGTCTGTTAAAAGGGGTAAGATAGAATTTTAGTAATATCACAATTGTGCGCATCTTCCTAGTGATACAGTAAGAAGAAATTATTCAAAGCAATTATTATTATTTTGTTAAACAGACCATTCAGCTCCAGAGTTCTGTTTAATCCACTCTGGAAATTTTAATAGGAACATTGGCATTTGTCTTTCATTTGAATTTCTGAGAATTTTCTCTCGTTGTTCCTACATTCAATCATTTTATACCCAGTTATATTTTCTTCAGCTCTTCTGTGTTCTAGAAATGGAGCATAAGGTTCTCTAGCAAGGGAAGGCAAATCTAAGCTAAAACATTAGCCGTCCACTGCCAAAATCTCTCTGTTGGTTTATGGAAGCCAAAATGCTATAAATTAGATGGAAGAAGGACTTTGGATATCAGTTTTAGTTCCCCACAATATTTCCATGGAAATAAATGAAGTTTTGTTTTGTTTTTCCGGCTGCTCTGTTACTACATATGTTTATTTGGCAATAACTGTCATTTTGTCAGAAAGAAGTAATAAATTTTTTAGAAATAGTATATATTAAAAGAAGCTGGATCCAATCTCCCATTCTGCCTTAGCACAAATTTTAGGTTCTTTAAAAATGCTGTGTATGTATAAATAATGGCTTGCCAACACCTTCCTTGCCCTGGAATTACCTGGATGCTTCTTACGGAAGTACTAAGCTAGCCAAAATCTGCTTAGCTTCCAACCTCAGGTAACCTGGCCAAGGACTGCCACCTGCTGTGATTCAAAGCAAAAGTGCAGATTGTAGATGGGGAATAAGTTCTACAGGAAATAGGTTTTATATAAACCTGGACTTAAATGGCAACTGACATGCACCTTTCTTGCAGATTTGCTGAAAAAAGGAAGAATATTAATTGCATGTGGCAACTTCATTTATGAGAAACATATGTAAAATACAGTATTAGTTAGAAATAGTCTGTTTCATCAATTCCTGTTTGCAGAGAAGACAGTACAATCTGTCTACACTACCATATATCCTCATTCAGAGCACAAGCCAGTTTGGTGTGTGTGTGTGTGTGTGTGTGTATGTGTGTTGCATATTAATATTGCCAAGTTATGCTTTCTGGAAGTACATGATTAACCAGAGCAACCTCTATAAGTTTTGATGTCTAAAGCTGAGATAGCCTTTAATTTAAGCTTTTTAAAAGTGTTTGTAGAATAGAAAAAAATCCAAGTTTGACCCTTGCACTTAAATTTACCTTTCTAGTCAGCTTTTTTATGTACTATCTCAAGAATCTGGAACACAAAGTTGCCAATATGCTTAGCACGTTAAAGACTAGGGAGGCTTTGTATGCATGGATGGGCACGGGTGGGTTAATTACACAGCCATTAGGCTGTGGGAAGTCATCCCTCCTCCCCCCGAGAAAGAAATATTTTTGGAAATATTAAAAGGCAAAATATTATATTTCCCCAAAGGATCTTAAAGCAGAACCCCAACCCCACAAGTCTCTGCCCCAAACAGAAACCAGGTCTGCAGAAATGCAGGTGTGATAATCTTGTCACAAAGATTGGAGCCAGGAAACTGGGATTAGAAAGACAAAGATCTCTAGAATCAACAATCCCTCACACAAAAATCCAACAGTCATCAGCCACAGCCCCAGGGAAGCAGGATATGGCCTTTGAGATATAATAGGATTAACCCACTACCATCAGAATACCAGAAAGGCACACTCAGACTCAAATCAAAGTTCGTGCCACAGGAACAACTTCAAACAAAAGCCCAAGAAGGTATAAAAACTCACTCTCTACTACAGGGGTGTCAAACTCAATTTCATTGAGGGCCGCATCAGCATTGCGGTTGCCCTCAGGGGCTGGGTGGGTATGGTCAGGGTGGGCGTGGCCTACTGGGTGGGCATGGCTAGAATGCATATGGCCTACTGGGTGGGCGTGGCCAGCTCTACATCATTCTCATCAAGGGTGCCTATGGGGGCCTGGGCAGGAGTGGGACAGATCTGAGGGTCTCTGGCAGGAGGAGGGTCTCTGGGCCAGGGCCAAGGCAGAGGGGGCCGTTCCCTCACTGTTTCCAGGATGGCTTTGCGGGCCACATGAAACCACTTCACGGACCGGATCTGGCCCCCGGGGCTTGTGTTTGACATGTCTGCTCTACTACATGTGGTCAGTTTTTCCAGATCCATCTTTCTATCTGGCTCTTCAATAAACTACAACCTTCTTTCTAAAGCAGTCTCCATGTTGTTTATTCCTGGCTTGGACTGGATCCTGAGGAAGATTTTTCTTTCAACAAGGCCTTGCTAGCTTTCTTGCTAATGGAAGTTTTATTTTATCACAATAAAATGCTTGCAAGCACCACTCACATAATATCTCTTCAGCAAGCCAGGTCCTCAACCAGAGAGTATGTATATCAAGTACTATACAAGGCTCGTGAGATAAACAGAAATGCCAGCTTAGCTTTTTTGTGACAGGCTGAAGAACAAATCTCCAGCTGAAAGCAACAAGCCCCCATACATAGCTTTAGACTCATTCATCCTTGAGCCTGCCAAATGGCAGGAATCTCAGGAGAGCCTTCTGTCTCAATCTGCAACTCTTTATAAATAAATAAATAAATAAAAAAGAGGCCTAACCCTGCTGCCAACAGATAAAGACATTTCTCATTAGCTGGGCTTTTAAACTGATTTTTGTCTGCTCAAATCCATTGCAACGAGGAGGAGCCTGTTTTATTTCCTTTTTTCCTGGGGCATTTTGTCTCCTCTTTTAAATGGGTTGGCTTCAATTCTTTAAGGATAATGCTGTATTTTATTTTAATGCTGTTATTGTTGGCCCCCTTGAGCATTATTTATCTGAGGAAAATAAGACGTGCATTGAGCATATAAACAAAATGAGTTTATTTTGGAGAACAAACTAAGGAAATCACAGGCCTTCTCAATTTAGTATTATTCAAAGATGGGATGGGATATATATATATATATATATTCAGATGCAATTTTCTACAGTACTAGGATACCAACTACTGAGAATCCAACAAAGTATTATTAATAGAAATTGTAAATTCTCTAAAGCATACTGTAGTATGCCTTTTCTGCTAGATCTAATGGGATGGGCAGGGCTCCCCCCCCCGTTCTTAGTTTCAAAGCATGTTCAGAAGCAAGATGAGGAACAGAGACCCTTAATATCCAGTGGCATATCCCTGGTGGTGCAATGGGTAAAGTCCAGTACTGAAGGCAAACTCTACCTGTGGCCTGTAGTTTGAACCTGACTAGCTCAAGGTTAACTCAGCCTTCCATCCTTCCAAGGTTGGTTAAAAAAAAAAAGAGACTCAGAATGTTGGAGGCAAGTATTCTTCTACATTGTAAACTGCCCAAAGAATGCTGGAAAGCCCTTATGGGGGTGGTAGATAACCCTACATGCTGTTGCTATTGCTATTCCCTTTTCTAAAGAACTCCTTCTCAAGTCATGATCTTGCTTGGAATTTCTCAGACACAGAAATGACATACTTTTCCAGATCTTCAGACTGTATAGTTTTCTGTGTGCAGAAACAGAGCTGTTGGCTAAAAAACCACTCTACCCCCAAATACTCGTCTGAGGAAAGGCTGCTGAAAAAGGTGCATATACTGAACAGAAAAAAATACACAAAGTGTTTTTTTTAAGATGGAGAAAGTAGATGGGGTTGAATTATGACTGAATACATGTGAAAAGAGAGAGAGAGAAAAACTGTTGGTTGAGACTGAGTCAGCCATTCCAGGTTAGAACTCTGCATGGCCCCAAGAGTCTAATCTGAAGGTTGGTAAATTGCCATGAATAAAAAAAAACAAAATGCAGAAAAACATTTAAGAATAATTTATTGATGGCACTGAGCTTTTCAAGAGGGTTTCGAACTCATCTGCTATTTCTAGAGACTTGCAAACCCGCCCCCCCCCAAAAAAAACCCAAAAGGAGAAAAGAGGAGATGGTTTCTCCCTTAGCTTTTCAGACAGAGTATGTCATTAGTTACAACCCAGTTGCTATTTTGAAAACCTTCAGGGCAGAAGGGGAGAGTTATGGGCTGATCAGTTTTACATTATTAACATCTGTGCAAATTTTAAAAGTCCATATGACGAGACTTCAACATGCTGTCCAGAAGGAATCTGTCCAGGGAAAGTGATTGTCTGGAAAAATAAATGATAGCTATGCACAGTGGTACTCTGCAAATAAGGGTTTAAGGGTCCTCCTGGACTACGGCTCTTCCTTGAAAAGCAGGTGCCATCTGGGCTTTGGATAGCCTTTGTGTAACTCCATTTTGTGCACAAAACTCCATTTTGAACCCGTGTATGGGTTGAGAGTTCCTAACCATAGGTATTCATGCCTTTGTCATCTCTGCTCTGGATTAATGCAATGTGCTGTCCCCGACTATCAGCAGCTTTTCACATCAGAATCATTCAGTCTTCTCTAATAATCTGTACGGATTAGGGCAGTAAAAGCATTAGATAGAGGAGCATTTCAAAACATGTTAGTCACCTCTCCTCTAAGTGATCAACCATCTGAATTCTTTGTAAGGCTCTAGTGGCTGCTTTGAAAGCTGTACCAAGCAGCTGGGGTAGGCATTTGCATGCACAGACAATGCTTCTGCTGGGATCATCAGTGGAATGAAGGGGTTTGGTACCCTTCACACTCACATACACCTACAGTATGTGCAAGCAACTAGAGACAGTTTGGGAGCAGCTGTGTGAACATGGACACTTTAATAAAGAGGAAGTGAACTTTTCTCCCATCAGCACATTTGATGAAGGAAGTCTTTTGAAAGTTTTGCATAGGCCTAAAACACAGGACTTCCTAACTGGGCTTATTTCTGAGGCTCTAATCCAGGTCAGGCTCTAGAATCCAAAGGGGCTGCCTATGAGTGGGAATTGACCACCAGCAGCCTCAGGGTCTGTAGAATGGCTGCTTCTGTCAAAAGGATGGAAGCAGCACCATGGCCCCATGCTACAAAGTCTGCCAGGTACACAAGGAGAAAAGAGTTGGGTTTCTCACTATAAATTTTGCAACCGGGCCATTTATTTTTTTCAAATCAATTTATAAGGCCGTCCAACTTTCAACCTGAGTGGCGAACCATGAGTGGAATCAGATAAACCAAATAAAAATCCTGACTGAGTCCTGGAGGAAAGATCCAGGAGTTCAAGACTTTGTAGGAGGTAAACAGGCTTTTGTCTCTCTCAACCCATCTTGCAGGAGCTCTTGTCTGATCCAAAGGAGAGGTCAAGTTGGAGAGCAACAGAGATCCAGTGAGCTTGGGAATGGGTGCACTGTCAACAGCAGGTAGGCAAGGATCAAGACACAGTATAGCAAACTGGGCCCAGAGATGCCAAAAGCCTTTAGGCATATCAAGGTCAAGGGCCAATGCAACCATCCAGGGACAGCAGCAGGCAAGTTGACAATGTTCATTTAGAGGAGCAAGCTTCAAGGCAAAGCCAGACAATTTTCTTCATATCTATACCTAACCTTTGATTGATAAGCAAGGACCAGGAAAGCTATATCATTTCACTTAACTAAAATTAACCCGGATTCATTGCAGTGATTAAAATTATAACTCTTTGAGAGTGTAACCTCTCACATTGAGACGATTTGATGACAACTTTGATGAGTATGATGGTGGCCACCTAAACAACTTTCAGGAGTCACCCGTGCACCTGATTCCTCAAGATGTGCATCTCTGTTCTAAAGCTGAATTATAGAATCATTGACTTGGAAGGACCTTAAGGGTCCATTAGAACGTCTCTAGCAGATGACCAAGCAGCCATTGTTTGAAGACAATGGACAACTTACCACAATGTGGTCATTTGTCCTAACTGGCTGATACTCATTCACTTAGAAAGGGACTTTGTGGATACATAATAATTGCTATGATGATGATTACTTGCTAACCCTGAAGCCTGGGAGGACATTTGAAGCCCTTCTTCGGTCAGCTGGGTTTCCAGGGTAGGCAGCCCTCTTTTGGAACAAGAATATGAGAGGGGTAATAAACATTGGCTTGTCCTGCAACTTAACTGAACAAATATATGCCAAGATTAGTTCCATTGCAAGGACTTTTTATACCAGTGCTAGAGCAGCCAAATCAATTGAGAAGACAATAGAATTTGCTCTGTTTATGGCCTAAGGATATTTTTTCCAGAAAGTGCCTTGGCCACAAAGTTGAAACAAAATACATGGCTGGGATTATTTTATGTATTTAAAATTTTGTGAGAACAAAAAGCTACACAATTTATGTGTGTTATACTTAGCTTGAAGTGAAGACATCTAGTCACATCAGTTGCATTTAAAATAATGCTTCCAAGGAGATAGAGTTACAGCCTTCAACCTCCAGCACCAATGGCCTGATTGCCAACAACATTTGTAATGTTACAAATGAATCAATTAAGAAAAACAACCTGTAACTGATATACGTGCCTTTCACTGCTGAACAGTCATAAAGTGGATTTTTACTGGAGCTGGCAGAGTGGCCCAAGTTTCCCTCAGTACACAATGCAACTGATTGAACATGACAATTAGGGCACATTTGACTTGTATTCAGAACTGGATCCATTCCATTGCGCGATTTCTTCTGCAAGCAATTCCATAGCCAGAATTATAACCTACTACAGGAAATTATACATTAGAAACCCAGGCATTCGTTCCAAATTATGCGGAGGGTATAAAAATGTATCCATTAAAAACATAAATAAAAAACTAGAAAACCCCAAAGGAAACAAACTGCATCCATCCAGGAATCAAAGATCTGCCTAATAAAAATAGTTATTTTATTCTGTCAAGAAATTCATTGTGCACGGGGAACAAAACCATTTTCCCCTTTTGCATCTACAAAATTGTGCAGCTGGGTAATAAATAAGCTTTTTTTACAAAAAAAAAATTGCATTCCTCAGCAAGAAGGTAATAGATCTTTAACGCAAAACATACATGAAAACGCAGGAAAGCACCTGATTTTACTACGGGTGATAAAAGAGCAGAGATCAAAAAGCGAACTGTGTAGAAGTCTAAGCAGCAGGTTCATGAAGGTTCTTTAGCTGGGATAGGGAATTGAACAAAATCTTCTCCAGTCCACCTTCATCTGCTCTAAATTGCAATAAGCCATCTGTTTGGAAACAAATTGTTTATGAGAGTTGCCTAAAGAAGCAATAACTTCCCCTCAGAAACAGAAGCTATTTATTTTCCCCACCTGCACATACTTTCCATAACCGCTCACGAGCATGTGTTCCTCTCACAGCCACAATGCAGTCTCAGCTTCTCCTTCTTGATGCTCCCATCTTTGCACACTCTTTCTCCAAAGCTGTGTCACAACAAAGATACAACAAATGCCAAATATATTATGATTCAGTTTAAAAAAATGCCCAAGATTCATAGGCATTTTGGGCTGTGCCCAGAAGAGGGCACTAATACTCAATGCAAAACACCTGAGCAATGAAAACAAAGTAAGATAGATAGATAGATAGATAGATAGATAGATAGATAGATAGATAGATAGATAGATAGATAGATAGATAGATAGATAGAGATAGAGATATATATGTTAAATGCTTGTTAACTATATGTAAATTTTAGATTGCTAACAACGAATTAAAGGGAGACTGATATGCACTTCAAACTTATTTGCTTTCATCAGTCAGCCAAGTGCATATCAGTCTCCCTTTAATTCTTTGTTAGCAATCTAAAATTTACACAAATATGAGCTGTCACTGTTGTGACTACTGCCTGTGGATGGCCTTCGTTTAGGCGGAAACAGGAAATAAAGATTTGTGTATATTGTATATATAATATTGTATATTATATATTGTATGGAGAAGAATAGAATAGAGCTGGAAGGGACCTTGGAGGTCTTCTATTCCAGCCCCCTGCTCAAGCAGGAGGTCCTATATACCATCTCAGTCAGATGAATTGTAAGCTACAGAATCTCATGTTGATTGCCACATGTTGTTGGCAAAGGGATGAGTTGTCAGATTATAGCTGTAGCTTCTATGTTAATTAGATAGCACGGTGATAAAGAACATTATTTGCCAAGTTTTACGATTATTTTTACTATTATTATCAGCATAAATCAGTCCACTGCAGGTCGAAGGTCTCTTCTTTAAAGATTATGGGCTATCAATCTCCTTGCTGATCTAAGGCAGGTTGGTTTTTCCATTTCCCAGTCTAGGTCTGTGAATGACTAATTCAAAGTCACATAGGCACACAAACACAATCATATTTAAGTGTGAGCAGTATATAACCTAAAATGGAATGCAGGGGAGAAATATTAATGGTGGGTGGTTTGGGGACCTATTAACAAAAGAGCACATGATATAGAGTACTACTATATCATTGTCAGAAAAAGAGCTTTCTTCAGCCTTTACCACACCCCTTCTAATTGGAGTTCACCTATAACTTCTGTCTCTTTCAGTTGTCACATTAGACAGAACCCAGGTTGGGGAAACCTGATAAAGAGAAAGTGTGGTAGTGAAGGAACTACTTCATTCAGAAGCCAGACGGACAGTTTTAGCCAAACATTAGCACATGAAGACAATAACACGCATTGACTAGACTTTATAGGGAGACATCCCATCTGACATATGGTGCTATAATACAAGTATTAGAAGAAAAAAAGTAATGTGATATGAACAGTCCAGAAGATGAGTGATCCACTGTCATAGGCAAACCTACCTAAACACATTGAATGTAGTGAGAAAAAAGAGAATGTCCTTCTTATATAACAGTGTGATTTGTAACTTCAGACAGAAATCTGATCTTTGGACCAATACTCCAGCTATGCATGTTTTGCATGCGTAAAAAGTCCTTCCACCACCACCACTGGAAGAATTTCTCAACCCAATGGAGAATTAGGCAGCACACTGACTTCCGCCTAATGATATTCATCTAACCATGCCTAGAATGTGGTTGACACTGTGCTAGAAGGCTTATGATGTGGCCTGAAAAATAAAACCTCTTGAAGTTTACATGATCCTAATCACGGGCATGCTGTGATTTCTGTCAACAGTATGGAAGTGCCACTACCTTCTTCTGTAGTGTTTTCTTTCCCTCCAATTTCCCAGCCTAACCTAAAGTCCTATAGTAAAGTGCCACTTACAAGTATTAATCAGGTCCAAACTTCCTTAGCCTTTTGTAGATCAAGTTAAATATAGTTTGACTTCCTTGAAGTAAATATTCTCTCCACACCCTGTGGGAAGTCAGCCCCCTCCCCAGAGAAGGAAATATTAACAGGGCAGAAAAATATATTTCCTCAAAGGATCTTAAAGAGGCAGAAAAACATGCCCAGTTTTTCTTAATAGCCCCAAGTCTCCTTCCCCCAAGCAGAAACCAGCTCTGTAGAAATGCAGATTAATAATCCATTCAGGAAGGTTGTAGCCCTCCGGCTAGAAGCTAAGGAAGACAAAGAACCTTAAAATCTACATATCCCACCCAAAATGTAAGACAGGACATAATAGGATTAACCCAAAGGGGCACACTCAGACTCAGGTCAAAATACATGACACAGGAAATAGAAAGCCTCAAACAGGAACAGGAAACAACCTCAAGAGTCCCAGAGGGTATAAAAACCCACTCCTTACATGTGCTCTCTCTCTCTTTTCTTCCAGAGCCATCTTTCTGTCTGGCTCTCCTCTTCAATAAACTGCAACCTTCTTTCTAAAGCAGTCACCATGTTGTTTATTCCCGGCTTGGATGAACCATGATGAAGACTTTTCCTTCAACAACCCATTTGCTGCATTGTCTAAGATCAAAATAAACCTTGCCTAAAGGTAAAGGTAAAGGTTCCCCCGCACATGGGTGCTAGTTGTTTTCCGACTCTAGGGGCCGGTGCTCATCTCCGTTTCATAGCCGAAGAGCCAGCGCTTGTCCGAGGACGTCTCCGTGGTCATGTGGCCGGCATGACTAGACGCCAAAGGTGCACGGAACGCTGTTACCTTCCCACCGTAGTGGTCCCTATTTTTCTACTTGCATTTTTACGTGCTTTCGAACTGCTAGGTGGGCAGAAGCTGGGACGAGTAACAGGCGCTCACTCTGTTACACGGCACTCGGGATTCGACCCGCCAAACAGCCGACCTTCTGATCGACAAGCTCAGCGTCCTAACCCACTGAGCCACCGCGTCCCTATAAAACCTTGCCTAAATTGGTTCAATTTGTTTTCTATGCCTTATATTCTTCATAATCATCTATATTTCTCCTTCTCTCTCTTTCTCAACTGTGCTGCTTGCAATACTTAATCCTATCACTTTTAGAGATGGTTTTGTAGAAAGCCAGCCAGGATGTGCTCGTTTTTGTTTACCAGTTTTCTGATGAGGTCAATCAGAACTTTTAGAAGCTTTTCTCCTGCTGAGTCTTCAAATATGGCATTACTTACTGCTGCTTGGTTAGATTGTGTAAGCAAGTTTGAAAACGTGTGGCCCTAGACTGCCAGGGTTCTGTCCCACATTAGACAATGAGATCACATTACTCCACTTGAGCAAAAGGATGGTGTCTGATTATGGAGAGGAGTTTATGTATTTATGTTTGCCTCTGACACTGTGTGGTCCTTTCCCAAGTATCACTTCATTCTGTACTCCAATCAGCTCTTTTGATAGCATTTCAAGTGAGCGGTTGACATTTGCCACATGCAAATCCACAAAGGCAAAAGAACGTAGGAGAAACCATACTGCTTTGAAGAACATGTAGTTTCAATCTTACTTCCCAGAATGACACAAATCTTCTAATTTGGGAGCCCTCTGATTTATTTCATCTAATTTGCTTTCAACAAGAGCTCAAGGGATGATGAAGGAAAAGGATAGCAGTTTCCCATTTGGGATCCTGGGATCTGTAGTTACAGAAACGAGTAGATACCCTAGGCATGGAGAGAACGTTTTATAACTATCCTCTTTCCCATACCCCAAGGTCAGTTTCTGACATTGCTTAGTAAAAGTAGAAGTTTGTGTCATAGCATCTTATCTGCTAAAGTTTTTTTAAAAACTTGCAGCCATGTGTGCTAGAAACCTTGAATTAGTGCCTCTGTTCAATGGCTCAACAATCAAACTTTGATTGCTTGTTTTGTTTTGACAGGGATGTAGGAAGTCAGCACAATGCCTCCAAGAGAATAAAATATTTTGGGGAATATTAAAAGAGGCAGGATAGAATATTTCCCCTAAAGGAGAAATGGCGAAAAAATCTTAACAAAGGCAGAAAGCAGCCCCAGTCTTCCTACTATAGAAAAAAGCCTCAAGCAAAAACATGAAGAGGCCAGTCTTTAGATTTTGTATCCATTTAGAACACGGGTGTCAAACACACTGTGTCATGTGACGTGTTGTGACATATCATGACTTTTTTTGCATTGCCAGAGCTGGGGTGGGCGTGGCCTCTGTGTGATGCAACTGGCCCATGGGCCAGCAGTTTGACACCCCTGATTTAGAAAGATTGGGCCACTCTATTCATAAGCAAAGAGCAGAGACTTCAGATAAGCAACACAATTAGCCAAGCCAAAAGTTGACAAGATTATCTCAGACAAAGACCTAGGATTTGCATTTCCTCTTTTGCCTATAGAGCCAGCCATGACCCTTACATGACCCCATAGGAATCTGGCAACAGCCATTAGAATATTAAAGCACATGTTCTTGCACAGGAACAGGCATCTCAAACACAAAGCCCCCAAAATGGTATAAGAACCCAATTACTCTCAGCTCCATTGTCAGTCACCCCAGAAACACACTGTTGTCACCAGTTTCTGGATAACAATAAACAGAGAACTCCTTTCCAAAATGCAACGTGCCTTCAGCTCATTTCTATAGCATTCTCCTGGCTTGGAACAGGACCAGATTTTTCTTTCATGATGTCCACCATAGTCACACAAGTTCTAGCACTCTTTTGCATGTGTCCAAAGGTGACACATGTTAAAAGAGCAGTTATGATCACATGCTCATACCCACCATCTTGAATTGATTCCTTCCCCCTATGGATCTCCCCCTATGAATCCCTCCATGGATCTGCTACATGGGGGGAGGAGGAATAAATTTAAGATGGTGGGTGTGATCATATCCTATACCAGGGGTAGGCAACCTCGGCTCTTTTATGACTCATGGACTTCAACTCCCAGAACTCCTGAGCCAGCTTGGCTGGCTCAGGAGTTCTGGGAGTTGAAGTCCATGAGTCATAAAAGAGCCGAGGTTGCCTACCCCTGTCCTATACATACCTTTCTATGCTGCAGACAGGAAGCTGAGAGATCTCAGCATCCCATAGGGCTGTGCTTGCTGATAATTCTGGGAGTTTTAATCACAAACTATCAGAGAGCCTCTGATTGGGAAGACTGGAGTGCAACCTATAGATCTTTTGGATTGCATAAAATAATTTGAATAAAATAACTTCTAACCCTCATGTCAGATTGAAAATTTGTTTCTTTTTGAGTTCATAGTCAAGTAAAAAAAAAGCATTCTGCCCAAGTTATTTTGACTTCTGTTATTTTGATATTCGTGGTTGATTTCTATGTATAGGGATTTTTGTCTAGAGTCTACAGAGTCAATTTACTGAAATCATACATCTAACTCAATTTGTGTCTACTGTAATTTGTTTTCAGTAAGTGTAGTCTAAATATGATTAAGTTGCTTTCAGTATTGTAATCAACTACTTGCTTTTTTTTAAAAGCTGAATTTAGTCTACATGTCTTATAGGATTTAAGCTTTGTTCTCGAAGGCTTGTATTTTTGACACGAGAACACATAAAGTCCCTGGTGGTGATAGCTTTAGAGGAAACTTTTACAGGCTTGAATTAAATATTTCATTCTTACACAAATGCAGCAAGCAGTTGAACCAAAATAGGATATAGAAAAAGAATATATTTTCCTATAGACAATCATAAATGCATATCCCTGACAACTGACTCACATGAAGGATTGTATATGCAATATAAAAGTTGCGTGTACTCCTATGAAAAGTACATGGTATCAGCTTACACTTCTATCAATTATCTTTCCCCAAAACAGCTGTCATGCTTCTCAAATTAGAATCCAAGATTTGAGCTTTGGCACTTATATTGGTTGCTCATCCCAAGGCATCCAAACAGAACAGATTTATCAAAAGCAAATGCTTAATCTTAATCAGAACCAATAATTTCAACAAAGAATGCTGTTCTGAAAATTATGCTTTCTCCCACATCAGGGCTTCAAGAAATTGTTTTGATCACCAGAACCATAGTTTGAAACCTTTACAATGAAAAAATGGCAAAACTAGTAAACGTCCATGGGCATGAGACACTACAGATAATTCTCAACTTACAACATTTCATTGAGTGACCATTTGAAGTTACAATGTCACTGAAAAAAAAATGGCTTAGGACCATTTTTTGTACTTACGACTTTTGCAGCATTTCCATGATCATGTGATCAAAACTGAGACGCTTGGCAACTGACTCATATTGGTTATGTGATCCCCTTTGGAGACCTTCTGACAAGCAAGGAGAAGCCAGATTCGCTTAAAAAACCAGGTTACTAACTTAACAACTGCAGTGATTCACTTAATAAATGTGGCAAGAAAGGTCGTAAAATGGAGCAAAACCTATCTCAATTAGCAGCATAAATTTTGGGCTCAATTGTGGTCCTAAGTTGAGGATTACCTGTCGATCTGGGAAATTGCTGTGGTATCAGGGATGGCACTTTAAAAAAAAAAATCTGGTGCTGCTTTTCTCTTCCTGTAGTTTAAAGCTGTTACCAGAATATATTAGGAGGCTGCATCCTGAGACTAAGGGCAGTGCTGAATTGTGACACCAATAATTCAACAGTGGCCTCCTGGAAGGACCAGGACAAGAACCTGAGGTAAGTGGAGGTGGGCGGACCTGTGGCAGGTCATAATAGATCCGATGCATAAAACATTAAGCAGATCAGGCCCCAACTCTGGGATATGTTACTTGCTGAGTCTTGAATATTAGTGACTTTGAATCAGGGTCTCTCTCTCAGCCCAGCCCACCTCACAGGGATAATAGAAGGGAGCATTGTATGCAGTACCTTGAGTAATACAAAGTAAAGGCAGTATGGAAACATTAATGAACAAATAAAGCACCCAGGGAGCACTATATGCTTTCACTGTGGCTCCCAGCTCAGGTTTTGAGGTCTCAAGTATTACACCTACCAAATTTGGAGATTTGGGGTCAAATGAATTCATTTCAGCCTTGCAATTTTTCTCTCTTAAAAAAGAGGCTGAAAGAGGCCTATTGAACATCTGGTAGGCTTAATATACTTATTTTGACTTGCAACAATTTTCTGGGATTGAAGAATGCATCACATGAGACCAATTATAAGCAAACGAAAGGCAATAATGGAATCCAGTCATGCTTTTTTTAAAAAAAGGATACAGGAAAGATTCAGAGAGTTACTGAAATAGGTTACTTGAAAGACCTCAGTTTTACTGTTCAGACCAATAAAATCCAGGATAGTTGGCAAACATATTTGCATCATAGATATTTAGAAGAATATCTGTAGCATCAATAGTTTGGCAATTCTGTATAGAAAACAGCAGACACATATTTTTAAGGCTGATATTCTCATTTCTCTCAACTTGATCCAGAAAAAAATGATCTGGATTGAAGGAACATTTTACAGTCATTTGGAATAATGTATGAAATGGGCTGAAATGTCCTAAAACTGTTTACGAGAGACAACTTAGGTGTGACTCAAACATTAAGTCTGCATTTAGTTGTTATATTGCTGCATTATATTTTTCAGAAAAAGAAAACCAAGCCACTGTAAATGGACATTTCCTCAAGAAAATAATGAAAGCAGAAGAAAGAAGGAGAAATTTGGGAAAAGGGAGGAGAAAGAGAAAAAGGGGTGAGGTGGGGAGGAGAATGAATAAACTTACAGAAAAGAGGAAGACTCTTTTATACACTTTGCTTTTCCATATTGCATGGCAATCAGAACAGAATGGGACACATTCATATGAGAAAGAAAGAAAAAATATTACTGCCACCGTTGGAAGCATAAGTTACAAAAATGTCAACATCTTAGGCTTCTTCACACTTTTGGTCAGTGACAGAAAGAAACACTAACATATGTAGCATAGTTTGCATTGGTGTTTCTCTTTTTTAAATTCATTTCCTCACTTCTTTTGAATCACATTGGCTATGTTTATACGACCCACGTACCCCTATTTAACTGGACTGTATTTTGCTTAATTAACCCACTTGTTGGACTTCCGGTGGCGGCGCGGCGCCGAAGACAGCCTTCCTGGGCTGCCCGCGGCTCAGCTGTTTGTTTTTTCGCCCGAAACAGCGCCGATCAGCTGTTCGGGTGAAATTGAAGCCCCCTCCTCGGGAGAAGAGGAGGGGGTGAGGCCCCAGGTAGGGGTAGAGTTCTCCAGGGCCGCCTGAGCTTGGAGCTTGGGCGGCTGAAGGATTGAACTCCCCCGAAGCCTGGGTTGCTCCCAGCTGGCCGGCGTCTCTGCTCCAAACTTCTTGGAGCAGAGCCAGGCGTCTGCGAACCATCCCTGCCTGAAGAAAGGACTATGATTTAAAGGAGCAGGCAGAGCGGTACAAGAGGTAAAGGTGAAGAGGATTATTTTACTATACTCTCTAGCTTGTTGGACTTTTTAAACTTTGAGTGAAAGTGCGTCATAATTGAGGACTAAAAGATGGCGGCGAAACCTCCCCCTAAAACTCTTCGGAGTGGTGGATCCTCGCCGGTGCAACAATCATCACTACAGGCGTTGCACCCTCCTGAAGCGCTGACATCGAAGGACTTACGAGATGCTCTGGATAAACTTTTGGAATCAATCAATCAATCAATAGGTGATAAATTTGCACAGATGGAGGAGAAATTGGAGAAATTGGAGGAGAGAATGGAAGAGAGGATGGAACAGAAGTTCAGCGTGATGAAGGTAGACATTTTGTCTTCAGTGCATAAAGTGGCGGGATGTGTGGAAGAATTAGATGAAAAAATGGATGATCTGGCTCAAAGGAATGCTATATTAGAAGTAAAAGCACGGGAGAATGAAAATGCAAGAGACAAAGTGGAAAGGGAGTTAAGCCTAGCCCAATATTACCAGATGCACTTTGCTGTCAGAATCAGAGGTTTAAAAGAGAATATTAAAGAAGATTTAAAGCAGCTGATCTCTGAGGCTCTCGAAGTGGTATTAAACCAGCCAGCATCTGAAATAAGAGCAGCTATGGATAAAGTGTTTCGGGTGAATTCATGGATTGCCAGACAGAGAAAGTTGCCTAGAGATGTGGTGGTTTATTTTGCAAAAAGAGAGATTAGAGATCAAGTTATACAAGCTGCCTATGATGCTAAAGTGGTGATTGCTGAACAAGAAGTCTTGGTTTTAAAAGAAATTCCTCCAAGGATTTTAAGGGGAAGGAAGGACTATACATTTCTCGTGCATGAGCTTAAGCAAAGAGATATAAGGTTCAGATGGGAGATTCCAGATGGGCTGATGGTGATGCATGAAGGTAAAAGGTATCGGCTGATTACTGTGAAGCAAGCGCGTGATTTCTACAATAATGTCTTAAAAGCAACCCCATTAACACTTCTGGAAGCTGGAAAGGGATCTGGAGAAGGAGAACATCAAGAGGATGAAACAGAGGAAAGTGGTGCTGGAGGAGATCAAGTTACAACTTCTTTGGATGATCCTAGAGAGCAAAGAGTAACGCGTGCTGCTTTAAAACGAGCAAAGAAAATAAAAGAACAAGATCAGCAAAAGTCTTCAGATTCTTCACAACGTACATATAGTCAAGCTGTGGGAGGAGCACGGCCTAAAGAAGTTAGTCCTATCAAAGCTGTGCTCCAAGAGCTTTGGGAGGATATGCATGGCAACTAAATTTCTAACCTGGAATGTTAATGGACTAAATTCACCGCAGAAGAGGAAGAAAGTTTTTCAATATTTAAAACAATTTAAGATAGATGTTATATGTTTGCAAGAAACGCATATTAGAGTTTTGGATCAAAAGCATTTATTGAACTCGAGACTGGGTACGCAATTTGTTGCCTCTGCAGAGAATAAGAAAAATGGAGTGGTTGTTTATGTTAAAAGTGCCTTAACAGCAGACTTAATTGAAGCAGATAAGCATGGAAGATATGTTATGATTGAGCTGTTGTTAGAAGGTAAAAAGACGCTTCTAGTTGGATTATATGCACCTAACCAACAACAAGCTGATTTTTTTAGCTTACTCCACACAAAGCTTACCCAGTTGGATTATAAATCTTTTATTTTTATGGGAGACTGGAATGGTGTTTTGGATGTACAGTTGGACAAGGCTGGAGCTTTTAAGCGCATTCCAAGTCATGCTAGACTGCCTAAATCTTTTTTTGAAATGAAGGATGACCTGGAATTGCGAGATATTTGGCGTGAGAGACACTTGCAGGAGAAGGATTATACTTTTTATTCTGACAGACACCAATCTTTTTCGAGGATTGATTTTATTTTGTTGACTAATGATTTTTTTTTGAGAACTAAAAAGGTGAAGATTTGTGCAAGAACTATTTCTGACCATAGTCCAGTTTGGTTGGAGATTGATAAGGAGAAAAGAGACAGGCGCTCGTGGCGCGTAAATGAGAATTTGTTTAGAAATCAGAGAAATGTGGAAGAATGCAAACAGCGGATGAAGGACTTTTTTGAGATTAATATGAATAAGGGTACCTCTATGGACATGGTTTGGGATGCTAGCAAGGCCTATATGAGAGGGGTGTTGATATATATGAATAATAGACATAGACGTGCAGTGGAAATTAGAAGGAAAGAACTGGAGAATGAAATAAAGGAAAAAGAAAAGGCTTTGATTTTGAATCCAGAGGATGTGAAGGTCAAGGAGGCTATTAGACTGCTAAGAGGACAATTTGATAAATTAATGGCAGATCAAGTGGCAACCAACCTGCGGTTTGCTAGGCACAATACTTTTTGCAACGCTAATAAACCAGGCAGATGGTTAGCTTATAGACTGAGGAAAAAACAAAGGGCCTCTAATATAGATAAGATTGAGTATAAAGGAAGGGTTGTGTTTCAACAGAATCTTATTAAGGATGCTTTTGTGGATTTTTATTCGAAATTATATACTAAAGAGGAAATTAATGTAAAAGATATTGATATATACTTGGAGAATGCTAGCATCCCAGTTCTTACGCAAGTACAAAAAGAGGGGATTAATCAACTGATTACAGAAGAAGAAATTCTTACAGCAATTAAGGAACTGAAAGTGGATAAAGCGCCAGGCACGGATGGCTTGACTGCGGCCTATTATAAAAATTTACAATTTGAGATGATAAAGCCGTTAAAGGAACTGTTTCAGACAATTCAGAGGGGGGGAAAGGTGCCACCGTCTTGGAGAACAGCTTTTATCTCTTTGATTCCGAAGGAAGACCAGGATGCTACTCAAGTTAAAAATTACAGACCGATATCGCTTTTAAATACAGATTATAAGATATTTGCTAAGGTTTTGGCTAATAGACTGATGAGGGTTCTGCAACAGGTGATTCATGGGGATCAAACGGGGTTTATTAGTGGTAGGCAAATGAAAAATAATGTGAGACATATAGTTGATGTGTTAGAGTTTTTGGAAAGGCACAACCAGATCTCTGCAGCGCTAATCTTTTTAGATGCTGAAAAGGCCTTTGATCAATTGAATTGGCAATTTTTGTTGAAAGTTTTAGATAAAATGGATTTTGGGGAAAATTTTTTACAGCCGATTAGGGCATTATATCAAAAACAAACTGCCCGAATCATAGTTAACAATAGCCTGACAGCAGTATGTAATATTGAGAAGGGCACAAGGCAAGGGTGTCCGTTATCGCCCTTGTTATTTGTGTTAACATTAGAGATACTATTGGTTAAGTTTCGGAGCTCGGAAAAAATTAAGGGGATACAAGTTGGAGATCAGGACTATAGATTGAGAGCATTTGCAGATGATCTGGTTGTTACAGTGACCCAGCCAGAGAACTCTGTTGTGGACCTGATGGAGATAATAACACAATATGGGAAGGTTTCTGGATTTAAAGTAAATACACAGAAAACTAAAATTTTGGCTAGAAATATGACAGTTTCACAGAAGGCTCTCTTAGAAGGATTAACTGGATTTGAGATTGTTAAGAGGGTTAAATATCTGGGGGTGATTTTGTCGCCCTCTAATACAAAGCTATATAAAAATAATTATGAAAAACTATGGGGGAAAATTAAAAAAGAATTGGAGAGTTGGCAAAAATTGCAATTGTCTTTGTTGGGACAGATTGCAGCAGTGAAAATGAATGTCCTGCCCAAATTTTTATTTTTGTTTCAAATGATACCGATTCTTAAGAAAGATTCTAATTTGGAGGAATGGCAGCGTGGTATCAATAAATTTCTGTGGGCAGGGAAAAAGCCACGAGTTAAACTTAAGATTATGCAGGATACTCGTGAGAGAGGTGGCCTTAAATTGCCTAATTTTAAATTATATTATGAAGCTGCTGCATTAGTAGGAATAAGCGATTGGATTAATTTGACGCAATTGAGGTTATTAAATCTTGAGGGCCATGATTTGTTGTTTGGCTGGCATGCATATTTGTTGTATGATAAGAAGGTAGATACTGTGTTTAGGATGCATATTTTAAGACAGGCATTGCTGAGAGTTTGGAAGAAGTATAGACATAAGCTAAGCAGCAAGATACCATTGTGGGCAATTCCAAAACACGCAATAGAAAATATACATGCTGGTTTCAAACATGATGTGACTACGTACAAGGAAATTTTAAGCCTGGAAAGGAATGTTTGGTGTTTGAAATCATATAGCCTCTTGCGAGAAGAGAAGGTTGTTCAAACTTGGTTTCAATATATTCAATTACAGGCCAGGTGGAAAGAAGACCAGAAAAATGGATTTACAATGACTGATGAAAATTTGATAAAGCAGATTAGAAATCAGGGACCAGCACATATTAAACGGATATATCTTGCATTGATAGAGATTGACTCGGAAACAGAGCTTGTTAAGGATTGTATGATAAAATGGGCCCAAAACATCCAGGAAGTTATTACAATGGACACGTGGGAAAAGATTTGGGTGAGGAACGTAAAATTTACTCAAGCTCAAAATCTAAGAGAGAACTTTTACAAAATGTTTTATAGATGGCATCTAGATCCTAAAAAGCTTGCAAGTATGTATCCGAATTATCAGCCTAAATGTTGGAGGTGTGGTGATGAAGATGCAACATATTTTCACATATGGTGGACATGTAAGAAGGTTAAGGCTTTTTGGATAAAAGTCTGGTGGAATATGCAGAAGATTTTTAAACAGAGGATAAAGTTTTGTCCGCAACTTTTTTTGTTGGGAATAATTGCAGACGCTACAGTTGTGGACACCAAGCTGATGTTGAACTTAATTACGGCGGCAAGACTTTTGATAGGCCAATATTGGAAGAAAGAGGAACTGCCGACCATAGAAGAGTGGACTTTAAAGGTTTCCGACCTGGCAGAGATGGCGAAGATTTCGGCCTATTTGAAAGATCATTCGCAAGAACGTTATATTATGGAATGGAGAAAATGGATTGAGTTTATCCAGAACAAGTATAGGGTTAAGAAGTTTTATGTAGCATTCGAATAAGTCTTCTTTCGTTTTTTTTCTTTTTTTATTCTAGTTTTTTATATATATTTAATATTGTTAAGGTGTGTCTTATCCTATATAAGCTAGAGAGTGATGGATTTTAGAATTTATAGTTGTTAGTATATGGTTGTTTATGATTGCCTTTTTATATATATATACCTTGTATTTAGCTCTGGGAAGTCGGGGGGGGGAGGGGGGGTGGAGGGAGGGGAGGAGGGAGGGAGGTTGGGGGGAGGTAGGGGGGGGAGTAGGGAGGGGGAAGGGGGGTTTTTTAAAGGAAAACTGTATTTTAAAACTTTTCAATAAAAAAAAAACCCACTTGTTGAATTCCCTATAATACATGGGGCCATGAAGTAATCAGAGAGGCTGGGTCTGCAGTACATGGTAGGCTATGATTTAATTGGCTAGCTGATGGCCCAGGTTTTGTTCAAACCCAGCAAGTTCCGAGACACTGAAAGAACTGGCTCAATCTTACCAGTGGTGTCACCCAGACTGCCATTGCCAAAGAAATAAAGAAGTTTCAGGTTTCTAAATGAACATTTAGAGTCAGATGTGTATATTGCAACTAATACCTGCAGTTTTCTCGGCAAGATTTCAGAAGTAGTTTGCCACTGCTTCCTTCTTAGGGCTGAGGGAGAGTGGCTGGCCCAAGGTCACCAGATGGCTTCGTGTCTAAGGTTGAACTCGCAGCCTCCCAGTTTGTAGCTTGATGCCTTAAGCACTACACAAAACTTGCTTATAGTGATAGCTGTATCTGTACAGGAAGTTCTTGACCTATGACAGGGGTAGGCAACCTCGGCTCTTTTATGACTCATGGACTTCAACTCCCAGAATTCCTGAGCCAGAATTCTGGGAATTGAAGTCCATGAGTCATAAAAGAGTCGAGGTTGCCTACCCCTGACCTATGACCATAATGGAAAGTTTCCCCCCAAAAGGGAGCTTATAACCTGGACTTGAAGTTCTAAAGGTTGGGCCCCCTCTGCTGTCACATGACTGAATTTCAGGTGCTTGGTAGAAGAGCCACATTTATGGCAGTTTGCCACATCTCATGATTGACCAAACTTTGGGATGGTTGTGAAGCAAATCCACAATCATTAAGCAAATTGTGCAGTTGTTAAGCAAACCAGTGGTTTGCTATGGGTGCAGTTTTATCAAAAACCAGAAGTAAGTACTGGCTTTCAACAAAACTCTCATAAAACATTTCATGTGACAGCAGGAGGTTGCAGATGGCTGTAAATGTGCAGTGTTTACCGAGCTTCCAGTCACAGGATTGCAGAGGGGGCCTTGACCATTGAAACTTCAAATCCAGGTAATAAATCCTCTTTTTCGGACCAGTCACAACTCTGAATGGTTGCTAAGTGTTTATTCAATTTCCTAGGGAGAAAGGGGCAGAGGTATAACTTCTGCGGAAATCTGATAATTAAAGTTAAATGTTTTATTTAGTGCTCTCATCTTTTTTCTCATTTGTTGTTGTTGTTCAGTCACTAAATCAGGTCCAACTCTTTGCAATCCCATGGGCCATAGCATGCCAAGCCACCCCCCCCCGTCCCCCTGTCTCTCTGAATCTGCCCAAACTCAAGCCCCTTGCGTTGATGACATTATCTAACCATCTATGAGCCATAGTGGCGCAAGGTTAGAATGCAGCACTGCAAGCTACTTCTGGTGACTGCTGGCTGCCTGCAGTTTGGTGGTTCGATTCTCACCAGCTCAAGGTTGACTCAGCCTTCCATCCTTCCGAGGTCGGTAAAATGAGGACCCAGATTGTTGGGGGGGGGCAATAGCCTGTCTCTGTAAACTGCTTAGAGCAGACGTGTCAAACACAAGGCCCGGGGGCCGGATCCGGCCCGCGAAGTGGTTTCATGTGGCCTGTGAAGCCATCCTGGAAACAGTGAGGGAACGGCCCCCACTGCCTTGGCCCCGGCCCAGAGACCCTCCTCCTGCCAGAGACCCTCAGATCTGTCCCACTCCTGCCCAATCCCCCATAGGTACCCTTGATGCGAATGATGTAGAGCTGGCCACGCCCACCCAGTAGGCCACACCCACTCTAGCCACGCCCACCCAGTAGGCCACGCCCACCCTGGCCCTATCCACCCGGCCCCTTGAGGGCAACCGCAATGCTGATGCGGCCCTCAATGAAATTGAGTTTGACACCCCTGGCTTAGAGAGTGCTGTAAAGCAGATATATAAGTGCTATTGCTATCTTATCCTCTGCCATCCCCTTCTCCTTTTGCCTTCAGTCTTTCCCAACATTGCGGCCTTTTCCAATGAGTCCTCTCTTCTCATCTGGTATAGCCAAAGTATTTGAGCTTCAGTATCTGTCCTTCCAAAAGAAAGTCAGGGCTGATTTCCTTTAGGATTGACTGATTTGATCGCCTTGCAATCCAAGGGACTGTCAGGAGTCTTCTGCAGCAGAGGTCCCCAACCTTTTGGGCACCAGGGACCAGTTATGTGGAGAGAGATTTTTTCGTGAACCGGATGGGGTTTGTGTGCTGCCACAAAGAAGAGGAAGTCAAGCTATTCTCCAAGGCACCTGAAGGCAGGACAAGAAGCAACAGATGGAAAATAACCAAAGAGAGAAGCAACCTAGAACTAAGGAGAAATTTTCTGACAGCTATAACAATTAATCAGTGGAACAACCTGCCTCCAGAAGCGGTGAATGCTCCAACACTGGAAGTTTTTTAAGAAGAGACTGGACAGCCGTTTGTCTGAAATGGTATAGTGTTTCCTACCTGAGCAGGGGGTTGGACTAGATGACCTCCAAGGTCCATTCCAACATCATCATCATCATCATCATCATCATCATCATCATCATCATCATTATTATTATTATTATTATTATTATTATTATTATTATTATTATTATTATTATTATTATTATTATTATTATTATCCTTAATCCTCCTTGCAAAGCAAGCTTGTGGCCTTCCACCACAATTAGATTTCCTTTCCTCTTGGCTTTTCTTCTCATCAGACGAGAGCAGCATGACAGCATTTCATAGTTTGTTCCCATCCATCTCCTCTCTTCTTCTAACTCAGCCAATTCAGCTACATTTGGGTGTGTGTGTGTTTCTCTTCTACTATGCAACATTTGAGGCAAATGAGCATGAATAAATGAATGGATGGTACATTTATAATAAATCTTGGTTCTCATTAGGTCACTTTGGAGAAGAAAGAAATTAAAGTTGCTATTAAAATCCAGAAAATGGGTACAAGACCAAACAGTTAGTCACTATGAATTATCTTTTTCTGGATGTTTTATGAAAGTCTCTTTAAAATTTCACAATTCAAGTGGTGACTATTGTATTCGAATTGTTACATGTTTTGTTGTGTAGAATAAAGCAAATGTAATAACCACTTTAAAATTATTCTAACTGTAATAATTAAAAATTAACCTATAAAGTAAAATTAAATATCCTCAAAAGCCAGGAAATGTGTCGATATGAGTTAGCAATGCAAAGAGAAGCACCTGGAAATAATCTCTAATTGTCCCAGAATTTTTAATAATATCAAACAGATATAACTCTCAGAACTATGGTAGTAGTTAGGGTTAGGGTTTTTTTTTTAAAAAAAAAGATGATGAAAGGTTAAGTTCATTTTAAATTTTCTCTTTGATTGTTCTTTTGGTTAATTCTACATCCTTGTCCAAATAAATCACTGAAACAATTTTGCTATATTTCATGCCATTATATTCATAATAAACTTGGCTCACTTCTCCAAAAGAAAGTCAAAATATATAATTGGTGTTTTGAAACTTATCTAATAGGTGAAATGAGGCCTCCTTATGGCTCCAGGCTATTAAAACAAAGCTTGATAGAAAGATTGATGAAAGACTGAAAATGACACCATGAACCAGCTATAACTGGAAACCCACCCCTAAGCAGTTGTAGCAGCTGCTGTTGTTGAATGTGTATACTTCACAATGTCTCAATAGAAATCTGTGTTTTGTTTGATAATTACAGAGACATCTGAATGTTGCAAAGAACCATATGAGGTAAAAGTAGATTGCAATGAATTCCTAAGTGCCTCAAAGGGGAAAATTACTATGCACTGACAATGCAGCAGATCTGGCTACTAGATCTAGGTTGCAAAAAAAACAACCAGGTGCACATATATGGCAGCAAACACAGAAAACTCTCTTTGCTGCCATCTAATTGTCATGCTGAGTTTTACAACCCAATCTGTTGCCTGCTGGCTTCAACCATCCTTCATCACTCTATTCTCTATTAGATTGGCCTCCGATGTACAGCACACCAAGCTGTTGTTTATTTGTTTTTGCAGACTGAATGATTCAGCAACAGAAAAAAGAAAGAAAGAAAGAAAGAAAGAAAGAAAGAAAGAAAGAAAGAAAGAAAGAACGGCAAACAGAATAGTTGACTGCAGTAACAGTTACTAAACCATAGGAAGTAATAATCTTGCTTTGTTGGCCAGATCCCAGCAGAAATAATAATAATAATAATAATAATAATAATAATAATAATAATAATAATAATAATAATAATAATAATAATAATAATATTGCATGCAATTTTGGAAAACACTGGTACAGGTCATTTATAGATAATCAACAAGGATGATCTGGAAATTAAAATTTATGACTTATGAAGAGAAATCAAAGGAACCAGTAGAGTTTGGCCTTTAGAAGAGTTCGTGGGTTATGATGGTACTCTTCAAGAGTCTGAATTATATTGCACGGTATAAAGAAAGTCAAGTCATGCTCTCTATCATTCCTGAACATATGGAACAATGAATCTAAATTGCAGGAAAGCAAATGGCAGAGGAGTGTTAGAAAAAATTGCTCTAATAACAAAAGTATTACAGAGTCATCAGAGGAACCCAAGAACTAAGGAGAATTTCCTGACAGAACAATTAATCATGGAACGACTTGCCTTCAGAGGTTGTGGGTGCTCCATCCTGGGAGGTTTTTAAGAAGAGATTGGACAACCACTTATCTGAAATGGTACAGTGTCTTGCTTGAACATGGGGTGGACTAGAAGACCTCTGAGGACCCTTCCCATTCTGTTATTCTGTTATTCCCCTTTTATTGGATATGCTCAAGCAGAGAACATTGGACCAGGATTCTTTAAATTGGATTCCTACATGGTGGAAGGGCTTCAACTCAATGGCCCAAATGCCTCTCCCAAATCTATGAGTCTATAGAAAAGAAGTTGCTTCATAAGTGAGAAAAAATTGGTCTTTTGGTCTGTGAATAATAAAGCAACCCAGTCTGCCCAAAGAATTCAGATCAGTTGATAAAAGCAAATGGCATTCAGCTGGGATTAAAAATCTTCCTCCAGCCAAATATTCTGAAGTACTGCCGTGACCCTTGTGACCCTTTCTGTTATACTGAATGCCTTGGGTGTGACAGGAATGAAGGACTGGATTTGTGCCATGTCAGTATCACTGGATCGGAGACATCATCAATCACCCAGAAGTTGTATGAGCGCTGAGCGTGTTATGCTATGCATTTCTGGAATCCAAATCTGTCAAGATGAAATCTTGCCCGTAGCCACTTTTCTCCATAAAAAGATATGATTTTCTTTCTTGAATTATACAGATTCTAAGAAATTTGTTTTCATGTCATTTGCAGTAATTGCATTCAGCAACCTGGTAGTTGTCAGTATTTGACAGTATTTACTTGTACTTAATTAACCTTTCATCCTTCCTTTCCTTGTGCTATTCTAAAGCTACGGAGTGATTCTGGTGTTTCAATTTCTATTTTCTATCTGTTGTTTTGTTTATTAATTAAATTATACATTTATCTGTCTAACACAGGGGTAGGCAACCTCGGCTCTTTTATGACTCATGGACTTCAACTCCCAGAATTCCTGAGTCAGCTGACTCAAGAATTCTGGGAGTTGAAGTCCATGAGTCATAAAAGAGCCTAGGTTGCCTACCCCTGGTCTAACAGAACAACTCAGGGCAGCAGAGGTATAACTTAAACCATCTTCTCAATGACATATTTAAATTTGTTTAATACCTTTTAGAGAAGGATAAGACTGGAAGCAGTGTGGTCCTTTGGGAAAAAAAATCAAGAGCAATAGTAATTCTTATTACATAGCTAAAGTCTCAGTGGATGTGTGGTATATTATGTAGGGGAAGTTCCTATTTTCTAGCGTCTGATTCATTTATTTTATTTATTTATATGGACAATTTATATGGCCACCCATCTTACATTAGAGCACTAGTTAAAAACAGTCTGCAAGAAACAATATAATAAAACCTCTACAAACTGAATAGGAAACAGAAGTAAAATAATAATACAATAACTGAGGCATCACAACAGGCTCACAACATAACACAAACTACAGTACATTTATATTGGATTTATCCCACTTCCCAACTTAGCATCTGGAGGTTAACTTGTCTAAGTCAATGGGGAAGCCAGGTTCACTTAACGACTGTGTTACTAACTTAACAACTGTAGTGATTCACTTAACAACTGTGGCAAGAAAGGTGGTAAAAAGGGACAAAACTCACTTAACAACTGTCTTACTTTGGGCTCAATTGTGATAATAAATTGAGGACTACCTACAGGTAGCCAAAACATGTACAAAAGCTTTGTTCACCCAGTTGGGGGCACCATCTTAGTTTCTTTGACACCTTCTTCCCTTGTAGATGCCCCAAATTGTGAATTTCTGTTGGGATCTTGTTAATGTTTAGACACAAACATTTAGGCTGAGTGAAAGAACTCTGAAAGGTATCTTTCACTGACCCATGGAAAAGGATGGCAGCAAAGAACGACAGCTGCTGGGATCTGGACTGCCTCCTCATCTTCATCATGTAACAAGAATCTGGGATCTGCCTTGTACAGTCTTGGCTTACCGCCCCATTCATTTTTTTGTTTTATGGTCATTATTCTGTCTTTGTGGATAAAAATATTTAGAACTGGACACTTATTCATTTTTATAAATGGTTGGCTTGTCCCTACTGTAAGGGAGAATGCACTTCTTGCCAATAATTTCTAGTTTCATAAAGAGAGAGCCTTGGCTGCTGGGCATGAAATAGTTTCAAAACAATGGACTTTTAGTAACTTAATACATTCCTTTGTTCACATTGGCAACATCCCATTATTCCCAACACTTTGTGTTATTTCTGCCTAGCTACAGGATGCCAGATGTTTATTTCCTAATCACATAGAGAGCTTGTGCTAGTAGTGATAACATTAAGTTTGAAACATGAACTCCTGAGAATTTAACCTTATATTCTTGGTCTAGGAGATAAGGAGCATGATTAAGTTTCAATCATTGTTTCCTGAGCTTCAGCGATAGACTTAATTGAATATATCAATTTTGCTACTATCGTTTCAAATACTTCCATGAGTTAATTAATACCTTTTTGGCAGTTTTTAGAACTGATACACATCAATTGAATAGAGGTTTGCTTTGTAAGAGCATCTACATTATTTTATGTAGCATGTATCTTATTGATCTAGTTAACCATCCAATTGCACAGCACCACTCTTCAGATTTTTTTCCATTTCTCAGATTTGTCCAGGAACACTCAGACAGGATGTTTAAAATTGGTGCTGGATTGTGCTGGATTGTTGCCTTTAGGCACTGAAAATATGCAATATACTTGTGCAATTTTTGGGTATGTCAACAAAATCATACCTCAGAGACTTTATATATGTGAGAACTATGGTGCACATTTGTCCCAAAAAATCTTTGTTCAGAGGAACATCTTGTAGCATTCAGTGTCTGAATTACTGTGTACAGTACTCTACCCATGATTATGTACCCTTATGTAAATAACTATTCAAGCACGTTTGTTGATCACTGCTCTCAAAAAGTTTAGATTAAGTTTTAAAAATATGTCTGTAAATTATGCACATGATTATCTCATTTAATATGCTCAGTAAACACTTTAAATTCATTGGATGTGCAGAGTAAAGTAGATTTACTGTATTTATTGATTTGTTCTATACTCTCATTTTTTTGGGTTTTTCATTCCACCACAATAGTTATTCATAAGATGTAAGTAGGTGAGAAGTGGTAACATAATGAATGAATGCTATAATTCATTTTCTATAAAGGTAAAGGTTCCCCCACATATGCGTGCTAGTCGTTTTCGACTCTAGGGGCTGGTGCTCATCTCCGTTTCAAAGCCAAAGAGCCAGTGCTTGTCCGAGGATGTCTCCGTGGTCATGTGGCCGGCATGACTAGACGCCAAAGGCGCATGGAACGCTGTTACCTTCCCACCGTAGTGGTCCCTATTTTTCTACTTGCATTTTTACATGCTTTCGAACTGCTAGGTTGGCAGAAGCTGGGACGAGTAACAGGTGCTCACTCTGTTACGCGGCACTCGGGATTCGACCTGCCAAACTGCCGACATTCTGATTGACAAGCTCAGCATCCTAACCCACTGAGCCACAGCGTCCCTTTCACTGTTAGGACTGTTCACAACTGAAAAACAGACACCACAAATTCTGTCACCCAGGATGTTACGTTGGTCCATATTTCTGTCAGCATATGCATGCAAGTTGGTACACAGGCCGGGCAAAGAGATGGGGCATGCAGTGTTGTGATTCAGGGTCAGCCTGTGGGTTCAGCAGTTGGCTTGGATGATTCAGAGGAGGAGGAGGGGGTGTTGGAGAGGTTGCTGAGGGTGTTGGAGACCTTGCTGATGAGAGCCCTCAGCCAGGCCCCTCCCACCTGGTTACGATGCAGACCCAGCTGTGTGAGCCTGACAGCGTGGATGAAGATGACCCACAGCTGGCCCTGTTCAAGGACGCCCGACGCAGGAAAGCAGTCAAGCAGGAGTAAACAGAGGAAGGCAATGGGGCACCTCGGAAGGAGGCAGAGAGAAGCCACGCCCTGAACTGTTTAAAAGGGGAATGCATGGGAGGGCTGGTTTGCTGAAGGCAACCGTTTGAATAGCTCCTGTTTCATGGTTCGTGTCTTGTTTTTGCTCTGTTTGCTTTTGTGTCCATAAATTTGGCAGGCTTAGTTCCAGCCTCTTGCCTTCTTGTAAAAGGGGTTGTCCCTGCCTTTTCTGCAGGGCCGGTAGCAGGCTGGTACAGAACACGCAGATGGCCTCAGCAGACTGCCCCTAAGGGAGATTGAGCCAGACCCCGCGCCTGCTGCCCAAATACTGGCAATACAGGAGCTGCCTGAATGCCCTCTCAACGCTAAGGACGTGGCCACAGAGACCCCCAAGGACAAAATCCTGAGCAGGGTGCAATCGTGGGTAAGCAGTGGGTGGCAGGACAAATCACCAGGGCAAGAGTTCATTGCATACTTTTCCAGAAGGCATGAACTATCAACACACAAAGGGTGTCTGTTGTGGGGAAGCAGAGTCATTATTCCCAAAGGACTAAGAGAAAGAGTCCTTCAATCACTGCATGAGGGGCAGCCGGGGTGGTAAGGATGAAGGCTCTGGCAAGGAGCTACCTGTGGTAGCCGGGGCTAGACAAGGAAATAGAAGGGTTAGTAGCAGGGTGCTACACGTGCTAGAGGTCACGGCCCGAACAACCACATGCACCAGTACACAAGTGGGAGGAAACACACACCCCTTGTTCCAGGGTGCACATAGACTATGCGGGCCCTTTCCAGGGACACACATTGCTAGTAGTGGTAGATAGCCATTCTAGATGGCTGGAGGTGGTGCCCATAGGCAATATGACCTCAGCAGGAACCATTCAGGCATTAAGGGGGCTGTTTGCAACCCATGGTCTTCCAGATGTAATTGTGTCAGATAACGGAACACAATTTACTTCATCGGATTTTCAGGTGTTCCTGAGGACCTTGGGGATTAGACATGCCACCTCAGCCCCCTTCCATCCGGCCAGTAATGGGTTGGCAGAAAGGTTCGTGCTCACAACCAAGGATGCCCTCAAGCGCATTGTTCAGGGGGAATGGAAGCAACGGCTGGCCACCTTCCTTCTTCACCAACACTCAACACCCTGCTCCGCAACTGGGAAAAGCCCAGCTGAATTCAGATGGGGCAGACGTCTGATAACAACACTGGACAGGCTCCACCCCGACAGAGTAGCAGCAGACATCGGACCCCCAAACATCAGGAACGTTTTTAACACTGGGGATTCCATCTGGGCGAGAAACTATAGCTCAGGTCACCCATGGGTGCCAGGGGAAATACTAGCCCAAACAGGGCCTCTGTCCTACAAGGTAAGGGTGGAGGGGGGACTCCTGTGGAAAAGGCACCTAGACCAGCTAAGGAAAAGGGCTCCTGAAAGGGTTTTTGAGGACACACTGGGATCCGATGAGGAGGAGGAAGCTTCAACACAAGCACCCAGCAGGGATACCAGAGGGTCACAAGGGCAACCCTCTGCCAGGCAGGAAACCAGCAGTAGAAACAGGGAAACTCCAAACCCCAACGAAGGAAGGCCTCAACAATACTATCAAAGCGGCCAACCAAACCCCAGCATTACACAAGACCCTGGAACAACACACACACACATACATACATACAACAATCCACCACCTCCACAGCAACCAGGGGGAACAGGAGACAGCACATCACCACCGGTTGAAACAGTCCTAAGACGGTCAAGCAGGGCCCACAAGGCTCCAAGCTATCTCTCTGACTATGTGCGTTCCTAAAGGGGAGGAAGTGGAATGTCAAAGAAATTAATTGAAGGTAACAAATTGTACATAGTTAATAAGTTGTATATAGTTGGAGAGAGGGGATAGACCCTCACTATGGGGGAAGGGGTGTAGTGTATGCGACTAAAAGCATACACAGGATGTCAGCACAGCAGGGGGCTGGACAGCTCCAGGCTATAACCGCTTTTGGCGGGAAAGCCTGGTTGCGAACAAAGCCTGACAGCCCGAGGCATGATCAGCTCTGGCGGGAAGCCAGGGTTTAAATCTATTGGTCACCTGTACTGGCGGGAAGCCCAGGTTTGAATCCATTGGATGATATTCACCTGGGCAGGTATAAAGATACGCCAGGTAACCCCTTTTCCCCAGCCTTGTTCCTGACCCCAATAAAGAAGTTAACATCCAGCTGAGTGTCCGTCTCTGTGTGCGACCATGCGACTTTGCAGTATTGCAGATCTTCCAAGGCATCATTGTGCTACTTTGTAATGCCATTGTTTGTACAATCCTTCTTGCAGCAGCTAACTGGGTGGCCCACTGTTTCTTTAGTTGCTTTGCAGAGGCAGCCCTTACTATCTGTTGCCATCTTCTCAATTTTTCTTTTCATATGCATTTGTTCTTAAGGCTTGATTTTATACAGTCTGAATTGCACCCCCCTTTTATTTTTGTCTTCAGCTTTCCTGCTTTTAGCCATTGTCAGGTCAGGTCTTATTGTTATCTGCTTTGCCTGCTTTTTTTTAAAAATGTACTAGCCATGTAATATTTTGCCTTGCCATATCTCTTTTTTATTCTTTATTTGTAGGGCAGTTTGGTTTCTCTGATACTCAGTAAGCCTTCGTGATATATTAACTTCAGTGTATCTTCTTTACTGTCCTTCAGATATTCTTCCAATGCTGTTTTTTCTTCTTCAAGTGTCTGGTGTATTTGCAACATCCCAAGCGCACCTATTTTCCTTGGTAGATAGAATCAGTCAATGTTGCTGCATCGATGAAGGGCATGATTCACTGTGGTTATTTTTCTGGCTTTCCTATCCAGGACTTTTAGTTCTGCTTGAGTCCAGTCAACTATTCCAGCTGTGTACCTAATGACTGGAATTTCGTAGGTGTTAATTGCCTAGTTGATATTTCTTTCGCTGAGTTTGAACTTCACTCTTATGATGAATTCATTTCTAACCTTTTTCTTAAGTGAGCTTGTCAACCTGAAGGATGCCCAGCTACGTATTTGTAGTGATCATCTCCATCCAGACTCTTGATGTTATTTCCATAGGACATCTTCATTCCTTCAGTTTTCACTATTCTTCCCTATTTAATGGTGAGCATGTCACATTTGTCCAGTCCAAACTCAATTGTAATTGCAATACCTTGGCTGTATGTACAAACAGTGTTGAGCAGCGATTTTATTTCAGATGGTGTTTTTCCATACATCTTCAGATTGTTCATGTAAAGGAGGTGAGATAGTCGGCAGATATTTTTGATGTTTGACAGCCGTGGCCTGTCAGTATTGTTGACAGAGGAATCAGTGCAATGAAAACTGCAGTGGTGATAGTGATTCTCCTTGGAAGATTTGTCTCTTTATAGTAATCTCTCTCAGTGTATCATCATTCACCAGCCATGTGTTTTCCATCGTGCCCTCGATCTTTGCAGAAAGCTGATATTTCTACTGACTCCTGTTATTTCTAGGCATTTGATTACTCAATCATATAGCAGGAAGTTAAATGCTTTCTTGTAATCAATCCAAGCTACATTCAAGTTGGTCTTTCTTCTTCTGCAGTTTTCCAAAATCATCTTGTCAATAAGGGACTGATCTTTTGTTCCTGTAGTGTTTGGGTGGAAGGAGCCTGTTTTCAACTAGTTGCTGTTGGATGTCGTCAGCTACCATACCAGTTAGCAATTTCAAAGTTGTTGGTAAGCCTGTAGTTTTCTAGTCACACACACACACACACTCACAGAGTGTTTTTTTTAATCTTTCATTTTCAGGTAGGTTTTGCCAAATGTTAATCAGTCTCCAATTTCAGCTCCTTGAAGTATGTTGTTAAACTGTTTGACAAGAAGAGGGTATAGAGGAGTCAGATGTTTCAATCAAAAGCCATGCAGTTAGTTCATCTTCACTTGGTGCTGACCAATTCTTGATCTTCGTTGCCCCTTTCTTCACCATTTCATCTGTTATTACACATTCTTTTATTTCAGCTTCTTTTTATTCTTATCCACCTCCTTTATTCAAGCTGCATTCTTCTATTTGTTTGGGTTGTTCCATAGGTGCAGTTTCTTTTTTGTCAAGTATTGACTGATTCACTGCAGTCACGCTATTGATGAATTGGTAGAAATGCTTTTGATTTGACAGGTGGAGCAGTGGGCTAATGCCTCCTTAAGTAACACCAGCTGCCTGCAATTAGTGCAGGTTCGAGTCCCACCAGGCTCAAGGTTGACTCAGCCTTCCATCCTTCCGAGGTAGGTAAAATGAGGACCCAGATTGTTGGGGGCAATTAAGCTGACTTTGTAATAATGCCGCTTGGGGGTGTGTGTGAAAGCCCTAATAAGCAGGCATATACATAGAATGAAGGCTACTGCTAAGCTTGTAAGCCGCCCTGAGTCTTCGGATAAGGGCGGGATATAAATGGAATTAAAATAAAATAAATAAAATAAAATAAAAATAAATTGGAATTTCTGCCTATAATTTGCAATTCAAGCTTCATATCTGCTGATCTTCTGGGCTATAGCTGTCATTTGCTGCTTTATTATTTCCAGTGCTTCCTTAGTCTTCCTTTTTTTGTAGGTGATATTTCTTGATCTGGTATTCTTTGGTCTAATTGTTCATCAGCTTATTTTCTTTTTTCATCTGTTTTTGCTTGCTTGCATCTGATCTTACCATACTGATCTCATTTCCAGCCTGATTTCTCATTTAGTATTGCAGAGTTTGGCTCGCCCCACTCCACATTTGTGATTTTGCATCTGAGGTATTCAGTTATAACTGGAGCCATGCTATATATTAGTTTGGTTTTTTTATTGTGGTGAGGTGGTGCTTCTATTTGATATTACAGTATTGGCATCTTTTAATACTTTTGCTATCTGTTTCTTTGAACAACGTCCAATGTAACAACCTCTTGTATTTCTTTGGGTTGTTCCAAAGGTGCAGTTTCTTTTTTGTCAGGTGTTTATTGGTTCGCTGCAGTCTCTCTGTTGATGAATTCGTAGAAATGCATCTGATTTGACTGAAATTGGAGATTCTGCCTATAATTTGCAATTCAAGCTTCTTTGGTTGTTTTTCTACTATTTTAAATGCTCAACTATTCTTTATTTGTTTTCTTTTTTTAAGTTAGAAGTCTTTGTTCTTTCTTAGGAGAAGGTAAAAGAGAGGGTGCCTGATTTAAGAATGAAAATGATTCAATAGCTGCGCTGGCTTCTACTCCCAGCTTCCCCTGGTTTGCCTCTACAGTCTGAGTTCCTTCTGACAAGGCTTTGATTTCTTTGCCCTGGGTAACCTTTGCAATTCTTCCAGTTCTGCTTCTGTGAAAACTTTATTTTGCCTTATGAATCAGTGCTGATCTGCTACCTTTGTTCTGTTATTTCTTATTCTGCATGTTGTTATTATTGCTTTACATCATGTCATTGGGCAAAATCAGGCAATGAAGATATTGCTGATGTCTGTATTAAAGTTTTTATTTTAGAATATAAATATTTTTAAAATGACAAGCTTTCATAGGTTGCACATGAATGTTTATTTTTTGAGACTTACACCAAAGAATGTGAATGGGAAGAAAACCTGTATCACACCTAACATGCTGTCTTATTTGTGCAAGTTAAACTTTCAGCATCACGCTTCAAATGTTAACAGAATTTGCCTTCTCTCTTAATTTTCCTTTGAAAGTTGTTTTCTTTCTGCCACAGGACAAGAACTGAAGTGAACTATGTCAAAGGGACATTCCTGCCAAAACATGCTAAAACTCTGCTAAAACATGGACGAGATTTGGCTATCTGTGGAGTTTCTACAAGAGACACAAATCTTTGGATTGCCAGTAGTCAACTAGTCCTGGCTTGAAAACTGACCTTGAAGCAGCTACCTGAATGGCTTGTCTAAGTGATGAATTTCCTACAGCATTGCATTGGGCACACATATACTTTGAAGTCCTTCATTGTCTGGCACCAAGTCCTTTGAAAGACGGTTTCCAACATAATCTGAGTGCCTAGGGTTGTGCGAATGGGTTTGGCCCCCACAGCCTCTCCAAAAGTCACCATATTGTAATGTTTGTATGTAACGGAAGGAGGTAGCGACAAAATACATGCCCATTGAGGAAGCATGGTCAATTAATCTAACTTTTCTAATCTGTTTATTTCACTAAAAAAAGGAAATGAAAACAAATTTAGATTTGATCCTGATCAGATCTAGGTCTGGCCTTCTTCCTAGAAAAAAATATGTATGTCTGGCCCCTCTGATCTGTAATGTAGTGGGTCCGACGCACGGAAGAGATGCCAGCTGGAGTACGTGTTCAGCTCTTTATTGTGTGTGGGGGGTACGTACTGAAGAACAAGGGCTACCTGGCCTCCTTATATACCTGGCCAGGTAGGCGGCTAGCCAATGGGGTTGGCCCTAGGTTTCACGCCGAAACTGGGTTTCCCGCCAAAACCGTCCAGGCCAACTCCCCCTAGTGGCCGCTGCTATGCAGATGCCTGCACCTGGATACATAACATGATCAATCTTAAACACTTAGTCCTTTTTTGCTCTTATATTTTGAACTTTGTGTTTAAGAATAGAAGCCATGCAGTCTATTCTGATTAATGTGGAGGTCCTTTCATCAGTTGTTTTGTTAGTCATGTATCTTCCTTTCCTCCTCTATTTCCTGCTCTCTCCTTTCTATTGACATTTACGCTGTTAACCATAAATAGGGAACCATAAACCATAAATAGCCCTCCAGCTGTTTATTGAACCACAGTTTCCAGCAACCCAGCCAGCATGATAGACACAGAGACTATCAGCAACATCTGGAAGGTGGCAGATTTCATAGTCCCGTTAAACTTTCATCAACATAAACATGTGGCTTTTTTGCTAAATGTAATCTTAGAAGGCATATATAAAGTGGTGGAAATATACAAATAAGTGTAATGCACTCTATCTCTCCATATGCTTTCTCTCCTCTCTCCATACATACATGCATATCAGGCAGACAGGGATACAGAGACAGAGAGAGACAGACATGTGGATCATTTTTAAAGGTCTTCTTCTTGATTCCTCAACATCTGAGGGACTGGAGACACATGGAACAGAGGTCCCCAACCTTTTGGGCACCAGGGACGGGTTACATAAAGAGAGGTTTTTCCACAGACTGGAGGGGGTGTGGTTTTCTGTGCTGTCTGCATCCTATGGATGGGGCTTTCCTTGTTTGTGTGGACTGGTTGCTGACATGCCGCGGCCTGGTACTGGTTTGGGGATCCCTGACATAGAAGATTCTAGGTCTTTTCAGTTATGGACCAACATTAACTGGTGATCCTTTGGCAAGTTTTTCTGGCCCCTTTTGTACCTTATTTTTTAAGGAAATCCTCTGAGGAGAGCAGAGGCTGATGGATTTCTCTTGCAGTGAAGCTATTTCCACTTTTGACACCAACTGCATTTTTAATCATATTATCTACTGATTAGCCTGCTGCTGGCTGATCAACGATACTTCATTATACCATTATTATATAACCTGAAATAATAACATTGAGCCTTGTTGGAGCAGTGGGCTAATGCCTCCTTAAGTAACACCAGCTGCCTGCAATTAGTGCAGGTTCGCGTCCCACCAGGCTCAAGGTTGACTCAGCCTTCCATCCTTCCGAGGTAGGTAAAATGAGGACCCAGATTGTTGGGGGCAATTAAGCTGACTTTGTAATAATGCCGCTTGGGGTGTGTGTGAAAGCCCTAATAAGCAGGCATATACATAGAATGAAGGCTACTGCTAAGCTTGTAAGCCGCCCTGAGTCTTCGGAGAAGGGCGGGATATAAATGGAATTAAAATAAAATAAATAAAATAAATATAACAGCACCCTGGACTGCCAGTTTCATCATCTGCTAACTTTATGTATATTTGGAAGGAATACTTTTCAAGCAATATATCCAATACAGCTTAGGACACGGAATAATGTTCTTAAATTGCATGAGAGAAGCTTTGATGTAATGTCCTAATGGTAGGAAATGGCCTCAGTGATCCATGACTTTAAAACATATGGACTTCAACTCCCAGAATTCCACAGTAAACAGTTTGGTTCTGGTAGTTGAAATCCACACAACATAAAGTTGCTGAAGTTGAGAAACACTTTTCTAGAGACTTTCCTTTACTGGATGTGCTAGCACAACATACACAGGAATTATGAAGTTGTAGCAGCTTCATCCCTGGAGGATTTCAAGACGACACTGGACAGCCATTTGTCTGAAATGGGGTCTCCTGTTGAGCAGGGGGTTGGACTAGAAGACCTTCAAGGTCCCTTCCAACCCTATTATTCTATGCTATATGTTCTATTTGTTCCTCTATTAGTACTGCATCCATTGACTAAATCAATGCTAGATCCACCCAAATTAACATATTGTTATTTCTTTAAAGTGCCATTACATCAAATCTGATCTATCACCAGCAGTATATTTCCACATTTTTGGGCAGAATCAACTCACTTTTATTTCTAATATGAATTGTTTTGACGTGGCAAAGACATCAGTCTGCAAAAATCAAGCTTCAGAGAAAAGGCATGATGTAGCTTAGAAATCTGGACATCTTTCAATTTATCTGTGTGGACGGTTTCCATCATCCCTCAATTCTGAACAGATGAATTTCAATATTTATACAGGGCAGCAGACAAAGCATGATGGGAGATCATAAAGATGCACCGTTGCATCTCTGTGTGTGGAGCATTATTAACAGTAGAACTGAACATTAATTATATTTAAATATTTGTCCCCTGAAATTAATTTTTAAATGCCTTCTGTTTTACCACAGAACATTCTAAGATTTGTTTCATATTATTTATTTTTATTTGAGGTCTTAGTTTTGTAGCAATTTCCTAAATCTGTATGTCAGCTGATAACTTGTTCATCCCCTTTTTTAAATCCTCTGTAAAGTTTTAAGTGGCTGAGTTACAAAAACAGCTGGAAATATGAGCTCATAATAACCATGCTGGGAGGCCTTTCAGTAGAAGAACACACAGAAAGTGTTAGGGCTCCATCAAAGCAAGTTTGGCTTTCCAACTTTCCTATAGCTTAACCTATCCGATACTTGATGTGTAAGGTCTTCAGCCTATTTTTGCATTCAAAGGCTGGCAAAAAAATAAAACATTTCCTTTGCTTTTAGTGAGATGATTTTTTATAATGTTACACGACATGACTGTGTAGTTAGCTCCAATTTCATCAAGCTTTTATGTATTTATTAATTCATTTATTCGATCAGCTTCAGTGCCACTTGACGACTGACTCTGGATGGATCACAATAGGATAAAATGATTTTTTTTATTACTAAAGAACCCACAGCAAGCTTAATAGTTGTGCTTTGGTGTTTCTTATTAGATATTATTTCATTAGGCCATCAATGGCATTAATGGACATGGAAAACCAGCCTATCATGAGGAGCATGCTAGATCACTCATAATTTTATCTCCAAGAATACGAAAATATTTTTGAAATAGGATTTTGCCTCGCAAGAAGTCAATCTGCTGTTTCATTTAGCTTTGTGTGTCTGCAGAGTCCTGCTGTTTCCAACAAAATGGCACAGTCCAAGTCACAGGCCATGAAAGGACTGAGTTTAACATCAGCACTGTTTACCAGCACAGTAAACATACATAACTTTTGAAAAGATGGACCATGTTCTATCTTCATGCTACTTGAAGGCATATTGCCAAGGAGCCAAAAGGGAATTCCTTATGTATTTAATCTGTCACTTTATTCTGCTTTGACACTCTGAATACATACAAATGGGAGTTTTTCTTTCTTGCATTACTAAATACCAGAGAAGCTAACAACTTATTGACGTCAACAAGTAACTTGTTCTGGACATTAGCAACTCAGCATGTATTCCTTATGACTTCTAGAATAAAAATATTGTTTCTTTAAAAAGAATCCTAATTGAAACAAGCTACAAAGTTTATCTTTGCTCAGCATGAGTTTCTAATGAACACTCTTATCTAAATCATATCTAAATCATATGCTAGTTATTTTAATAACTCATTTCCACTGTAATTAGGAAACAGTTTATAGAATAGGGGGAAACTCTTTAAGAATTTAGCATTATGCCTTTTTATGTTTTAATTATGATTTTTCTTTTTCTTTTTAAATAAATTGTGATGCTTCTCTGCTTTGGTCCCTGTTTGGGGAAGAAGAAACAATGAGGAATGGTGACAATGGTAGTTCAATCATTTCTGAAGGACCCCACTTTCCATAGCTTAATCCAATGCCATTTTTAACAAAATAGTACTTCTGGCTTTCAGACACTTCTGAGATTAAATCCCATTAGTAGGACTTCTTTTCATGTGAATGTGCATTGGATTATTCTGTTCATTTCAAAACTCCTTCCAAATCATATTTACAAATCCATATCCAAATAATTGATGCTCCCATTTTTCTGGCACTGCAGAAAAAAAATTTATACTTAGAAGAAGACTCTTAATACTTTTGTGATAACCTTGAAAACTTTTTTCCATTAGTCTTTGTGGTAAGAGGAGAAGTAGGCAACTCCCATGTCTCATTAACTCTTAGACCTAAATAATGACACAAAGGCAGTATATTGTGTTCATGTAATAATTGGCAGGTGCTTCATGGACATCTGGGCTCTAAATACAGCTATCCAGGAGCAATCCAGCTATCTTCATTCAATGAGAACAGCAGTAAATTGAAAAGAGATTCTGCTAATGTTTTAACCATTCTCAACTCCAGTCAGAGCATCTGGAAATATGAACAATGGAATAGACACATCTCAGACTAGCTGTCATTGATGATGAAAAGGACTATAGCTGTCTCCCTGGTCATAAAATATTGCTATTTCACTTGGGAGAAATATTGTGCCTTAAATACATTTTAATGTCACAAATATGGGAGGAGAACAAGAAGGACCAAATAGTGCCAAGAGTTCAGGTTAATAGTTTAAAAGACAATGATGGCGAAAATGCGGTAGAATTATAAGACAGAGCCATTTATAGAAGAGGGAAGTACAGCATTAGGTATAATAGTAATAACAGAATGTTTTAGTATAAGATACTGAGTAGGAAACAAATGAGGTAGGGCTTATCTGATGTATGAATTACTGTGATTATTTTTTGTGGAATTTGAATGTGAATTTATTTCTGTTCACTTTCTACAAAATGTTATTCCCTGAGACATATCTGCTTTTCTTACAACACACGAGACACAGATTCTGTATAGACTGAAATGAGATGGTAGAGTTTTCAGATGGGAGATTAGAGTATGTTTGTGTGTGTGTGTGTGTGTGTGTGTGTGTGTGTGCATACTGGTATAAATGCATGTATATGAAAGACACAGAGAATATATTCTATAGGTAGGGAACTAGTAAGGCAAGAATTAGTCTATGCTTAATATTGATAAACTTGATATGCTAGTTTAAAGAAGCAACAACATAAAATAAATGTTTTGAATAGTATATATAGTGGCTACCAGACAAGTGGAACATAAATCCTATATCAGTTGATCAGTTAGAAGAATAACTTTAAGCCTTTAATCTGAAATGGTCCAGATTCTATTGTTTGTGTACTTTGGAAAATTTTGGTCAAGTTGACTTACCACTAGCTTTCAAAGGACTTCTTACTCTTCAAAGGACCATATTTTAATTCAGCTTAAGTCTATTAGTATATGTTACCCATCTTTCATGCTTGCAGTTCTTATTTTTGTAAACAGAGCTAGGCATGATTCTGGAGGAGTTTGGATTTAAATCAAATAAATAAACAGCTGCGAGTTACCCAAAACATATCTTCAATGTAAGACAGTTTTTTTTTACTTATTCGATTTAAATCTAATCTCCTCCATAATTGTGCCCGAGGCATTTTCCAAAAATGAGAATTTCAGACATTAAAAAAGCGTTCATTAAAGAATATCATTGTGGCCAGAAATACCCCTTGTTCATAGTAGTAAGGTAGCATTTCTTTTTTCCTTTGTGGCTTTAACTAAATAACAACATTTAGTAATGAGGATAGCTATCCAGGGGGATCATTCATCAGTCCTGCTGATGTATCATGTCTTAATTTTAAATTGTTCCTAATCTCAGCCATTTGTCTGAAATGGTATAGGGTTTGCTGCCTGAGCAGGGGGTTGGACTAGATGACTAGGTGAACTAGAAATTCAGGTAAATGAGGGCGGATATGATATTGTTGCCATTACGGAAACATGGTGGGATGAAACCTACAAATGGAACACACAGCTAGAGGGATTTAAACTATTTAAAAGAAACAGACTAAACAAAAGAGGAGGTGGAGTTGCTCTCTATATAAGAAATAACTTTATCTCTACAGAAATAGAGCACAACAATGGCGAAAACTGTAAACTTGAATGCATTTGGGTCAATATAAAAGGGGGGAAAATGTCATTGCCATAGGTGTATACTATAGGCCGCCCAACCAAGCGGAGGAAATAGATGAACTTTTTGCTAGTCAGCTAACTAAGGTATGTAAGAAGCACATCACAATAGTAATGGGGGACTTTAATTACCCTGATATCAACTGGGAGACAAACTCTGCACCAAGTGGAAGATCAAACAGATTCCTGACAAACCTAGCAGACAACTTTCTCTCCCAAAAAGTAGAGAAGGGAACTAGGGGATTAGCCATATTGGATTTAATTCTCACAAACAGAGATGAAATGATAGAAAATGTCGAAGCCACAGGAACCTTGGGGGGAAGTGATCATGCAATATTGGAATTCAAGATTCTGGAGGCACAAGCAATAGAACACAGCCAAACTAGAGTCTTGGACTTTAAAAGAGCTAATTTCAATAAACTTAGAGAGACCATGGGAAGAATTCCATGGATGAGAATCCTAAAGGGGAAAACAACTCAAGAAGCTTGGGAAATTTTGAAAAGTGAGATAATAAAGGCCCAGTCTAGTACAATACCAACAAAGAAGAAAATTAACAGCTCTCAAAAGAAACCAGCATGGCTGCATAAAGAACTCTCTGATAAATTGAAAGATAAAAAGGACAAGTATAAGAATTGGAAAGAGGGGCACATAACTAAGTCAGAATATCAGCAAATAGCCCGTGCATGCAAAGATGAAGTGAGGAAAGCTAAGGCTCAGAATGAACTAAGGCTTGCGACCAAAGTCAAAAATAACAAAAAATGCTTCTTTCAACATATAAAAATCAAGAAAACAGTTAAGGAAATGATTGGTCCATTAGTGGGGGAAAGTGGCAAGAAGGTGATAAGCAATAGGGAGAAAGCAGAACTATCTAACTCGTTTTTTGCATCTGTCTTTACACAAAGGGAAAAAACAGTCCAACCTACCAAAACCAGTGCCATAAAAAACAGAATAGAAGCGCAAGTTAAGATAGGGGAAAAAATGGTAAGTGAACACCTGTCCAGCCTAGATGAGTTCAAATCACCAGGCCCAGATGGATTACACCCCAAAGTTCTCAAGGAACTGGCAGACATGATCTCAGAACCACTGAACTATATTTTTCAAAGATCCTGGAGCACTGGGGAACTACCAGAGGACTGGAAGAGAGCTGATGTAGTTCCCATCTTCAAAAAAGGGAAAAAAATAGATCCAGGAAACTACAGACCTATCAGCCTGACCTCAATACCTGGGAACATTCTGGAAAAGATAATCAAACAACAAATCAGCGAACACCTTGATGCAAACAAAGTCATCACTAAAAGTCAACATGGGTTTGTCAAAAACAGATCATGCCAGACAAATCTTATTGCATTCTTTGACCAAGTGACAAAATTAGTGGACCAGAGGAATGCTGTAGATATAATTTACTTGGACTTCAGTAAGGCATTTGATAAAGTAGATCACAACCTACTACTTGATAAGATAGAAAAATGTGGGTTAGATAGCATCACCACCAGATGGATTCGTAGCTCGCTGACAGGCCGTACTCAGTGTGTGGTCCTCAATGGAACTGCATCTACATGGAAGGAAGTGTGTAGTGGGGTGCCCCAGGGCTCTGTTCTGGGCCCAGTGCTCTTCAATATCTTCATTAACGATTTGGATGAGGGGATAGATGGGGAACTCATCAAATTTGCAGACAACACCAAGCTGGCAGGAATAGCCAATACTCCAGAAGATAGGCTTAAAATACAGGAGGATCTGGACAGACTCGAACACTGGGCGCTATCTAACAAAATGAAATTCAATGGTGAAAAAAGTAAGGTTCTACATTTAGGCAGGAAAAATCAAATGCACAGGTGTAGTATAGGTGGTACCTTGCTCAATAATAGTAACTGTGAGAGGGATCTCGGAGTCTTAGTAGACAATCACTTCAATATGAGCCAGCAGTGTGCTGCAGCTGCCAAAAAGCCAACACAGTGCTAGGCTGCATTAACAGAGGGATAGAATCAAGATCAAGTGAAGTACCACTTCACAATGCTTTGGTAAGGCCACACCTGGAATACTGCATCCAGTTTTGGTCACCACGATGTAAAAAAGATGTCGAGACTCTAGAAAGGGTACAGAGAAGAGCAACAAAGATGATTGGGGCACTGGAGGCTAAAACATATAGGGAACGGTTGCTGGAATTGGGTATGTGTAGTTTAACGAAGAGAAGATTGAGGGGTGACATGATAGCAGTGTTCCAATATCTCAGAGGCTGCCACAAAGAAGAGGGAGTCAAGCTATTCTCCAAAGCACCTGAAAGCAGGACAAGAAGCAATGGATGGAAACTAGTCAAGGAGAGAAGCAACCTAGAACTAAGGAGAAACTTCCTGACAGTTAGAACAACTAACCAGTGGAACAACCTGCCTCCAGAGGTGGTGAATGCTCCAACACTGGAGGTTTTTAAGAAGAGACTGGACAGCCATTTGCCTGAAATGGTATAGGGTTTCCTGCCTTAGCAGGGGGTTGGACTAGATGACCTCTAAGGTCCCTTCCAACTTATTATTATTACCTCTAAAGTCCCTTCCAACTTTATTGTTTTTATTGGTATTGGTATTGTATTTTTATTGATGTATTTTTATTACTGGGCTTAGACATTTTTGAATAATATTTTTTCAGTGCAACATTTCTAATTCATGGTAAGTGGCCCATATATAAAAATGGATGTGACATTGCTTGAAGACATTGCTAAGTCAAAAGCAGCTAAGTGATCTCGATCCTGTCACAGGGTTAAATATTTACCTTGCAGTCCAACTAATTGTCCATCACTGGAAGGGAGAATTGAAAGATATCTGATTAGAGGTAGGTTACTCAAACATATCTGGTAAAAACAATGAATGACTTGTCAAAAATTCTACATGTATAAGACAGGTCTTGTAACTAGTGAGTATAAAAAGAAGTAGGATGTCGGGTCATATGGTCCTAACCAAGTGGTGAGACTTATCCATTGGCCCCAGAATTGAGTCCACCCAGCTTCTGTAGGCAAATAATCAAGTCTCCCTATGTACAATAAAATCTATTTCCTTTTTTCTTATATGCATCTGTGGTTTTGGAATCATTTGAACTAGGTGGCAATTCCTTTGCTTAAAATTTTCCAGTCCTTCTGCATAATAAAGTTTATTATGCAGAAGGATTGCTGTATAGTGTAGTTGAAAAGACAAAAGACTTATAGGTAGACAATTATTTATTTTATTTTAATTCCATTTATATCCCGCCCTTCTCCGAAGACTCAGGGCGGCTTACAAGCTTAGCAGTAGCCTTCATTCTATGTATATGCCTGCTTATTAGGGCTTTCACACACACACACCCCAAGCGGCATTATTACAAAGTCAGCTTAATTGCCCCCAACAATCTGGGTCCTCATTTTACCTACCTCGGAAGGGTGGAAGGCTGAGTCAACCTTGAGCCTGGTGGGATGCAAACCTGCACTAATTGCAGGCAGCTGGTGTTACTTAAGGAGGCATTAGCCCACTGCTCCACCATTAGCCCACTACTTTATCCACCAATGGATAAAGTATAGTAGTTTATTCTATTCTATTCTACAATAGTTTATTCTATGAAGTCCTTTGCATTGATTCTATCTCAAAATTGGTTAATGTATTTCTTAGCATTGTCTTTCTTTCATTTCCAGGGTAAAACCAATGGAGATATTGGCCAATTTGTTGTTATTTTTATTTAGAAAATGCATTTCTAAACTCAATAAAAGCTTAGTGAAAGTCTCCATGTGTCCTTTTCTGACAACTGACTGATGAAAGTAATATCCCTGTAAATAGAAATAAATAGAAAGCATCATTATCAATGAGCATCTGAAAATTGTTAACAATCTGCTCTAGATGGATCATTCGCTTGAAATTACAGTAAATGTACAGTATTACTTTTCTGTTAATGGAGAAATAGGTTGCAAGAGGCATGAGAATGATATAATTTCTGTTTTTGTCAAAATTCCCTGAATGCTGGCTGCAGATTTACTTAGTAGCTCTTGTCTCCAACCAAAACAAATGGGATCACAAGAAATACAGTGTTGTTATGGGTCAGGAATTTGTACAAATTGTTGCTTTGTTGCTATGAGAGCGATGGTAATGTCTTTATTAAAAATAGGAATTATGAGTGGACCCCTGGAGTGTTCCTGCTTCAGACTAGAAATTGCATGAAAACCATCAGATGCTTATCAATAAATTAGATTGGGATAAGTCTTATCTGTTTTTTTTTACTTCTGTGAAATAATCTGCTTATCAGTCCAAATTATTTTGACAGCTTGAGTCTGATGAGAATGCTGAATAAAGAAAAGAACTATTCTTTACTCCCAAATCAGCTGTTTCATTACTATAAACCATACTGCTTACCCCCCCACACACACATTTGGGATGTCTTCCTAAATAAACTGATAAGGGTTTTGGTAGATGATTAAAAACAACTTTACAACAGATCCTGAAATATGAAACGGGATGGACTCATTTGGATTGAAACTGGCTTGTTTTTGAAGAAAAAGCAATTCCCATAAAAACAACAGGACCAGAAACCTTAACAGACCATTTAGTGGTTCGTAGCCAGTGTAAAAAGGCAAAACTGTGGCTGCAAAACTAAGCCATATTGTTTCCATTGCTCCATTACATGGAAAAAAGGGGGGAGAGAGAAAAACGTAGTTAAGTGGCTGAAAGGGATTGGTTCATCATTTGAGGCTCTTCTCAAGCAATTTACGAGGAAAAACCATAAAATCCTACAGAAACAGACAAAGTTAAAAAGACACAGAGAAAGTTCTCAAGCCACCAACACCAATAGTTGCATACCACTATTGGATCCCCACAGGGACGCGGTGGCTCAGTGGGTTAGGACCCTGAGCTTGTCAATCAGAAGGTTGGCAGTTTGGCGGGTCGAATCCTGAGTGCCGCATAGCAGAGTGAGCGCCTGTTACTTGTCCCAGCTTCTGCCAACCTAGCAGTTTGAAAGCACGTAAAAATGCAAGTAGAAAAATAGGGACCACTACGGTGGGAAGGTAACAGCGTTCCGTGCGCCTTTGACGTCTAGTCATGCCAGCCACATGACCACGGAGACGTCCTCGGACAAGCGCTGGCTCTTCTGCTTTGAAATGGAGATGAGCACCAGCCCCTAGAGTCGGAAACGACTAGCAAGCATGTGCGGGGGAACCTTTACCTTTACCTATTGGATCCCCATGCTAGTTGTTAGAGTCAGGTTTTAACACTCTTTGGGTAGGCCAGAAGAACGGGGCCAGCTTCACCTAAAGCAGGGGCAGGCAACCTTGGTTCTTTTATGACTAGTGGATTTCAACTCCCAGAATTCCTGAGCCAGCCATGCTGGCTCAGGAATTCTGGGAGTTGAACTCCATGAGTCATAAAAGAGCCAAGCTTGCCTACCCCTGACCTAAAGGGACAAGATATTCCATTGGGTGGTTGGATGGTCTCCTAGTGCAGTGGAGAGTTCTTTTCATTTAATCCCACAATTGCTAAATCTGTCAGCTGTTTTTTAATCTATCTCTTTAATATTTGACTGGTAGAGTGATTTATGTGTTAAGGCATCAGCAGTAGGAGAGAGATTTTTTTACTGTCTTGTTGCTGTTTGAACTGATCTTGGCTCCAAGAGGGGAGGAGCTCAAAGGTACAGGAGGAAAAGTACTGGAGGAAAGCCTCATCTAGAAAAAAACAAAAAAACAAAACAAAAACAGACTCATCCAAGACTGAATGGCCCTAGAAAACAGGGCCCACGGACTACCAGTGACACATTGTGTCTGCAGCAGCCAGTAAGAGCTGGACATTACATTATGAGGTGTTCTGGTTTGTCTCTACAAAAGAAGGAAAGGCAAGGAAAAGAAAGGGGGTGGGGGGAGAAAGAGAATATTACTGTTAAAATAGAACAACAACAAATAACTTTTAGCTGCTTCAGCTTTGGGCTGGGGGTAAGAAGAAGGCAACGTCAACAGGACAGGTGGGATGCGAACCTGCACTAATTGCAGGAAGCTGGTGTTACTTAAGGAGGCATTAGCCCACTGCTCCACCACTGCATGGTTTCAAGGAATGAGGGTGGTAGGAAAATGGCCTGTTTTTATCCTGTAGGAACTGAGAAAAAACATCCACTTTGAATTTTTTGAATTTGCTCTACTCCTGGTTGGGGATGTGGCTTTACTCCTGATGTAAAGATCTTAATTAACCTAGATGCTTCTATGAGGCTTGCCATAGTGTCCGTCTCCTCCACCTTGACAGTCAGTGGGCAGTGGAGATCTAGTTCAGTGAAAATAATCCATGTGGGAGAATGCAGAGTAGATCACAGAAATGTCAGCCTAGTTCCTATTATAGATAAGCAATGGATGCAGCATACTTAAACCTGCATATCTTTTTTGTCAGCTCTTGGATTGTTAGATAACATTTGAACTTCGCATCTAGAAAAGCCCTCACTATATCTGGGGTTATATTTTCAAGATGTTATGTGTATTGTGTGGTGCTTTGGAGTAAAAGTCAAGTGATCCAGGATCAAGTCATCCTTTGTCAGAGAAACAGTCCTGGCCAGGCATTTTCTGTCCTGCCAACCAATTTCATAAAGTTATTGTGAAGAATTGCTCCATGTACTCTCTGGAGTTCTTGAAATAAAGATGGGATATAAATCTAATTAAAGTAAATAATGCTAACCATCATTCAGTCTGACTTTGATGACTATTCCCATAGTCCACCAGCCATCATCATCAATCATTTTTAGGTCCTGTTGATTCTAGCAGGAAAAGCTTAACTACATGCTCAATTCTCTACTGAAGTTGGTGGAGTTGGATAAGAGTTATGACTCAGAGTTGTAATTTAAAACATTTGATTTGTCAGTTGTGGAAATGTTGTTATAATGAATAAAGCCTTTGGAAAAAAACACCATCATATGTACTTTTGATTTAGTGGCACACACACACAAAAAAAGCCACAACAATGTAGGTTAAGATTTGGACACTAAAATCAATTAGCTGTTACATGTTTTCTCTGTGTTGGTTGAAAAGACATGACCTCATCCTACTGAGCAGCAGTTGCAAGCAAAGCAGTTGATGGACGATCAAATATATTCCAAGCACTTTCCAGGAATAAAAACAATTGCATTAACCAATGAGAGCATGGACTGGGACAAAGACCAAAAGTACTGTCACCCTCCTTATTTAAAGGAGAAGGGACCTCATTTTTATTATTCCTAGGTATTTTCATCCATAGAGTCAATAGACCAGAGATGGCAAACCTTTTGGGATTGACATGTCAAAAATTTGGAAAATGTCTAACATGACTCTGTTGCTGTGTCACTCTCCCCCAAACTAAAGAGGAGCAATTCTTTACACATTCTTTTATTTTAAAAAAGTTATATAATAATTGAGGCAGCTCCGGATTGCATGAAGCCTTTGTTCTTGAAGTGGCTTCAGAGGATGCTCTTCCACACCCTCTGCAGCCTCCAACAACCATTCAAAAGCATACCCCGTGCTCATGCGATTTATGGAGGCACCAAAGTCTGCTCAAGAAAGCATCCCATTCTCTCATGGGCTCTGCAGCTTCAGAAAATCCTGTAAAAACAGGGCATGTAAAGATTATGCAAATCCAGTTGCTTGCAATGAGACTTGAATCAGGTCTTAGTGTCCCAGGCACAAAACTGATTACAGGCAGTTCTTGAGTTATGAGGATAATTAAACTGAAAATTACAGTTGTAAGCTACGATGGCCATAAAGTAGGGCACCATATGACTGGGTCCTCTCTCTCTCTCTCTCTCTCTCTCTCTCTCTCTCTGTCTCTTTCTCTCTCTCTCTCTTTTTACAGAGATCGTTAAGTGGACACCATGGTTGTTAGGTGAACCCATTGTTCATGATGGGGTGATTTTTGCTAGAAACCAGAAGTAAACGCCAGTTTCCAGGCAAAGCATGGTCATGTCATTGCGGGGTGCTACAAATGGCTGTAAATGCATGCCAACAGCCAAGTGCTCAAAATGTGGTCACATGACCATGGAGTTGGCATAACAGAACTTTGAAACCAGATTGTAAACAGCTTTGGGGGTAGGGTCAGTTGTAACTTCAAGTGGTTGCTAAGCAACTGGTTACAAGTTGAGGCCTATTTGTAGAATTCAAGGCAGCATTCTACTGTCACACTGCAAAGCTCCACCCATTTCATCCATGCACACAATCTCAAGATACACATACCAAAGGGGTGGAGATTGCACCAGGAAAGTACCAGGAAAGTATAACACTTCTCTCCTCATTCACCCTAACCCACCTCCTGTGGATGTTTCTAGTTGGATTTAAAACATAACATCCCAAACCAATACAACAGCAAGACCTTTTTCTAAAAACAGAAGGTCTTCGGTGCAGTAGTTTTAAAAAATGTTCATAGAATTGTTGAAATTCACCATTCCTGCTGTTCTTAACTTGTTTTCCTTCCTCTCTTCCTCTTAATCTCTGCCAACTCTCATGAAGCAGTTCAGCAGTGCTATTTCCCCAAACCCCATGGAAGTAATGCTGGAGAAAAACTCGCTTGTTTGCAGAATTATTGCCAGTGCATGAAGTCTACTCTTATCTTCTGAAAATAGACAAATCAGCTCATTTGCTTTGTCTTGCTGAGACACAATCCCTGTCATGCAATAAATCAGACAGCATCTTATGTGACCCAGAGTTCTGGCCAATAAAAGGAGAACAGATATATCTGGCCCTACTCAACTTCACTGCTCTTTCTTGGGCTTTCTAGACGGGTAGATCTGTCAATGTTAAATTACTCCTGGGGTAATGGGAATTTTTTTTAAAATCGTTTTGCTACAACTTCATGCCATTATTTCACTCATGACCCAAAAGCCTTGGTCAGTCACAAAAAATAAACAATCATGCTGAGAAAAGATCTTCATTTATATTACCTTACTAAAATTAATTGGATTAATTTTATACACCCCTTCATGGATTACTGCCTTGTTGTGGCGAAGGGGCTTGCGTAATTCAATGAAGCTATGAGCTATGCCGTGCAGGGCCACCCAAGATGGACAGATCATAGCAGAGAGTTCTGACAAAACGTGATCCACTGGAGGAGTAATACCTCCCTAAAAAACCTTGATCCAGCTTGCCTGGCTGGTAGCACCTCGTAAGGGCCCCTTTCCAGGGTTACAGGAGAAGACGGTCAATGGTTTTGAAGGCAGAAGAAGGCTCTATGCCCCAACAGTGGATAAAACGGCAGAACCATCTTCTAGGAGAAGGGAAACTCTGATTTCAAACCTCCACTGTCTTGTGGCTATATCTACTACTGGAAAAGGCTTCAGGAGTCAAACCTCAAGGTAAAATATGGAGCCGGAGTTCCGGAAGCAGTTCGTGACTGTGTACAATCACGTTCTGGTAACTCCTGCAACACAGCTGGAACTAATCGTATCGGCCTCGCCGTTCCATTGGACTATTTCAGCGACGTGGAAAGGGGGGATCTGCTGCCATTACTGTTCACTCTGCCAAAGACCTTCAACAACTTATGGACTCCTTTTAGCAAGGCCTGTCAACACTTTGGACTAACAATCAGCCTGAAAAAAACACAAGTCATGGGTCAGGACATGGATTTACCTCCCTATATTACCATCTCTGCACAAGAACTGGAGGTCGTCCATGACTTTGTGTACCTCGGTTCAACCATCTCCAACACTCTCTCTTTAGATACGGAGCTGAATAAATGTTTTGGTAAAGCGGCCACCACATTTTCCAGACTTACAACGAGAGTATGGCTTAATAAGAAGCTGACAGAACATACAAAAATCCAGGTCTATAGAGCCTGTGTCCTGAACACACTCTTGTACTGCAGTGAGTCTTGGACCCTTTACGCATGTCAGGAGAGAAAGTTAACACCTTCCGATGTATTCTTGGCAACACCTGGCATGACAAACTTCTAAATAGCGCAGTCCTGGAATGTGCTGGAATTTCTAGCATGTATACACTATTGAAACAGCGACATCTATGCTGGCTTGGGTATGTCATGAGAATGGCTGATGGTCAGATTCCGAAAGATCTCCTGTATGGAGAACTAGTGCAGGGAAAGCACCCCAGAGGGAGACCAAAGTTGCGATAGAAGGATATTTGCAAGAGGGATCTAAAGGCCTTGGGAATGGACATTAACAGCTGGGAAAACTTGGCCTCTGGTCACTCAGCTTGGAGGCTAAAGATTCAGCATGGCCTTCTCCAATTCGAAGAAACACTTGTGTGGCAGGCTGAGGCAAAGAGGCAGTCCCGGAACCAGTGAAATCTGGTTCTCAAATTGGCCTTTTTAGCCACACCAGATGCTGCTTTAGGACATCTTTCCAGAGCACGATATCATAGTCTCTCGAGACTGAAGGATGCCAATGAATTTTATACACGTCAGTCCACAGGTTCCAGCCCATTATTTGTATTCAGTCACTCACATTATTTTAATCGCCTTGGCTAATTAAAATAGTTGCAATTCCATTTATATTCTTTTTATATGAGTAAGCCTCCTCAAATACATTTTATACTGGTCACTGTTTTGTATTCAGTACACATACATTACCTACCCATTCTTGACCTTCTTTCTTGTTATTTTATATATAAACTTCTTAAACAAACTATTCTTGTTGCATTCTATTTATCTGTATGTTTCTCCTGACACATCCAATGCTCACTACCATATAACAAAGGGTGTTCTTTGAAGGATGCTCTTATATGTAGTTCATTTTCACTTCTTTCACATTCATTCCTCATAAAAAACAACAACATACTATTCATTGCTTTTATCCAGCATTTACACATCTTAAAATTTCTCCATTCATGTCCCCATCTTTAGTCAACACTCTACCAAAGTATTCACCTGTTCATTTTAGTGTTTCTCAATTTATGAAGCCATTATAGCCATCTTTTCTTTCATACAAACATTTTCAGATCCATTCTCCTTATTGCAATGCTTTGAATGCAGCTCATTCAGGTTCTTTGCTAGGAACTCAGCATCATTTGCATACAAAATACACATGCATTCATGGTTTTCAAAAATATATATCTCATGCCACCATAAACACTTCCCTGATTCAGTTCCAGATTCATGCAAAACATTCCATCACCAAAGTCTGTTTAGTTTACCACGTTTACTCTAATCAACATTTAGTAAGTTTTCTTTCCCAAACACATATTCCCAATGTCCCATTAAAGACTGCCTAGCTTTCCTTCACTTGAGTTTTACCCAAAATCATCTCATTTTTTTTGTTTTTAATTCCGTTGCCCAAGACTCTTTGTTTAACCTCCCACACCATTTCCAGAACATTTTTCCATTTCAATCAGATTATTCTGTATCTTCTCTTTGATTTTTAACTGTAAAGCATTCCAATGTTCTACTGGACTACATTTTTAGTATCCTCAGTTATGAATCCAAATTGGAAATTAACATAACACAAGTTCTTACTCTGTTTCAAAAGTTGACTGAGAAACACATTTTGCACCTTCGGTGGTTTTCCTGACTTTAAGGGAGAGGGGGACACTGTCATTGATCCTCTGCACTTAAAGGAAAATTATTTATTTAAAAGGTTCTAAAAATGTTGGAAAGCAGCTAGTGATAGTGGCTGTCAGTATACCTCAAAGAATGATCTATCAAAATAGAGCTCTGGGTAGGGAGAGATTGTTGATTACAAGAATGACTTTGAGAAGGGACTGCCATTCTTTCTAAGAGGGTTATTTCCCTTTCCTTAGAGTCTTATCCTTGCATTTTGCCTAATTCATTAGTGCCAATTTGAATCTGCATTAATAAAATAAACTGTATTAAGCCAAATAAGACAGGCAAAATCTAGGCAGCTAAAGTGTGAGTTTACTTTGTATGCTATATTCTAATGCCTAAAAATCAAATCAGCATATTTAAGGGACCTTTAGTATTGAACTTCATCCTAACTTCATAATGAACTATAAAAACTTGAAACCAAAAACATTGTTCTTATGCCAAGCAGATGATACAGATTATCTACATTACTTAGTTTTCCTCCTTTCACTGTTAAAGAAATCATATTCTCAAGTTGGAAAGAAAACTCACTGACATCTGGGCTGTAATATAAAGAAATTCCATTTGAGAACTATAAATATCTTTTTGTTGTTTGCTTTAATATACCCCTAGTACTTAGTTTTGTACTTTAAATATATACATCATAAATCGAACAATGGACATGGGATAAATAAACTGGATTAGGTGTTGTAACCTAAAGTTAGGGAAGAAAATAGGTCTGAAAACTATGCAATATTGCCTTCACAAACAATAAGACTTTCTTTCTTTCTTTCTTTCTTTCTTTCTTTCTTTCTTTCTTTCTTTCTTTCTTTCTTTCTTTCTCTTTCTTTCTTTCTTTCTTTCTTTCTTTCTTTCTCTTTCTTTCTTTCTTTCTTTCTTTCTTTCTTTCTTTCTTTCTTTCTTTCTTTCTTTCCTCTCTCTCTCTCTCTCTTTTCCTTCCTTCCTTCCTTCCTTCCTTCCTTCCTTCCTTCCCTTCTTTCTGCTCTCCCCAGGACACCTCAAAACTGCCTTTAGAAGAAAGAGAGTATAAGGGGATAGAGAAGAAAGAGGCATTCATTCTTCAATTGTGTCTGTGCTGGAGACAGATCTCAGAATCAGAGTACAGAGTATGGAACTATATCTAGTGGTTATGATATAGGATTAGAAGCAGGAAAACTAGGTAGTACTCATGGAAGCTGACTGTGTGACTTTCGACCAGTCATACTCTTTCTGTAGAAGAGCATAACTTTGAAAAAGGAATACAAAAAACATTAAGGAAAGATCAACTTGGGACAGAAGAGGGAATGAGAAAGAAACTCAAGATGACACTGTCTTGAGACTTTGATATAAGAGAGGTCCAGGTCTACCAGTCTGGTAATATACCCCACAAACAATAGAAATCCATCATTCCTTGTGGTGTCTGCCTCCTGACCTAGCAAAAATATTAAAAACATTGTTTCGGTAGTTATTTGGTTATTTATGTACATTTTTCAATTGTTTTAATTGTTTTGAAAGTATGTCTTCTCTAAATTCTCTTGATTAAATGCATATTTAGCTGGGCTTCCTTATGCTCTGAAAAGATAGTGGTTTTAATTAGCGAATTAAACTGCAGATGAAGCCATGATTGCAGGACAATAACCAATTAAACTTCTCCATGTCCTTGGAGTTTGAAAGAGATGATGACAAGAGACAAACAAACTACGTATTTCACACGAATGTATGTAAAAATGCTTAAGTTCTCTTCTGAACAATAAAAAGCTATACTAATGGGAAACTGGAAAGAGGCAGTTTGGTATAGTGGTTAAGGCACCAGGCTAGAAGCAGGAAACTAGATTTTCTAGTCCCACCTTAGACATGAAGCCAGCTGGGCCACCTTGGGCCAGTGAATCCCTTCCCCTCAACCCTAGGAAGGAGGGAAGGGCAAATCACTTCCAAAAGTCTTGCTAAAAAACCCCCACAGGAATTAGTCTATGCAGTTGTCAGGACTTGACATTGACTCGAAGGAACATGCATGCAGACCCCCCACACAGTGAGACAGACAGACAGACAGGGAAGCTGGAACAAATCCTGACAAACTCTTAAGTCAGAATGGAGGCTCATAAGATTTCTGATTGACTGTTGAGGTATTTGGGCTGTCAGGAAACCAGATTAGGTGTCAAAGATCTGTATAGAGATCCAAAACGCAACTAGGATTTATTTATTTTACAATATTTATACCTTCATGCCCCCAATCCAATTGGACCCTGTGCAAGTCAACAAAGTCAAAATAAAACAGGAGGCTAAAATCCATATATATAATTATAAAAAACCAATACATCATAGATGTCATTGATTAAACTAACTGAAACAATGTCTTCTTTGGCTAGTTTTTGTAACACAAAAAGAAGGAATTTTCCATTCCTGCGGAATAGGACTGGTCAACTATGGCCCCCTTACAACCTGCAGATGTGAACTCCCAGAATTGCATGCTGGCTCAGGAATTCTAGGAGTTGAAGTCCACAACTCATAAAGGGGCTGTAATTGCCCACCCCTTCCTGAGAGGGAGATCTAGATATAGATGAACATCTTCAGGATTTTACTCTTAAGAATTTTAAGAATGAGACATTCTTACAGTAGTCATTAACTGCAAATATTTTGATTGTTGCTTATACTGAACTAGATTTATAAAAAGCCCTATGAGACAACAGTATGTGACCTATCTAGATCAAACAGAAATGGGAAAATCAACGGATGCATTTCTTAGAAGTCTTGGTATGCTTCTAAGAATGAAAATAAGAAAGCAATGATAAACACAATTGTGTACTGAAACACTGCATATTTATCTGACTGAACAAATATATCTTTGTATGATTATGGTGGGACACGGTGGCTCAGTGGGTTAGGACGCTGAGCTTGTCGATCAGAAGGTCGGCAGTTCGGCGGGTCAAATCCCGAGTGCCGTGTAACAGAGTGAGTGCCTGTTACTCGTCCCAGCTTCTGCCAACCTAGCAGTTTGAAAGCACATAAAAAAATGCAAGTAGAAAAATAGGGACCACTACGGTGGGAAGGTAACAGCATTCCGTGCGCCTTTGGTGTCTAGTCATGCCGGCCACATGACCACGGAGACATCCTCGGACAAGCGCTGGCTCTTCGGCTTTGAAACGGAGATGAGCACCGTCCCCTAGAGTTGGAAACGACTAGCACGCATGTGCGAGGTGTATATTTCAACACATTCTCTAGCAATAATCGCTAATGATTTACCACATTATACACCACATTTCTGCATGAAAATTTAAAGTAAAATAGGCAGGGATTGGTGCTTGTTTATTAAACCTTAATATTGCTAAAAAAAAAAGTAGCTATAACAGGGAACTGGTTTGTCAACTTTAATCCATCCCTTTGTCCTCCTATAATTTACCGTTTTCCTTTCTTTCTTTTGAAATAAAACTGCTAACGTTAAACTAAACATATTTTGAAACAAACTGGGCTTCTCAGAAAGTCAGTGCTTAACAACCACAACTGGGACCAGCAACTCTGCTGCTATGCAACATGTTCATTAAGCAAGACATAAGATGTGACTTGCAATTTTCCTGCTGGCTTTTCCATTGACTCTGCTTGTTGGAATCCAGCCTTGAAGCCGGCAAATGGTGATCATGTGATCATGGGTTTCTCGGATGGTCGTAAACACCCACCGGTTGAACTTTAGTGAATCTAGATCACATGACTGCAAGGATGCTGCAAAGTTTATAAATGCAAAGACCAGTCATAAAGTTAATATTTTATCGCAATTGTAACTTCAAACAGTCACTAAACACAGCAGTTTTTAAGTGAGGTCTACCTATTGTTTATAGGTGCCTTTTTTGAAATAAGCTCAAGGATTTAAGGATCTTTCCATTGCAGAGGGCATTTGGGAATTTAAATTCCTGGTGGTTTTATTAATATAGTTCAGAAGAGGAAGAAGAAAAGCAGTTCTCTTATATTCTGTGATATTAAAAAGACCAGAGAAAACAGATATGCATTATAAAATCACTAGATGATAACTGAACAGACCTGTTCAATGATCCAGGGAAGTCTGAGGCATTTCTGGTTTTATAAATAACATGAATATAAATAAGCAGGAATTAAAAAGTGATGACATAATAAAATATGGCACTGAACACCTCAATCAACTGAAAAAGAGTGATAGACAGGGGTAGGCAACCTTGGCTGTTTTATGACTCATGGACTTCAACTCCCAGAATTCCTGAGCTAGCCATGCTGAGGGAAAAGGGAGAGGTTTCCAAGCTGAGCCATGGTGGCTCAGGAAATCTGGCAGTTGAAGTCCACCAGTCATAAAACAGCCAAGGTTGCCTACCCCTGGATTATACGAATACAGACACACACATGAAACTTAGTCGGTCTTGAGATTTAGGCTATTTGATCCTATCTCAGCCTTCACAGATCAGAGATGAGTCTCTCCTGAATAAAGCCTGGCCTTCACAGATGTAAAGACAATGGAGCTGGTTAAATCTCAAATGGTTCTTTTTAAAGAGTTTAGGCAACTGCTTTGAGCCAGAATTAATTGCTTCATATTGACATCTCCCTGTAACTCTGTTGAATATAATTTAAAAGAAAAGAAAAGAAAAGAAAAGAAAGAAAACAGACTGTTTTAAGACTTTGAATCAAATTCGAGGGGATTTTGATGGTTTCTCCAACTGAATTGGAGCAGATTGCTTTGAATACAGTGGTAATGATGATTTAGTACCAGATGTGGCTTGTTATATAAACTGGCTTTGCAATATTCAGAGCAGGCAGCTCCTAGTATGGAGGCAATAGTGCTGTGAATTGTTCTACCAAAAAGATTTATATCACAGTTGGAATTACTAACAAAACATTCCCTCCTCTTGGGAGCCACATCCTCTCAGGGTGCCCATCACTGGACACTGAGTGATCCAGCATGTTTTATCACAAATGTGCTGACAGCTGCTGCACTAGATATTTATACTTACTTCACTAAATATATATATATTGTTCCCCTGAATATGAAAATCTTTTTATGCTTGCTGCCATAACGGGAACCAGGCCAAGAATGCTTCAACTTCTACTCAGTTAGTTCTATTCGGTATTGTTCTTTGGGGATTTCTGCTAGAGGTAACAGAAATAATTTCTTCTGACTATTGGGCTGGTAGTTAATTTAGGAAGGAGCAATAAACTGTGGATTCTGACGAAGTTTCTATGAAGACGGAGACTGGGACACAAAACTACCCCTAGCATGAGGACAGAAGTCTATGCCAGTAATAACAGTTCTAACTTTACTTATGAATATTTGCACATTTATAGTGGAGCAATGCAGATTCCAAAAATGATTCAGATGAAGTGTTTTAGACCTCACAAGTACATGCACGCAAGTCGCTGCTGATCATTCAAGCATCACAACTTGTTTTTTTGAAAGTGTAAGCCTGAAAAAATATGAAATACCGGTAAGTCAAATGGCACATGAGAAAAATATAAATAAATAACAAAGAAGCACTATTTCATTAATTCAGTTCAGTGCTTCATTTAAATCGGTTTTGAAACATGACCAAGCTTAATCCGTAGCATCACCAATCAAAGGAATCAGTGTGCTTTTACCACGTCCAGGGCAGAACCTGGGAGTTATGATTAATATTTTAATAAACTAAGTGGCCCTTAACTCTTGCAGCCTAATTGATATCAGATTGTGTCCATAATTACATGTCGCATTTGCAGAATCAAAGCAGAATAATATTCTTTTCAGCCTTTTCTTGACCATCAATATAGAAATGCTCTCTTCTTCTTTTCCCCCTCGCCCCTCCATTTCTTCCTTCCTAGGGTCAGAAAAAGTGACTGGTTTCAAGTCCCCCAGCTGGCTTTGTGTCTAAAGTAGAACTAGAACTCATATCTCCTGGATTTTAGCCTAGTGCCTTAATCACTACACCAAACGGCTCTCTAATGTTGTAGGGATACAATTTATTCTACAGACAAAAGAGCAGGCAGGTAGGTAGGTAGGTAAAATGCTATATTAACACAGTTATCTGAATAAGCCTAGAAGTAAAAGATTAAGAAAAAAAGACAATATCTTACCAAACACACGGGCTCTAAAAAAGTCCAGACACCGAACGAAGTGAAACCAAACACTTCCAAATGCTACTGGAGAGATCCTAAGAGAAGAACTTTTTTTAAAAAAAGTGATAAAAACAAAAACAGTCTTACAAAAGGTGTAAACACTGTAGATCTAAAAGTATCTAATTTTCCTCTGTCTTAACCATACAAGGTAAAGTAAATTAAAAATAATTGTTTCATCCTAACAAGCAAGGACAAACCTTTACATTAGACTTGAACAAGGAGACACATTTCTACCTTCTCCTAATACTCACCTTCTTCTCTGATTTGAACAAAAATATCATATGCAATAACCACCATAATTCCATAGGTTCAACAGTTGCTTTTTAAAAAAACCTCCTAATTATACTATTACAGTATTACTCCAACTCCTATAGGGAAAGAGGAAAAATAAACCCACTTACCTTAAACAAGATTGTCCTAAGAATGACTTAATAAAATCATGGTTGTTGTGCACAACTCACCTGCATCCTACTACAAAACAGGCAATTGTTCAAGAGAACAATAAAAATGCTAACCATAATTTTATTTATGGGAATGGACTCTTTACTATTTTGCTGAGACTAAAACGTTGGTATCAGATATGAGCTGCAAAAATCTGGGCAACCATAAATGGGAGTCTGGTAATCCTAATTGTTATTAGTTTTGTCATTAACGTTGACATATATCCCTTTTAGATATTTGGGATATGTTAATCTTCATGACAAAGGAACAACGTTCAAAATCAAGTGAAATATTTATTCATTATGTTTCTAATCCAAAAGCTGAAGATCTCCAAGCACATTAACAAAATTATTAAAATGTGAGAGATTTCTAAAAAAGAAAAAAGGACCAAACAATAAATTCCAGTGATAAATATATTTATTTGGGTAAGCAGTATCTAGGAATGTGATAAAGTGAATGGAATAGTGGTACTTATAAATTGAATTTCAATGTGACTTGAAACTGCATTGATGGGGAATTCTAAAGCCAAGGCATTCAACCTGTTTCGGGAATACTTTCAGGGCTAATTTGTTACTTAAACAGTAATCATTGTTTTCAGGATTTCTTGTACCAAGGTTTTTCCAGATAGACAAAAAATGAAGCATACAAGGACACAGTAAAGCCTGCTGGATTAACTGCTTCATCTTTACTTGACTGAATGGAACACTGCTCGGGAAATGGATCCAGTGTAGGAAGAGAAGCTGGTTTATTTTTACTTCTTTTTTGTTGCTGAAATGCTGAAAACATTTCCAAATTACTCTAACCTAGTAAGTAGACATTTCCTAATAAACCCAAACTATGTCTGGTACCTTAGTTACTTAAATGTATCTAATTCTTCTGACCTTGATGGACTGTTGCCTTGCAGTGTTGAAAGGGCTTCTGCGTCCCAATGATACTCTGAGCATCCCAGAAGAGTTACTGTTGAGGGGCTGGTCTTAGATAAGTGGTCAGTCTAAGTCAGGGGTCTTCAAACTTGGCCGGTTTAAGACTTGTTGACTTCAACTCCCAGAATTCCTCAGCCAGAGGAATTCTGGGAATTGAAGTCCACAAGTCTTAAAGCGCCCAGGTTTGGAGACCACTAGACTAAGTTATATCTGCTGGAGGAAAAAATGGCAACCCATTGCCATACATCAGGATAAGGTCAATTTAATACAGGAAGATGATCCCCTAGGTCAGAAAGTATCTAATGAACTATTGGGGAAGAGCAGAGGATATGTGCAAATAGCACTGGTGCTTCTAATATGGCAGAAAGAACATCCAGTTGCTGATGCTGCCAGAGGCAAAAAGAACATCTGATGTTATAAAAATCATGTATACCACTGGTATGTGGAATGTTAGAACAATAAATCAAGGCAAACTTAGTATTGGCAGAGCAGAAATGTCAAGACTGAATATTGACATTCTGGGAATCAGTGAACTGAAATGGACTGGAATGGGTCACTTCACTTCAGAGAATCACCAGATGTTCTGCAACATGAGCTTGCAAGAACTCGGAAGCAGTGACTGACAAACATTCCTGGCAAAATAACACCCATCAGAACATGGAAGCAACTGAACAAACTAGTGAGAATAAAGTCCTTATGACTGCAGCTTCTTCTGTTCAGTTGTTATAACTGTAAAACGTGCAGATAAACCAGAAAGAGTCTACTGCTACAAAGCTAGGACACTGCACCAGGATATCAAATCTTGGCAAACTTGTAAGCCGCCAGCAGTGCCTGTATTGAGATAACACACAGTTATCACACTGCTTCTATGTTTTGCCATCAGATTACAAAGATTGAAAAGAATATCCAAAAAATGGTGGGTTTATCAAGAAAGCTCTTCATTTTAACACGTGTTGTTCATTTAGAGGCATTATCAGAAATGTTCATATGCTGCTAAGGTAGGATCCACATTTTACTCCATAAAAGCCCAAACTGGTGCCCAAATAAATTTTATAAAGTTAGGTCTTAATACATTTATTTGGTATAAAGCTGCATGCTTTGGTTGGAGGATATGAAATACTTTCACTCCCAAGGAAGCACATCATTGTCAAAAGAATTGACACATCGAATTATGGGTCTAGTCATGGCTCAAAAGTGGAGAAGGTTTGCCAGATGTCAGTATGGGAAGAGAAGATATTGCCCCCAAATTCTGTTTAGAAAAGGTTTTGCACAATGGATGTTATATAAAATTTCATGTGAAATTTTGCACATACCAAAATAAAAAAAATGACCTTGTTATTTTTGAAGAACAAACTGCTACATTTGTCATCCCTGCATTCATTTTCTTCATGTTATTAACACTTAAATAAAGCTGTAAAGACAAATTGTACTTTATTACAAAGCTTCTTTAAAAAGCCATAGTATGGATCAGTTTACATTTGGATTTATAGATAACAGGCAGTAATGTAGAGACAGTACACTTTAAACTCGGCACCTAAGCAAGTAGATGTAACCTTTCAAATGTCCTTTTAGTCATTTGTGCCTACAGAAGGAAATAAAGGCAATTGATTTCTGAAAGTCAAATAATTTATTATGGAAACCCAGCTGACCTCCCTTGAATAATGAACATGCTTACAGAGTGGTAAGTCCCACCAACGTCAGGTGTTTCTACTAGCTGCAATTTCTTCATTTTCCCACTAGTCAAGCTGCTCAGTTGCTTCTTGCAATCAACATCATTCAGATACATAGATTTGTAAGAGCCTGTTCTGTAAATTATCTATTCATGTATATTCTGCTTTTCCACCCAAGCCAGTGGTTAAGAACAGGGCTTTTCAACCAGTGGTACGGGTACCATCTGTGGTACATTGGCACCTGGCAGGTGATACACGACCATCCTAGAAAAGTGGTAGCGGGGAGGAGAATGAGCTGAACCAGTGGCAGCACCACACAAGCCTGAGTGAGAGATGGCTGGAGCTGCAGGGCTGTCAGGGCTCAGCAGAAGCACTAGGATCAGCACTTCTTCGGGGCTGTCAGGGCTCAGTGGAAGTGCCAGGATCAGCGCCAGGCTCCAGCTGGAATGTTGCAGCATCTTCAGGGTCTTCTGATTTACATTCAGATGCTTGGTAACTGATTCATATTTATGATGGTCACAGTTTCCCCGGGGTCATGTGAAGTGACCAAAACCTGCTGCAACCACACAGCAGACGGGGGGGGGGGGGAAATAAAAACCAAACACCCCACCCCCACTGCCAATCCTCAACAGAAATGCTCACAACAATGAAAACCTCAGACAGGAGGAAGAGCGCCGCCGGGCGGGCAAGCAAGTGTCTTGTTTGGCTGTGGTTTGGGGGGCGCTTTTTTCAGTGCCATTGTAACTTCGAACAGTCCCTAAGCGAACTGTTGTAAGTCAAGGACTACCTGTACTTCATCACTTTTTTCCTTTTTTTTTTTGGTCATCAAGTTTTTGACACCTTGCTAGGTGACTGGTGGTACTTGGATGTTGCCATATCCTAAAAGTGGTACAGTGGGTGAAAAGGTTGAAAAGCCCTAGTTAAGAACACAATAAAAATGAATATAGAAATATATTAAAAAATGTTTTAAATGCAATTCAAAGTATAACCAAACAAGATGATGAAAAGGCAAAAATCTGTACATGGACAGAAAAACTATAAGTGCTCTAACTGTTCTAAAAGAGGCTAAACTTAAATATTTCCAGAAAATTTAATGTAAAAATGCTGTTGTCAAATTGCTGGTTGTGTGTGGATTCTTGATACATGTTATTTGACCTGTCTTAGTTGTTTTTAGGTTGAACTCAAGATTCTGATTGGCTTGGAACTACATTTTTGAAGGACTAATTTCTTGTGTGTTCTAGCCTGGTCTTTCTCCTTAGTTTACTGTCAATTGGGCCTTTTTGGCCCTACCAGCTGCTACAATCTCTTGCCAAAGGAAGCCCAACTTGCCACAAACAATATACCTTCATGTTCCAAGTGGAATTTGGCTCTTTCACAGACACTTGGAAGCGGCTGAAAGTTCTATTAGACATGTTGTCATGTTTTTCTGGGTTTAATTGCCATTTCTTATTTATCTTTTTCCACTGTTGCAGTGGTTTGTTTTGGTTGATTAACTGGATTTTTTTTATATCTATAAAGATAACAGATTGGTTACCACAGGCAGTAGCTGACGTCTTAGCGGTAGCATTGGCAACACTATCTGACCTAAATTCCTGGAATTATTGGTGCTCCATTTTCATTCTACTGGATTGGAGACATTGCATTCTGTGCAAATTAAAAGAGCTCCAAGTAATCCTACTTCCCAGCCCCAGCTCATGTGACAATCCTGTATTTGTTAATGTAATTATTACGTTAGATATTAGGAATTCTAGATTTTCCCCCCTCTTCTAGCCTAAGTATGCTCGAATTAGGTTACAAATAGAGGTACTGCAGTAGGTTAGCATGGACATCATAATCAAATGTTAAATATTTATTCCTGGTTTGTCAGCTAATAAGAATAGACCTTCAAGGGGATTATAGTAAACACTCCAATAAAAAAGAGAATATCCAGCTTCAAAAGTTTCTTGGACACAGGAAGAATATGTATTTTGAAAATATTCCTTCAGTTGTTTGTAATCTCAGATTACATATCAGAGCATTTTGAAGCTGAAGGAACAGCTCTGTGCAACAACTTTTCTCCTTTTTGGTCAAATTTTTGCCATTTTTTTGCCAGCTGAACAACTTCATGATTTAAGGAGTATATGTTCTCAGGCATTCAGGGTTATCAAACATCTGGCAAAAGAAGGACATATACTCATCTTCTCTGACAGGCATAGCCTTGAAAGCAAATCTTATCTAAATTTTTGAGTATTTAGCAAGCTTATATTTTCCTGAGCCACTTTTCTCTGTGGTGTAGCACTTCCAGAATAAGAGGTCTGTTTTGTGACCTTAATTAGTTGATTAGTAACCTCCTCCTGGCTTGGACTGCAGCCTGAAATTTAATCAGTTAGGTGCTGAAGGCTTTTGCCTCCTAACTGGCCTTAGTACATTCCTCTCAAGATGTATTCCCCATTGTGTTCCTGCCTACTCACTTGTAATCCCTTCATCTCCTGTGAATATAAAAGCAAATATTAAACAGGTATCTTCTTCTCCTTTCCCCCATTTGTTTTATTTTCCAACAGCCAGTCTCCTCTTTTGCCTGTTCAGAAATATGGTAACTCTATGTGTACCTTTAATTTCCCATGGCAAATTTCTGATACCTTCTGGTTTCTCATGCTGTCCCACTGGGCTAGCAATTCCATAGCTGGATTCCTTTAGCTAGGCCAGAATGCAGCTCTTATGCAGGGGTGTCCAACCTTGGCAACTTTAAGACTTGGCGACTTTCAACTCCCAGAATCCCCAAGTCAACAGGTCTTAAAGTTGTCAAGGTTGGACACCCCTGCTTTAACGTGATCCCCGAAGTGTGGCAAACCAAGAATATTCTCCAACAAGAGCAGGAATTGCTATTTCTGAAGCAGCATTTCTACATAGATTCAGCAACAGTAGCCCTGGGGAATATCAAAATGTATTTATTTTATTTATTAAATTTCTATGCCGCTCATCTCCCCTACACGGGCTGTTCATCCCACCCAACTAATTGACTGCATCTCCAGTTGGAAGATCTCTCAAACAGAGGATATTTATCCTTCATAATATCAGATGTAGAATATAGATTACTGTAGGACCAAATATTTGCAAGTTATTTTATTTTAGAGCTTATGGACATAATACTGGCACTTTGAACAAACTAAGGAAAATGGTAAATTGTACTGCTGAGTCTGTTTCCAAAAGATCCCTTATCTATGAAAATAGAGTGATCAGCTTACAGTAAATGGCAGGCTTCACATGGTCTCTTTAGAAAGATGTGATGAGAGGAAAAGAAAGAAATATTGCTGAATATGGTTGCAAAGAGGCCTGAAAACAGTCAGAATGACAGTTGAACTCAAGAGAAATTGCTATTTCTATTAGTAATATATCAATTGTGGCAATATCTTCCAGAAAGGCTACTATCAAAGCAAAAGAAAATGGAATTTTTGTAATAGTCATTTTATTACAGAGTGCATTGGGATGTTTGGTAGTTGAGATAAATTACCTGCTGTCTTCATATATTGAATGCGTTGAAATCCACAGTATAAAATATAGGAAGGTAGCAGGAAATAGCTTGACTAGAAAAACGGTGAATATTCCAGGAGTGTTCTTTTTTCCAAAATGCTGCTAGAAAAGGTGGGAAAAATAAAAATAAGTTGTAATAGAGAAGGATCTCCTATATTGGTGCTGCTTATTAGCTCCCACAGTTTACACACTGTTACTATACTTTCAACCAGGAATCCTACCCTTCTGTTTTGCACTGCATTTCAAAAGCAGCAGATGGCAGAAAATCAGGTCCGTCTATATTGGGAAAACATTATTGAATGGAAAGTGTTTGCTGGTTTTTTAAACAGGATGGATCCCTTAAGCCAGTCTCTCTTGGAAGTATAGCCAACTTGGTTGATTATTTGGGAAGACTGTAGGGTCTTAGCAACTCAGGGATATTTTACAGTTATAGTTCTCTGATGGAGGCTGCCAGAAAGCACTTAACTATGAGTGTTTCACGTGCTGGAGACATAAACCAGTGTTTTTCAAACTTGGCAACTTTAAGATATGTGGACTTCAACTCCCAGAATTCCTCAGTTCCTCCATGACTTAAACTTTCTAGTGATTTTCAAGAAAAAGCTCATATGTTCCTATTTGGGACAGTTCATGAACTTTTGGATTATAGTAGTGACTTGTTATGCACCATTTATGTTCCAAAAAGAGAATTCCAGGTTTAAACAGGCGGTCAATGGAATCTGCTTTGGAGGAGGAGATTTCCTACATTAACAAATCTTGTACAGAATATCCGGCTACAAGTTACTATGGCATCATTCAAGATATCATTATACACTCTTCCCTGATGTCCTCAGGACCACCCATGAAAACATATACGGCAACCACATTGAGAAGTAGTGCCTCAAACAATTATCAGTATCCTCTGTTTGGGATTTGTCTGCCATTTGCACAATGTCCCAGAGAGCTAAGGTTAGGGTTAATCCTATGGGTCAGTAATAAGGACTTATCATTGATGTCAAGGCTCTGTAAGACTTGAATTGCTCTATCAAAGTATTGCATATTGGTGCCAGGCCTAATGTTTGTATCTACAAACCCTCAACTAACTTTTTCTAGAAAAATACTGCATTGGCACAGGAAACATCCTCTGTAATGTGCAATTCTGGTTTTAATGGAGATAAGTGAAAAGTAAAATCCAATATGCAAAGTATGGATATAAACCAAAAATAATGATAAACAATCATTGCCTTCCAGTGTTTTCATACAGTAGCCATACTTGTCCATTGGCAATATCAAATGGTGCTCATAAACATGGAAGCCTGGAAACCACAAACTTTGTCACACTTTGGAAATTGGTTATTTACATCCAGCTCTGTAGATGCTTCCAATTCTTTATTGTTTATTGCTGGAAGAATCTGCTAGTTTGGCTTGAAATCAAGCGTTCTGCATGATTTTTCCCCCAGTTGCTTTATTTCCCAAAACCTTTGGTCTTTAATGGAGACACACTACTCAATAAAGTGACATCAGAAAGTATTATTTAGTATAAAAAGGTATACCAACTTTAACTATTTCCAATTGATTATTTGTAATATTATGTAGTGTCAACCAATCAATGCTAAAGAGATGTAAAGTCTGTCCTCATTACTGTAATTTTGGCATGATGTTGAATGGCTATAATTGACCAACACTGATACAATTGTGCAATACAAGAAAATTATACTTTCTATTTAGATTTTCCATGCTAAATGGAGAGGAAGTATAGGGAAGGAAGACATTTTCATCCAGCTAGGTTGGAGAATCTCTGTCTAAATAAGCAAGCCATCATCAGCCTACTAAAAAAGATGCATAGTAAATTGGAAAGCGAAATTAACATTTAAATACCAGTTTAGCATCTATCCAGCTGTATCTGCATCCTGTACTTTTTAAACACATATGGGAATTCTGTGTGTTCACAAGGTACATCTGAGAAGAGGCTACATCATTATTTTTTAACAATTTGGTTATACAGGAAGGATGTGACATAAACAGCTTGGTTCCACATGTGCACTGGAGAACTGCAAAGTATCTCAAATATCTCTTCTTAAAGAACAAGTGATGTATTGCCATACTAACGGGATTAGGATGTTAACAAGATTAAAATGTGAAAGTCCTGCATACTATATGGCTATATGCTAAATCAGGAGTGGACAATTCATTTTCCCAAGAGGTCACATAAGCAACTGTTGTGAAGGATCACTGCCGCCCTGTCTTCTGCCAATGATGATGCCACTTTGCTCCTCTTGCTGATGCTCTCCCATCCCCCCACTGACAGCACTCATGCCACAAGCATGACAGGGACAGCCAAAAGGCCAAATATGGTCCACGGACAGTAAAATGCCCAGGACTGTGCTAAATAGATGGTGAGAGTCTTTGCTTCTGAGAAGAAGAAAAAAATGAGATACTCAAAAACTGAGTGACTCAAGCTACGGTTTGGAGCTCTCGCATTTCTTCTTCTTTTGAAGCATGTGACTTCCAAGTGAACTGTTTTGAAACTCTTGTCTCTTCAAAAGTAACTTGATACTGTTTTTCATGAAAAATAAGCCTCAAATTTCCACCAGGTTGGTGGAATTAATTCTCAGAGTTTGATTTTTAGGTTAAATAAATATGTGTTGTGATTCAGGGTCAGCCTGTGGGTTCGGCATTTGGGTCGGATGATTCAGAGGAGAAGGGGGGTGTTGGAGAGGTTGCTGAGGGTGTTGGAGAGCTTGCTGATGAGAGCCCTCAGTCAGGCCCCTCCCACCTGGTTACGATGCAGACCCAGCTGTGTGAGCCTGACAGCGTGGATGAAGATGACCCACAGCTGGCCCTGTTCAAGGACGCCCGACGCAGGAGGCAGTCAATCAGGAGTAAACAGAGGAAGGCAATGGGGCACCTCGGAAGGAGGCAGAGAGAAGCCACGCCCTGAACTGTTTAAAAGGGGAATGTGTGGGAGGGCCGGTTTGCTGAAGGCAACCGTTTGAATAGTTCCTGTTTCATGTCTTGTTTTGCTCTATTTGCTTTTGTGTTCATAAATTTGGTAGGCTTAGTTCCAGCCTCTTGCCTTCTTGTAAAGGGGTTGTCCCTGCCTTATCTGCAGGGCCGGTAGTAGGCTGGTACAGAACAATATGTGCTTGAAAAAGACTTAAAAGTTTTCAGCAACTGAAGGCTTGGATGTTCGATCTAATTTTTCAAATTTAAGCACACGTGTAGCCAGGGGACAGAGTATACTAGTTGTGATATTAAATATTATATTTCATTTAACATGTACTTTAAAAATAACCACCATGGAAAGGAGGGTATATCTGAGGCCATGCGGGCAAGGGAAGAGAGAGGTAGAATTAATTTTTTTAACCCTTCTGACATGATTTTGTGAAGCCTTCTTTGGTGCAAATGTACATAATATGGCAGATTAAGCATACTTCACTGAAATCAAACTCTCTTTCTATTCCACTTAAAAGGTTTGTGGTTTAGGCTGTAAAGAACATCTAAAGTACCTTTAATGTACACTTGGTTAAGTTTATACTGAAGTTGGAATCTTAGCCACATTAGAATATGGACCAAATAACCCATGAATGGCTGAAACATGCCATACTCAATAGTTTGATGCTGAAATTTCCTATTTTTTCTTGTTGTTTTTCTGTTTTCTATTTCATTATAATTCAACACCACCTATAAGAATAAAAGCCTGAGTCATATACGATTAATGTATTGTGCATAGTATATTTTTCACAGAATATTTTCAGAAGACTTGTTATGAATAGCACCTTTTACATAAACATTAACCCATAAACATATTTATCTAAATTCTTTTCTTTACAAAATATCAATTTAAAAAAGTATTTCTGCAACTATAGTGTACTGGTTGTTCATTGTTTGTGCTAGCTGAATTTACAGAGTGACCTGGTATTTTGTTCAGCAATGTGCAAACCCCCAGAAGAAGCTGTGAGCAACACTTCCATTTGGTTTTCAGGGGTGTTTTGTAACATAGTGCAGCTGTAAGCTAACATTCTGAAGCTCACAACCCAAAGTGGATAACAACAAAGAATCCTATTAATAGCAGTGGGAAGTGGTTAACATTCCATAATGCAAGCACAGCATGCTTAAGTCATCTTCTTGCAAGATATATCACAATTCCATTTTTTCTGTGTGGTTAATCAAATATATTAGGCTTCACTGAGCATAGATAACTGCTCATTTCAGTTACGTTCCCAGGCCTATTAGAACCAAGGAAAAAAAGGCAGGACAACCCCAAATTCATCCTATACAGTATATGTCCTGAAGCAAATTAACCAATCAGCACCATTGATTTAGGATAAGGACATCACTGAGTTCCAGTAAGCTTCTCTTGTTTCTTGTTTGAGGGATTTTTGTTTTCTTTCATTCCCAGATGCAGTTGCTCCAAGTCCTTCAATGGTAGTTATTCATAAGTTGTGGTTACGATCTGCAGAGGACCATAGCACAGCTACCACTTCCCTGGAATTGTTACACCACACTCATACCAGCCCACATAGTAATAGGGTGTCATATACCCAATGCGTCCAAATGATACAGGCTCTTGTCGATACTGGCGATAATAACCTGAAGGAACCAAAATATTGAAGTTACTATCTTAACATTGAGGGATATAACTACTTTATTAATTTTACTTAATAATTTTAATTTTAGTTCAATAATTACTTAATTACTGTAAAGAAAATGGAGATGGAGGAAAAGAAGTGAGATACACCTTGCTAACTGAGCATTCTTCAGAAGAACCCAATTGTTTTCTTGTGTTATTCCTTACGGCATAAAACATATCCTGTTCTAGAAGCAGCTTAAATACATTTCTTACTGTTCTGCTGTATACAGAAGGTTTGAAGTAGAAGGGAAGTAAAGTTTCTTGGCCTGTAATTCTTGTAAACTTTCTTATTGGCGTGTATCACCAGCTCTTCTTCCTCTTCATCTCTTTTGCTGCATAGCCCCTGTTAATAATAATCCTGTGCTTCACTTGATCTTTGGTTACTTCTCTTTCTACATTACAGATTTTCCAGTTTTGTTGTTGTTGTTTTTTTAATCCCATTTATATCCCGTCCTTCTCCGAAGACTCAGGGCGGCTTACAATCTAAGAAGCACAAATCAATGTGCTTAGCAATAGCCTTCATTCTATGTATAAGCCTGCTTATTAGGGCTTTCACTCCCCCCCCCAAAGCGGCATTATTACAAAGTCAGCTTATTGCCCCCAACAATCTGGGTCCTCATTTTACCTACCTCAAAAGGATGGAAGGCTGAGTCAACCTTGAGCCTGGTGGGACTCGAACCTGCACTAATTGCAGGCAGCTGGTGTTACTTAAGGAGGCATTAGCCCACTGCTCCACCAAGGGTCTTGTTGTTGACTGAAGGCCCCTTTCTGAAACAAATGGTAGTAGTGTGGGGCCAGCCTAATTTCTTTCTGACTCATAGAAGTTCTTTCACTCATTAATTCATTGTTTGGGCTTCCTTTCTTGGCTACTGCAAGAAGTGGTGCCTTGTACTTCAAATCTGAAAGAAAGCTGTTGAAGCCAGATAGATCTTTACATTTATACCTTACCAATCTGCCACCCAGATCTCCTTCTATAATTGTAGATCAGTTGGAAAACTACCAGCCAATCAAAAGAGAGGGATCAAGCAGGGAATTAGTCTTGAGTCATTGCGCATCCACAAAAGTCCTAAGTTCTCCTAAGTTCCATGGTACCTTATCTGTTTGTTCCCAAGAGAAGGCAAGCAGTTTGAGCGGATTTTTGTATTATAACTAGAATACAATAAAGTAACCTACACCCTTCACGTGTAGCTCTAGTTGCTTGTGCCTGATAAGATAAGAGCCAGAGAAATATGTTGCATAACCGCATTTCCATTCTAAAAATTGCTTGAGTGCATTGAGTGGCTATATTCCAAGGCACTGTCTGGGTTACTGTGAGAATTAGAACAACCCAAAGTAATATATGCCGATTTGAAGAGACAGAAACATTATGTATCACATAATACAAGCTTGCCATTTCACATATTAGTGGGACTTATTCCAAACTAATAGGCAGAGACAACCGTGTCCTGTTCTGATGTACCATTAATACCAATAATGCGTTCATTATTGGTATTAATAGTAGGAATGGCTCTTGCCAGGTAAATGAAATTACACTAGTGTTTTAGCAGATCATAGCATTAAGAGCCATTGGTGGTGCAGTGTTTAGAATGTAGTATTGCAGGCTAATTCTGCCAATTGCCAGCTGCCAGCAATTCAGCAGTTTGATTCTCACCAGCTCAAGGTTGACTCAATCTCCCATCCTTTTGAGATCGTTAAAATGAGAACCCAGATTGTTGGGGACAATATACTGACTCTGTAAACTGCTTAGACAGGGCTGCAAAGCACTGTGAAGCAGTATATAAGTCTAAGTGCTATTGCTAATTTTCCTACAATCTGCAAAAAGTTGCAGAGGTGCGTTCTGGCTCTGCCCCACCAAACAGAGGTGGCCAATGGAAAGAAGAGAACACAGAAGGCAGAAATATCAGTGCTAGCAATAAAAAAGGGTAAAATTAAGAAATCAAAAGGAATCAAATTAAAGATAACCATTTTCAAATGATAGACAAGCCGGTAGAAAGAAGTGGAATGTTTAAAATGTTAACAATTCTCAGCACTCCTTTCCACATGGATGGAGGGCAACCTGAAACGTTGTCTTCTGTGCTATGTCCATTACTTCAGGGTATTTTGTGATTCTTCTCCATAGTCAGCCCTATGTGGATCACTCACTCTTGCATAGAAAGCAAAGTACAGCATGAAGCTAGCATTTCAGTAATTATTTCTTTTTAGGTGCTAAAATGCCAAGGTTCTAAAAACTTTGCCAGTCACTGCCTAGACTAGAAATGAAATAATTTGCCATAAGCTTCCCCAATGTGGTGCTTTGCTAATGTGTTCCATCTCTAATTCTGTTGCTGGTTGGGAGTTGGCACCCCAATAGATGTAGAGAGCATGTTGAGGGAAGACTGGCTTATAATACTGAACTGCTTGAACACATTTGCTGATGCATTGGGGGGAACCTGGGAACAGAAAGTCCAACTTTAGTATTACAAAACCCACAATTTTTGAAGAGCCAGGCATAAACTGCCTTTATTCTACAATTGCATGCAATGTAAATCTCCAGACCCCCATCAAATTAATGTTGCACTTATTTTTACCTTGAATAGGAGGCAGAGCATTCACATAGGACTGTGGTCCTGTTCGTCCATCCAGGTGTGAATCTACAAACTGACAGTGATCTTCCCCTCTTCCCCAACTATCCCCAATGCTGTAAAATGTATCTGGAAAAAAGTGAAGAGGGTGAGAAGCACTTAGAATGGGTTTGGTGCAGCCAAGACTATAAATCCAGAATCTTCTGTCCCTTCCTTGGTAGTAACTTATTTATTATGTTTATGAATTTCTGCAATAATGGGAGCATTATAATGAAATAATCCACTGGCACAGTATGAAAGTGAACCAGTGGTCCTTGCCAGCATTCCTGCATTCGGTCAAAAATAGTTGGCTAAGAATCACAGTTAAAATTTCTTGCCTTCAACTGACACATTTGCCATTGGACTGGTAGCACTCTTTTTGTACTGTGGTTTCCTTTTTTCAATGTCTTAGGAGCAATTAATATGTATATATTTAAGAACTTGCACTAAAATGAGGTAGCAGTATTCTTATTCCACATAAAACAGAAGATGGTACAAAAATGCATACATGAATGTATACAGAAATATTCTTCTCTAACTCACTGAACAGAACCAAGTCTAAGCATTACAATTAGAGATGAGTAAATGAGTTTATTTCCAGGCAGTTTTTTCCTCCATGTGTAAACCCTTAAGTCCACTTCATTCCATTGTATGATAACTATTTTTTTTTAAAAAAAATCACTTCTAGGTTACACACATACTATTTTAAGCATTTTTCCCCTAAAAACAACCCATTTAAAATGTTTTCTATAATGATTTAAAAATTAGAACACGATTGTTGCTTCTTGGTCTGGTTCTGATATGTAATGTTTCCTTTTAAAAAGATGGGACTGATTCCATTTTGATCTGAGTTAAAACATTACAGCATCTCATTATGCACTTGCTGAAAATAAAGTAGCAGTTCTCAGATTTTCAAGGATTGTGAGGGAATGAGAAATCTCCCAATTTCCAAAACTGTGGTGAGCTTAAGCTGAAATGATTGAGACTGAACTGATATTTTGTATTATGTGACAAAGTGTAAATCTATTTGTCTTGAATGATCTTACTAGGACATAGCACTGTTCATACAAAGCGTTATGGAATATTACCATAGCCTACTAAAACACAGGCTTGCAATTCTTTGCAGGGGGACCCAAACCAAAATTTTAACACTGCAAAATATGGCTTTTTTTTGTTCCTGCTGCATTTCACTCACTTGAAAGTGGATAGAGAACTCAAATAATAGAATTTCAGATTACCCCAAATTATTCAAACTGACTAAGGAGACAATCCAAAGTGTTTTTAATACAGTATATATCTTGGATAGGATTAAAAGAAAAGGGGAAAAAAGACTGATCTATTTACTGTATGCCAGCCAATAGCTTGGATACATTTTAATCATGCAAGGTAATCAAATTTATTTTTGAGATTTTACTATATCTTACTCCAGCACTGACAGATCCCCCAAATACATACCTCTTAGATCATCACTGAGGTAAATCTTGTATCTCAATGAATTACAAAGAACAACACCTACAAATTTCCTGTACCACGTCCGTTTCACATATTGTTTTCCACTGCATTCTGAGTATGTAGGATCGTATCTAAAATTGAATGGGATCCAGATGGGTTCACCACCTGCAAAACAGGTTAAAATCTTGACTATGAAATATGATCATATTAACTTAAGAATAACTTACTAAATATTACTACTTGACCAGACCAGTACACAATCTACTGAAATGGGTTTACTTTGATTTGGAAGTGGTCATGCACCCATAGCGATATAAGTGGAAGTAGATTACTAAATGGTGAAAAAGCTTTTTGTTTCCTTCATTATGGCTCTCCATACCACTGCAAATTGTCTGGAAGGAGTCTGAATGAATAATAAGCCTGAATAACACATTCTACTACAGAGAGGTTCCCTGAAGTCCAAGAGCTCAGAAGGCTAAACTCTGGTCCTGGCAAACAACCCAGATTGGATCCTGCAACATTATCCTGCGACACGTATATTTGCCTTCATTCGAAGTCTGAATGGTTACACAGCAAACCACAATCTGGGCACCATGGATCAAGAAACTCTTCAGTGTGTATTCAACATTCACAACAAAATCTGGCAACCTACAATACGCTCCAAAATATTATAGGAATTATCTATCTTTCTTTTTGAAATCAACTGTTTTTATTTTACAGCCTGTGTGCTCTGACATGTCAACTTAAGCACGAATGGATTCTCCTAATTTTTAAAATTATGACAGTTTTGAAGTACAAAAGAAAACATCGAAGAACTGCCTTCTCAGCTTTAAAAATCAGGGTAATCTATGTGTGTGGGAGAGACTGCTGCCTGCATCAGTGCAGGAAATCATTAGGTTAATTTGCAGAAAATGCTTCCAATTTAAGCATCTGATCTAGTAGGCTCCCTAGCAGCTAATATAATAGCACATAAAAGTGCATTCTTGCTTACAATGGCTTTTGCTTCTAAAATATGAGCTTTTCCTATATTCTCTGCTCTCTTACACTGGTAGCAGCTGTCCCACGGCTTGAGAATTTTTAAAGGAGGGGAAACACCTACCACAGCACTATTTGGCCTTTTCAACTTGAAAAAAAGGCATAAGCCTATAGACAGACTTCAAATGACGAATAATAACATGCAAAGATAAGCCCATTGAGCTCTGAGTGAAAGTTCTACACCAAGCTTCTCACTTTTCCTAGCATTTCAGCAACCATGTTATTTGAAAAAGGAGAAAAAGGAAAGTAGAAAGAGACCTATACAATGAATCTGGATCACAACATTCCACATTCTTGTGCTCTTCATCAGCAGAGTGGTTTCTCATGAAGAGGTGCCAGTGAAATCGGCCATATACCACTACAGTTGCTGTTGTGAAGCCAACCATATGGTTTCTGTTATGCACTCAAAGCAACTTGCAAGAATTATTTGGCACTTTCTGCTTTTTAAATATTAAACATGAAAACCCAGGAACAAATTATGATTGCAAGACATAATTTTAATCCATTGTATAATAACATTGTGCTAAAAATATATTAAATGTCAAGTTAAGCAGTCACTATCTTGAATTATATAAGGAAAGATGCACTGCAATATTCTAATCTAAATCGCTTCTAGAACTATAACAAACATACAAAAGTCACTAACCTGAAATCTTGTTTACTAACTTGACAAACAGACATAGAATTCTGCTCTTCCTCTACTCCAAGAGCTGATGAACTCTTTGGAGTTTTCTGGAGTGTAGCCACTCCATCAAATTTAGATGTTATATTGGAACTATTAGTGTGACAGAAAGCAAAATGACTAATTACATAGAGAGCCAATTATACTGATAGTACTTAAATTTTAATTAGTCTAATCTAATTATAATAAACTGAATTAAACAAAGTGTAGGTCTCTTTCAGATGGCCCCATTAAAATGCTATCCACTAGTCATTTTTAAGGTAGACTAGACTAAGATGCTAGAGGTATGAATGCTAATACATTATATTATTATTATTATTATTATTATTATTATTATTATTATTATTATTATTATTATTATTATTATTATTATTATTATTCAGTAACAGAATCTTGCATCTCTGAATGTGTGCTTCCCCTCTTTCTCCCTTTATCTTTATGAGAATTAGGAAGGAACATGTCTGAGATGCTACTCAAATTATATTTCTGCCCTGGACTGAAATTCCTTTTATCTAACCATTGTCTTGTTTGCATTTTTTCCACTGGTTCCTCCAAGTTATTCCTACTGCCCATTACTGTATACATTTGGAGCAGGGATGGCGGGGGTGGAGTGGCTCTCAGAAGCCTAAGTGATCAATAGGACCTGAATGAATCCTAATTCCTGAGTGCCGTGCATCAATGAAGCATTCCAGATCAGGCTGACAGCCAATGATATATTGGGAGAAAAGAGAAAATATTACTTTGGAACAGGCTCCCTCAGATAGTGGAGGTGGATAAGACAAAGGCAACATCATGAGACACAGCAGAAAAAAAAGTGTAACTGTAGTATATTCATGCAATGGTTAGAGAACTGTGAAGAAGCTGTCCTGACTCAACACCTGCCTCAGCTCCAGGTAATGCCACTTCATTATTTCAAGGGCAAGTGTGGCTCTCAAACTAAACAAAGTTCTGCAATTATGCTGTAGTTCTTAAAGTGAGGATACTCTTCCAAACTTTGATTTCCACTGCCTGCCTGCCTGCCTTCCTTCCTTCCTTCCTTCCTTCCTTCCTTCCTTCCTTCCTTCCTTCCTTCGTCTCCTCTCCTCTCCTCTCCTCTTCATCATAGATATTAAATCACAGTTTTTAATCCATGCCACTCTCAGGAGAAAGTAACAAAGCACCAGAAAGCAAAACTGAGACTTACCTGGCGGTCTGACAATAAGAAGAGGATTATCTGAAAGGAAATAAGAAGGAAATGTTTCAATTATTTACTTTAAAATTCAGCATCTACAGTCAAAATAAGGCAACAGGTAATTTCTAAATCTTCTTGTTTATTTGTATAATTCATATCCTGCTTAATTTCATAAACTCTGAATGGCTCACATACAATATCATATAAAAATTATTTAAAGCAGTAAGTGAAATTAAAAACAGTATGACATACTTTAAAAACGTGACAAAACAGCAGCATTTTTACCACCTTTTTGCGCTGGAGAGTCATTTTTTATTTTATTTTGTGCTCCCACTCCTCTTAATATCTCTGATGAAGGAGACCTGAAGTGGTGCTATCCTTTCTAATTTCTCCACGTATTTTAAAATATACAATCATTAAACATCATCTCCTTTGACTTCTCTTCCTTGGCTTTTTCTTTTAAAGTCTCTACATCCAGTACATCCCTGTCTCCATTGCACTTACCATCTTTTACCTCTTTTTTATTGATTTTATTGTAGTTTTTTTTATTGCTATGAGCTACCCAGCCATTGAGTCAGGCAGCATACAAGTTTAATAAATTAATATGGTTTGTTGCACAGTCAGCCAGATGTTCAGAATGGATTAGGCATTTTATCCACCAGCTGAGCCTTTCCCATGGACCTGGGATTGGTAGATATTGTTTGATGGTATTAAAGGTATTGTTGCAAGATGTAAGCTGTTCTAAGTAAGCTGCGTTTTGCAAATGACTGGTGGTGACCTTATCAATGCTGATGGTGATCAAGGGGTGCTCCAGCTGTTTTGCGATTTTATTCTATTTCTGACAATGAAATTTCCATATTTGAACTTTTCACTGCCATGGATGGTAATCATATGGTACTTATTACACAGGCTCTTTATTAAAGTACTGGTATTAATATAATATACATTTACTACTAATTCAGTGAAATGATTCTTTAGTAAGTGTAAACGCTTATTTTAAAAGTCTCTTTTAACCAATCTAATCAACCTAAGTATCTGCAGGCTCCTGATGCTTTCAAGACAATTAGGGAAACAACATCACTGCTCCATGCTGCAATCTGTGCCACTTTTCATGTGCATGTGACTTCACTGTGCATATACACAAAAAGGGCAGGGCTTGCAGTACAATGATGTAATTGCTGCCTTTGTCAAGCAGACCTGTTGATTCCCTTGCAGATATAGGTGCTAATTAAGGCAGGAGTGTCAAACTGCCGGCCTGCAGACTGGCTGTGTCATGCCAAAGCCACGCCCACCCCATTGCCGGAAATGGAAAAAAAGTCACAATATGTCACGACATGTCATGTGACCTTGCGAGTTTGACGCCCCTGAATTAAGGCTTCAATTCATTTTGTCCAGGAATCAATGTGGGAGTACTCAATTGGACATTACTTTTACATCCCACACACGCAAAGATTCCTACTCTAAATCCATAAGAAGAACTATTGAGTTGATTTGTAGGCATATTTTTTGAAAGATAAGTTATGTACATGAATTCCAAGTCAGGAACTCAGGAACCTAAGGTTAGGGGGGAAAATAACCTTGGAGTTATTCAGAGTTAGTTTAAGGTGTGAACCCCACTGTATTTTGTTGTTACATTGTGCCAAATGACCTATGCCCAACCTTGCAAGTAAAAATAGCATCATGGAACATATGTCTATCACTGGACATATTTTGAAATTATTTAAAAGCCTTTGATTTCAAAGAACAGGATCAGCTTTATGAAATGAAAACAAGCTTCAACCCAGAAGGAGGAAAAATCTAAAAGAAAATTTGTTTCCCCAACTTTTTTTGCAGACACAATAGCTTCAAATTACTCAGCTGCTCAGGATTAAAAGAAAGAAAGAAAAAACTATTGTGAAGTGTCTTGCCAAGCAAGCAGCAGAAACGGAATTTCCTCTTTTCATTTTTTCATTTAATCTTTTTTCCACTATCAGGGTAAAGATATATAGGTAAACTTTTTTTTTTTTGCGCTGAGTTTGACCCCTGATGACCAAATGGAAACAGCCATGAAGTTTTCCTGAGAAGAAAACAGAACTGGTCTGCCATTCATTTTCTTTATTATCAGGATAGCAAAGACTAAATCCACATTGGGCAACCTGAGAAGCTATTAGAAAACATTGATGTTGGCTCTCTGCATAGAAAGAGCCAGACCTGAAGCACAAACTCACTCCTGTTTGGCCAGAGACAATCAGCACTTTGTCATCTTGTTTTTGTTACTTCAGTTCTTAACCAGCCCTCCCTGACTGGTACTGTCCAGATGTGCAAATTCAAATCCCAGAATCCTCAACAATAGCCATTCTGGCTGGAGATGTTTGGAAATAAATCCACACATCTGAAGAAAACTCAGGTCGGGCAAAGTTGTCTTTATTTCTTAACACTCCTCCTCCTCCTCCTCCTCCTCCTCCTCCTCCTCCTCCTCCTTTACTGTATTGTCCTTTGAACATTCCTGTTGTCCTTTGTTTTTATTCTGAAGACGTTTTAATACACATTGGATTCTGGTTGACAGTGCAGTTTAAAACTTGTTTTATATTTTAATATTATATTAAACTACCATACCAGATTCAGTGACATAGGAGATAGATGAACTTATAGGACCATAACCATATGGATTCGTTGCTTGGACCTTAAAGTAATACCTAAATCAAGGAAAGAGAGAAAACGAGCACCCAATAAAATGGCAGAATAATAACAGCTTGTGGTAATAAAATTAGACAAATTCCGAACAGGCTTTAGAAGGAATGCTGAAAAGTTCCACAAAAGATATTAAATATACCTTGGTTTTTTTAGGCACTTCTAATGATAGTTTCATCAAAAAGTTTTATTCAGTCATGAAACCATGCAAGAAACAACAGAATTTGATAATGAGCAAAGAGCAGACAGTGGTGAAACACAATAGTTGAAGTGTTTAAATATGGAGCATTATCTCAAGCACTATGTTTACTTTCTGTGAGATTGGTTGATGTAGACAGATGGAAGTCATCAAATGTTAAAAAGCCATATTAAATTCTGTGGCATGGGCACATCCATGAATTAGCCCATATTTTCCTTGGAAAATGTATCAATATCTTCCCAAAGAGTTGGGGGCAAAAGAAAAATCTGGTGAATAAAAATAGTCTGTATATAAAAGCCACCTTGTCAATTTGAGCGGCTCCAATTGCTGGCCTTATTTTAATTCTGAGCTGGAAAGATAAACTGTCTGATATCTGGTTTAAACTGAGCCCTCGGTTGTTCTATATGCACTGTTAGCTAACCAGGGCACATGCAGCCAAGATACTTTATGTGAATGAAATGGACATGGGGAAAATTAGCAAAGAAATTTAAAATGTAAACAATTAATTTCTGAGGAAAAACACCAACAATAATAATATGTTAACAAAAAGTCTTATTTCCCAGGAACATTGATTTCATGGCAAGACATGCATTGAAACTGGTGATTAACTGTAGGAAAATATATTATTCTGATAAATGCCCAGTTGACATAATATCCAAAAGCTGCCTATGCACACTTCAGATTGAATGAATTATATATTGACACTTGCCATATTCTCAAATATCCAAATGAAAGGTAGGTGCCCTTTCAAAACTCTCAGAACCCATGGAATTGAAAGGGCCATAAATTCTCATATTGAAGGAAAAGAGAAACTATTAAAGATAAACTTTGTGTTCTAGTACTGCCTTAGGCCCAAAGAAAGTTTGGGCCAGTCACTCTTTCTCAGCTCCTAGAAGATTGCAGTGGCAAATTACCTCTGAAAATCTTTCAAAAAAACCCTACAGGAACTAGTTCAGATGGTCACTAGGAGTTAACATTGATTTGAAGGCACACAGATCTTCAAAGGCACAAACTCTAAGGCACAAACTCATAATGCAATATAAGGACATTTTAATAGAACAATTTTATTGTTGGGATTCTTTAAGCTTGATTTTTATTTACAGGTGTTTCACTTCTCTAGAGGCTACTCTAGTAAGTAACCTCATTAATATAGAATTTTGCGGAAAATATTTCCATAATTTCCCAGTTGATCTTTTTAAATAACAGTCTTTGACAGAGAAAATACCACCCAAAATTGGGTGAATCCCATTGGCAACATCCCCTTCAATTTCTAATTGTTTTGCAGACAAATCTGATATGAATACAGTTCAGGTCCTAGGACTTCAGACTAGAAGTTGGGCTGAAGAGAAATAATAATAATAAAAAACTAATGTTGAAAAAGAGCTGACATCATAAATGATTCATTTTTGGTCAAAAATTACACTCAGTAATTAGAAAAAAATCTGCCATAACGAACACGGGTTTGTTAAAAACAGATCATGCCAAACCAATCTTATTTCATTCTTTGATAAGCTGACTAAACTAGTAGACCAGCAAAATGCTGTGGACGTAGCATACTTAGATTTCAATAAGGCATTTGATAAAGTAGACCATAACCTCCTGGTAAGCTAGAAAAAGGTGGAATAGACAACATTACCACCAGATGGATATGTAGCTGGCTAGCAAACTGTACTCAATGAGTAGTCCTCAATGGCACTACATCCACATGGAGAGAAGTAAGCAGTGGGGTACCACAAGGCTCCATCTTAGGCCCAGTACTCTTCCATATCTTCATAAATGACTTAGATGAGGGAATTGAAAGGGAACTCATCAAATTTGCAGATGACACTAAACTGGCAGGAGTAGCCAACACCGCTGAAGACAAACTCAGGATCCAAAAAGATCTTGACAAACTTGAACAATGGGCCCTATCCAACAAAATGAGATTCAATGTGAAGAAAAGCAAAGTCTTACATTTAGGCAGGAAAAATCAAAGGTACAAGTACAGATTAGACAAGACCTGACTTAAAAACAGTAACTGTGAGAGGGACCTTGGAGTCCTAGTGAATGATCACTTACTTGACTATGAGCCAGCAGTGTGCAACAGCAGCCAAAAAAGCTGATACAATCCTGGATTGTATAAACAAAGGCATAGGATCAAGAATACATGAAGTATTAGTACCGTTTTATAAAACCCTAGTAAGACCACAGGGACGTGGTGGCTCAGTGAGTTAGGACGCTGAGCTTGTCGATCAGAAGGTCGGCAGTTTGGCGGGTCAAATCCCAAGTGCTGCGTAACAGAGTGAGCACCTGTTACTCATCCCAGCTTCTGCCAACCTAGCAGTTCAAAAGCACGTAAAAAATGCAAGTAGAAAAATAGGGACCACTGCGGTGGGAAGGTAACAGCATTCCGTGCGCCTTTGGCATCTAATCATGCCAGCCACATGACCACGGAGACGTCCTCGGACAAGCGCTGGCTCTTCAGCTTTGAAACAGAGATGAGCACCGGCTCCTAGAGTCGGAAACGACTAGCACGCATGTGCGGGGGAAACTTTACCTTACTAGTAAGACCACACCTGGAAAACTGCAGCCAGTTTTGGTCACCATATCACAAAAAATATGTTCAGAGTCTGGTAAAAGTTCAGAGAAGACCAACTAAGATGATTAAAGGCCTGGAAACTAAAGAACGAAGAGCGGCTGCAGGACTTGGGTTTGGCTAGTCTAAAGAAAAGAAGAAATAGAGGAGACATGATAGCAGTATTCCAGTATTTGAGGGGCTGCCACAAAGAAGAGGGGGTCATGTTATTCACCAAGGCACCAGAGGGCAGAACAAGAAACAATGGTTGGAAACTGATCAAAGAGAAAAGCAACCTGGAATGAAGGAGAAACTTTCTGACAGTGAGAACAATTAACCAGTGAAACAGCTTGCCTTGAGAAATCGTGGGTGCTCCATCATTGGAGATTTTCAAGAAGAGGCTAGACAGTCATTTGTCTGATATGGTGTAGGTTCTCTTGCTTGAGCAAGGGGCTGGACTAGAAGATCTCCAAGATCTCTTCCAATTCTATTCTATTCTATTCTATTCTATTCTATTCTATTCTATTCTATTCTATTCTATTCTATTCTATTCTATTCTAGTCTAGTCTAGTCTAGTCTAGTCTAGTCTAGTCTAGTCTAGTCTAGTCTAGTCTAATCTAGTCAAAGATAAATCAAGTAATTAATTGAATTGCACACAGTATTATAATTCCTATTTGGTTTTGGACTTGATTACTACTTCTGAAATTCATTAATGGTGATTCATTAATTCATTAATTCATTAATCACCAGAGTTCCAATATGATGGAAAGCAAAAACAAATTCCTTAATTTTAATTGAAGAAAATATTAAAATATATTATTTGATCCACAGATCTGGTTTAATTATTTAAAACCTATTATGTGGTCTATTTTCCAAAAAGAAAAAATACAGATCAGCTTAGACATGATATTCCTTGTCTTCCAATACTGTAAAAGGATAGCAAATAAAAATTAATTAAGAAAGAATCATAGCAGAATAAGAAAACTCTAAGGAGTATTTAAAATTGAGTTTTACCCAAAATCTGAATATGTAAAGCAGCATTCAGTCGCAATTGCAAAATTGCAAATTGGGGGGGGGATCCTAGTTACAAGAAAGCAACTGATTTTGTTTAAGAAGGGCAACTTTTTAAAATAATAAAATATTTCAGTTTATAGATGCTCTGGATAGCTGAGACAACCCTATCTATTTTAAAAGTAAATTATATTAAAAATGAAACCATACTCTTCCTTTCAGAGAAATAAATACAGTATAAACACTATGGCAAAGTATTTTAAGCTTGATAGATTAAGCAATTTGCAACATAGTTCGAGATTTAGCACAATCCATCATGATTCTGAGTTCCAAATTTTTTAGCCAACCTTGGCTGATCCTTGGTTAAACAGGATTGGCCCTGATTAGAAGTTGGATGGAGGAATGCCTGGGAATTCCAGAGCTTCTGACTAGACTGGAAAGTTGGAAAAACACAGCAAATTACTGGTGTAACCCTGCCACGAACGTCGGCGGGAAAGAGTAATCAGGAATTAAGCTCAACGTGAGAGGGTGTTTATGCTTCTACTTAAGTGTCTAGAGATTATTTTTACATGTTGCTAAGTGTGAATAAGAAGGTACAGAGGATAATAATAAGCAAGAAGAAGAAGAAAATCTTAACTCTTGTATTGCATTAAAACAATGGTGTGTCAGTAATCTATTTCTGACTATATTAAAATTTATACTAAATGAATGACTGTACAGAGTAAAATACTTTAGCCAGGTATCCAGCAAGCAACAGTCTAAAACTCAATTGAACAAGTAGGCATAAGATCCTTCAATCAGGAACCACAACAAAGTGGGAGGACCACACTTCATGCACACTCAGTTTCTGTGAATCAGAGTTTCCTCACAATCTGCACATAACCATGAACACATGGATTGAAGCTAGCTTAAACTCCCAGTTCAGGTTGCTAAATTGCAGAAATTTTACAGTGGTTGAAGGGCAATTTTAAAGTCACAAGACAAGGGGCTATGTTTGCCTGGGAGAAACACTGCACCGGTGGTGCAGATGATAAGTTAGCTGTCAAAGAAAAGGCAAAGGCTTCAATCCGATCCTGAAATTCTGTTTCCCTATTATACAATCTAGAGTGGGAGCATCTTGGTTAACAAATATAAGCAACTGAGCAGAATGACTTGAGTGCAAATGAGTTCTTGGTGCTTTCTGAGCTTGGTTGAACCAAGCTCAGAGAGCACCAAGGGCCCCTCATTTCATGTCTGAGCTACACATTTTCTCTTTCATTGGTATTAATGAGTTCCTCATATGCTAGTGTCACTGCCACATTTTTTAATATGTATTGTGATTCCGGATCGTTCCCCAGATTCTGAAAGGTGAACATCTTTGCCTACAACAGGGGTGCCAAACTGCCAGCCCGTGGGCCGGTTTTATCATTCTGAAGCTGCCCCCACCCTACTGCCGGCAATGCAAAAAGAGTCGTGATACGTCGTGACACGTCACATGACATGGCAAGTTTGACACCTGTGGCCTACAACGTCCCCCCACAATTGGGTATTGTTAAGACTCAGATGCTTGGCTTTATTCTCAGCAGTGTGGGTACAAAAACGATTGTGCCCAAGAAGGAGCAGAGGGAAAATGCTTAACAGCTACAAAATGCTCCAATGAAAGTCTATGGAGATTCTCAATCATCCAGATCATGGTAGTCCCAAAAGTGCTCTTCAAAAGGCAACTGGATTTTCTTTCCAGTTGCCTTTTGAAATGCACCCTTCGTCTCCAATGAAAGACTCCCAAGTGGAGAATACTGGCGCTGAGTGGAAGAGAGGACACAAGCAGTGGTATTCGTAACAAGCCATAATGATATCACAATGACAACGTACAAAGTGACATCACTTACATTATGACATCATAGTCCTTGATGCAAGTACATTTGAAGGGGAGGCAAAAATCAAGTTTAAGTTAACTTTCCACACTGAAATTTTTTGAGTCTGCCTAAATCTTTGTGCTCATCAGAGATTCTGTACACTGTTGTTCCTACTCATCTGGGTAAATTATTTAGGAGTACAAAGCAAACACACGATATTTTCAGTTCCTCCTCTCCCAAACATCTACTGCTGCATTTGCCTGCAACTTTGATAACTTGTGAAAGGATACAGGAGGAGATTAAGTAGCAAATGAAAGAGTTGGTACAAATCCAAGATAGACTTGGTGGCTGAGTTGGATTCATAACAGTTATGGGATTTCTGAAAGTCTACTCCGTTCCTGACTTCAAATGGTTAAGACATGATTTTCTGCACTGCAGGATGGGTGTGGTATGTGTGTGTTAGATATGATGATTTCCAAGACACCTTTCAACTGTAAATATGTTTCTATATCCATTTCCATCCCCACCTCTCCAAATCATGTCTTTTGGAATAATACCTTGTATTTGGCTTCAAGTTTTCAATGGGTAAATTAGTGCTTGCTGCACTCTTGGTTGACCATTTGTTCCTAATGACATCTTCATAGGATGCGCTGTAAACTAAATAACCTGTCAAGAAAAAGATGACATGGATGTGTTAGACCCCAGTGTACTTCAGTAGCCTAATACATCATGCACCATCATATGTTCAAAGCTGGAGAGAATTCCTTTCTGCCAAGAAGAGATGGCAGCAAAGCTAGGTGGGGAACAGGGTGCAATCAACATCATGCAAGTAGGCATTAGCTATCTATGTGCATTAACTATGCCCATGTCCAATAAAGATGTAGAACATTTTGGATTCTACCAGAAAAAAATGCTTCAAAATGTGCATCATTAAAGCAATCGGACCTTTCCCCAAGATTATATGGCTCCTATAAACCTTTGAAAAATCCTAATGTCCACATTCCTAATATCACTTTCTCTCAGCCCCCAGAAGAAGGCAATAGCAAACCACTCCTAAAGTTCTTCCCAAGAAGACTCAAGGACTAGTCCGGGCAGTTGCTAAGGAGTCAAGACTGACTTGATGGTGTCAATAAATAAATCTGTATTAGTGGAAGAAGAAAATAATAGCCTATATATAAGTGATCTTAGGCTTCTAAGGGTATTGAATCCTTCAACACTGTAATTTCCTATCTCTTTAGCAGCTTCTGGACTTTCCCATCAAGTAAAATGGTTTCTGAATCCAGAAAACAAATTAGCAGTTTTTATGAAAGCAAAATGTAGAACACATACAAGACTGCCAATGTATCCTCAAATGAGAGCCTTTTCCAAGTACTATCACACGTTGAGGTCTGATGTATATTTATAAGAGGCAGGGACTTTTCATGGTGGTACCCTAACTTTGAAAAAGCCTCTCAATGAATAGATCAATCAATAAAGCCTCTCAAAAACAATATATATAAAGTAGAGAGACTGATCCTCACGTTATAATTTTTTATTTGCATGTCAAGGCATGTTTTATTTATTTAGTCACCTTAAAAAGAGATTAGCTCTGTAATTTAGGCCAAAATTTATTTTGCATTGGAAAGAAACCTGGAATATGACTCAATGAAAGACATCAGGGAATTTATTGCAAAATAAAATGTAGACAAGAAATGGAAAAAAAAAGTTCTGTTCAATTCAGCCTCTATGGCCAGTCCAACCTTTGCAACAAGCATTAGTGTACCTGTTACCAGATCTCCATGGGTAGGTGCAGCCCAGTCAACAATCACAAAAGAATGGCAGCCTTCCACAGCTACTATGGTGATGTTGTGTGGAGTCTTCGGAGGTTGCATCCCTGTATTCTTTAAGTTCTTGGGAACAAGTTCATCCAGGCTCTCTACTTGGAAGTGATCCAGTGCCTCTGTCAAAGAACATGGAGCTGCTGGGTCTTTGTTTAGATAAGTCACATAAGGAGCTGGAAGAAATCACAAAGGGAGACCGCTGAGTTTAAAAATTTGTGGTGGTGGTGGATTAGTAAAAAGAACACTCAGTTTTGACATTCAGACAAGTTTCCAAGACTAATTGAAAGTGCAAATTGGTTAAAATATGCATTAAAAAGGACAGCTCCTGAGCTTAGGAATTATCTACTTTCCTACCTTTGCTAACTTTGTAAACTGGAAAGAAGATTTATTTTAAGTCTACAAAAAGAAAGAAACAGAAATTTAAGGGGATTTATTTAAGAGATGCACAAAAAAGGGCTTAGGCACTGCACATATTTGTAGCAATGAATGAAGCGGGCAAGTTTCTGTAAGTTTAGAAAAATGAGCCCTGAAAACATATTGCATATATAAAGGAATGTTTGTTTGTTTTTAAAACTACAAATTATGAAAAAATACCTATTAATATGTACGGATGATGTTATCTAGTTTGAATAATGAAATGCTTGCAAGAAAACAACCCAGTTCAGAGAGCACCAAGGATCCCTCACACCAGGGGTCTTCAAACTTGGCCCTTTTATGACTTGTGGACTTCAACTCCCAGAATACCTCAGCCAGCATGCCTGGCTGAGGAATTCTGGGAGTTGAAGTCCACAAGTCATAAAAGAGTCAAGTTTGAAGACCTCTGCCTCATACCTATTACAATGCCTGTACAGCAAACAAAGGGATTTACAAAGCTCTCTATATTAAACAAAGTTGCAAGCAACTACAAGGTTGGATTTTTTTTTTAAAAAAAGCATTAGAATATACTACACACACACACACACACACCAATTTTTAAAAAGCATCAGAATATAAACTTTATATACCATTTAGGTTTCTCTTTCAGCAGCTATACCATCCTTAGAAGGAAGTTTAGGAAATAAGTAGGGTCTTACTGTTTACATTTTTAAGTAGTAGTAAGGCTGCTATTTGCATATGTCTCACAGCAACAATTCTGCCTCTTAAAAGTTTAGGATTTGGTCACTTATTTGTTAAATTTATATGCTGCCCATCTCACTATCCAAATGATTCTGGGTAGTTTATAATGACATAAAAACGTAACTATAAAAGCATTAACGACAATTAAATAATTGTTAAAAGCCAAGAGAATGGTTGTGATTATGATAGTCTCAACTAGGGATCACTATATTTTCAAACATGTGCTTAGAATCTGAGTACTTAAGGGTTAACCATAATGCTCAGAATACTGCAGAGAAGGTACACTATGGACTTGAACCAATTTTATGGTTATTTTTTCTCTCTGTAGCTACAGCTGAGATGCGAAATGATTAAATGATTTCTGATTGGCTGCATCACACATAAGAAACACATGAGATTTCAATTGTACTTTCATGGCTGCAAATCTTGACTTATCTTTTTAACCATACCTTGCAAACAGCCTTAAACAGCAACCTACAAAAATAACGAAGATAAATAAATAGCAGCACTTAGCAAGTAGGCAAGAATGCCAGTTTGGTTTCTTCCTGAGATACAAAGTACACCTTCCAAGTTCTATGAAGAATATTGCTACCCCAGCTCAATTTATCACTTTTGTATTTTATACCAGTAAGAAGGGTTCAGGCAAACAGATCTTGTAAATTAATGGGCGTACATATTATCTCAAAAGGTCAGGTTGAGGTTGAAAAATCTCTTTGCACTAGTCAGTGGAAATATTTATTCTGTTACAGTTTACAGTTCTGGTTAGAACAATTTTTCCCTTTCTCCTCATGAATGCGACAAAATGTTTATAAGAAAAAAATGTCTGTTAATCTCGTTAGATTTGGTCATTCTGGAAGAATTATTTCCAAGTGTACATTTATTTTTAAGCGAGATGATTGCTTTTTGTTCCCAAATGACCTGATCTCGTTGGTGAGAGAAAAGGAAGACTTCTTGACAGCTTGATAGACATACCTAGTCAAAGGCTTGATTGAAACCAAAGCAAAAAGTAGTTCCTTCAAAGGAACAAACTGATTCAAATTCACCACCTAAAAACCAACTTTAGAAGCACTTTTTTCCCTTTTAAAAACAGCTTTATCTGGGACAAACTTTACATGCAGTTTCATATCCTGTTATATAAACTGGATTTTAAAAATGAAAGTAATTCTATCAGCTCTCTCTCTCTCTGTGTGTGTGTGTGTGTTGTGTGTTTGTGTGTGAAAGAGACAGCGAGACTGTTAATAAATGGTGTCATAAGAAAGGAAATTCAGCTGTTTCCTCTCTTGGTGCAAACCTTTTTAAAAAATCTGTTTTTGAAGAGAACATTTGCTTTGAGAGAAATCTCCCTACTTGGCATTGAACTGCAAAGGATCACCTTCTGAGATAATAAACTTTGGATATCGTTCTTCTTTTCCTTTTCACATGATGCAATTTTTAATCCAGAAGTACAGCATTTTTCTATTATTTTTCAAAAATACAAGTTTAGATTTGTTTTGTTCATAGATGCAAGATAGACATTCAAGGGGTGTGCCATTTATACCATTATAAAGAACTTTAAAAAACAATTAGGCATCACAGCATAAAACAAAACCAAAGGCTTGCAAGTACACTGAGGAGCAGAACGTCCATCATTTCATAACTGTCCTTCCAGTCTCTCTTTGTTATGCACAAAGGTTTGCATTCATGAAAAAACAAACAAAACCTGAAGAAATGGTATTTACTTTGACCACTCTTCTCAAATTAGGTTTAGAGTTAAACTGTGGAGCAGCAGCAACATAGTACATAATGTTAAAATCACAAGTTCATATTGTGTGAAGTCAGCCCCCTCCCCCACCCCGAGAAAGAAATATTTTGGGGAATATTAAAAAGGCAGAAACTTCTCCCTCCCCCTCAGCAGAAACCAGGTCTGTAGAAATGCAAATTCAACAATCCTTTCAGAAAGGTTGGAGGCTGGAAGCTAGAAGCTGATGAGATTAGAAAGACAAAGATCCCTGGAATCAACGATCCCTCACCCAAGAAATCCAATACAGGAAGTAAGCCATCAGCCACAGCCCCAGAGAAGCAGGAATGACCTTTGGGACATAATAGGATTAACCCACCACCATCAGAATACCAGAAAGGCACACTGAAGCTCAGGTCAAAGTTCATGCCACAGGAACAGGAAACAACCTCAAAAGCCCAAGAAGGTATAAAAACCCACCACTCCCAGCAACGTGTGGTCAGTTTTTCTCAGAGCCCTCTGTCTGGCTCTGTTCTTCAATAAATTACGACCTTCTTTCTAAAACAGTCTCCATTTTGTTTATTCCCGGCTTGGACTGGACCCTGATGAAATTTTTTCTTTCAGCAATATGAAGCTGAATCTTCTTCAAAAGAAGGGAAATGAATTGCCAGATGAAAGACACCTACTGGACTGGAAGAAGTATTCATACATTTCTTCCTATATAGGCCAATGTCTACATTGGAACAAGATACTGCATTTACTGTATAATTTCCATATTTTCACGAGGTTGATGAATACTGTACAGATTTTGAGAAAATATTCGTCTCTTTGCCAATTCCAGGGGGAAAATACCTTTTAACATTTACCACAGAATATGCTTAATTCTTAGAAGGAGCAGACTCAATTTTTCTCCTCCAAGCAATTCCAAAGAGTATCAGAATTGGGAATACTATGTTGTCAAGATCAGAATGAAAATCAGAATAATTTCTTTACAACAAAAGGCAACGGTGTTTGAATTACTTAGTTTTGGGGGGGAAAATCTGTGTAAAAAGGGACAGAATTGATTAAAAGCCAACAAACTTTGACAGGCCTTTTCCATTTCAAACCTTATGTGGGAAAAGATTGCAAGTGCTTTTCATGTCCTTTCGAGCAAGATCATATACATTTCAAAAGAAAATGCACAAAGCCAGAAAAGTCTCATAAGATTTTGTCAGTCCTGTAAAGTCAGCATTCTACTGCAAGGTGTTAGATTTCGTAATCTAATTATAAAAATAATAATTATACAAATTATAAAATTATTAAAAATTATAAAACTCACACACAATTTCATAACTTTGTAAGAATTCAGAATTTTACAGTTTTACTTTATTTTATTTTATGTGCAGGGAGGGAGAATTTCTATAGGGAGAAGGATCCAGCAAAAGTCCTGATGCCCATAGACACACCAAGCTGGTCCTTGTGAAAGAGGTTTAAAATATGAATTTATTACTTTATCAGTGGTGTAGATGTCAACGCTGCTAACATCGGATGTTCTTGCTTTGAAACACTGGAGATGCAGCCATTTTCCTTCTTATGTTTTACTCTTAGAATTAGCGTTAGAATTAAATGATACTGGGGGTGGGGAGGAGGAGGAATGTGCATGGGAGTTTAGTTAGACATAACAATACTGTAGTAGTGTGAGAACCAAGGTTTGTGAAATAAGAGATGACAAGGAATGGCAGGTTGGAGAACTGGAGGGAAAGCCTGCATTTCAAACTAATTGGGCAATGTGATTTATGACTATTAATTAGAGGAGGGAATTGTGCTTTGATACTACGTGCTCAGGGGAGGGGAATTCAAATTTTGGCTTTGCCTGTGTACGTGCCGATGCTATGTTTCTCGAATAAAGATTCTTTAAGGTAAACAATGCCTCGAAGTTCTTTGAAGAGTTTCATCTGTCGGAACCATGACAGTAGTGTAGTGTATTTTTTATTTCCTCTATCTGACTATGATTCTTATTATGATCTCATGAAGCAAATGGTTCTCAGGTGATGTGCACAGGGCATGTTTGCCATTAACAAAATAATCTTGCTGACAGGACTGACAGTCTAGTTAGCTTCAGAAGCCCTTATCAGAGGATTGGTAATCTTTGTTCTTTTAACAGCAGTTTCAGACTTACCAGTAAATCGTTTCTTTCCAGCAGAATCATATTCTGATAAAGGATCTGTGCCCGTGACACTAAACTCTGGAAAGATGTTTTCAGGCAGTGATTCAGTGGTGGTGGTAGCGGTGGTGGTGTATGGTGGCAAAGTAGTTTCCAAAAACTCATAATCTAGACAAAAGAATAGAAAATGTGATGCATTTGTTTAAAGAGTGCCCAGGTTTGGTCATAGGCCGCTGAAGAAGCAGAAAAGTTATTTGGTCTATACTTCTATTGAAGAAGTCTACATAGCATCTCTGACCATTCAATCTCTTGTTTGAAGATCTTTAGTAAAGGAGAATTCATGACTTTATGTGCAGTCTGTTCCACTGTCAACTTCCACCATCAGGAGTTCCCCCTCTTTTTTTTCTTTACTTTTAACTTTTAACTCACTGGTTCCAATTCTGTCCTTTGAGGTAACAGAGAACAATCTACTTGCTTTTCTGCAATCATATTTCCCCTGCATCCTTTAATTGTTTCTTGGATACCAGAGCTTTCTGGAACTGTCACCATCCTGGTAAATGAGATTCAAGGTACTAGTAATGGTGTTTAAAGCCCTACATGGCAGGGGTCCGGAGTACCTCAGGGAACACCTGCTGCCGGCATCAACTTCCCTGCGCCCTGTGCGTTCCCACAGAGAGGGTCTCTTCAGGGTGCCACCGATCAGAGAATGTCAATTGGTGGCCCCCAGGGGGAGATCCTTCTCTGTGGGCGCTCCGGAACTATGGAATCAGTTACCGGTAGAGCTCCGGATGGCGCCCGATCTTCGCTCCTTTCGCTGCAATCTGAAGACGTTTTTGTTTGAACAAGCCGGCCTGGCCTGATGAGGGATTGGTGGGGTTCTTATTTTTGTATTTTTATTGTTGTATTTTTTGGGTTTTTATAAATGTAGGGTATTAATTGTTTTAATGGGCAACTATTTAATCTTCTTTTAATATTTGTAACTTTGTATTTTATTCTTGCCCTGTGCACCGCCCTGAGTCCTTCGGGAGAAGGGCGGTATAGAAATATTAATAAAATAAATAAAATAAAATAAATAAATTTGTTTTGTTTTTTTTAACTGTAGGGTTGCATAAGATTTTGTAATAAATGGACATTCTTCTAAAATTTACAGTGTAGCACTGGAAAGAATTTCTTGCTTGGGCAAGATGTTTTCTTGAACAAATCGTCATGTTTCAGCGTAGTTTCTCATGATGTGACTAGGAATGTTGATTAGTGACTAGAAAAGACCCAAGGCCAATATACAGGTACATGCTATGACCAACTAGGTCAGGGGTTTCAAACTCAATTTCATTGAGGGCCGCATCAGCACTGCGGTTGCCCTCAAGGGGCCGGGTGGGTGTGTCCAGGGTGGGCGTGGCCTACTGGGTGGGCATGGCTAGAGTGCGTATGGCCTACTGGGTGGGCGTGGCCAGCTCTACATCGTTGGCATCAAGGGTGCCTATGGGGGCCTGGGCAGGAGTGGGACAGATCTGAGGGTCTCTGGCAGAAGGAGGGTCTCTGGGCCAGGGCCAAGGCAGTGGGGGCCGTTCCCTCACTGTTTCCAGGATGACTTCGCGGGCCACATGAAACCCCTTCGTGGGCCGGATCCGGCCCCCGGGCCTTGTGTTTGACATGTCTGAACTAGGTCGTTTATCTTGGTAAACAATAATTGGAAGGAGATGGGCCTGGTTATAAAATCTACAAGAGATACACAGTACACATTAAGTCATCAGTGTTACCTTGCTAATTATATTGGGCTTGGGCCTTATATAGCACTAGAGCTGATGATAAAACTAAGATGGTGTTACCAGCACATACAGATCTTTCCTAATAGAATATGTTCACTGTTAGAGCCCTAGATAAACACTAATATGGTCACGGAACTCTTCTTGCATCTTGGGTTTACTACTCTAAGTTAACATACACATAAAGAATAATGGAGTTGGATAGCCCAACCCCCTGCTTGAGTAGGAGACCTTATACCAATCTCTTCTTTAAAATCTCCACTGATGGAGCACCTACAACTTCTAGAGGCAAAACATCTCCATTCTGGAATGCTCTGCCCTTGAAAATATGAGTAACTTTCTATACATATTGTAGATCACTGCTGAAAACTCCTTCTTTACCCAAATCTTCCTGGGTGAAGGTTCAAGAGGTGGTTTCTGTTTTGTTTTCCTGCCACCTTTTTTTTAAAAAAATAAATATGTTGTTTTTATAGTACTTTTAAACATGTTTATATTATTGCATTTTAATTGCTACATTGTAAACTCCTTTGAGCGGGGGAAGTGATATATAAATAAATTATGGCATTGAAGTCCAAAGCATACCGTACAGAGTGCTTTTTTTGTAAAAGAAAAAGGTGCCGGAACTCACACGTCATACAACCCACCTTGCCTACCCTACAAGGTTCCATCCAAAAAAGGTGCCGGAACTCTGTTCTGAGCGTTCTATGACAAAAAAAGCCCTGACCGTACATATCCAGAACTCCAAGTGGACCGATAGTTAATAATTGGAGAGAAGCTTGCAATGACATAGGGAAACCCATCAAGTGTAATTGGCCAAAGGTCCCATAAAATATGGAGATGGACTTGCACCATGGATTGCCTTTTCACATGTGTTCAGCAACTAAAACAGTCGCAGGAGGACTTCTAGCTATGTGTGCCTGCAAGTTGGACAGAGTTCTTGGCATTGCACAACGATTGTGGTGGGTGAGCTGGGATTCCTCTTGGGTGTCCAGCTGTTGCTTAATTTACAGTGATTTGTTTTATGGACAACTTCACTCATATAAGATGGTTTGTGTCTTCTGCTTGGAATGTTTACTTAGAGAGCTTTAAATGTCTTGCTTGAATGACCCAAGGAATAAAACAAACACAACAAAAAGTGTCCTTGGCCAATCTGATAGCCACTGGTGAAGGAAAGCAGCATTGTTGTATTTTTCCAGAAGGCACAACCTCTGGAAAAACAAGACACAGAAATATGAACAATATTATTAATTCCAGGAGCAAAACAGATCACTCGGATATTTGATCTTGATTATTTGTACCTGTTTTGCCTTTTGTTATGTAAAAAAAAAAGCTCCATGTCAATTTTAATGACAAAAATCCATTTAAGCCAAGATTAAAAAAACTCCTTCTGGCATACAATTAGTATTTACTTATTTTCTCCTTTAAGTTAATGGCATTATCCAAGCTTAATATAAAAGTGAGCATGAATAAAAATTAGATATAAGAAAGCAATTAATGAGGTAACCCTTAATCAGTATCCCCCTCCAGCTATTAAAATCTGCTTATACCATCCTCTTTCTACATGGATGGAAAGATTGCCATTTAAAACTTTGTTTAAACACACATCTCTGTCTGTCAAGTGTATGTTTATGTAGAAAGTCATGCTGCCTGCAGACCTGCTAATTTTTATTTGGCCTGGAGACACTAAACTCAGAATTTGGAAGTCAGTGTTCCTGTTTAGACATATTTAGATTGGAATTCTGTCTAGGCTACCAGTGCGTTCTTAGAAACTCATTATATCTTTCTGGAAATGCATTTCTAGAAGCAAACATGAAAGGTAAAACCCATTTTGGAAAAGGATTTTTCAAGTACCTTCATCATAAACCACATACGATTCTGTAGTCCCTGCTATATCTGCATCAAACCCTGAGAATACATCTATGGAAAAAAGAATACATTCAAACAGTGAAACAATTCCTATTCATTCAATGGCTATTGATTATCCCTATCTAAAGCCAATGGCTTCTATTGTAATGTACCGATCAAACAACAAATTGATTTCTATGCTGAACTGCTTTGGAAATATAAAGAGCAAGGTGGAATTTGTGGAGAAATTCAGGTGCATTATTTTGCCAAAATATCACCTTCCATCTAACTAGCTGCCAATATGGTAGTGAAAAGTTGGGCGTGGAGGAGATATTTTGTTTATATTTCGTTGAATTTTCCCCTCACTGCAACATATCTGTTTTCCCATAGAAATCAGCATTAGCTACTCACTTATATATTAATAAATAGAGGAATGAAAGGATATTCCATGAATAATTATTGACCATTAAGAAGCACCTCCAGCTCCTGCCTTTTTGCATTCTCTCTATCAGAATGAAAGTTTACATTTTTTTGCATAGTTAAACATATTTAACAGCAATCTATTTCAAAACATTAAGTTATAAATATTGATCTGTAAGCAGCACAATGAGACAAAAGATGGCAGTTATAGATCTAGAAACACATATCATGTCTGTCTGGGGGTTACTATATTACACTTTTAAAGGTCTATATAAGATATTCATTGCCACCCAAACGATAGTCAACTGCTAGAAAAAAATTCACATGAATCAGAATCATTGTTAAGCCAGTCTTCTTCAGTTTGATATTTTCCAATGTGTTGGCTAAGACCAATGAGCATACTGGCAAAGGATGATGGGAAATGTTGTCCAACATCTCTGGAAGATTTTACAACATGGAAGCTGGTAAATCCAAACTAGTCCACTTCGATTATTCAACATCAGTTGCAACACAACCTGAACAATTTCCTCATTTCTAAGCCTAAGCACTGCCACTTCATCTCGGGCGACTTTCAGACTTAAGAAGAAAAATACAATTTTATAGGAGCCATGCCAAAGCAAACCCTGGGAAGGGCAAAACAAAATTGAGCATTCATTTTTCCATAGCTGAGTTGCCAGTAATTCTTCTTTGACATATATTACCCACTTCCTTCCTTCCTTCCTTCCCAGATCTCTCCATAGACTGAACTCAACATGTATAAAGGATCAAAAAGGATAATCTAACCAGAAAAGGTAATCCACAGTCTTCGTGAATTCTGAGTGTAGCTAGTTTGAGCGAATGCTTGCTTTACTAAACTTTTTTAAAAAAAGAAAAAAGAATGCAGCCTAGAAATACTGGTTCCTTAATAAGCTCATAACTGTTCATGTTTACGGGCCTCTATTTTCCAGTAACATGATAGCAGCAGTTGTAAAAGTGGCTTTTAATGTTGACTATAGTTCTTCAAAGATGTTGAACCATCTGGGATTTCACTGCTGCATCACTTGGACTTCCCAAATGTTCCTTGTCTGTGGAACACAACCGTCTCTGCTAAACTCATTTTTATAAAACCCTAAGGAGAAAATTGGACCAAAGGATTTTAGCAAAACCCACAGCAGCATTCTTTTCACACCGCATTTCCCTGAGTCCATTTGGAAGCTGTCAATTGATCGGATTCCTGAGAAATGACAAAGTGTTTGACCCAAGATGCCGCTGCATTTTTCCATCCTAAGAGAACTTTCTGGAAGATTCTGTTGATTGCATTTGGCAGGACTGTGGTAAAGCTGTTATCTATCCTCCAACACCACACAGGGATAGATAACATTTTTGCAACACATTGGCCACTGCTTCAGTCATCTAGCCGGTGTTCAGAAAATGCTTATCATATTCAACGAGAGCTGTCCAGGGACACCTCAGGTGCTCAATCAGTCCATAGCAAAAATAGCTCACTTAACATCTGGCCTGTTGGCATATCCATCTGAATGGCTTGCAAACCCAAAGTTCTTGAAATCCTGGTCTTTTGAACAGAGTCAGGTTTTGTATATTCCAGACTGGTTCTTGTACTGCTGTGCTTTCAAACATGAATGACAGTATGTAAAGAGCAACGTTAAGGCCGTTGGAGAAGTGGTAGCTGGAAAGATGAGAGACAGAGAGATTGCATTTCAAAATATGATGTAGGCAGGTCTCCTCTGCATATGTATCACCAAAACAAACTTCTCTGCATGCATACACATTAATTTTTATTACAGAGAGAATTCCACTGACATCTGTGCTCTCATTTATTCTCTCTGCATCTATAATTCAGAAAACCCTCCTTTTCTTAGACTGTTTCTTAATTTAGAATACGTATGTACTGCCCAATCCTATGTTTTAACCTATGAGTCATGAATTGTTCAAGTGCACTACATTGACTTTTTCAGTTCCAATATCAGTAATAAGACTTTGTGCACCATTCCTTATCATTACTGTACTGCTGTTGTTGACATATATTCAACTTTTCTTCTAAGAATTCTAAGAATCCAAGACAATCAACATAGTAGAGTCCTCTTAGGTCACTGGCAGCTTAAGCTGACATGCACATCATCACATAATCAGATAAAAGCTGCCACTATAGACTTCTGTCAGGACAGCTGAGGGAAATAGATGAATTGCAGCATACACATCATGCCCATGTTGCCATTCCCCTCTACCCACCTTGTTCTCCCTTCTATTTGAGCCACTGTAACATGTCATAAAATATAAAATATGCTCTAGAGATCAACAACACAATACCCGCAGCAGATAAGTAGAAAGACAGATAGATAGATTGCAGGATCAAAACTGGGTTGGTCACTGGACCAGAGATGACCGGCCCAGATTGGATCCTGCAACATTATCCTGGGACACATATATTTGCTTTCATTTGTGACAAGATAGATATTGATACATAGGTGCAAAATAACATGAGAGAACTAAATCTGTGGGTTCTTTATAGCCATAATTTTCTAAAAATGACTTTTAATTATTGTTTACACTCATAACATCATGATGGCTTAAAAATTCTGTTCTTTGTCATGGTGGAGCAGTGGGCTAATGCCTCCTTAAGTAACACCAGCTGCCTGCAATTAGTGCAGGTTCGAGTCCCACCAGGCTCAAGGTTGACTCAGCCTTCCATCCTTCCGAGGTAGGTAAAATGAGGACCCAGATTGTTGGGGGCAATTAAGCTGACTTTGTAATAATGCCGCTTGGGGGAGGTGTGAAAGCCCTAATAAGCAGGCTTATACATAGAATAAAGGCTACTGCTAAGTTTGTAAGCTGCCCTGAGTCTTCGGAGAAGGGCGGGATATAAATGGAATTAAATTAAAATAAATAAAATAAACACTGGAAATCTCTACCAACAGCCTTTCATAAGAGCAAGCACATAACTTTTCAGAAAATGGCATTTGTTGTTTTTTTTAAAAAAACAGATACGCACATGGGTTTGTGTTCTCTCTATTGAAAAACACCGTTTGAAATGATGATGTTTTCTAAGAGTTAAAGAATTATTTGTGGCTTGCCATTTTTTTTAAACTTTTACTAAATGTAAGTAATCCGTTCATTATTTTACCTTAGGCACCTACAGTAGTGGCCAAAATTGTGGAAACCTTTTGGGAAAAGTGTACAGTAGAAATGTCAATTTTGGTTAAGTTTCCACCAAGTTTTCTTCTAATTTCTTTATAACTGTAGCCTTGTTCACTTAATAATGCTATTTTACATCACTTTCTGGGCAACCAGTCAACTCTTTGCACCATTACTTTAATTTTATTACGTTTTACAAGCTCACTAAATGAAAGAACATAAAAAAACCCAACCAACTTGATAGCATAACACCTAACACACTGACAAATGTCCTCCTCTCAGCTTCAATACATGACATCAATAACTGAATTCTACTATGATCTGATTGGCTAATTGCCAAAAGAAGATGACACCTGATTGGCTCTCGAAACACTCATGCTCATTGGCTACAATCAGATGAAGGAAAGCTACCTGATATCAACCTAAGCAAGTTGTGCTTCCTTTTTCTGGTTATTTGGCTATAATCTTTCATAGAATACAGTACAGATACTTGAACAAACTTTGTTGCATTACATTCTTGATTAAATTATCTTTCCATTGATATATAATTTTATGGTACTACTCCAAAAAAGTGGTGCTATTAGCCATCAAACCTCAAAAATACACTTTTCCCAAACGGTTTTCCCAATTTTGGCCACTACTGTAGTTAGCTTTAGAAAAGCTATCACCAAATTAGTTCTTCCCAGATGTGTTGATCTATGGCCACACATGTGGAAATTATAGGAATTGTAGACCAGCATATTTTGAAGGCACCAGGCTGGGAAAGCTGAATTAGCACTTTCTTCCTATGATCATTACTGCTATAATGCCCTTTTAATAATGGCTTTTCTTTGTTTCTGTTGCATAACTTAGCAGAGCAAATTACATACTCATAATTTAAATAGTGTTGCATGAGAGAGGACTGCTTAATGTTGCATATAGGATTGGTAGGCAACTTTTAAAACAATTTGCAGTGCAACACAGCTTCCATAAACAGCAAAGTTCATGGCAGATGTTGCTGATATCCAGTTTCTAGTAAACCTTATCACAGATCATACTGGGTAGGTTGTTAGGAGTTGCAATTAACTCCACAGTGGTACTAAAAACCAATAGTGGTACTAAAAACCAATAAGTAATGCTTATTCAGGAAAAAAATAAAACATGCAAAACATGCTGACTTACCTAATACCATTTTGGAGATAAGAAAACTTTGGCCATCTCTTGCTTTCACTTTGCAATTTTGGTTTATCCTTCAAAATCATTGTCAATTGTTTGGTCCTTTGACTCTAGTTTCTTCTGGGTTGCCTTTAAAGGATTCCAGATCCCACACTTAGAGGCAATTTTTGTAGGTGAGGTCTGGAAATAGTTTATCACCCTGCTAAATGTAAGTAACCATTTCATGATGTTACATTTATTTACTCATAGCATTTACTTATTTATCACTTTTTCCCCTCTACAGCACTTACAATATATGCCACTCCAATAAAACAATCTGGGCATTTCACATATCAAATACTAACACAATCAGTAAAACCAACCGATTAAATCATCCATAAATAAATGGCAGCTGGCCCAATATTTTTCATTCTACACTCCAAAGGCCCATTCCACCTGCTCAGAAATCAACAAAAAGGGGGCTATCCTGGGCCCAGGGTATAAGCTGTCCATAAGGCAAGAGAAGGTCCTGTAGGATGGGGGTAGAAATCTTCCAACACAGCTTCTCAATTTACACACAGTTTGGGCACCGCCCAATTGGGGAAGATGGTCCCGAGGTCATAAGAGCTTTATACTTCATAACTAGCACACTGGAAGCATATTGGCAACCAACTCAGTTTAAGTGTTACCTTGGTGAACTGGCTCTTGTACTACGTTCTGGTCCAACAGGAGTTTCTGAGGAGTCAAAGGTAGCCTATTGTGCACGATCGCAATTCAAGCACAGCGTCATAAAGGCACGAACATCAGTCACTAATGCCTTAGGCATGAAGGCCAGTTGCGTGACTTTGGGGTAATCACGGTCTCTCAACCCAACTTATTCCCCAGAGGGAAAATAGGAAGAAAAAGGAGTAATGCTTGCTACATTGAGTTATTTATAAAAATAATGAAGATGGGATAGGAATCTAATCAATTAACTAAATAAGGTTGCTCCAAGAATGGTTGCGATTGGCAAACTCGTTGAAGTTGGACAAAGTCTGTCCTGGATTTCACGGGCTGTTCCAGCAGGACCTGCAAATCCAGAACCACCAGATTGCTTCCTGCTTCTTCAGGAGGAGTGAAATCCTACCCCAAAAAGGAGCAAGCAGGGAGCCAGATGGTTTCTGAATAAACAGCAAACTAAGTGGGCATTCAAATGTGAACAGGGGAAAAAAAATCTTCTCTGTTCCTTCAAATGATGAGGGAAAATCTATCTCTTCTTCCTAAAATCCGAAGCATTTTCCTTAAGATTTAATTAAGGACACACAGCAGAGAATTTACCCTTGATAAATGGTCTAATGGCAGAAAGTGAAGAGGAACTAAAGAGCCTCTTGTGAAGGAGAGTGCAAAACTTGGGTTGAAACTTAACATTAAGAAAACCAAGATCATGGCTTCCGGCTCTCTCAATTCCTGGCAAATAGATGGGGAAGAAATGGAGGTAGTGACAGATTTTATTTTCCTGGGCTCCAAGATCACTGCAGATGGGGACTGTAGCCAAGAAATTAAAAGACGCTTGCTCCTGGGGAGGAAAGCCATGGCAAATCTAGACAGCACACTAAAAAGCAGAGACATCACCTTGTCAACAAAAGTGCGTATAGTCAAGGCTATGGCCTTCCCAGTTGCAATGTATGGCTGTGAAAGTTGGACCATAAGAAAGGCTGAGCGGCAAAGAATTGAGGCCTTTGAACTCTGGTGCTGGAGAAGACTCCTGCCAGTCCCTTGGACTGCAAGGCGATCAAACCGGTCAGTCCTAGAAGAGATCAACCCTGACTGCTCTTTAGAAGGCCAGATCCTGAAGCTAAAACTCAAATACTTTGGCCACCTAATGAGAAGGAAGGACTCACTGGAGAAAAGCCTAATGCTGGGAAAGATTGAGGGCAATAGAAGAAGGGGACGACAGAGGATGAGGTGGCTGGATGGAGTCACTGAAGCAGTAGGTGTGAGCTTAAATGGACTCCAGAAGATGGTAGAGGACAGGAAGGCCTGGAGGAACGTTGTCCATAGGGTCGCGATGGGTCGGATATGACTTCGCAGCTAACAACAACAAATGGTCAATTATACCAATGCCATGTCAGTGTGGGAAGTGATACTACACATTATAGGGACTGACAGAAGAGTTTTAAGTGACTTCTGCATGATCAATGTATATGAGAGATAAGACACTGATTCTATGAAGAGAAGAGCAGTCAGGTTTGAGAGACATTATTACATGCAACATACTCTCAAGGGCTGATGAGATACAAGCTTACCACAGAACAGGAGCCCAACATGAAAATGAACTGTTCTGTAGAGTTAATGGTTTTTCTCCCGCGTTTGCTTAAAAACTATCTACATAAAGGTCTACATCTCTTTAAAGCACGCTTTAAAGAATTTTGGGCTTGTTTCTGCATTTTGCTGGTTTAAACAGCTCAACAATTTATCGTTGCAACAGATGGGTGAGAACAAGGAATCATTTCTTCTTCCACAACCACTAACTCAAGCTTTTGATAGCTTGAATCTTACCTGCCTCGTAAGCCCAGCAACTGTAAAGCCTTGCTGGAAAATAGATGCCTTTCCCCCCGCATCACAACTTTCGATGTAGGCATATTCAAAGATATTACTGGTCTTTAGCCAACGTAGGAAAGGGTACCTTCAGAATAGCACTCAGGCAGACCATCTGGGTCTAATACAAGATTCCCTTGTTCATCATTCTCTGTATAGGTGCCTGGAGGACAGGTAGGTGGTGGTTTCTCTGTTGGTGGCTCAGTAGTTGTAGGTTTAGGAGTAGTTGTAGCAATTGTAGTTGTAGGTTCAGGAGTCGTTGTAGGTTCAGGAGTTGTTGTAGTTGTTGTTGTATAAGGAGTGGTGGTTTTTTTAACCATTTCAAGGCCTATCAATGGCTTACCTCCAAGACTTATTATTGGCTTATCCTGTGCATTTGCTACAGGTTTACTAAACCTTCCATGTCCAAACAAAGGTAAGCCATCTGGACTTACTACTGGAGCTCCTTTAGAATCTATCAGAAGACAAGAAGAGGGAAATATACTTCAATCACTGCCTTAGGACACTAAGAATTGGGAAGTACTGGATTTAAGTGTGGTCATTGTCTAGAAAACCAGACACATGCCATTTAAGATGCCAGAACTACTGAATATTTAAATAATCATTCTCAGGGCTGTACTACAGGTAGTCCTCAACTTATGACCACAATTGAGCCCAACATTTCTGTTGTTAAGTGAGACATTTGTTAAGTGAGTTTTGCCCCATTTTATGACCTTGTCACAGTTGTTAAGTGAATCACTGCACTTGATAAGTTAGTAACACACTTCTTAAGTGAATCTGGGTTCCCCATTGACTTTGCTTGACAGAAGGTTGAAAAAGGTGATCACTGACCTTGGGACACAGCAGTGGTCATGAGTATGAATCAGGTGCCAAGCATCTGAATTTTGATTACATGATCATGGGCATGCTGCAAAAGTCATAACTGTGAAAAACGGTCATAAGTCAGATTTTTCAGTGTTGTAACTTTGAGAAGTTACTAAACAAAATGTTGTAAGTTGAGGAGTACCTGCATACAAAATATTTATATCCTTAGCACCCTCTCCTAATATACTGACTTCTTCCATGAAGCTTCAACCATTCTTTTCCATATGGTGCACAGACATTTTAATAAAAAGACTGATGAATTAACTATGCATTATGATCAAAATACCTTTCGTAGGACACACATCAGCCATTACGAGTCCTCTCCAATCTTATTTAATTTTCTGAGAAACAGCAGATTCTTGAGGCTACCACTGTTATCCAATTAAATACAGCAGAAACTGACAAGAGACCAGGTTGCGTCACCAAACTACAAAAAGGCCAGTGGTACCTTTCACACAGAACGCTACCTCAAGGCAGTGACACATTTACCCAAATCATTTATTTTTTGCGGGGTGGAGGGCAGAGCATGTAAAGGCTCCATTTCAGCAAACTATGTACTGACATCCAAAGAGAAGTAAACAGAGAAGCACATTTTTAAATCTTTTGATGGCTTCCTGGTATACATTTTGCTTGACAGAAGAGTTTTATTGAGAGGTGGGGGGGGGGGAAGGCTCATGTGATCAGATGCCTTTGCCTGGTCCTAGATATGATATCTGAATAATGTGACACCTCTGTTCTTTGAGCTGCATTGGCTTCCAGTATGCTTCCAGGTATAATTCAAACTACTGGTTGTCACCCTCACGACTTAGGGCCAGGTTATTTACAGATCTATCTCGCTTCAATTGTTTCTACCTCTCCTGTCTAATCTGGTAGGACGGGCATGCTCCAGGTATCATCAGCAAGAGAGTGTCAGCTGGCAAGGCCTAGAAGGAGAGCCTTTTCTGCTGTGGCCCCCCTTCCCTCTGAGTTTAGATTGGCTCCATCCAACCCAAAGGCTGTGAAAACCTGGTTTTATGCTCGAGCCAGGAGCCCTGGGCATGGGTTAGAGACCATTGCCTGATTGTATAGATGGCGAATTAGATCAGAGGTCACCAACCTTTTCATGCTGGAGGCCCGGAGGGAAAGGAAGCAGTTGGGAAGTTTGCACATGCAGAAATGGTGCCACATGTACTGACATGAACCTAACGGCCCCGTTTGCATAGACGTGCAGGTGCCAGCCACCACTGCTAGCCCAGGATGCATGCGCAAACAGGCCACACAACCGGCACGGGGCTAGCGGCCCCATTTGCGCATGTGCACAGGCGCTAGCTGCTGCTGCTAGCCCCCATGTCCATGCTCAAACTGGCCACAAAACCTGCATGGCGCTAGTGGCCCCATTTGTGCAGGTGTGCAGGTGCTAGCCACCGCCGCCAGTCCTGTGCGCATGTGCAAATAGGTCCCTGGGCTAGGGTGAGTGGAGGGTGAGTAGGCTATGGTCCAGTAGTGGGCCATGGCCCATAGGTTGGGGACCCCTGAATTAGATCATGCCCAGTTGCTATTTGTTTTTATTTTGGTTCTCTATTACAGGTAGTCCTTCACCTTTGACCACAATTGAACCCCAAATTTCTGTTGCTAAGCGAGATAGTTAAGTGAATTTTGCTCCATTTTGCAACTTTTCTTGCCACAATTGTTAAGTGAATCTAGCTTCTCCATTGATTTTGCTTGTCGGAAGGTGGCAAAAGGTGATGGCATGACTCCAGGCATGACTCCTAGTGTCCAAAGTTCGATTGTGTGACTGTGGAGATGCTCCAAGAGTCACAGGAAAAAGGGTCACAAGTCACTTTTTTCAGCCACGTCGTAACTTTGGATGGTCACTAAATGAACTGTTGTAAGTACAGGATTCCCTGTATGCATTTCACATTTTCATTTGTTTTATTGTAAGCTGCCTAGAGTCACATAAAAGTGAAATGGGCAGGGATAGAAATCAAGTAAGTAAACAAATAATTTACTTACTTTCAGGATTTATCACAATGTAGAATACTCTGGGAAGTTTATTGAACAAAAAAAAGGCCTTAATCACAGAGCATAATAATACAACATACCAACGACAGTGCGGCCATCTCCGCCCAATTTTACTCTAAGAGGTTTTCCTTGGGAGTCTTGGAGATATCTCCCTTCGGCATTCAGCACCAGCCCTCGGTCAAGATCTACAATCTAAAAGCAATATGTTGATTGAAAGGTCCTCCAACTCAAAGGAATATAAAATTAAATCTTTCAGATATTTTAAAAGAAGGTCTCCCTACCCACTTTACACCTTGCGGACCACTTATTATTTTTTGTCCATTTCGTTTTCCATTATTATTTGGAGCTATTTTATTATTTAGATCTGTTTTTGTCATCACACTGGGTCTCCTACCATTACCTGAAACATAATTGGTGAAAACATACAGCAATCAAACATTTTGCCCATTCAGGGAAATGACAATTCTCGGAATTAAATTCAAATCATTCCAACATGGCAAAATACATTTTATAAATGAGCATGTATAAAGGTGTCTTTCAGGCAAACACATACTGCTTAAACCAGGTTACCTAATCATATTGGGGTTAATAATTGTAAATGTATCTCTACAAAATGTGTTTCTATGTTTCATATGGCCACTATTTTAGTGTTTGTTTACATATTATATTTGCCTACAAAACATGTTCATCACACATTAATTTTTTTTCATGAGATTTTTTTTGCTTTGCTTTACAATTCTATATACTACCTAAGTACGTAAAACTTATGTGCTACCTAACAAATATGTTTCTTTAATTAACCTAGGATAGGCACTACGTATATGAAACATCTAAAAAACATCTACCAGGAATTAAGACTATCTAATATGATTATTGATTAGTACACAAAAATATGGCTTTCTTAGTGAGAGATGATGACAAAATGATTTTCACTGAAATACCGGTTCAATGATATCTGTCTGCAGAACTGTGCAAAAGTTCAGAGACTACAAGTCTTTATAACACAAAACTAGGAGATGGCTCCAAAACAAACCAGTTTCCCTAATGAGATTCTTACCACCCAAACGTAAAACTTTTCTCTTTCAATTTAACTAGAAAGTTTATGATTATACTTCACCTTGTCTATGAGGAAACCGAAATTGATGTCGTTGAGAAGGATTTAATAATCTTGAGTTCTGTATTCGTTGAACAGGAGGCACTGAGGGAGAAGTTGAGGAATGTGTTGGAGAAACACTAGAAGCCAAGCGACTATGAGAAGACACAGATTCAAAGGTGTGGGGCAAAGCCAAGTTTAATTTTGGCAAGGATTTCAGTTTGTTAGAAATTTGTGAAGTCTTGGCTGATGAAGACAAAATAGGATCTTTCTCTACATCTGATTGGTCATAGTCTTCGTAATCATCATCACTATTTGAAATTGACTGATGTATTTTAGAGGAGGGCAGTTTTGGAGATAGTTCAACCTTTGTAGAGGTTGGCTGGAAAAGTCCATGCTTTTTGTTTATTTGGGATGCTACCCTACTTGAAATTCTAGACCCAGATGGATAATGAGGCTCTGAAAGATGAGTTTGTTTCAAAGAAGTTTCTCTACTGTATTGATAGTCTCTGATTGTGTCTTTGGAAGAGGTAGATGTCGGTTGTACATATTTAGATCTTTGGGAAGGTGAAGATGAAGGCAATTTATACGTATTAGAGGTAACTTCAGTAGAAGTTATAACCCTTGACCCAGCTTGTTTTTCTGGTAGCAACTGAGTTGGAGATCTTTCATCAGTTCTATCAAACCGAGAATTAAAATGCTTTGAAAGAGAGCGGGTTCTTCCCTGAGACAAAGATGTAGATATTCTTCTAGATGTGGGAACTCCTTTGGCAGGTGTTAAAGGAGATCCTCTTTGCTCCTCTTTAACATTTGTTTCCTTGTCTTCTGCACTGTCATTATCAGTAAGTTCTTTGTCATTCTTTGAAAGCGACATCAGATCACTTCTTGAGTTTAAAGAGGATCGGACTTGTGCCCAATCAGTTAATGCTTTTGAGGAATGAATGGATTCTGGCTGTACAATTTTATGGGATAAAGCAGTGTTTGGTTTCTTTGACAAAGATGATGTTTGTTTTGTCCTAGGAGATGCAGTCTTGATCTTGCGATCATCAAGATGAGACCAGGAAGTAGGAGAATGTAGAGGAAATGATTTTTCTGCAGATATTCTTGAGGAATCTGTATCTGTGGTTTCTTTTTCTTTATTATGGTTATTTCCTTGGATGTTTACAAGATTAGGTTTGTTAGTTGGTGTAACTCTGTGGTGACTCTTAGTGTCAGCCACAGGTTTCCTTTTGAAATCATCTACTGAAGAAGACTGCTTAGAAAATGGTGGTGAGTAACTATGGAGAGGAGTGGATGGTAGAGGATTTTCATTTTTACTTCTCTGTTTTTTATCAATGTTGAAATTAGACCTAAGACTGGTACTGCCAGATGCTATACGAGAACTAAATTGAGGATGAACTTTGGAAGACTGTGTGGCAGAAGGATCTTTGGGTGGTTGCATTCTTGCATCATGATTATTGGTAACTCTATTTGCAAATCGGTTAGAAGTAATAACAGATCTATATTTTAATAAATCAAAACGTTCCGAGGTAGCCAGGCCTGAAGAGGGCCTAAAATTTGGTCTAGAATATGATGACCCTTGTTTGTCTTCTTCTTCACCTTCTCTTTCACTCTTTTCATTTTCACTATCATCAGAATTATCTCTTCCCTTGGACCTATGTTTATCAGAAGATAAAACATGTGAATGAGGTAAAGTATGGGTGGCAGCAGCAGAAACAGCAGAGGTAGTTATTTTTGGATCTCTCAACGCATGGCGATTGGAATATGTGAGAGGCTTTGTTTGCACAGATGGAGATGAACCTCCCTGAGGAGAAGACGCCCTGGAATTTAATTTCTGCTCTCTTTTTTCTGTTCCTCTGCTCTTATCATCGAGAATATCGCCGGTATCAGGCATAATAGGTTTGTAAGAGAAGTGATGTGAATGATTTTGAGACTTTGCAGCTGCGGTTGGTGAAGGAGATTTAGCTGATATAGAAGGGAAACGCAATTTGGTGGGTCTACTATGAGTTGTCTTCCGAGACACAGACAGTTGCTTGCTTGAAACTGAATGGCTCTCTTCTAGAGTTCTAGGCTTATCCTCCAGATTGTCTAGTTGGTTGTTATTTTCATTATTTACAGGCAAATTATCTACGGTACCTTTAGGGACAGGAGAAAGGTTAGGTCTGTCCTGTCGTAGATCCTTTGTTTCATCCTCTGTATGTTTGGGAAGGGAAGAAGATGGTAGTGATCTAGGCGTATCAGGATTTGTTTGCCCTACCCTTGCTAACGTTCGTGTCCTGAGAGGTGCTTTATCTGAGGATGTGAAAGTGTGTGCAGGTTTAATGGCGGAATGGGATTTAACATTCCCTTTAATATTCTGAACTTTGGGTTGCATGGTTGATGTTGCCTTGACAGAATCAACCCAATCTTCTGTAGAATGAGAAGCCATTTTCAGCTCTGCTTCTTTGTTCGAACCATCTAAGACTTTATTTTTCGGATCAGAAATTGGATATTTTGAATCTACCTCATCAGGAAAAGTAACTGGGTGACTAGAAAAATGCTTAGAAGACGAGGATGGTGAAGCACTTTGAGACAAGGCAGAAGAAGTTAGAAAAGGGGAAGAAGGCATAATTTTCATAGACTTTTTAGGTTCCAAATCTTCTTCGGTATTTGTTTGTTGATTCGTCTTCAATTCATCTGTATTGGCTAAACAAAGAGACAAGAGAACACAAATATAAAAAAATATAAAAAATAAACAAATATGAAAAAAGAAGAAAGAGAAAGAAAGAAAGAAAGAAAGGAAGGAAGGAAGGAAGAAAGAAAAGATTAAGTAATAAAACATATTGCATTGTAATTATCTCTAGTTTTTAAAATTATAATTATGGTAGTATATTTTCAGAATTGTTTACTGATAGGGATTAAAAGCCGATATAAATATTAATAAAATATTTTAAAATCTAGAAAGAGTACAGAGAAGAGCAAATAAAATGATTAGGGGACTGGAGGCTAAAACCTATAAGGAACAGTTGCTGGAATTGAGTATGTCTAATTTAACGAAGAGAAGGACGAAGGGTGACATGATAGCAGTGTTCCAATATCTCAGAGGCTGCCACAAAGAAGAGGTGCCTGAAGGCAGGACAAGAAGCAACAGATGGAAACTAATGAAGGAGAGAAGCAACCTAGAACTAAGGAGAAACTTCCTGACAGTTAGAACAATTAACCAGTGGAACCACCTTCCTCCAGAAGCTGTGAATGCTCCAACACTGGAAGTTTTTAAGAAGAGACTAGACAGCCATTTGTCTGAAATGGTATAGGGTTTCCTGCCTTAGCAGGGGGTTGGACTAGATGACCTCCAAGATCCCTTCCAACTTTTACTGCTTTTTTATTCTTGAGGAGTAAGGAAGGAAAAAAATGTTAGTTACTCAGCATTAGGACAAACTAAATGCCATCAGCTGTGCTTTTAGAAATTATATCTGATGTTAAATGCCACATAATATGATCACTATCAAAGTAAAATATTATTCAGTTTCAAATATAACTCTCAGATATTTTTTAGGGAATATAGTCCAACATCGGAATCAGGAAACAAAGAAAAACATTTTGATGATATAAATTTGTTTCTGAACATTCTGATTTTCACAGTCTTACAATATTTTAATTACCCAGTGCAAAATGGAAATAGTACATATACAGCTTCTGGATTAACCAATGAAATATGCCTAACTTCTGCCACCATCTAGGCCACGGGTGTCAAACTCACCAGATCACATGACGTGTCACGACGTATCGCAACTCTTTTTGCATTGCCAGCAATGGGGTGGGTGCGGCTTCGGTAGGATGAAACCGGCTCACGGGCCAGCAGTTTGACACCCCTGATCTAGGCTCTGGAATTTAATGCAGGACATTCTGCCTTAAAAAGGCATGTTTTAGGATCCATCCAACTAAGGGCTGCATGAGCCTAAACATGGGAAAACTTTGCTCTGTCAAAAACAACATTTTTTCAGGGATTATGTGCTGGACGACCCTGTGGCAAGAAGGGGTACAGCTGGAGACACAAGTGGGCAGGGTATTAGGCAGGGTATGCAGGAGCTGACTTCTGAGAGCCAATTGTTAATATATATTTTTTAGTCTTTTCAGCCAGTTGACAGCAGAGATGAGCCTCAATGCCTAATTCATTCCTCAGATGTTCTGTGGAGAAGCATGGTCGCTGAAGCCAATGATCAGCTCTTATATATTAGCAGCACACCTTTGATGATATGGGCAAAGTCCTCTTCCTCTTCACTGTTTTCACTCTTTCTCTTTTTATCACCTCATTTACCTGTCTTCCTTTTAAAAAACCTCCAAGGCCAGCTAAAGGGTCTGAAATTAGTAGAAGAGGAGGCTACAGAGACAACAACAACAATAACAATAATAATAACAACACAACACACCAGATATCACAGTCATAGAGAACCGAAGCATACAGTTGATTGATATTGCTGTACCAGGAGATGCCAGAGTCGAAGAAAAAGAACTGGAAAAAATTATGAAATACCGCGACCTGGCCATCGAAACTGCGCGATTATAGATGAAACGTGTAACAGTGATACCCATTGTCATCAGGGCACTGGGAACTATGTCCAAAAACTTTGCAAAATACATCAAGAAATTGCAGCTTCCTGCAATAACTCCAGCAAAGCTACAAAAAACTGTGCTACTTTGAATATCTCACATTTTAAGGAGATACCTGGTTGATACCTAGGATGCTGGCAGCAACCCGTGTTGACCATTAGTGCCAGTCAGCTTGAGTGTTCAGTTGACTGAGTTTCATGTTTTATGAATAAAAGTTTTAAATAATAAATTATTAATAATAATAATAATAATAATAATAATAATAATAATAATAATAATAATAATGTTGGAAGGGACCTTGGAGATCATCTTATTCCAAGGAAACCCTATACCATTTCAGACAAATGGCTGTCCAGTCTCCTCTTAAAAACTTCCAGTGTTGGAGCATTCACCGCTTCTGGAGGCAGGTTGTCCCACTGGTTAATTGTTCTGTCAGGAAGTTTCTCCTTAGTTCAAGGTTGCTTCTCTCCTTGATTAGTTTCCATCCATTGCTTCTTGTCCTGCCTTCAGGCTCTATCTGCCTTAAAGATTTCCTACCCCTTTGCCTACCCCCCTCAAACTATTCAATCATCTGGAAGGGAGCAGGGATTGTTCCAAAATTATCAAGATGCGATGAATTTAAAAAGGCAACAAGAAGTTTGTGAACAATGGAGCCACTGTACTTACGTGCTGGCAGGGCGACACTGAAGGCTTTCGACTGAGGGCCTTGGCCTCTCCTGTTTGCAGCACGAATTTTGAAAACATAGCGCTCCCCAGGCTGCAGTCCCTCCACTGAAGCAGATGTAGTCTCTCCTGGGTAGGAAATGGACTTTGCGCCGAAGGGTTTGAGTGCCGGGGCGTATGAGAGAATGTATTCTGAAACAATTTGGCAGACGGTTGGAAGTAGAAAACTGAAAACAATCCTGTTTCCAGTGGACAGACTGTATGGGTAGGATGAATTAGAACGTGCATTACTAAAATTAATACACTGGCAATGCACGTCAAGACAAAAGCTGGGCTATAAAAGATACTGCATTTTATATATAGGTAGCAGTGATAGTCAATTCTAGTGTATCAGGCAAGTGAATTGTTCATCTTAGTACATATACATTAATACAAGTTGAACATTTTGTGTGTGTGTGTGTGTAAGGGAGATTGGTTTTCATTCAAAGTTCTTTATTCATCATGCAGAATTTTTTCTGTTTGTATGGGAAACAATATTCATACGTGTAATCTTTCCCCATAGCCTATAGTTTACAGTATAGTTCAGAATTCATATAAAAAAACTTAGGAAACATAAACAGTTAGAGAACATCAATTAATTATTCAAATAAAACTTAAGGCCATGGAATTACCATCCTTGATCCATCAATATCATCATAAGACTAATGAATTTGCATCTTCTGTTTATGTATTCTTTATTTTTGGGTTATAACAATCTTAAAATGAGGTTTCCTTTTTCATATTAAAGATTGCGTTCTGTTTATTTCTCATGTTGACTTTGCAATATGAAAAGAGCTGAATACAATATTGATGCCTACTAGCAATGGCACGCCTTTATTTGGATAGATATTCTTTTTAAATTATAAGTGTAATTTATAATTTATAAATATTTTTGTGCATTCTTTTATGGCTTGTACAAATCTAACATTTAAGTCACAAACAAGCAAAGAACAGACTTCACATGAAAATGGAACAGGACATAGAGCACTCTTTAATTGGCATCTCTCTCTTTTTAGTTCAAAAAGTGAATGATGTTCAAAGGGTTTCTGATTACAGAATGAAACAATTCTGTTGCTAGCTACTTGGAAGTACTTGAGCTGGATGTACTTTTAATATCAGTTGCTTGGGTAATTAGTTTTTGAGTGTTATCTCTATCCATCATTTCATTATATTTTCCATAAACTCTGTATCATTCAGGTCAAAGGTCTGAAAGTTGCAACCCACTGGCTGCATGTGACAATCCCATTCATTTGCTGAGGCTGCAAGGAAGTTTGGGAAGGGGTGGGCCCGAGTTGTGGAGGGAACCTCAACTGGACAGGTGGTCCAGCAACTTGCTGATCTTGGCTAGATGCTGTGGGTTCTCCCCAAGGACAGAATCAAGCCCCATACAACTGGCAAACTAAAGAAGCAAGAGCCACAGAAATGCAAATCTGAATTTAAAATTATAATCTTAGAAACTCTAAAGGGAAATTGAATGAATAAATGAATGAATGAACGGTCATTCCCCATTTCTCTTGCATTTGAACTTTGTTGTCTATGCCCTCTGTCTCACAGTCACCTACTTCTGAAGGTGTGTCTCCATGGGAAGTTGGCTCTTTCCTAGCCCTGCTTCTCCACACTGTAGTGGCTGAACATAAAGTGGCTGCAGCTCCTCCTTGTTGCTGTGTGTTGCGGGCCATAAATTCCACAAGCAGCTGCATTCCTGGCTTTGCACTATTGTGCCATTGTGTATGTGTGGCGGGACTGGTTCCTAGGGTGGAAGTGGCTATTTTCTGGGGAGGGGGGATTATATTAGCTTGTTGGGGGCATGCCATGAAGATTTTTATTTTCAGCTTGCTGAGACTTGAGTTGGGGTGTGTGTGTTCAGCGTTGCAATCCTAAAACTGGTGGTCTCATGCTGACTTAGATTATAGATACCAGAATTCAAAGTACAACTATATTATTTTGCTTTCCAGCATATGAATGCTCCCCCCCCCCCAGCAACAATGTGGACTACTAATGTCGTTTCAGGTTTTTAGCAGACCCCTGCATCCCTCTCTAAAAAAGGGAGAAACATTTGAGGGCAATGCATCTGTTCAATTTGCTGATTTAGATCAGGATTGGGCATGTAGTTTTCTGCTTTTGCCATTTATTTATTATTATTATTTAGCTCAGTGAAATCAGCACATGAGGTTCTTTAATTTATTTCCCCCATTTACCTTTGACTTTTCCTTCACTTTCTGCAAGGGCATCCCAGGTAGCCACAACAGAAGGAGTTTGGCCTTTAATTGGCCACACATTGAGGTTTTCTGGGGCACTAGCAGGAGCTGCAAAATAAACAGCAAATACAAGAAGGGAGAAGGGAGAAGGGAGAAGGGAGAAAGAAAGAAAGAAAGAAAGAAAGAAAGAAAGAAAGAAAGAAAGAAAGAAAGAAAGAAAGAAAGAAAGAAAGAAAGAAAGAAAAGAAAGAAAGAAATTCATAAATAAATACTTTATTTAATGCCCAATAGGCTCCCTGTCTCATATATTTCTTCATATGAGACACTGGGATGCTTCATTCCTCTGGACTCTGAAGAGAACCCACAACTTTTCTTATAAAACAAAGGTGATGGATCACTGCAATCTAGTGTTTAATTTGGAAATGTGCCCTCATGCCAGGAATAGGACACTAGCTAAAGACTAGGGAACATTCTGATGGGGGGGGGGGGGGTTGATGAGTGGCAAACAGCTTTCTGATAAAATGATGCTGTGTAATTGATTATAAACATGTAGCAGTTATTCAGTGAGACAGCAAGCATCCTTCTGGTAGATATTTTACAAAAGTATCCACCACATGTCCTTCAATTTCCAAACATGCCTGTCATTTACAAAATGCTGGGGATTGCTTGCTCTCCATGCTACACTTTTACAGTATAATATAAACAATTCAGAGAAGTTCTAAACCAGGGGCCTTCAAACTTGGCCCTTTTATGACTTGTGGACTTCAACTCCCAGAATTCCTCAGCCAGGCATGCTGGCTGAAGAATTCTGGGAGTTGAAGTCCACAAGTCATAAAAGGGCCAAGTTTGAGGACCCCTGTTCTAAACCCATGCATGCCTGTCAGTATAGTACTGCTTTGATGATAAGACAGACAGATAGCCAATTAAAGACCAGAGAGAGAGAGTTATTTTTATTGAGAAATTACTGAAGCAGCTGGTCCTATTGGTTAAAGATGAAAAAATCAAAAGCAAACTGACATATAAAACAGTATTGCCTGCTTTGCCCAACTAGGTAGCAGCTCTTAACCAAGCATGGCTGATTTTAAAACGGAAGCTTAGCAGACGCTGAGCTTTGTATGTCAGACTGGGAAAGTAGAAACCCTATCCTGGGAGAAGTAATGGCAAATCATGTTCATGTTGTGGCTAAGAAACTTACCTTAACACGACGATTTTATTTGGGGGATTTTTTGGACTGGAACCTTAACAATTCTCAAAAAAGATTTAACCGGCACAATTTTGATAATACTTAATACATACCAGTCTCTGGAGTTCTTTGGTAAACTGAAACACTCCACTTGCCCTCCCTTTCTCCTTGTGAGATTTTAACTGCAAATTCATACATTGTGTCTGGAATTAGTTTATCCACCAAGACCCGCTTGTTGGATACTTGTTTGTAATCCCACCTCGCAGATTCCCCTTTCTCTCTGTAGCGGACAGTATATTGCCTAGAAATAACGTGACAAAAGAAAGCAGGATTAACCCAATGCACAATAGCAAAGGTTCAGATATCACTACTTTACATGCACAGTGCACCCAACCCCTGAAGAACTTGGCAAATTCCTCAAGGATAGCAGAATACTCTTGATCAGAATATTCAGGACGTGACAGCAGAAGAATAATATGTCAAGTTCCCGATGTATGGGCTTTTCAAGTGACTCTGAGGCATTGTTTACCTTAAAAGTCCTTTATTAGCCTAATACACTGGCAAATGCTTGCTCAAAGAAAACTGGAATCTGAAATCTCCGCCCCTTGCACAATATATTAAAACACAATTCTCCACCTTTCTAATTTTGTCATTAATCATATTCTCCAATTAATTTAAAGAATCAGTTTCCCTTCCGTTAGAAAACCTGCCAAGGTCTTATCTTCTCTGGTTAGAGATGCCCTTGAAAGCTGCAATCCTACTCATCCCCCTTCCCAACCTTAAACTAAATCTCTTAAAGCAATACACAAGTTTAACATATGAAACGGCTACTTCATCTCTTGTCAAGCAATAATATTCGATGTTAGCAGCGTTGACATAATCTCAGAATGAAATTCAATTTAATACATGTTGAACCCCACAATACAGCCATCCAGCAAGCCTAAAGTTTAAGAGATGGCTTTGTAAAACAGCCAGCTGCAGATTTTTCCTTCAGTGAAGAAAAAAAATATGCCTGTCCACTGATTCATATAAAGTAGTTAAAGAGAAACTAAGAGAGTCTACACGACTGCAACTTAATGTACTGGAATATAATGATTCCAAATTAGATACTGTTCACTTGCTGAAATTCTTGCACCTCTACCCCTTTCAACAAATCCTGTTAAAGAATGCTTCACAAGAACTTTCCGCATGGAAGAAATACTTTTAATTTGAGACAACTGCCAAAAGCTTCACAATAGAGTTTAGACCAGGCTAGGCAACCTTGGCTCTTTTATGACTCGTGGACTTCAACTTCCAGAATTCCTGAGCCAGCATGGCTGGCTCAGGAATTCTGGGAGTTGAAGTCCACGAGTCATAAAAGAGCCAGGGTTGCCTAGCCCTGGTTTAGACACTCAATTACTGACCCTATATTGGACATGGCACTAGGACTGTAAAGTTGTATTGGCCCTGTGGTTAAGGGGAAGCAAATCAGTCAGATTTGTTGTTCCTTGAAGTATTGCCCAGCCGTGCTAGATTTCCAAAGCTGCAAGCAACAAGCTAGAATTGCCATACCTGCGGCAAGCCTATGTAAAGAGCCCAGATTAATTTTTATTATTATTATTATTATTATTATTATTATTATTATTATTATTATTATTATTATTATTATTATTTTAATCCCATTTAATGCTTAGCAGGGCTTTTTTTCTCATAGAACACTCAGAATGGAGTTCCGGCACCTTTTTTGGATGGAACCTTGTAGGGTAGGCAAGGCAGGTTGTATGACATGTGTGAGTTCCGGCACCTTTTTCTTTTACAAAAAAAGCACTGATGCTTAGTACCTAGAGGGGATTGGCCTTTTCTGCTTTTCACTGAAGGGATCTGTCCATGTGACCAGTACTGAATGAGAGGACATAACACGAACAGCAATGTCTTTCGTTTCTTCCAGTCCATCTTCCTCTGAAATGAGACAACATTGTTTGGGACATGAATATGGAAGTTGATTTTAAAAAGGGAAAAGTTTACATAGTCAGTGGGGGTAAGGATTAGATCTAAATTCCTCTAGACAAAGAGTCAGCATTCTAACCATTGGCTAAGAATCCAATATGTGTGTGCGTGTGTGTGTGTGGGGGAAATAGAGTTTGAATTGGCTTTTCCCCTCCTCCTTAACTTTCAAAAGTAGAAAAGCATCAAATTCCATCCCAGATTTCTAAAACCACCAAAAATTGCTGTGGCAGCACTTGGCTGATTTTAAGAAAAACATTTATTTATTTACACATGTATTTGTTTATTCGGCCAAGTATTCTACAAAAGCCTCCGGATGATTTACCATATAACAATATGAGATAAAAGCAAATACAGTAAAAAAAATAGTCAATATAAATGAACAGCACCCAGATTAATTATCAAGGCTGTCTATAAAGGACCTTGAAGGCTTAAACAAGCTATAAAATTTCTGCAGACAAAAGATTGCTTTCTCATTCAAAGTGAACAGAGCCATCCTTTAGCCATAGTATCCACCACTTCCCACTAAGGTAGAGCAGCTGTCCTAATGGGTGCTTGCCAGATGCACTGAGGCTGCAACACACAGAATTTCCTGGGAGTCGTAATTTTAACATATCTCAAGGTCATAAATTTGGAAAGTGGTCATACTTCTTAGACATCATATAAAGTTTATTTTGAGCCTCAACTACCAGTATAGTCTGATTTCAATGCTATTGTTAAAGATGGTGAAAAGATGTTCCTTAGTACTACACAACGACTTCTTCTAGTTTTGAGTTGCTATAACTGGCCTATAAACATCTGAATAGATGCTAAAAGACATCCAGGTTAGAAAGTATGATATCTATTAAAACGGGAATGATTCAAGAATCTGTGGCATCTAAATTTCTATGAAAAAAATACCAAGTCTAGATTCCACTTTAGTAAGTGAATAAAACACTGTCTCATTATCAGCTATTGGATTCACTGTAAATATTTTGAAGCAATAACTTCAGAGGAAACAACACGGTATGCTATGATTTATTTTTTATTACAGTGCAAATGGCCATTTCCAAGCCTGCAATGCACAATATTTGGTTCCACCCAAACACAAATTGGACAAGGAAAAATAAATACTTAGCATTTATCTGGGAGCTTTTTTTTTTTCCAAAACTACATACCAGATGTGTTGAATTGCAACTCTTATACTTTCCAATGAAGATAACAATCGAAATGTCTTCGTAACAATTTCAAGACAATTTAAAATTAAATGTAGCCTAAAGCACAAATCTGTCTATCCATCTCTACAGTGGATCTCTGGAATCCCTAGATAGAGGATAGGCAGCCTAGTGCTCCCTTCATTGACTTCAGTTCCCATCATCCTGACCAGTATATGCTGATGCTAAGAGATTGTGGGATTTGTGGTCTAAAATATATGAAAGCACTAGATTGTCTTCCCTTGTATTAACTAGAATAACAAAATAACAGAGTTGGAAGGGACCTTGGAGGTCATCTAGTCCTACCCCCCTGCTCTGGCAGGAAACCCTACACCATTTCAGACAAATGCCCAGTTCCAGTGTTGGAGCATTCACAACTTCTGGAGGCAAGACATTCCACTGATTAATTGTTCTAACTGTCAGGAAATTTCTCCTTAGTTCCGGATTGGTTCTCTCCTTGATTAGTTTCCATCCATTGCTTCTTGTCTTGCCTTCAGGTGTTTGGAGAATAAGTTGGAGCCTCTTCTTTGTGGCAACCCTGGAATATTGGATATTAGAACACTGCTATCATGTCACCCCTGGTCCTTCTCTTCATTAAGCTAGACATACCCAATTCCAGCAGCCGTTCCCTATATGTTTTAGCCTCCAGTCCCCTAATCATCTTTGTTGCTCTTCTCTGCACTCTTTCTAGAGTCTCAACATCTATTTTATATCAAGGCAACCAAAACTGGATGCAGTAGTCCAAGTGTGGTCTTACCAAGGCATTGTAAAGTAGTATTAACACTTCACATGTTCTTGATTCTAGCCCTTTGTTAATTTTCATTTTCTAGCCAAATTTCACTTTCTAGCAAAAAAAAAAGTCATTATGCAATAATATGACTTGCCGGTTTGCACACTGATTTCAAAACTGACCTGGGACTTTCCTCTTGGTTAATACAACCTGATGTACTGGTTGAGTCCGCCCTTCAAAGTTTCTTGAATGCGGTGAAACCAGATATACAGATTCAGATGCTGCATACAACAAGAAGAAACACATACACTATTTTAATACATTTATTACTGCAAAGATTAAAAGTCAACAGTGCTTGGCTTGTTAAGAGTGAAAGCCTACATTTCAAAGAATTGTAACTGCTCTTAACAACCATTGCAGTCAGAATAAGCACTAGTACCAATGTTGTCAGCTATGGGTGGACAGGGTCTCCATAGCAAGGGTGAAACAATATAAAAATGGCAGCTGTGACCAGATCTAAGATCTGCCCCTTTTTTATATGTGTGCAATCCAAGCGATGCACTTTTAAAAGGGGGTGAGACACTGACAACCAAAAAAAAGAGGAAAAAAATTGCCTCAACCTGAAGCTTCATTTATTTAAATTGTTCTGATATGAATGCCATCAACCCCACCCAACTAATTAATTAATTTAATAAATAGCTAGCAATATATGCCAGAATTTATTTCTGATGTAGGCACGTTAGAAGTGAAATAAACTTGGGTTGCAAATGTTCCACTTAATTGTAATGTTGCAAAAAAAAAACACCCTCTTTTTGAAATCACTGCAATTTTAATCAAGACTTTCATTAGCAATGTATATGCCTTCCTTTCTGAGTGCCCCATCGTATTTCCTCTTTTTTATAACATACAATTGTTATTTTATTTCTTGGTGGCCATGGGTGAACTTTGGCTTGACTTCGTTCTTTCCAGTTTAGAACTACTGTAATCAATTTTATGATTGATAACAAATGATATAATAATTCATTCTGGCAAATGAAATAACAAACACATTACCAAGGAGAAGAGATCAAATGATTTTTCATAGCACATAAAACAACACAACAGTGAGAACAATAAGCAGATGATCAAAAACTTTCACATAGATACACACTTACCTATTTTTTTAGCATAATGGGCTCTTTCTTCTTTTGGCAGAGATTTAAAACTGATTTTTCTGTTGCTCTCCCCATATCCACGAAGATAGGCTGGATATCTCCGCGGGCTCGAGTTTGCTGATTGGGATGGTCTCCACTGAATGGACGACCTGCCAGATGATGAACGGAAGCGTGTTCTCAAAGGTCTGTTTGGCACTTTCTTTTCTTAAAAAAAAATGTAAAAAACACACAAGGACACAAGTAAACAGTTACTCTGATGCATTCTTTCTGCTTCCACACTGAAGAACCCACTTTTCAAAACTGTAGTATTCATTAATTGAAGAAGGAACTGCTAACATGGGGATCTTGAATGAAAAGAGAGAAATTCTATTCTGGAAAGCAGAAGGATACAAATAAGAGCAGGTTGCTGCTTTTAAATAATCCAGGGTGTCAAAGACACCTGGAATGCACATCATATAGTGCAGTTAACTCTAAGAACCCCAAATGCTATTAAAAAAAATTTGTTACACAGATGAAGGTGTGTGGCACCAAACTCTGAAGCCAAATCAGCTGCAGCGCAGAAGTAAGAATTTATGCAAAAAAATGTGCTGGAATCAATGCAAACACATTTTTTGAGTTCTCACTACACCAAATGGACCTTCAAATGTCCAATTAAGAGCTGAGAGAGGAGTGTCCAAAATCCAGGTAATGGCCTGGAAGATGGGAATAAGCTCCTGGTTGCAAATCCATTTTTCCCCCAGCTGGACCGATCTCTAATTTTCACAGATAACTTCCCTTCTCCAAGCAACAGGTTATGCAGCAGGAGTTAGCATTACTGTATATGAGTTTTCTACACCATTCCTAATCTCCCTAGGAAATGACCAAGCTAAGCAACTGCTCACCCAAGGAATACAAGATAAGGAGTTAACAAATTAATAAGCTGCCTCTACATGGAAGAAATTGGATAGATCAGGGTGTTTGAGAACAATATTTACAGAACCTTATTTTCCCCAGACTGAGAACTGCATTCTTTAAAGTCAGGCACAATTAGCTTACAACCCACATAGCAAGGCAGGTATCTAAAATTCCGTTAAATCCAGCGCATCTACCTGTGTGGTAACAAAAAAAGACAAACCATTTTGCACAAATTATTACACCGTACATTTTACAAGGATATTAGGTCTATTTAAATTGCCCCTAATAAATAGATTCCCAGGAAGATCCAATATTTCCACATGAATCTTCTCTCAGAAGACATGAAACCTACCATTAACTGCATAATTGCCCATTTTTACAGTGCTGTAATGAAAATAAGGGATGCAGTGGCTCAGTGGGTTAGGACGCTGAGCTTGTTGATCAGATGGTCGGCAGTTTGGCAGGTCGAATCCCGAGTGCCGCGTAACAGAGTGAGCGCCTGTTACTCGTCCCAGCTTCTGCCAACCTAGCAGTTTGAAAGCACGTAAAAATGCAAGTAGAAAAATAGGGACCACTAATGGTGGGAAGGTAACAGCGTTCCATGCGCCTTTGGCATCTAGTCATGCTGGCCACATGACCAAGGAGATGTCCTCGGACAATCACTGGCTCTTCGGCTTTGAAACGGAGATGAGCACCGGCCCCTAGAGTTGGAAATGACTAGCACACATGTGCGGGGGAACCTTTACCTTTACCTTCTTTAATGAAAATAAGAAAATATAATACGACATAACCAGTTCCAGTGCTTATTGCTTTGAATTATTTCTTATTAAAGATCTTAAAAATCTGCAAATTTCTAATTACTTTACATAGTTTTAGGTAATTTCAGCCCCTGGGATTTCAAGCTGACCATATCAGAACTGTTCCTGTGGATCTCTCCCCTAAATACAAACATAAAAAGTTTTCTTATAACATATCATACAGATCTTTTTCGATGGTCCAAATGAGACATCTCTTTGGCCAACAAGAATCTTCCAGCCTTCAAATTCCTAACCTCAGTCTCACATCCTCCCTTTTTCAAATTCAGATTTTTAGGTGATAGTGACACTACAAAAATGTTGCACATTTTTTGAATATATGCGTTAACTTTTTATTCACTTCCTCTGACTTTAGGTAAAGGTAAAGGTTCCCCCGCACATGTGTGCTAGTCGTTTCCGACTCTAGGGGCTGGTGCTCATCTCCGTTTCAAAGCCGAAGAGCCAACGCTTGTCCAAGGACGTCTCCGTGGTCATGTGGCCGGCATGACTAGACGCCAAAGGCGCACGGAACGCTGTTACCTTCCCACCGTAGTGTTCCCTATTTTTCTACTTGCATTTTTACGTGCTTTTGAACTGCTAGGTTGGCAGAAGCTGGGACGAGTAACAGGCGCTCACTCTGTTACGCGGCACTTGGGATTCGACCCGCCAAACTGCCGACCATCTGATCGACAAGCTCAGCGTCCTAACCCACTGAGCCACCGCGTCCCTCTTCCTCTGACTTTACTCTGATGAAATATATTGATAAGAAGTACTATATGGATAACTGATCTGGGAGGTGCTTTATTGGTGTTTGCATTTCACAGCAGCTACCCAGCATTCAACTTCATTCAACCTACATGTCTTTCCTGCTAGCAAGGGACCCAATGCCAATCGTTACTGCCTAGGATACCATTCCACAATGTACACTTGACCCATTTCAAATGTGTAGTCACAGAGGTGGCACTGTTAGCCAATCTTGTTAGATCTCATCAGAGGAGGAGGAGGAGGTAGCGGTAGTGGTTCTGCTCATAATCTTCTGCTGCTAATTTTCCATTTAGTTTCCTGAATAACATTAGCAAATCCCAAGATATAAGCTAAATTAGAAGGTTGTTAGTCAATGTTGGATTTGTTGTAGACAACTGGAATAATGACCAGAGTGGAAGACAATGCAAACCACTTTTGTATTGTGCCAAGAAAACTATATGAACATGGCCCTTCTCGCCTCGAAGACAAGATCAGTTCAAGGGAGTCTTTAAAAGTACAGTATGAATTTGCCTTTGATTTGTTACATGACAAGAGGCTTGTTTTTGTAGCTGTCCAGTTACATTTGGCTACCTTAAGTAGAAAAGAAGACTAGAATAAGTCTAGAATAGCAGTTACTTCCAAATGTCCAAATCATTGAAAAGAAACTGGTGGAAATAAGCCAAGCTAAAGCTCAGCTAAGATGATAAAAATCAGCTGGCTCCAAGTCAGGTTTTCAGAACAATAGGAAATTAAAGATTTCTGAGATATCAAAGAATTAACAGTAGAAAAGGAGTAACTTTTCCTCCAAGAAGAATAAATTGTTATTTTAGATATATAAATGAAGATTGATGTGGGACATTCCAGCATGCTTATTCTATGAAATAAGCATGCATGCTCAGATGGAACCAATGGTATCCAGATGCACCAATATGTGTTTGGCACAACATAAAAATCAAAGTACCAAATACATTTCTGATATGCTACAAAAGTACGTAAGAGTGAGCTGATGTGCTTACACAGCAACAAAACACCTATTTGTTCATTGAGGAACATTGTATAATGCAGCTAAAGGCAAACCAAGTAGACACAGTTTGTACAGTATGGTGAGTTTGTAATCTACAACAGCTCCCAAGATACATTAGCTGCATTTTCAGTATTTGCCGAGCATATATCCACATACCATTACTTCCCTTAATAAAACTGTTAGTTGAAATATTGTACAGATTATGAAAAACCACAATGAGAAAAGGCCAAAAAAAATAGCAATCAAGAGTTAAGGCATGCATTTAAACTGGATGAGCTACAGAAACAAACCACATGAGTTGAGGGAGGAAAAATCACCAGCCCAGGTTGTTAATGAGAAGATTTGACATGTAATCTTCTAACCGCAAGTAGATAGACACAAACACTAGCACGTACAATGGAGATGAAATAAGAGGCAATATAATGAATTCAAGATCCAAGCCATTAAGGTATTGCAATAGTGGAGCTGAAGTTGAAAGGGCTCAAACATGTGGATGTGGAAACCAATGATGGTAAATTAAGTGGTAGGAAAATTGCAAGTCATATGTAGTGTAGCCACAGAATAGAAAAGAGCACACAAACATATTGGTAGATAACTGAAAAGGCTATTCAACTAAAGGCTATTTATAGGCAATCCCAAACACTGATGGTGGGTGGCTTAAATTCAGGCAAAAACAAACAAAAATGCACATATTTATGTAGAACAGAAAGGGCAACTATGGCCCTGAGGAATTCCGGGTGTTGAAGTCCACAGGTCGTAAAGGGACCATAGTTGCCCACTCTTGATTTAGAAGAAATACATCCAATTCCACCATAAAACCATACACTAAAAAAACAGTACTGAATAAAATGAATAGCACTTACCAAGGCTAGCAATCTACATTCCAATTTAATGAACAAATCACTGAATGCAACACAGAGAAATGTGTTCTTCGGTTGTACTGAACAGTTCAATGGACCCAATAGTACTGAGTGAAAATGAATTTCACGACTCATGAAAAGTGTATGCAATCATCTGACATAGGATTGATCTCAAACTCTCATCAAGCAGATCAAATAATGCCTTAGAAATTATTGCTCATGAAATAAGGCCAAAGAAGGACCACTTATCTATATAAGAAGATACATGGCAATTATCCTTTGAACTACTGTTTGGTAAGTTAGGAGAAACTATTCTCATTTTTCTACAATGATCTGGAACTACGCTACAATCAAAATGGTACAAGGATGCTTGGATCATGATTATGCCATCAATCTGTCCTTATGTGGGAAGTGGGAAAGCAGTTACATGTATACAATGGCATCTTTGCATTTGCCCTAAAAGGCCCCAGACTTAATCAAGCTGCTTTTCTTTTAGAAGAGGATTTCACAGCCACGGCAGCTTTAAGACATGTTGGTCTTCAACTCCCAAGATTCCCTAGCCAGCAAGTTGCCAAGATTGGAAAACTCTGTCTTAGAACCTATGCCATGCTTCCATTTCCTTCAGCATATTTGTCCAATTAGGCATCAGTACAAGATCTCGTTTGCTTTCTGTTATTCAGATTCTTCCTTCTCCCACCAAAAATACTCACGCCTTCCACAGCTTCCCAGCTTCACCTTTGTTTACAGTAACTGGGGAGTTGCCTTTAATCAGAAGCCATCAAGCCAATTTTAAATCCCTACTTTCAGACCTGAACCTCTGGATAGCATGAAGCAATTCTTAAGATATTCATTATGATCTTTATTCCTCTCTGCTATTAAGCTATATGCAAAAGGAGGAGTGGGATTGTGCAGGTTGTTCTGATCCCTTAAACAGTTTGCACAGGATCTGGAGTACCAAATCTCTAAAGCAAGGGTCCCTAGGTCTGGCACTGGTCCATGGCATGCCAGCAACTGGTCCATGCAAACAAGCAAAGCCCCATCCACAGGATGCAGGAAGCATGCAAAACTACACACACACACCCTCCGGTCTGTGGAAAAACCTCTCTCCACTGAACCTGTTCCTGGTGCCCAAAAGGTTGGGGGCCACTGCTCGAAAGGACTCCTTTGATGAAACCGCAGTGCATATGTTGTGTATCAGGACTTCCAGAACAAAGCTGGGGGTGGGCAGGGCTGAACTCAGCTGCCAAGGAGGACAGCATGGGGAAAAACAGCAGAGAGATGATAGTAGCATTGGTATAAATGCTCCATGTGGACAAGCTCTATTTTTCCTGGAAAATATAGCAAAAAAATGCTCCTTAAGCCTAAAAAAATGTATCTGCACCCTCCGTCCTTAGCACACCAGCAAATATTCTGAAGCTCACAAGGGGGTACAACTAATGCGGATCCATATAATAACGTGTGTATATTAAGCAGCTTAAACTTTTTAAAATTCCTGGCAAGTGGATCAACCATCTCTTCATGCGGTTGGCAAGCAGATCAGTCATAAAAGTTATTATGATTTTTCTGTGTGCAAGAAAAATGTCAGTAAGATTTTCATCTGATGCATAGTTTGAAAATTAGAGTTCCATAGACAGACTGTTAAAAATCAGTCCATTTGATATTCCTCCAAAAACTGACAAGGATGTTGTAATAAACCTGCTTACCTGCCAGTGAAACTGAAATTAAAGGTGTTATGGCTGGTAATATATATCTCACCTGGATATAGCAGTAGCTGTGAATCCTCTTAAAGAGCAATTTTGCTGGCAACCCTATGATGTCAACCTTCTATTCAATAGCCATATCTGAAGATTCTATGGGCTTGGCTTTCATATCCTGCCATAACTCCTTGATTTTCACTTTGCAATAAATCAGACTTATTGCTGATCCTTGACAAAGACTGAACACATTGCTACTGGCCACATAATTTAATTGAACTTCTGCTGGTCTGGTTTAGCAGGAAGGAAGTCTGCAATCAATCAGCTTCTTCTGCACCAGTTATAGATACCCTTTTCCAACTGGAATTGGTATAAAGATTCTTCGTGGGATAGAGGGCATGAGAAAACCTAAAGCAGCCAAAAAGCCATATGGAAAGTATATCCATTTAAAATAAATCTGGCTATAGACAAGGATTTGCTTCTCTATCCTAGTTCTCTTTGCAGGCTTTTAAAAAGGGAAAGCAATATGAAATATTCTATGGAGGTCTTAATATGAATTCTTCCCTGTAGATTTACTGCCCACTGCATTTGCCTGCCAGTCTGGTTTCCAAGACATGGCAGCACCTATTTCTACCCACTCCAATGAACCATGGAATAAGCTGCTTGATAGATGGGAGAAGACATGGCACTACAGCTACATGACGTAAGTAGTGGGGTACCACAAGGTTTTGTCTGAGGCCCAGTACTCTTCCATATCTTCATAAATGACTTAGATGAGGGAATAGAAGGGGAACTCATCAAATTTGCAGATGACACTAAGCTGGCAGGAATAGCCAACACCCCAGAAGGCAAGCTCAGGATCCAAAAAGATCTTGACAGACTTGAACCATGGGCCCTATCCATAACATTTAATGTAGAGAAAAGCAAGGTTTTACACGTAGGCAGGAAAAACCAAAGGTGCGAGTACAAATAAAGTGAAATCTGGCTTGAAAACAGTAACTGTGAGAGGGATCTTGGAGTCCTAGTGGATGATCTCTTAAATATGAGCCAGCAGTGTGCAGCAGCAGCCAAAAAAGCAAATACTGTACAAATCCTTGGCTGTATAAACAGAGGCATGGAAGCAAAATCATGTGAAGCATTATTACTGCTTTATATACAGTTGCAAGAAAAAGTATGTGAACCCTTTGGGATTACGTGGAGTTTTGCATGAATTGGCCATAAAATGCGCTCTAAACGTCATGTAAGTCACAACAATAGAAAAACACAGTCTGCTTAAAATAATACTACACAAACATTAGCTGTTGTCATGTTTGAATTGAACATAAGATGGAAACATTCACAGTGCAGGGTGGAAAAAGTATGTGAACCCCTAGCCTAATGACTTCTCCAAGAGCTAATTGGAGCCAGGAGTGAGCCAACCTTGACCCCAATCAGTGTGATGATACTGGATGTGTTGCTGACAGCTGTCCTGCCCTTTAAAAACACAAACTTATTTTGGGTTTACTGGTCTCAAGAAGCACTGTCTGATGTGAACCATGCCTTGCAGAAAAGAGCTCTCAGAAGACCTACGATCAAGAATTGTTGACTTGCATGAAGCTGGAAAGGGTTACAAAAGTATCTCCAAAAGCCTTGATGTTCATGTGAGAAAGTTTAGCACTGTTGCTACTCTCCCTAGGTGTGGTCATCCTGTAAAAATGACTGCAAGAGCACAGCGCATAATGCTTAATGAGGTAAAGAATCCTAGAGTGTCAGCTAAAGACCTACAGAAATCTCTGGCACATGCTAACATTTTTGTTGACACATCTACAATAAGGAAAACATTAAAAAAGAATGGAGTACATGGGAGGACACCACGGAGGAAGCCATTGCTGTCCAAAAAAAATATTGCAACACGTTTGAAGTTTGCAAAAGAGCACCTGGATGTTCCACAGCACTACTGGCAAAATATACTGTGGACAGATGAAACCAAAATTGAGTTGTTTGGGAAAAACACACAACACTATGTGTGGAGAAAAAAAGGCACAGCACACCAACATCAAAACCTCATCCCCACTGTAAAACATGGCGGAGGGAGCATCATGGTTTGGGGCTGCTTTGCTGCCTCAGGGCCTGGACGGATTGTTGTCATTGATAGGAAAATGAATTCCAGAGTTTATCAGGACATTTTGCAGGAAAATGTACGACCATCTGTCCGCCAACTGAAGCTCCACAGAGGATGGGTGATGCAACAGGACAATGACCCAAAGCATACAAGTAATTCAACAAAACAATGGCTTCAACAGAACAGAATATGCCTTCTGGAGTGGCCCAGTCAGAGTCCTGACCTCAACCCGATTGAAATGCTATGGCATGACCTTAAGAGAACGATTCACACCAGACATCCCAAGAATATTGCTACACTGAAACAGTTTTGTGAAGAGGAGTGGTCCAAAATTACTCCAGATCGTTGTGCAGGTCTGATCTGCAACTACAGGAAATGTTTGGTTGAGGTTATTGCTGCCAAAGGAGGGTCAACCAGTTACTAAGTCCAAAGGTTCACATACTTTTTCCACCCTGCACTGTGAATGTTTCCATCTTATGTTCAATTAAAACATGACAACAGCTAATGTTTGTGTAGTATTATATTAAGCAGACTGTGTTTTTCTATTGTTGACTTAGATGACGTTTAGAGCGCATTTTATGGCCAATTCATGCAAAACTCCACGTAATCCCAAAGGGTTCACATACTTTTTCTTGCAACTGTAGCCTTAGTAAGGCCATACCTGGAATACTACATACAGTTTTCGGTTACCACATTACAAAAAAAAAATGTTGAGACTTTGGAAAAAGTGCAAAGAAGAGCAACTAAGATGATTAAAGGCCTGGAGACAAAAACATATGAAGAACAGTTGCTGGAATTGGGTATGGCCTGTCAAGAGAAAAGAAAGACCAGGGTTGACATGATAGCAGTGTTCCAGTGTTTGAGAGATTGGCACAAGGAAGAGGGGGTCAACTTATTTCCCAAAGCACCACAAGGCAGGACAGGAAACAATGGATGGAAACCAATCAAGGAAAGAAGCAACCTGGGTTTAAAGAGAAACTTCCTAACAGTGAGAACAATTAAACACTGGAACTGCTTGCCGCAGAGATTGTGGGTTCTTTATCATTGGAGGTTTTTCAGAACAGATTGAACAGACACTTGTCTGAAATGGTGTAGGGTCTCCTGCTTGAGCAGAGTGTTGGACTAGAAGACCTCAAAGGTCCCTTCCCGTTCTATTTTGATTGTGGTAAATTCTGTCTCTCTCTCTCTGACCTGCATCTTCTCCTGGGTCTAAGCCTTTGACTCAGTCACTTCATGAGAAAGAGGAAAGAGCAACAAATCATAGGAAATGAAATTAGAAGTTTCCAGAAGTAAAGACGGAAGAAAACTTTGGCTGAGCAGAATCTTTAGGAAAATATTCTCTAAATATGTAGAACAATTTGGAATGCACATATAAGCTGAAATCTACAGTCAGAACTTTCCAAAATGTTTGAAAATTTAAAACATGCATTCAGAGAAAGCATACCTCAAAAAACACAGTGCTCTGCCAACAATTTGGTGTTGCCTCTTAGCAACACAGATTTTCTCCATGATAATATGTCCCTAGCTAGGTCCTTTAGGTCTTCCAATGGTGCAGCCATCACCATTGTAACAAAGTCCATCTTCTTCTTCTCTTCCACTTTTTCCAGCACTACAGACTGCTGTAGAGAACTAGGCATAATGCGTCCAAAGTAGAATAATTTCAGCCTGGTCATTTGTGCCTTGAGTGCAAACTCTGAGTTGACTATTTCAATGATCCATTTGTTTATTTTTCTTGGCTATCTATGATATTCTCAGGAGTCTTCTTCAATACCAAACTTCAAAAAATGCCAATACTCTTTCTATCCTGCTTCTTCAAAGTCCAAAAATTGGAAAAACAACGTATTTTCATATGGAAAAAATGTGTAACAAAAATACCCACATTAGAACAAATATAAAAATGTGAACTTCCAGCAATAGAATTGGTACGTATATCAGAGCATCAATATCAATAATGATGCAAGGTTTTTCTGCCAAATTTGCAAACTAGACAGGAAGTCAGTAAGTTAAGAAATTAGGGAAACCAACATCAACAGAATTATCCTTTCTTACTGAGGATTAGCTCTAGACATTCACAGATGATATCTATCTCATCAACATCATATAACAAAAAGTCAACCCTATCATTACTAAAACAGCTGCCTCAAAGTACAGATGTTAAGGTGAGAAGTAGGGTAGAAGGTCACCTGTTCTGCACTGTACCCTAAGTATTGCCTCTCTCTTCAATAGAATTGGGGTACTAATTAATGCCAGTATGATTGGGGTTTTTTAATATAATGGTGGTTGTTTTTTTGCCATATTGGCCAAATTTATAAAGGACACAAGTTTATTTATCTATCAAATGTATATAGCTGTCCATGTCATGAATGTGACTCTGGGAGACATCTAGAAAACAAAATAATGAAGGCATATAGCCAGTAAAAACAATTAAATATCAGTAAGACCACGGGGGTGGGGGTGGGTGAGGAGTGTTTGAAAGACTCATAATGTAACTATCAAATAGGCTCCCTTTTTCCAAGGGATTCCCAGATCATCTGCAAAAGCCACATTTTAAGAATTTTCTAGAAGGTCAATAGAATTAGGGCTAGAATCAGGGCCGCCTCACCTCGGGAGAGGGGGAATAATGTTCCAAGGTGCAGGTGCCACAGCAGAAAAGGCTCCGCTCCTGGGTAAGATGGAACTTCTTTCCAGACAAGAACTGTAACCTGTCCTTCCTATCTGACCTGATGGGATCAACAGATGTGATTAGGGAAAGGTAGTCCTTCAAATACACTGGTTCCAATCCATCTATGGTTTTACAGGTCAAAAACAGCACCCTGAATTGGAACAAGAAGCAACCACCACTCAAGGAACAGAAGTGAAACATGTGCCATTCTAGGGCTGCACAAAACTGCCTGCACTGCTACATTTTGCATCAGTTGAAGCTTCAGCATTCAAGGGCAGCTCCACACAGAGCATGTTGCAGTAGTCCATTAGGGAGTAAAATAGGGCATGAGAAACTCTGAGCAGTTTGCCTTTATACTGTGAATATGAAATATCATTGGGTCCTGAACTGCTTACCACACTTTCCATAGGCTGCACCACTAGGATTCTTCTCTTTTGAAAGTTCAGGTGGCGGATTGTTGTACCAACTCTCCGTTTACAGAACTATCAAATCTCTGCAGCTTCTACCTTGTTTGTCCAGAAACTGCTTCTGAAGAATAAGCTTCATTACTGCTGCAGAGATGACCGAATCTAGAAATTCTGCTTCAGATACCACAAAGCCTCTTCCCAGAAGGTAACAAGGAAAACAGATCATGAAGAGGATGTGTAGCATCCCAAATAATCCTGCGGAGCTATGAACAAATCTTTGAGAATGTATCTTGCTGAACCAACCTGATTTTAGACTACACCATGAGAGAAAAATGAAAGGAGGAACTGAGTATGAATGTCCAGAAAGATCTTTGAAAAATGTTGAACCCAGTAATGGGGCAGTGTACCATTTCTGTTCCACTTCAGCCAGCAAACTGAATTTCATTACCAATTCACTATATATATATATCACAAAATTATACTAGGCCATGAAATATAAAATAAGAGCAAAGAAAGCTTAGAAAGGTCTTGTTATGCACCAAAGTTTGGAGGTCTATAAAATGAGTTGGGCTAGGTCAGCCTTCCTGACTGAACAAGGATATGAACCTGGATCTCTTTAGTCAACATTCAATGTTTTCTCTGCCCTGTACCAACCTCAGAGCAAATCACGACAAAATTAACAAAAGCATAGGTTCGAAGCTAAGGAAAAGAGAATGACTTAGAACTGAAATGCTACGGATTTTTTACATAGCGCTAATCCCATTGTATGCGGTGTCGTGTACCCTTAAGTAAACATGTGCCAATAGAAGAAGAATCTTAGGATAAAAGAAATGGATCAACCCTGAGAAATTTAAGTCACTTAACAGACATATCACTGGATCTCTGAAGAACCTGAGACTATCTACATTATAGATTTCTAGTACCATCTATCCACTAATTTGGATATATATGCCTAATGCAGACACAGTTTACATTGCCACAGTAATTGCAGGGTGGTACTATAAATTGTTAATGTATTGAGGGTATTCTGGGTCAAAAATATCTCTATTTTATACAGAAAAGGGATTTATTCCAGCTTTTATTTATAAACCACACTTCTACATCTGTTTCTCCAAAAGTTTTTTTTTTTAAATGAGCAATTATACCTTATTTCTTAAAAATCTAAATCACTCAATAGCCATACCACAGCTATATTGAAAGGTCTGCCAGCTCAAGGATTTCATCCAATGGATTCTTAGATCTCCCAGTTTTCCCAGTACTCAGAAAAAAAACTTTAGGCTAGCAAATTAAAAAGCCAACCTAACCACCTTCCAATGGTTGTTGATTCAGAGAGACCACTATGTTTTCAAAAGTAGAAATATTTTATGTGACAAGAAAACAAAACCGAATGAAGATTTGCGGTGAAAGATGGGAAGATCAGAAAGGACGAAGGATATCTTACACTATTAATGCAGATGCATAAATATAGTAAGTACTGATGAAATAGGCCCACACAGAATAATTCCACAAAAATAGATGAGATAATCTGTTTTAAAAAGCAGGCTAATCTTGTAGACTAAAAAAAAGCACAGATTTATAATTTTTATGTCTCCCCTTGAAGAAACTTTCATTTTGGAATTGATTGCTAAAACCAAATGCTGGGGGGTAGGAAACCCTTTTATGGAAACCTTCATGCAGTAAAGGTGTCACACATCTGGAGAAGATATCACGAGAGCCGTTAAAAAGTCCAACATTCATACTCACATGATTCCTGCTAATCATGACATATAATACAAAGATATGTATATCACCAGGCATTCCCTGAGAATGAGATCCTTTTCTGATTTTAGCCCCACAGCCAGAAGGAACATGCTGCTCCTATGCTGGTGGGCCTTCTTTATGGAATTATATCTTCTCATCCTGCTGTGTATTTCATGCAGAGCTCTGAAGCAGATCCTTCGTGCATCTCAGATGTTCTAGCACTGAGAACTATGTGAGGAAAAGATAAAGTGCCATAGAGCAGGGGTCCCCAACCCCCAGTCTGTGGACCAGAACTGGGCCGCGGCATGCCAGCAAACAACCAAAGCCCCATCCACAGGATGCAGGCAGCACTCAAAACCATGCCCCCTCTGGTCCGCAGAAAAACCTCTCTCCATGGAATCAGTCCCTTTTGCCATAAAGGAACCCAGAACCAGTTGGGTGTAGCAGTGAAGGTGATCTTAGATCAGGGGTGTCAAACTCAATTTCATTGAGGGCCGCATCAGCATTGCGGTTGCCCTCAGGGGGCCGGGTGGGTGTGGCCAGGGTGGGCGTGGCCTACTGGGTGGGCATGGCCTACTGGGTGGGCATGGCTAGAGTGCGTATGGCCTACTGGGTGGGCGTGGCCAGCTCTACATCGTTCGCATCAAGGGTGCCTATGGGGGCCTGGGCAGGAGTGGGGCAGATCTGAGGGTCTCTGGCAGAAGGAGGGTCTCTGGGCCAGGGCCAAGGCAGTGGGGGCCATTCCCTCTGTTTCCAGGATGGCTTCGCGGGCCGCATGAAACCACTTCGCGGGCCGGATCCGGCCCCCGGGCCTTGTGTTTGACATGTCTGTCTTAGATAATAAGAAGACCATTCTATGTTCGTTCTGATCGTCCCACCTTTCAACACAGGTCTAGATTCTATTTTGCTCTCTTGTTGTATAAAGTATGAAGATGAATTAGTAATGAAGGTTTACTCAATACCAAAGAGACCAAACTGGCCTATAAGGAAGACCAAATAGAAGAGACGTGGTAAAACGAAGTATTGCATGGCCAGTTACACAGCCAAAAGCTAGCAGGCAAAGCAGATAACCTGGCAAGAGCTAAGAGCAGGGTAGCTGATGAAAGAGACAGAGGAGCTAATTTTGGCTGCACAAGATTAAATCTTAAGAACAAATGCACAGAAAGCCAGGATTGAGAAGACAGTAACAGACAGCAAATGTCGCCTCTGCAAAGAAGCCGAAGAACCTAGTTAGCTACTTTAAGATCACACAAACCGACTACGAACAACAGCATGACAAAGTAGCAAGAATGGTATATTGGAATATTTGCAAGAAATACCATTTGCCTGCAAGCAAGAACTGGGAGACCACAAAATAGATGAAGTAAGAGAAAACGAAGAAGCTAAATGCTTTGAGCCTTTAGAATTCAAACAGAGAAGCATCTGCTACACAACACCTCACACTTAACAGAGCAGCATCTGCTACACAACACCTCACACTTAACAATTATTGATAAGAAAGACAAAAGAAATTCTGGAACGTGGACATTGCAATACCTGGAGACAGCAGAAGAGAAGAGAAAGAACTGGGGGGTGGATCATAAAATATAAACAACTGCAAATAGAAATAGAATGACTGTGGCAAAATAAGCAAAGCTAGTACTAATAGTAACAGGCACCTTGGATGCAATTCCAAAACTTCTGGAGCAACACCTGAATACCATAGGCACTGACAAAATCACCATCAATCACTCTCAACAGGCAGCTTTACTTGGAACAGCTTACAACCTGTGACAATACATTTAATATTATTAAGCAACATCTGCCTATCCCGGATCCTTGAGGAGGACTCAATAGATGGACAAAAATGCCAAATCCAGTTAAAACGTCTCGTTGACTGTGTGATCAACTGTAGTAATAATAATAGAAATGACAGGGCCTTGCAATGGAGGGGACTGTGGCCTTCTTAGTAGGTAACCACTAACTCGTGTCAATCAAGTATGAATTCACTCATAAATCAGTGACATCCAATTTCCACACCTGCCTGCAATTTTAAACAGCACAAAATTTCACCTCTAATAACACATGCTTTGTTGGCAATATTTATTGTATATTACTTTGCATTCAATGTTTCTTAATATACATGGTTTTTGCATGGTATTTTTGAGCCTGTTGCTGACTCCAAAACAGTAAGGAAAGCCATACATATTTGGATCAGTTTATGATTCAAAGAATAACTATATTCCATTTGTCACAGTAATTCAAATTAGGGTAAAAAAATGGGTGAAAGAAATTTCTTCCCTGTTACTAGTTGCTAGGCCCAAAGCTGACAGAGAAATATTTTGTTTGGTATAATAGATCTTTCAGTTCATTTCTTGCTTTCTATCTTTTTCCCCCTCTTCAAGTCAGACTTCAATTCTGGCAACTGCCTGGCTAAGCTTCTGAGATTTTATAGGGGAGACTTGCTCATGTCATCTTCCTAGAGCTGAGAGAGAGTAATCTAAATTGGAAATAAAACTCATGGCCTCTGATTTCTAGCCTGGTGCCTTAATCCATACATGCAACTGGCTCTCATATCTTTTAAGTGCCGATAACTCCTTCTGGTTCATAAGTTTTTATTGATTCCAGAACTTTAAGCATATATTTGTGACATAATACTAACAGTAGCTGAAAAATTCCAGATGTCCAACACATATTTGAAGCTAGATGAAACTTCTCCTTGGTAGGTCAAGTTTAGTATGTCTTGTAATTCGTTTTGTACATTCTATAATCCATCCATTTATTTTGCACATGGATTTTGAATAGAAGCTCAAAAAGCTTGCGTCTCTGTATCAAGTCTGGTCTAGGCTGGTAAATGGACACTGACTGAGAACACACCACCATGGCTGAATACTATATATGCTGATTCTATATCCCAGATGATGTGTGTGTGTGTGTGTGTGTGTGTGTGTGTGTGAGAGAGAGAGAGAGAGAGAGAGAGAGAGAGAGAGAGAGAGAGAGAGAGAGAGAGAGAGAGAAGAAAGAAAGAAAGAAAGAAAGAAAGAAAGAAAGAAAGAAAGAAAGAAAGAAAGAAAGAAAGAAAGAAAGAAAGAAAGATTTCTAAAGCCATCCAACCTCTCAATGATTATGGGTGTCAAAGGCATTTAGAAGCCATCCTAAAAATGCTCACAAAATTGCTTTACATCCCATCCTAACCCACAGCCTGGGGAAAGAGTCAGCTCTTTGAGGCTTTTTTAAAGAAGAACATTTGATGCATGTGACACATCTATGAGAAACCATTTCTGGCTACAGCTGTCATTTGCTCTTTCAGAAAGAAGATCCTCATATGACATATTAGTTCTGGAAGATCTGGAAGATCCTCATATGACATATTAGTGTTATTTGGAGAAGTGCAACCCCATTTAGAACTAGAGTCAGAAAAGTCCCTGGATCTGGAAGAACCCATTGCCGCTTGGTTTTGTAAGATCTGAGCTTAACTCTAATCCTCTTCATCCAAACCTATATTATGACTTATTCCCTGCAACATTTTGAAATGGGATCACCATTGTAAGATGAACTACTAAAATATAAATTTAGATTTATTTTTCATTTTTCAGTGAAATAGGGAAAAAGAAATAAAAAGCTGGATACAATGAAATAAAGATGATCAAAGAATGCATCCACACTTTTACACATTTCTTTTTTTTTATTGAAAAGTTTTACACATTTCTGTGTCTGATAGCTTTTCATTCGAATGAGATATATATTCGCACTTTAAGTTTTCTACTGAGCACAACTCACCACACAAGGTTGCTGTTGTGAGGGAAAGAAGCATAATACTGTGTGTTAAGTAACACACATTCCAGTGTGTCAAGCAAAGTTAATTATAAGGTGTTCTCCTTCAAGTCCTTTTACAAGAAAATTAACATTGTTCCTTAAGACTTTACCCAAAACAATTAATGCAGAGGTCCTCAACCTTGGCAACTTGAAAACTTGGGGACATCAACTCCTAGAATTCCTCAGCCAGCAAAGCTAGCTGAGGAATTCTGGGAGTTGAAGTCCACAAGCCTTAAAGTTGCCAAGGTTGAGGACCCCCAAATTAATGGTCAAAAGTCTAACTCCGGAACTCAAAAGGACAAACTAATATCAGAGCCTTTTATCCATCAAGGATGCTCCATTGCAGATTTTACAGAAGCCTCTTGACCATGTTGGGTTATGATGATGAGACCTGACTACTGTGGGAAGTCAGCCACACCGAGAAAAAAATATTTTTGGAAATATTTAAAAGGCAGAATACATTTCCCTAAAGGATTTTAAAAGGAGAAACCAACCCCGCCCCCCAGTCTCTCAGTCCCAAACAGAAACCAAGTCTGCAGAATTGCAGATGTGATCATCTTTTCAGAAAGACTGGAGTCAGGAAACTGGGATTAGGAAGAAAGATCCCTAGAATCAACAATCCCTCACACCAAAAATCTAAGAGACGTCAGCCACAGCCCTGGAGAAGCAGGATTGATCTTTGGGATATAATAAGATTAACCCACCACCATCAGAATACCAGAAAGGCACATTCAGACTCAGGTCAAAGTTCATGCCACAGGAACAACTCCAAACAAAAGGCTCCAAAGGGTATAAAAACCCACTCCCTACATGTGCTCTCTCTCTTTTCTTCCAGAGCCATATTTCTGTCTGGCTCTCCTCTTCAATAAACTGCAGCCTTCTTTCTAAAGCAGTCACCATGTTGTTTATTCCCGGCTTGGACTGAACCTTGATGAAGACTTTTCCTTCAACACTACAAAATATTCTTCCACTTTTGTGTTACAGGAAGACATTTTTTTGCCCACCTAAGAAAGATTCATGTTTATAGAAAGGTTTTCCACTCCATCTCTACTGTGCAAGTTCAATTTTCCACTGGTTCTTGCCAACATTCTTTCAGAAATCTGAAAAAATGTCAAGGAACACATACTCAAGCTTTAACATGCACTTACTTGATGAAGAAATCTAACATTCTTCTTAGTTGTGTTTTTAATAGTAAACACAACCAATAAATCAGCAATATTGGATGCATCTTTTCTAGGGATTAGGAAACATCCTCCTTTGCCAAAGTCCAAACTATAAAATATCAAAACAGGCAAATTCTAAAAAAAACATTTTTTATCTTTGTAAAATGTAAGTTGAGTGCATTTTGTTCCTTTCTGTATTGCCATTTACACTAGCCACTCATCAGTGTTACAGAGACAATTTTGAAGGTTGTTTCCTTAAAGCCAAGTTTTAGTTTTAAAATAAAAAACCTGAAGTTATTTTCACAATGCATGAATGTTATTGCATTTTGGTGCATGTTTTACCCAATATTCAGTCATATTTCACAGTATATAATTTTTTTTAAAAAAATGCACCCTATTAAATACTTCATTCAACATTTTATGTATTTACATTTACCGGGTAAGTATTTATTTACAAAAGTGAGGCTTATGAAAACTGTTTTTCACAAAGCAAGACTTTGATGTCTTCAAAAGCTAACTAATATTTTGTGTTATGAATTTTCAAGATAAAAATAATTTTCTTAGATATTAAATGTTGTAAGAAAATCACAGATGTTATCCATTGAACTTAAGGTTATATTCTGGAGTTTTTCATAATAAGCAAGAAAGACTGTTTTTGTTTTGTTTTTTTGAAGGAGAGGAGAAATAAATATGCTGTCATTTTGGTTGTTTGACTATATGCTATTAAGTTGTTTTCAACTCCTCATGACGACATGGATAAATTTTCCTTCCTGAGAATCTGTTCCTAACCTGATCTTTCAAGTGTTCGACAGTGCACTCATCACAACTGTCACTGAATCTATCCACCTTATGGCTAGACATCCTCTTCTCTTTCCTTCCATTTTTTGCAGCGTTAGAACCTTCTCCACAGAGCTAGGTCTTCACTTAATGTGGCCACCCTGGTTAATTTGAACCTGGTCATTTATGAAGTGAAAACTCTGAGGAGACCGTGGCCTTAGTAAGACATTTGCATAGTTGGGACTTTTAAAAAGAGGCCCAAGGTCTGCCTGAGACAGAGGCCTTAGGTTACCCACTGTTAAGGACAGAATCATAGAACTGCAGAATGTAAAAGATCTAATTTAATCATCCAGTTTAATCTCTTGGAAATCTTCTAGTTTAATCTCTTGCCCAGTGTGGGATTCCACTGATGGCATCTGTGGGAGAAAACCATCCCACCTCCATTAACTATATCAGTGAAGGAGAACCCAGCACCTTCCATGTTACCCTTCATTTGAGTCATGCTTGACTTTATATAATTGTCTCAATCAAACTTATAATCCTAGTATTTCCTCATGGTCTTCCATCCAAGCATTGCCCTGATCTGATTCTGCTTAGCTTTTTGATTAGGCCAGGCTGGCTTTATGCCATCACCTAATCTGGAATCAATTTAAACTTCACTGCCATCACCAAAGTCATAAGTTGAAACAAAGATGTAAGTTAGGGTTTTAAGTACCCATGAAAATAAATTTTGGAAATATTTATGTATTAGAAAAAATAAAATTCTTTCCAAATTTTGAATAGCTTCTCCATTTGCCCAGTTTTGATGCCAAGGCTTTTACGTGCTGTACAGATAATGAAAAAATCACGATGTGGTTGGACAAAGGACAGTGGCATTACTTCTTTCTCTATCTTTTTTTTAATAAAAAATATGAAAATAAAAAATTGTGTACATTATAGACAAGAAGCATTGCATTTTTGGGATGATACTTAAAGCTGGAAAAAGATGAATCTAAAGCTGGCTAAAGGATTCTTTGTTTGGCTGTATTTTATAGTCAATAAACTCCAAAGTCATGGAAATTGCAGTATAGGACATGAATAGAGTATAGAAATAGAGTAAATAGTAGCAGAAGCAGAACATTTCCATTTTCCATAATAAGAATCCAATGTAACATTAAGACCCTTTCAATATTCTGCTCCTGGCTTCAGTAACAACATTGTCCAGCAGACTTATCCCAAGCTAATTTTATTTTCCTTTCCTTTTCACAAAGAGTAAACCCACTCACTAAAATTAGTAATTAAATGTTTCAATCAAAATTATCTTCTCTTGTTCCCCTCTTCAAGCTCTTGAATGGTTCTTATTCAAAGATTGCCCAACTACACCTCCTTCCAAATTCTAGTGAAGCTTCAGAAGTAGGATGCATGCTAGATGGCAGAAATGCTGCTCCATTTTGGACAGATTTGGAAGGTGCTGAATTAAGTCAATCCAGAAGATGATCTTTATAATTTTCTAATCTTTATAATTTTTCCACAGGGTAGTTTGTTAAATTTAACAGATTTAGCTAGGATCTGCCTTCTTAAAGTCTTGCAAAGAGCACAAGGATTGAAGATTATGTAATTATGTAATATCATTTGGAAAGCCAGGTTAAGTAGCAGTTAGGACACCCAGGCTAGAAACCAGGAGACTGTGAGTTCTAGTCCCGCTTTAGGCATGAAACCAGCTGGATGACCGGGAGTTAGTCACTCTGTCAGCCTTAGGAAGGAGGCAAGAGCAAACTATATCCGAAATTTTACCAAGAAAAGTGCAAGGACTAGTCCAGGCAGTTACCAGGAACCAATATCAAAGTCACTCTCTTGCAGGAGTTACTTCTTTACTTCCTCTTTTTCTGAGATTAGCCATCTATTAAAACAAGCAGGGTGAAAGACACAGAGGAGACACAGAGCGAATCATTAACTCTCTACCTATCCCCTACTGCTCCCTTGTGGTCAGTAGGTCACAAAGTGCTACAGAATCAGTGCCACTGGAATTGGGCCTCTAATAGAACAGGCATGTTTCACAGTCATAATCTTGTTTTATGTTGCTTTTCTCTGATTTTCTCAGTACGGTTTACAGTCCTTGGATTTCCTGATCCTCCTTAGCTTTCCAAGATCAAACAAAATAGGCCAGGGCAGTGTTTTTCCACACTTGGCAACTTTAAGATGAGTGGATTTTTCACTTCACAAAATTCCCCAGCCAGCATTAAGTCCACACCTCTTAAAGTTACCCAACTTTGAGAAACACTGGGATAGGGCTGCCACTTTGATGGACAATCAAATAGTCCAATGTTTTATTTTTCCCTTTTTTAGAAACAGTAATGCTAATACTAATGTAGTAGTAGTAGTAGTAGTAATAATAATAGTAGTAGTTGTAGTAGTAGTAGTAGTAGTAGTAGTTATGGAAAGTGCTATGAAAAAATGTTATTATAAAATTCTCTTTTCCCTCATGTCAATGCATGCCCGCATTTGGAACCTTTCGCTATGGCCTGCACTATTCCAAATAAAATATGCTGTACTTTTTTTCCTGAAAATTATTTCATTCATAAGTTTTAATAGGGCAATTATTCATTAAAGGAATGTTTCATTACAATAGTTGGCAAACTTTCACATTTTTCGGAAAGAAAGAAAATAAACAATTTTTAAAGAAAAAGCGGTCAAGGATTTAATTCCTTTCTCAAAACTACAGGTAGTTCTCGAATTACAACCATAATTGAGACTGCAACTACGGTCATAAGTTGTGACCATCATTAAATGGGTCATTACATGGCCAAGCCCAATTTTGTGACCCTTTTTGCAGTGGTTAAGTGAGCCCATTGTAAACACCGGTTTCTGGCAAATAAGTCATAAAAGTTGGTCACATGATCTCAGGATGTTATAAGTGGCCATAAATACAGGCCTGTTGCCAAGCACATAAAATGTGGTCATGTGACCAGCAAGATGGCTATCAGAACTTTGAATCTCGGCTATAAATACTTTTTGGGGGTGTCTGTCATAACTTTGAACAGTCTCTAAGCAAAGAGTTGTAAGTTGAGGACTACCTGTATTTCATTCATTAACATTACTTTCAAGCAAATCAAGGACAGATATTCAATAAAGGATTTATCCACAGCAGTGTTTCTCAACCTAGGTAACTCTGAGGTCTATGGACTTCAACTCTCAGATTCCCCAAATGCTGCCTGGGGAATTTGGGGAGCTGAAATCCACACTGGTCTATTGCAACTTTCCTCACCATCTTAAAATTGGCAGGTTTAGGCTTCCGGTTTGCGCACACGGCGCTTCCAGATGTGCAGGGACAGTATGTCTCCTGCCATCCATTTCTTTCTTGCTTGGAGGACCCTGAAAAGGGTCAAAAATCGCCCTGGAGGGGTGATTACTGACAGGAGGACTTCCCTGCAATCGTGGAAGGGTGGCAACCCTCCGCTGGAATCTGGGATCGTCTCCTTTGGCCTGAAGAAGAAGAGACCAGCCATAAAGATGGCCGATCACTAAGCCGCTCCCTGCCGAAAGCCAAAAGTACTACTTAGCACTAAGAAGCAATCTAGAGGACCTGGGTGAGCTTTTATCTTTCCTATTCCCTTAATCATCTTCCTGTGGGACTTTCCTGAAAATCCCCATTTTTTGAGAAAACGGCGAATATCTACTTTGGGAACAAATCTTAAAGCCTCAAAGTCACAAAAGTAATCCAATTAATGCAGCAAAGAATTTAAGCAATTTCAGCCATATTTACTAAAAAGCTTCTATTTGTTGCTGGGGACTCACTATCCTATTCTCTCTTTAAACTGTGAATTAAAGAAAAAATTTGGACTAATCCTACAAAAGTTCTATATTAATTTGGAAAAAGAAAAAGAAAAAAAACCTCTTACATTGCATGTTATATGTTATTGATGACATCTTGTGGCGAAACCTGGTACAGCAAGTAAATTTCCTTTTTCTGTTGTGGGAGCTGACTGAACAATAGAGCTGTTCTTGAAGATAAGTGTGGGAACACTTGGCACTGAATACAACTCTTCAGGAGGTAGAAAATCTTTGACTATCATTAAAACAGCCTCCATGGAAGATTTAACTGTAAATAACAACAAAATGGATGAATACATCCCGCCACTTGATTATAAACTAATACTGGATACGATCTTGGCAATGACAGAGCAAATTAAAGACAAGCTGCAAGAAAAATCTGACAATTGAAAGCCACCAAATCAAACTCTGACTGTAAATGAGGAAAAGATAACCCAAAACCAAATAGAAGAAGTGGAAACTAACACTAAAATAGGAGATTTCAAAGAACAACAAAAGCAACCTACAGAAAACCTTAAAGTCCAAACTTTAATAGCAACTACAAAACTTACAAGCCAAAAAGTTAATAGCACCTGAAGAAAGCAACACCAAGAATGAAGACACAAAAGGCCTTCAAATACACTATATTGAGAATTCAATTAATCAAATGTTAAACATAATACCAGCTACTACTTTCTACCTAACCCAGACAGAATTGGAAGAACAAAAAGATTTGACTGATTTAATGACAATTATATTATATCCAGCCCTCTCAATTCCTGGCAAATAGATGGGGAAGAAATGGAGCTAGTGACAGATTTTATTTTCCTGGGCTCCAAGATCACTGCAGATGGGGACTGTAGCCAAGAAATTAAAAGACGCTTGCTCCTGGGGAGGAAAGCCATGGCAAATCTAGACAGCACACTAAAAAGCAGAGACATCACCCTGTCAACAAAAGTGCGTATAGTCAAGGCTATGGTCTTCCCAGTTGCAATGTATGGCAGCGAAAGCTGGACCATAAGAAAGGCTGAGCGCCAAAGAATTGAGGCCTTTGAACTGTGGTGCTGGAGAAGACTCCTGCGAGTCCCTTGGACTACAAGGCGATCAAACCGGTCAGTCCTAGAGGAGATCAACCCTGACTGCTCTTTAGAAGGCCAGATCCTGAAGCTAAAACTCAAATACTTTGGCCACCTAATGAGAAGGAAGGACTCACTGGAGAAAAGCCTAATGCTGGGAAAGATTGAGGGCAATAGAAGAAGGGGATGACAAAGAATGAGGTGGCTGGATGGAGTCACTGAAGCAGTAGGCGTGAGCTTAAATGGACTCCAGAAGATGGTAGAGGACAGGAAGGCCTGGAGGAACATTGTCCATAGGGTCGCGATGAGTTGGACACGACTTCGCAGCTAACAACAACAACATATTATATCAACCACCAAAAACCGAACTACCAAAGCAAAAATACAATGGTTACAAAGGGGACATTTTCCTTGCAAAACTGACATTAGGATTCACTCCCTGGATTCAAATAAGGGGTCTAGGAAGAAAGAAAGATACATTTGAGAATTTAAAGATACCAAGAGCGAAGTATGATTGGCAGAAAAGGAAGGCAAGAGTTAGATTTAAAAGACTGAACTTGTTTCTTTTTTGGGATTCTAAAGATAAGACTATAAAAATATCTTTTTATGGATTAAGGGGAATCTCTAAACAATATCACTGATTTTACATTTAATTTTTAGATTTGTAAAGGAAATATAACTCCGAACTATATTATAGAATTTGGAATGACATATCAAAAGATGGTATTTTAATAATTGATGTATGGTTAAGATGCCTTATAGAATATTCAGTGGCTAGTTTTGAACTATAGTATACAATCTAGAACTTTATATATAAAAGATAGCATTTTAATAATTGTTGAATGGATAAGGCAAAAAATATATTTCTAATAACTGGTGATCTGCTAAGATGAAAATTAGACTTTAATGGTAAAACATAAAAATGTTTCGTAATGAACAATATAGGTTTTGTAGACAAAAGAATTTTTATTTATTTATTTATTTATTTATTTATTTGTTTGTTTGTTTGTTTGTTTTTATAAACCGCCCTTCTCCCGAGGGACTCGGGGCGGTGTACAGAAAAGGTGGGCATACAGAATGAACAATAGTGAAAAAACCAATAGTAAAATACAAACTGGGACCCCAATTAGAGCTATCAGGCCAGGCCGGACTGCTGGAACAGGTAAGTTTTTAATTCGCGTCGGAAGGTGCGGAGGTCGGGGGCCATCTGGATTTCGGTTGGTAAGCTGTTCCAGAGGGCTGGCGCACCCACTGAGAATGCCCTCCCCCTGGGGGCCACCAGCCGACATTCCTTGAGCGGTGGCACCCTGAGGAGGCCCTCTCTGTGGGAGCGCACAGGACGGTGGGGTGCTGACATTGGCAGAAGATGCTCCCGTAGGTAGTCCGGACCCATACCATGTAGGGCTTTGTATGTCATTGTTAGCACCTTGAAATAGGGAATTGTGGGTTACCCCAAATTAAGCTTTTTTTCTATATACTGTAGGCTATTCTAGAATATCCTATTGCAATTAGATAAAATTTAAAAACAGGATATTGATATGTATTAGTGAAAATATATTTTGAATTTTGTTGATTGACTAGGTTATAACTAGAAATATACTAACTTGCTTATTTTGACTATGTAATCACTAAGGGAATTAGAGAGGGCATCTCTGTTGATGTAACCTGACCTATTTACAAATGGCTATTTCTTATTTTAATTACCCAGCCACCATATTGTTTCACAAATACCGTACATGTCCATGTAAATATTAAAAATCAATAAAACTTGTTTTAAAAAAAATTGCCAGGGTTGAGAAACGCTGGTCTACTGCAGCTTTCCTCACCAGCTGCCTTCCAGAGATGTATTTCTTAATCTCATATTGAGAACGATGCTTAGCCATGCTAACTGGAAATAATGAGATAATTTTGGCTGTGGTTTGTTCTCCAAGCTTATTTCAATATAATTTCTGAATGTTTCATTACCAAACTAGGTAACATCAGCAGCAGGATTTTCTTGTCCTATTCTCCTTAGCTTATAAATGTCTTGTGTGCCAGTGTGGTCAGTTGGTCATGTGACTGGTTGTTTGTTTGGTGCTATGTTTGAATTCTGAGCAGCTGATTGGTTCTCTTATTGATTGGCAGTTCAAGTGGTCTGGTTTCTCACATATGCTGGATCTAGATCAGGGGTGTCAAAACCTCGCCCACCCCATTGCCGGCAATGGAAAAAAAGTCGTGATACGTCACGACACGTCACGTGACATTGCGAGTTTGACACCCCTGATCTAGATCGATATGCTTGTTAATTGCTCATTTGGTAGAAGGAGATAGTGATGAGATAATAGTCCAGCACATCTATAAGACCAGTCTAAGAGCGAGTCAATATTCAGATGAAAGGGTGCAGCTCCAAAGGAAACCGGCAGAACCAACCGAAGCCACAAATTTACTGACACAGAGCATAGCAAGGAGCACATTTTTGGCCACTTCCCCCAAGACATATCAGTGTGCCCTCCATTGCCTATGTTTGGCATATGGAGGTGGGAGAAGGGGGAAAAAGTTACTTCCAGAGTGGAATATCTAAAGCTGTGCTTGGTCTGCCTCATTTGCAAGTGGTCAATGAGATAGAGGGGGTGGGAGGTGGGCATGTCCTTTGGAAACAGCTAGTGGGCTAATCTCATCAGGGGGAATGGGACTGTGTGGGTTTGCCTTAACAGAGTTTAATTCTGAGTTGACATGTATAAGCTTGCACTGCTGATAGTAGACTGGCCATACAGATGTGCTGGATTGTTATCTCATCCTTCCCAGTTAGCATGGCTAAGCATCGTTCTCAATTATGAGATTAAGAATTACATCTCTGGAAGGCGAGGAAAGTTAAGGCCAAGATAGGCTGCTCAGGTGAATGGAGCAGTAAATATTAGAAATGAGCATTCTTGTGGATGTCCTTTAACTAAATTCAGATTTTTGAAATTCTAGAATTCTAGAATTCAAGCAAGTATAGACAGTCTTCGAATTATGACTGTAATAGAGTCCTCCCATTACTATTGAAGTCATAACAGTCAAAAAAATGGGTCGGTCACGATTTTATAACATTTTTTTTGCAGCAGTCATTAAACAAATGCAGCAGTTGTTACACAAACCAATGGATCATAATGGGCACAGTTTTTGATGAAAACCAGAAGTAACCAGTTTTGCATAACACTGTTGTAAAACGTGGTCACATTACTACAGGATGCAACACACTACCGTAAATATAGCCATAATGCTGAGCACCCAAAGCGCAGTCATGTGATTGCAGTGTGTGTGTGTGTGTGCATTGGAACTTTGGATTAAATTCTTTAAATTTAACTTTAAATTCCCTTTTTAGGTAGGTCGTAATTTCAACTGGTCTCTAAGCAACTGGTTGTAAGTCAAGGATTACCTATAACAGGTTTATTTGGAACTGACTTGGAACTGAACAGAATAGAGCCAGCAATTATTTTATCCTGGGCAGACTACTCAGCCTTCAATATCTTGTGACTGTTTCCATATAAAAGCAAAGATAAAACTTCCACCCACCCATCCCTGGTCATCCAATTCGTTTTCTCCACATAATTCTTTGATCTGTGCATCCAATTGTTGTAACTGAGTTAAACGGGATGAAGCTGAGTTTCAGCACAAGACTTCAGGCCAAGACCAAAAAAACCCCAACAACCCCAAAACACCCCTCTGTGTTTATACAGAGCATTAAAGGTAAAGGTTCCCCCGCACATGTGTACTAGTTGTTTCCAACTCTAGGGGCTGGTGCTCATCTCCATTTCAAAGACAAAGAGCCAGCGTTTGTCAGAGGACATCTCCGTGGTCATGTGGCCGGCATGACTAGACGCCAAAGGCGCACGGAACACTGTTACCTTCCCACCGTAGTGGTCCCTATTTTTCTACTTGCATTTTTACGTGCTTTCAAACTGCTAGGGTGGCAGAAGCTGAGACGAGTAACAGGCGCTCACTCTGTTACGCGGCACTCGGGATTTGACCTGCCAAACTGCCGACCTTCTGATCGACAAGCTCAGTGTCCTAACCCACTGAGCCACCGCGTCCCTTGCAGGGCATTAGGAGCTCCCAATTGCTATTAACAACTCTGATTAGATCATCAGGAACTGCTCAGACAACCAATAAGTGACCTCTGAGTGAGTTGCAGATACTTTAATTGTAAAGTCTCTGTAGAGTTCCGTACTGTGTTAATCTAAAGTGTTCCAGCAGACGCTTCCTGGAAGCCACTGTCCTGCAAAAGTTTTTTTTTTCCAAAAGAAGAGCTGAAAAATGCATTGGGAACTCTTCAGGAGTTGCCACACCCATCTTTATAATCTAAGGCATCTTGTTGGAAACAACCACAGTATTGACAAATGTACGCCTGATGAAAGATACTTCACAGTGCGTTTTTTTTAATACCATGAAATAACTGATATTCAAAACCTGGGTGAGGAAAAAACATCTCAGTAAGGCGCACTTGTTTTTGTTTCAACTTTCCAACCTGACTTTATGAACTTACTGTATTTTCTCAGATTGATGTTTCCTTGATTCTAAAGGGATTTGCTTCCAAGCATTCTGTCTTGCTTAGGATTTAGTCCCAACCTTAACAATCCTATCCTCTTATTATGGCGAGGAACTGGCCCTGTGGGCAAATATGCACTAAGAATTCCTGTTCTTTACTCCCAGCTCAACTTGTATGGGCATATTCAGCTACTTACCATTTCTGCCCTTCCTATAAGAGAAAAGTACGTGCTTTTTTTTAAAAACACAGATCAAAAGGACCAAAAATAAAAGCAAAAAAGGAGTGAGAGGTAGGGAACATTCTTATACATATAATTTTATTTAAAAAAGATTAAAATCTAGCAAGAATATTTAGAATAGAGAAAAAAGAGAAAAAGAAAAAAAAGCAAAAAGGGAGGGAGGGAGGGAGGGAAGGAAGGAAGGAAGGAAGGAAGGAAGGAAGGAAGGAAGAAAAGACTTTTGATTTTTTTTATAAGTTATAGATAAATTAACTTCTTACTCATGGTTACAACATGACTTACACTTTTTTTGCCATTTATTTTTTTCTAGTCATTAAAACCATATGTCACATTTCCATTTTTCCCCCTCTGTAGGGGGTTTCCTAACAGCACTGAACTTAGATAATAGATCTTTTTTTCTGATCAGAGTTGTCAATCTGGCCATCTCAGCAAGTTCCATAATCTTCACCATCCATTCCTCCATTGTGGATAGTACCAAATCTTTTCTCCTTTGTGCTTATAATAGTCTTGTTGCAGTAGCCATATATAAAAAAGAAGCTCCATGAAGTTCCCAACTGCTTACCAATCAGTTCCAAAAGAAAAGCCTCTAGTTTCAGTTGTACATAAATCTTAAAAATCTTCTGAATTGATGTAATGTAATTGAACCCAAAACTTCCTAGTTTGTTTGTTTTTTTTTTGCACACCCAGCACATATGATAAAAGATCTCTCCTGCTGGTTACACTCCCAATACAAATCTGAAATATCTTTACAGATTCTAGACAATTTTTTTTCCAATGACATTTACCAACAATACCTAATTTTATAAAAAGTGGATGTGGGGAACATTCTGAGCAGGGGGGAAAAAATCCAGACCCTGGAGATCCTCTCCAACAGCATGCGTGGCAAATTCTCCCTCAGTCATTCCTCACTGTTTCATTTTTCCCCCCCTCCAAATCTTATTTCCAATCACTAGCCATTCCTCTTCTGGAGTTAACCTATGCATAATTACTGCAAATCTACCCTGCAGCATTTGGTAGGAATGCTATCCCTGAATTGCAATCTTTGCATTGCAAACAACTGAGATCCTTCCCTGAGTTCCCCAGGAGAGATGTATTTTTGTGTTTGCTTTACATTTAGGAACAACTGGTTCGGGTTTCCTGGCTCTGTGGGACCCTACAACCAAAACAGACATGGAAGGACAATAAAGGTGGAGATCAGAGCTTTGGAAAAGTGAGAATGTGTGTGTCCCTCTGTGTGTGTGTATATTAAGCAGTGATCCCATGTACACAAATAAACATTTGCTCCATTGCATTCCTATGAGGTTTACTTTAAAAAAACAACATTTTGTGGAGAGCCGTGCTCCATCAATCCTCTTTTAAAAGAAAAAAGAAGACAATGCTGGCCAATCACTTTTGCATCTATCTATGTGTGATGCAAAAAAAGAAAAGTCCAGGCTAGCAGAAGTTTGCTCTGCCAGGAAGCTCAATTGGCTGCACAGACCGCAAAGCAGGTGGAGATAAGAGTTATGCGGGGCAAGCGCGGCATTTCTCACGCCAGGTATTCATTCCTACGGTGGGGAAGTGGCTGGCGTTGCCATTCTCTGGAGCGCGGGCCCTCCAGATACCCAGAGTGAAAACTCCCGTCTTCCTTTGCCAACATAGCCAACTGGCGAGCTGTAGCCCCACGCACCCGGGGGTGCCATGCTGATGAATTTAACCGCGGCGGAGGGGGGGTTAGAGGGAGCGAGAGAGAAGGCAGGGCGTCCCAAGCCCTTCTGCAAACTACCCCAGGGTCTCCCGAGTTCCCTCCGTCTCTCCAAGGGTGCCCGCGGGCGCGCCGTCGAGAGAACGAACCGGGCGGGGAGGGGGGGCTGTACCTGGGAAGGCGGAGTGGAGCAGGGCAGCGAAGAGCACCAGGAGCGTCCCGACGGTGAGCAAGAAGGTCCGCGAAGCCGAAGCAGCCATGGAGCCGGTGGGCGCAAGGGCCGGTGGGCTCCTCGAAAGCTGCCAAAGGGAGGGTAGGAAGCGGGTGTCCGCGGAAGGTGGCTGGGAGAGTGGACGCCGACGGGCCGGTGCAGAGACCGCGCTCTTCCTCCGCACTTCCCCACACTTAGCAGAGCTCAGCCTCGCCTCCGCGCCGTCTTTGCTCGCCCCTTCTCTGCAGCGCGGTCCCCGCTCCTCTCCGCCGGGCTGCCTAGCCGGCCTCCTGTCTCCTCCTGCTGGCCGGGAGCGCCATTGCAAGCTCCGTCATTCGAAGGAAACGAAACGGGCGCTCCGATCTCAGCGGCGGCGGGATGGGTTCCGTTGGGGACAGCTGGCCCGGAGGTCGATCCGCCCTGTGCGATCGCGGAGAATCTCCGTCACAAAATCGACCAAACACGAAGCGTCCGAAACACGGGCTCTGCTAGGCGGATTGAGACGGCAAGCGAGGAAAGTAATAGATCTGAAGACAAAAGTTTTTTTTAAAAAAAAACACGTAAAAGACAAAATACACCCTTGGGACGGAAGGGTTATATTCCCATTTTTTCCCCTGTTCCGGGATTCATTTAATTGCATTTTTATCGCTCCTCTTTTAAAGGACGACCTACAGGCCCAAACTTTTATCCATACAACCACCTTGTGAAGCACTATGTAAGACAAGAAGAACCTGCTAAATTTCTAGATCAAACCAAGTCCTGACTTGTTTTAATCTTGGTTGTTGACTTGTTTTGTTTTCTTCTGAATGGCCTTAGTTGTTTAGCAAATTCAAATATGTAGGGCTATAGTAATTTTTACTACCACCCTTTAAGTTATAGTAAACTAAAAGTTTCCAGGTTTGAGTTTCTTTTTAAGAAGGGATATAGAAGGATAGAATTTATTATTTATTAAATTTATTATTATTAAATTAAATTTTTATACCGCCCTTCTCCCGAGGGACTCAGGGTGGTGAACAGGGCATATGTCATATAATTAAACATACTGCTAAACCAGAGATATGCAATTTTTGATGAGTTCAGGGTCCACATCAAGTTTAACTAGATTTTTCTTTTGGGCTCCCTAAATCTGGATGGCCACTGCTAATCCTACTGTTGATGGCACGCTACAAAAAGGGAGTGACCACAATTGAATTGGCAGAAGGGTTGGGAATTATTAAGGGTGAATGAATGTCTGAAGTTCTCTTCTGCTTTAAAAAGACCAAATAATTTTCCCCAGACTGTTCAGCATCCTCCCTCAGAAGCTCACAGACTCCTGTGGTTCCCAAGTCTTGTAGCTTACTGTAGTTTTTCTTTCAGAGGTTTCCTACTTCCCCTACCCCCACCCCAGAAAACAGGTTTTAAGGCTTTTATTCACCCAGGCGGTTTCCTATTGATTTCTTCTCATCCATCTTGCACAAGAATGATAAGTTACAAGTGCTCATGAAGTATCTGGCAACATTATGCAACTGAAGGGAAATTATGGAGCAGATCATTACTCCCAGCCTTGATATTGATATATTCAAAAACCTTTCTTCTTCTTCTTCTTCTTCTTCTTCTTCTTCTTCTTCTTCTTCTTCTTCTTCCTCCTCCTCCCCCTCCTCCTCCTCTTCCTCCATAAGTTTCCTTTTCATTAGAATACCAGGTAGTACATGCATCTGAGCCAGGTTCATTATTAATCAATGCAATGTCTTCAGTCATTTAGACATAGGTAAGGTAAAAGTGCCCTTGGGAAGTTGAAGTTCCCTCATACTTATTCCCTCATGCTGCCCTTCATGTTTCCCTGTGCTAGGCAGCAGTAGAACCTCTTGTCAGAAGGTTATGTCATGCACACTGAGAGTAAACCCAACTATTCATTCATGATAAAATCATTTCCTTGTAAGAAAGGTAAAAATTGTAATGGTAGTCCTCAAGTATCACTTACATAACAGGAAATATATAAGCCTATTAATGGGCTGACCTGTAGATGACAGGAAATTTTTCCAGCGTTGTACCATAGCTGAGGAAATGGCCTCATATTGACATTACAATGATGCCTTCAAGGTATTCAGAGGAGCAAAGAGGCTTTTGCTAGACAGCTTGGCTTTCACTGTCTAACCCAGACATGTCAAACACAAGGCCCGGGGGCCAAATCCGGCCCGCAAAGTGGTTTCATGTGGCCCGCGAAGCCATCCTGGAAACAGTGAGGGAACAGCCCCCACTACCTTGGCCCTGGCCCAGAGACCCTCCTCTGCCAGAGACCCTCAGATCTGTCCCACTCCTGCTCAGGTCCCCATAGGCACCCTTGATGTGAACGATGTAGTGCTGGCCATGCCCACCCAGTAGGCCATATGCATTTTAGCCACACCCACCCAGGCCACACCCACCCAGCCTCCTGAAGGCAACCACAATGCTGATGCGGCTCTCAATGAAATTGAGTTTGACACCCCTGGTCTAACCTAATGTTTTTCAATTTGGCAACTTTAAGATGTGTGGATGTCAATTCCCAGAATCCCCCAACCAGCATGATCATTCATCACAAGGCATTCTAGGAGTTGAAGTCCACATGTCTTAAAGTTGCCAAGTTTGAAAAACACTCCTCAAGACTATTTTGCTGCCCCATAAGTGTGGCACTGGACACCTTCCTATTGTCAGTATTGAGGTAAGAGTTGACTTCTGGCTCTTTTGTCTCTGTACAAAGAATTAAGAAAAGGCACCATCCAGGCCATGAGTGGCAGGCCAGGGAAGCAAATGAAGAATGTGCAGAATGTCATAGTGTGAACATCACAACTTCTGCATTAGTGCCGGACATCAGGATGAAAGTATGCAAGAGCAGCATTCATGTGAAGACATCAGTGTGTAAATGTCATCAGCTTGGTGTCATTATGGTTTGTGTAGATTATGTTGGCTTTGTCTTGTTATTTTTCTCAGTAGGCTACAAAAATCTTGAGCTTCTCTCTATGTGAAAGGGATTTTTGTGTAGGAAAGGCAAAACCTGGGAAGTAGTTTGGAGTTCCTAGGACTGTAATAAAACATGTTGCCAAGTCACAGCCAGAGTAACTACTAGATTAAAGGATTAGCATAACAGGAGCTATGGAATAACTCCCGATTAGCATCTCCTACTATTACTATTACTGTAAGAGTTGGTTCGGCCCAATAGTTAAGGCACTGGATTAGGAGACTGAATAGGCCATGGCCCAAGGGGGTTGGGGGCCCCTGGGCTAGAAGACCTCCAAGGTCCCTTACAACTCAGTTATTCTGTTATTCTGTTAATCTGGGCTGTGTGGCAGGTGACTGCAGAGGACTGCAAGATTTGATTGCGGGAGAAAGAGCTTATCTAGCAAGGTTCTTCAGCCATAGAGACAAGTAGCACCAACTGTTCATTTGCTCCTGCTCCATCACTAAACTCTTTGGGAGTCAATGAAAAATAAAATTAAAAAGGGAGTGACAAGCCATAGTTGGTTTTGGAAAATGAAAATAAAACAGTTCTTCCGACCCAGTTCTTTCCTGATGCATAGCTTGGCCAAAGAAAATATAAACCACTCGAGGGTTTGCAGTAAGGTTTTTGTGCTGGGCTTTGACATTTCTTTTTCCCCTCCTTCTATCTTTGTTTATTAAATTTATATGCTGCCCGTCTCTCAAGTAACTCTGAGGCTTCCTTCATCACGATGGAAAAAAGAGGAGGAGGAGGAGGAGGAATGCATTCTTTATTTTTTGATTGGGTAGGTTTATGGAATCTGACTTTTTTTGTGGGAAGCAAAACTTCATTATTACAGTGCTAAGAATTAACTATGGGAGACCAAATTCCTGTGACCATCTGCTTAAGGCATGTGATATTCTTGCAACCTGGCAGACCAAATTGTAGTGGAAGTCAACAGAAGAGCTGCTTCTTGAGTTATTCAGGCTGATGAACCACAATATTTTTCTCCACCCCAGTGAACATCTTCTTCTCTGTCCCTGCAAGAGCTGGACAGAGCAAAGAGGAAAATGAAATATACAGGGCTTTTTTTCTCATAGAACGCTCAGAACGGAGTTCCGGCACCTTTTTTGGATGCAGTGGCGTAGCGTGGGGGGTGCAGGGGGGGCCGGCCGCACCGGGCGCAACATCTGGGGGGGCGCTCACACTGAGCTGCTCAGGGAGCCCCAGGGGCTGCACAGAGTCGGCTTGGCTCCGCTCTCGAGCTGCTCTTTCTTGCAAAGCGAAACGAGTCCGGCAGGTGAGATGGGCGGCCACATAAACTGAATAAAATAAATAGAAGCGCCCAACTCTCTGCCCAGGCTCAGGCCAGCCGCAAGCGCCCCGCAGGCGCCCTGGCAGGCTTGGCCGAGCGAAGATGGACTAGCTTTGTGCGCATGCGTGGCTTTATTTAGCGGGGTTCACGTGCAAGCTTGAATGCAGTGGCTCTTGCAGGTCGGAGCCCCGCCCAGCCGCCCTCGAGAGGGACCCGGAAGCATCCCGCATGTGCGCGACTCTTCTTGGAAAGTCTACGCCGCTGCGGGGCGCGTCTTTTCAGCGGTGCCGTGACGTCACTTGCCTTGCCCCGGGTGCTGACAACCCACGCTACGCCACTGTTTGGATGGAACCTTGTAGGGTAGGCAAGGTGGGTTGTATGACATGTGTGAGTTCCGGCACCTTTTACAAAAAAAGCACTGGAAATATATTTCCTTGATATTTCTCAAAGGAAACTGCAAAGGTATCGAGGAAACAAATGGCCGTGGAAAACAAAAGAGCTGCAGGCTTCCTTTACATCTGCTTATCTCTACAAGCTTTGCACCTTCAGGGAACGTTTATGTGGGAAAGGAAAATGAAAAAATGGAATTCCTCACAGAATGGAAACAGTAAATTAGATGGTGTGCAATGTTTCAATAAGCCCAAACTTGTATCCATGGCTATGTGTAATCTGTTTTGCTCTGTTACATTAACTTTTGCCAAAAGGGTGGGGGTGGGTGGGTGATGGAGGATACAGCATCAAAGTATATGCATAATTTACATGCTTCATCTAAAACTGGCATCACCTCCAAGATGGATTCTCATTTTGGCACTATTTTCTGGCTCTACTGGCCCCCCTCTTTATTGATTCTGTACATAACTAAGCTTATCATTGCAATGTAAGTAGTACAGTATCCCAGTTCTGCTAATATGGCTGCTCATATAACCTTTTTAGAGCCTGTGAAAATGCTCCACTTTTTTCCCCCCAACAGAAATTCATGTATGCTCTTAGGCAGTAACACTTGGCCTGTGCACTGATCTTTTGCATCACATCTGCTTCCTTCTGGATGTTATTCTGGCCATAGTCCCAAGAGGGATCTGTCTTTGCTTACTGGTTTGTCTCTCTCTTCATATCTGATTATGCAGGCACTGTTTCTTGTAAAATATTTTGTTCCGCATCACCACCTACTCTTGATCAAATTGCCTTGAATCTGGTCAAAGTATAGACAATTCGTCTGGACAGGGAATCCTAAGCTTAGTTAAAAGTCCATAATAGATCATAGCTTAATGTTTGGAGAAGCTTCCAGGCAGGTAGGGAGATCCAAGAAAGTTCTCCATTCATCTGTTTGATGTAGAATCCTAGAACTGGAAGGGACCTTGGAGGTCTTCTAGTCCAATGGCTTGCCCAAGGCAGGAGTCCTTATGCCATTACAGACAAAAGGTTTTCTAAACTTTTCTTGAAAACCTCCAGCAATGGAGTATCCATAATTCCAGGGGGCTAGCGGTTCCATTGTTTAATTTTTCTTGCTGTCATGTAGCTGATATTGAGCTAAGTGATCTGACAAGGCAGTTTCCTAGGGCTGGTGCAAAATATTTCAGCTTGGTCAAAGGACAAGCTACTACCTTCTTCTGTAAAAAAATGAAGCAGGTTATCTGAAAATTTAGCCTTAACAATGGAGAAAAACAGTTGATTTTTTTTAACATGTAACATTGACAGCTTTTTTTGGGGGGGGGGGCTTTCTCTTTCTTTCCAAGGATCATAGAATGCAAGATTTGGAACACATCTTGCCAATCAACGGATCCATCCCCTGCCTAGCAGAGGAATCTACCACTGAAACCTCCCAGAGAGATGGTTATCCACTCTTTGTTTCAGCACCATCATAGAAGAAGAATCTACCATCCCCTGAAGCAGTTTTTATTTCATTGCTGAACATCTCTTAAAAGGTATCTCAAAATGGCATTTACTGTCCTAAGGCTGCTTTCTATAGTTGCTTCTGTGGAAATTAGCCTTACTGTGTTTGGTGAGGCTTACTTCTGAGAAATGAGAGCCACTTTGGAGTAATGGTTAAGGCATCAGGCTGAAAGGGAGACTGAAATCTTGCAGAATGACTGCCAATCACATAGGAAGTTGTTTTATTATACGATGGGTGTACCCAGTTCAGTATTGCCTGATTAATAGTAAAAAAGGTAAAGTTTCCCCTGCACATACGTGCTAGTCATTTCCGACTCTAGGGGCCGGTGCTCATCTCCGTTTCAAAGCTGAAGAGCCAGCGCTTGTCCAAGGACGTCTCCGTGGTCATGTGGCCAGCATAACTAGATGCCAAAGGCGCACAGAACACTGTTACCTTCCCACCGTAGTGGTCCCTATTTTTCTACTTGCATTTTTACGTGCTTTCGAATTGCTAGGTTGGCAGAAGCTGGGACAAGTAACAGTCGCTCACTCTGTTACACAGCACTTGGGATTCAACCCGCCAAACTGCCGACCTTCTGATCGACAAGCTCAGTGTCCTAACCCACTGAGCCACCGCGTCTGATTAATAGTAACTACCTATTAATAGTAATTAATAGTAACTACCTGATTAATAGTAACTACCTATTCTCAGAATAATTCTGTACTGTCGGTGATTTCATGCTTGAAATTCTCCGAATTGTCCTTAGTGCCAGTAGTAGCAAAACACCATCTTTGGATGAGCAACTTGAATTCTTTCTAGACAACCAATAGGGAAACTCCTACTCCTAAATTAGATCCAACCAGTGCAACCCCATCTTGGTTCCTATCTTGTTCAGCTTTTGTTTTCATGGGAATGTAAGAATAACAATAGTTTACTTATTGTGTAGGTAAGGTGGAAAGTTGACCCTCTACTTATTTTAGCAGCTTAAACCTTAAGATAAATTTGGCAGAAGGGTATCTAAGGAGGTTGGACAAAGGTAAAACTCTGTAAGAGAAGAGAGGCAGAGTTGGGCAGCTGAGTTAAACATGCCATCACTTTAGTATCCTTGTATTGCCACAAGATATCAAAATCCAACCTTTCCTCTTGAATTTCATTGACTTTTATCTAGCATCAACGTAGTGCTGACCATTAATTGACCAGATTCTTGTGTAGAGGCTTGAATAAATCTTCTATTCTGCAACTTTACGAATGACCCTGATTCTTTGTACCTAAGAATATCCCATCAATAGGGAATCACTGGCCCCAAGCTCCCATTTTATGATTGCAAAATTATTTTCACAGGGATTTCTCATGTGCCACAGTGAAACTAGAAGGTTTAAAAAACAACAACCAGAAAGGCAATGTAAGGATGCAAGGGCATGTCATGACTCCTGGGTCAGTGGAAAGTGAATAGGTGGGCATACTCTCTTTCTTATCTGGAGATCATGTCAGAGTGAAATGGGATTGTTTCTTTGCAAAGTCTGAAGTCTTGAGCTATAATCTGCCCACATGGGACTCAAGAAGCATTGCAAGTATATAGCGATGGTAGTTCAATATATTGACAAAACTTTTTAAATAATCCAGCATTGGAAAGTAGTGGTTTGTCTGGTATTATATGAATTCCACCACGGAATATTCTTGGAAGATCCAGAGGCCAAAGGCATGGTTCATATTTGTAGCAATTGCCAACCAAACACAAAAAACAGCAACACAATGCTGTTTGATGCCAAGTCTTCTGTAAATTATATTTCTGGGTGAATGATAAAAAAAAGCAGTTATTTGCTGAAAGTTCTGTGGAAAACAATGTGCAATTCTGCACATCTGTGCCAAAAGAGTGGCTTCTCAGCAAATTTCCATTTAAGAAATAAGTAGGAGTGCCACAAAAGGTCTTTAAAAAAACTCTTACCTATTAAGATAGCAGTTTTTTAAAAAACGAAACAAAACAATTGGCAGACTTAAAAAAAAAATCCCTTGCGAGTTACAATGCCCAACTTTAAAGTTCAGAATAACTAAATGTCTTGTAGTTTATAAAGCTACAATTTGTCCACAAAGCAAATTGGTAAATGAATTGCATGCATACTAAACTATTCTTGATGGAGCTGACTAAGGGATTATATCCATTAGAGAATAATCAGGAGAATACCAGTCTTTTGCCAATGCCTCAGCGTTAACAGGAAATCTCCTGCCAATGTGACATGAATTTTAAAAATACCATTTTTTCAGATTGTTTTCACAGAGCATATAAATTGGTGTTTCACTCTTAAAAATGTTGGCAATTAATAACAAAAGGAGATCAATGAACTTTGCAATAAGAACTGATGGGGGGAAATGGAAAGAACACATACATAAATATATGACCCATGGAAATGGCTGACAGATGCCACAGGATAGGAAAAAGAGGAACAGATGAAACACACAGAATGCAGGTTCATCTGCCTATGATATAATACAGCTGGTGTGCACATGCTTCAAACAGATAAATGTTTCATTTATTTCATAAGTAAATAAATCTGTTTCATTTCCATAACTTCTTTCCCACCTATGTAATTTCTGGGGTTTGTTTATTAAAATTTACATGAAAAATTATGTGCGTTTTAATTATGTAGTGACTCATGTCCTTTCTATTCCCTGTTTTCCTTAGTATTTTGTAATCTCCCTAATAATATGGATTTTTTTTCCTGCACTTTTTAACATGCCAAAATCAGAGAAAAGTGAAAAACAAAGGAAAACTGCATTCCAGCTCCCAAATCCAGCCAATTCCTATGAAAATATTAACAACATGAATGCCTAGCCCATTCTTCACATCAGTCATGACAGTTATAATCTTCCTTAAATAAATAATATAATAAATGGACGGATGTGAGAGCTGGAACCAGCAGGATCAAAAAGCCAGGGATAGAACACTAAACAATGTCTTAATGTTAACCATTTCCTCTACAGAAAAGTGACCAGATCTCAGTTTGATAGGTTGAATAGGCAGGAGAAAGAGATGTAAAATTTCAAGTTTTGAATTGCTTGGTGAGCGGCCACATATAAAACTCATTGCAAAGTTGATGCCAGCAAAGCAAAAAGTAAGAGCTTGAGATCAGCTAAAATCATCAACCTCCAAAAATGATAAATGAGCCAAAAAAAAAAAAGCTGCAACACCAGGAAAAAAACCCCACAGCTTTAATCATGGAGTTGACAAATAAGTATGGCTAGATTTCTTGATTCTGCTATAGGTCAGTGTTTCTCAAATTTGGCAACTATAAGATGTGTGGACTTCAGTTCCCAGAATTCCACAGCCAGAAGTGATTGACCTATTTAGGATTCATTTTTGAATCTTCTCCTGCAAAGTTTAGGAGTCTGCATTCCTAAGAGGGAAATTGATTGCCATACTTGGGTTAAGGCTTCCTTGAGATAAGCAACAGGACCACAACCACTCAGTCCCCATTCAGAAATGACGTGGTGCAGAAGCTATTAGCAAGAAAACTGACAGTGGTGAAGCTAGAAATGGTTTTGTTGTTATTTTTACATTGTTTCGATGATTCGTGAGCTGCCCAGAATCACTTGGAGTCAGGCAGCATCAAAACTGTGTGAAATAATTAATGAAGTACCATCATAACAGAATTAATACTTAATGGAATAGCCCTTATCCAGACTATAAGGATATTCAGGCCACAATTCTGCAAACCTACCTGTTTCATCTGGAAATAAAAAGAGTTGGATAATATCAGGAACTGAGGCACTTCATTCCAAGAGATATAAATTAAAGATCTGTACAGGTTGTCCTCAACTTACAATGGTTTGTTTAATAATCGTTGGAAGTTACAAGGGCACTGAAAAAAGGGACTTATGACCATTTTTCACACTTATGGCCATTGTGGCATCTCCATCGTCACGTGATCAAGATTCATATGCTTGGCAACTGACTCATATTTTTTTTGGATAAACTTTTTATTGCTGGCATGTATTTTTGTGCAATGAATTCTGGACTTATTTTATTGCCCATTTTTTTGTAAGTCAAGGACTACCTTGTGCTTAGCACCCTCTAAGAGTTTCCCAACATTTTTCATTTTCTCAATTCCTCTTCACTACCTTTCCAGCTTATACCCAGAGATGACACTGAATGTATTCATATCTAAAAGAAAGAAAGAAAGAACAACCATATACATCTTTGTCACTAGGGGACACTCCAACCCACAAAAATTAATAGGGCCTTGAATGAAAAAATACACAACAAGGAACAGTGCTGAAACTGGCCTAAAAAAGACATAGATGCTTTTTATCAGACCATAAGGATTTGGGAAACAGGGTCTTTGGCCCCCGAGGTATCGCAAGATGTGTCTTCAGACAGATACATGATTGGTGGGTACCCAGTTAAACTAACTGGAAGTCACTTCTGATTATAACAGTATATAAATATAATGAATAACTCAATTGAAATTATATCAATTAGTATAAAATACTGCTGAAGCCAAATAAATTAAAACATAAACTTTATTTATTCTCATTTTTTGGCATAATGTTTGGCAGGACACTTATTAAAAGAAAGAAAACCAATATAAAAGATTTCCCGAAATCTGACGATAATTCCCTCTGATGGCTACAAAAAAATGGGCAATAAAATAAGTCCAGAATTCATTGCACAAAAATACATGCCAGCAATAAAAAGTTTATCAAAAAAAATATCTCACTACCAAAAAGAAAGATAGAATTATTTAACTTCTTTATTGCTATCATAGTGCGCTTATATTTACCAACATTTCATCCTTCATTTTGTTTTCTCGTATATTGCCTTTGTAATTCCATCACAAAATTTACATTATAATTCAGGAGTTTCAATGACAAAAACAGAGGGACAGGAGGCAGAAAGCCAATGTGGTCTGGTAGTTAAGGAGACTTCTCAAATTGTGGTCTGGAAGGTGGCAAGCAAATTTCAAGGCAGGTTGCCCTCACTAGAGACAATCTTAATCCCAATATTCTGGTATTGGACTAGAATAGGACAAGATTCAGATCCAGGTACTTGGAGTCTCCTGCAGCAGCTTTGATTTATTGGTTGGTTGATTAATTGGCTGAGTGACTGCACTTATATCATGCTTCAATCCACGTTTATAGAATATAGGCAGTGATGATGGTGATGTACCTTCAATTCAGTCTACTCCTAGTAACCATAAAGACAGATTTTCTCCACGAGAAACTGTCCCCAGCTTGGTCCTTCTTTCAGTGGTGCCCACATTGCAAACTGAGTCCATCCACCTTGCTGCTGGTTTGCCTCATCCTCTCCTTCATTCTGCCTTTTCCAGCATTAGAGCCTTTTCCCTAACGTGAAACACTCAGTCCGATTAAGCCTCTTTCTTATCACAACCTTGTCCTGACAAAGGAGTAGATAACTATTCCTTTAACTTTAAAATGAATATCTATCTAGTAGATTGAAAGCTTTGTGTGCAGCAATACATTTTTTTAAAAAAAGAATACATTAAAAATAATTACAGGGAAATATATTTTCACTCTTCTGTAAGAGTATAGCAACATCCAATTGCCAACAGTAAAAACTAACAGGTAAATGGAGAAAGCGTACATAGAGACTGTCAAGTTAGTCGAATGTTATTGCTTGACAGAGACTTCTGCAGCCTTCAGACTGCAATCAAACGAAAGTTCAAAGCACTGAGCTAAGGCCTAATTTTATTTCTTGAAGTACAGATTTAATTTTCTGGCATTGTCTATGACTTCGATGAATTCATACCAAACTTTTCATTTGTTTCTGACTTGCATCATGCAATTGGCAATATCTTTAATTTATTTGGACTGCCTGATCCAAACTGATGTGTCGGTAAGTTTTAATATTGTTTTCATTCCTGTTAAGCCCTTGAACTGATATACAGTTCCTAAACTAGTCAAGTATCCAAGATGAACAGCTGGGATAAGTTCAAGAACATAGAACTGTTCAGGGAAAATTCCATCAATTATTATGTTTTGTTTAAGGGGAAAACTTAACAGCCAAGTCTCAGTTCTGGAGCTGAATCAGCAGAATAATCCAGATAGAAAGGAAACAATGGAAGACTCAAGTAATGTTTAGCACAGACTTTAAATGTCTTTGTTAAGTTTGACAGCATATACTGCAAACTATTGAAATGAATGACTCTTGGTTGCTATATAAAGGAAATGTTCCAAATAAATTTATCCATCAATCATTTATGATAAGGTGAGAAAGGGAAATTGCAAAAATAAAAGAACATTGTGGAATTGGCAAAAGATAGTGAAAGAAATGGATTCATTGCCTAAGCATTGTCAACCAGGAAATTTCTGATTATCCATGGGCTTTGCTTTAACTGGATAACTATGGTTGTTAAGGCTCTGCAAAGAATCCAGAAGAACCCGACAAAGCATCCCTTCTCAAAATATTGAAACAGCCACAAAATCTTGAAGGCTTCTTTCAATTAAAAAATTGGGAAGTTGGCATGTTACAAAGCAATATTCCAGCCTCAAAGAGTAATAGTAAAGTCTCCTCCAAGATGAGCTCAGCTCCATGTGACTATTTGGACATGGTCCTGTGGTTTTTATGACAACAGTATGTGAGTGATTTTGCCACTGGCTTCATCCAGAATATTTCCTAATTCTCACTCTAACCTCAAGTGTTTCCTGATGGTCTTCCATCCAAGTGTTAACCAGTTTGGACCTATCTTAGCTTTTTGAGATAAACCAAGTGGGAACTTTTAGAGGCTATCAACACCCAGGAGAATTGATAATAAATACAAATGACATGGGGCAACTTAGGGCTTTGCTGGAAAGTCTTCACTACAATGACAGGAGCAAGTTGAAGAAACCGAAGCTATCTTGGTAGGAGAGATGGGACCAGCACCCACACTTTGTTTTCTAGTGAACAGGTGTTTTGTGACTTGCTTTGCTCACTAGGGTAGCCATTTTATAAGTGTATGCCCATAACATGCTCTTAGGAGTTTCGCAATGTGCCAACTATTGTAAAATAATTAAAGTTTGTGCATAATGAAGTTGATTATTTTAATTCCCTGCTTCAGATCAGCTGTGATCAATTACCGGCTCCCTGCTTGGATGTTCTGGAATGCATGGAAAGAAGCAAAGGGGGAAAACAGTAGTTCATATCAAATCATCCAAGTGCAGCCAAGACACCTGGATGGCTTCAATAATAACGATACACAAAAAATAAAAAATGTATAATTATTTTAATTGATTTTTAAAGAAAATTATGTTTTTCAAAACCCCCATCTGATGCTTTTCTAACCACTCTGCAATTTCCTAGTCTATTTGTTAAGAAGAATAGGGCCCATTCTGTTGCAGCTGCAGTGAGAGGACAGGAAAAATAAATAAGTCAATTGATGGCAATATTAGGTTAATGGATTTTCTCTCCTTCTACTCTGCAGATTACAGCCTGTGCCTTCACACAGGTTTTCTTTCCTCAGGGGGTTTGCTAAAACCTGTCTAGCGAGATACTAACACCTGTTTTGGGTATATTTATCTCTCTGTTTTGGGGACAGGGGATATATAATTGTGTGCTTGTAACACTAAAATCCTAATGGCAGTTAGGCACCAATGGGAATCATACTTTTGTCTTTTTATTTTCAATATTTTAAGGTTTTAAAATAATAGAATGTTAATAATTTTAATCATGTTATACAAATATTACTTCACTGAAATAAAATAGTCATGATTGCAATAAAAAATGAGAACATAAATAGATTTGAAACATGAAATTGGATGTCATATTCTCCTTCTGAATTGAACTAATTGAAAATTGGTTGTAAGCCATATAGAGATCTACATGTTTTAAATAAGACTAACCAACCAGCCAACTGACTTATTATATAAAGAGAAGTTATCATTGACCTTGTTTCCAGCATTTGATTGTCTTCTGTGCAAGGCTTTCACGCAGGGACTACTGGGGAATCTACACACCTGAACTCATAGATTCTTTTTATCTCTCCAAGACCCTCAGGAGAAATTCCTAAGTCCCACATAAACCATTTTCTGAAGCAACTGGCCCCCAACCCATTTGTTTATATTGCACCTTTGTTTATATTGTTCCACACCTTTCCTCATAAGTTTAGGAGTTATGGAGTATCTTCAAGAACAGGTACCCAACCTGCAGTTTCCAAAGAATAAATCTAAATAGGATCTCTTACCTCAGGTGAGAGCCTATCACCCAGCTTCTCTTCCCCCAAAGAGGCTCAGATAAGATTACCTTTCTGTAAGTCTATGAGTTCAATTCCTAGCAGAGGGTTTCAAACCCCATTGAATAGCATCAGGTTATGTACAATACATCTGAAGAGTCCCAAATAGGATGAAACCAGCCACATACTGCCTCCAGGTGATCAAAGTAATGTTGCAATTTGCTCAGGATGTGTACTGTAACAATAAAATTCCGTCCAAGGGAGAGGATGCAAGTCATATAAAACCTTGTATATGGGGACATCACATAATGTAACATCAGTACAGATCTCTGAGAGCTTAAGGGAAAGTGGACTATACATACCATTCCTTGCCTCCTCTCACTTAGACATGTCTCCTTTCAATTGCTCTCTCTCTCCACACACAGTTAATCTCTCCCTCCTTTTGTCTTTCTGACACTTACATTTGCCAGACTTTCTGCTCTATTCAGTCAGCTACTCTGTATTTTTTATTATTTATTATTTATTTATTTATTTATTTATTTATTTATTTATCTATTTATTTATTTATTTATTTATTTATTTAGCTTCAGTTTACTACAGAGCAAAGCTGCAATCATATTTAGCAGAAGGCCTTTAGGAAACAAAACAGCAGGATGGGAGAAGGTCAGAGTTTTGCTTATTTCTTTTTTTAAAAGATATTGTGATACTAACTTGAATTTTCTGTGCCTTTCTTTGTGTTCTAATTCCAGCAGTTGCTGAGTTAATGAGGCCAAACCTGGCTAACAACAGTGTTTTTGCTTTAGATCTATTACTGGCCCCCAAAGGTAAATACATAGTATATACGGAAGGAAGGAAGGAAGGAAGGAAGGAAGGAAGGAAGGAAGGAAGGAAGGAAGGAAGGAAGGAAGGAAGGAAGGAAGGAAGGAAGGAAAAGATGTAGAAGACAGTGAGTTAGGACTCATTCATTTGATGTAAGCTTCCATTTGCTCCAAAACAAATGATTGTGATTTATTATAGGGGCTATCATGCACCAAAATAAATGTGAAAAGATTCTGTCTCTCTTCAGGAAATAAAATAAATTCTGTTTGCTTTGAATTGGCATGTCAGTGCCAATTAACTGTCAGCGTAAGCAAGTGGTGACCTATTTCTTCTTTCTTTTTTCTAATTTTGTTAGGTCTCACATTGTTTCTGATAATTGAAATGGCATGGCACACATGTTTTCTTAAATTCAATAGACCAAAAGACATACACATCATGCCCTGCAAACATTTTGCAAGGAGTCTGTCTTATTGTGGGTTCCTTGTGTCATCAGCCCCTTACTTATTCGGGAGAAGTTCTACCTCACAGAGTAATAAGATAAAATGCTAAAACTGTAATAATTGATGCATTCTGGGACTGCACATCTTAGACATAACTTTGGGAAAGAAATGCCAGGGTTTGCTTGCTTGCTTCTTTCCACATAAGCTCTTAAACTAAATAAATACATGAAAGAAATTGTGCCTGTCTGGGCAGAAATAAAGGGTTTGCCTGTGTCCCATTGAGTAAGTTGTTATATAGAATCCTGTACAGGATTCTGCTCCCCATCACTGATATCCCAGTGTCCAACACCCATGACTTAAGGAATAATTCCATCAGCCTAGGGTTTATATGTATATGTCTGTCTGAAAACGCTATTGCTTATCCAGATATATTACTATAAAAGTATATGACATAAGGTTTATCTATCATTCATACAGTTTATTAAAGCAGAACCTTCAGATTTGTAAGTTGATGTAATAGTCCAAGACTTGCATGTTTATGTTATAAATGTTCCAACATTCCTGCAGCTCCTGGCCAGAATAATAGCCTTGTTAGATGAATGGCTCTGACATTTCTCGAAGAAAAGGATTATAAAGTAAGAAGATAGTAAATGCTTTTGAGATTCTAATTAAAGCAAGGGCAGGTTTTTTGGGGTGGGTGGGGGCTCTATCCAGAAACATCTAATTATAAAATTAAAAAATGGAATGTATCTCTTGAGTCAAATTCAGATTCTGATGAACTACCTAGAGGTCTTCATACTGTTTTCCTGCTTTCTTCTATGATCTTTTTATTTTTATTTTTTTTAATTGTAGTCTACAGTTTTGGGGTGTTCTGATGATCTCCCACTCAGTGCTAACACTCTAGCTTTTTTAAGATCAGCCAAAGTTAATTACATAGATGGTACCACCTGCTGTGTCACATAAGTAAAATTATGGAGGAAAAGATTATGAAAGGTTTAGGCATGCCCAAAACTGAATTATGAAACCCAGTTCTAAGCATCTTCACTTAGTTATTTTTATTTCCTTACATCTTTGCTTGCGGAATATTTTTATAATGTAATTATAGAATGTACTGCCTAGCCACAGTACATCTTGATATGAGAATAGAAGAGATTAATATGAGAAATTATGATATAGATGGAATTTAAATAATGAGGCTGAAATCGAAAGGGAGGAATCTTAATCTGTGTAAACATTTATGTACCTCCTAGACAACAGGTAACCTGGGGTAACCTGTTACATCAAACCATAAATGTAGATTTAATTATTTGTGGGGAATTTAATGCTAGAATTGGTATCAATACTTTTTTTTTTTGAATCGGAGGCCATCTTCCCTCTTGGACATGTATTTCATGATAAGACCTAAAATAGGCACAGAGTAGAACTACCCAAATTAATGTATAAATTACAAATGATCAATTTACATCAGGGTGAGCAATTTTCCAAAGGGACCACATGAGACACTGGGACTGTTCTGGAGGGTTGAACCAATAGGCTGAATTTAATTCTGCTCAATATGAATTCTATCGCTTTATAAAAAGCAGTAAATTATATGGTTTTGATTAGCTACTACAGTACTGGTAAGAATACAAGCTATGTCTTATTTACATTTGATTTCTAATTTCTGATTGACCTCACACAGACTAGACAGGGACAGCCAAAGAGCTGTATTTGGCCCAGGGGCCATAAAAAGCCTAGGTCTGGTTTACATGGATCACAGCGAAATCAATCTAGGAGTTCTTATACCTCAGTCAGCCATAGAGGGGAAGCTGTTGTTGATTCATATCACCCTCATGGATTCCATTAGTACAGTGTTTTAGTGTTATAGGCAGTCCAGAGAGTGATTACTTACCACTTGGCTTGAACCTAATGTGGATATGTGGAAATAAATTAGCATAAGAGAGCCATAATATAAAAGGCATCATAAAAAAATTCACGAATTACTGAAGTGGAGAGCCCCTTTGGCCAAAGCTGTTAGATTAACATTATATAGTCCAACAATGCCACAGTGGAGAGCTGTACTTATTCAAAATCCAGAAAATGCACATACCATGTATGAGGAAGTGGTTAGCAATCTCAAACCCCTAGTGAAGTCCCTAGCTAAATCATGGCAAGTGAAAATTACTGGAACCAGAATTTCGTGGTTCAACCACAAATGTAGACATGAAAGAAAGGAACTAGCTACAATAGTCAGACAAATTAAGAGGGATAAATCATTTGACAGTGTTGAGGCAATGAGGGATAAATGCCGGAAATATCACGCACAGTTAAAGAGGGGCAAACAAGATTACAGTTAGTGGCAAGAATTAAGAATGTCATGTTTATAAAATAATGATATAAAATTCTGAGAACTAGTTTCCCAAGGCCAGAAAGAAATCAAAGTAACAATAGAAGCACAGATTTCATCTGACATTTGGGCAGCTTATTTTACAAGTAAATTAGAGGATATCATTTTCCATATGCAAAGTCCCACACAATACACGCAGACTTTTAAAGTGAGCTATCTTCCTCTTCAGATGTTTGAGCTTCATCAGCTATGACCACAAAATATTTAGCACTGTGGAACAGTGTTGTATGGAAATTGTACCACAACTTTACAAAAGCAATCAGTAGGAGAAGTTTTGAAGCTAGTAGAAGTTGACAGGAAGAGACAGAATGTGCTTGAAGGATCTAGTTCACAGTTTCTTCAGGTTCTTGAAGGACCATAGAGAAAAACATAACGAGAATGAGAGAAGGGACAAAAGCAGATTTCTTACAAATGAAGGCCATAATAATGAGTTAAGATTTTATTAAGACAGGTAAGAAATATGAACTTGTTTAAAATAGATAGTCAGAAGACAATGTGCAGATACAGAGAAGGAACAAACAGAAAATAATTGCTCTGTTGTTTACTTTGTGGAGGGAAAATTTATCTTCCCCACTCCTACACTAATCTGTTCCTCCCCCACCTGCCAATTTGAGCTATTTTTTAATTTCCTTTCCTTAATAGTGCTGCAAATCCACCACCTGCAGTGACAGACTCATACTGTGTTATGCTAAGTCCAGCCAGAGGGCTAAAAAGAACAGGGTTTTTTTCAGTGAAAACATTCCTGAAAGGAAAAAAAAGGATCAGATAACAAAAGGAAATAGCAATAAGAGGAAAACATTACAATAACTGACCACACAAAAAAATACAAAAATGAGCAAATTTCATTAAACAGTGAGCCAAAGTGGAAAGATTGAGCAGTGAGGAATCAAGCAAAGAGTAGTTGTAGTGAGGAATAACACTTCCAGAGGTGGAACATCTGACTTGCACTTTTACTCAAAGTTTGGAATCGGGGGTCTAAAAAAAAATAGTGGCCCAATCAGCCTGGTGTAATCAAAGATAGCCTGACAGGACTTGTCCATGTCTACCTTTTCTATCACTTTTTCACATGTACTCACACACAGTGTGGATGTAGAAGCAAAATAAAAGTGAAGCACAGCTTTATGAGATGCCCTCATTTTGTGAGGCCAGCCTAGGATTTCATTTCTATCTCTGAAGTAGGAATGTGTGGTTCTCCTCCCACAACCCGTAATAAACTAGTTGCATGATCCAGAGGACTTGGAGTGGGGTTATTTTGTTACCCGAATTACTTCACTTATGAATGACTACAAAAATTGATTGCATGTTGTTATTTATTGTAAACAAGAAGATAGTATCACGTCCTCTCTTTATGCCAAAAATATATGCTCAAAGATAATTAATTCCCCTTTTTTGAGAATCTGCTGAGAGTCTGTTGTTTCAGTTGCAAACAGGACATATTTATCCATCGAATGTACAAAGAGGTAACAAACTGAACCCTCTATTTTTTATTTGTAAAGTATGAATTTTAGTATTGTATATATAACCTCATAGATATTCAGGACAATATGAGGGGACGGGGAAGGGTAAACTCATACAACCTTGAAATGTGCAGCTTTGACCTTGAGTTTTATTGATAGGATTGGGAAAGGAGAACCAAAACTAGGAACATCTACTTGACATTCTCTTTTGGGGAAGAGCGGATTGTTTTGTTGGCAAGACACAATTTTATTTTATAACATTTTTTCCTCATGGGCAAAAAATGGCCACCTCACAGCAGTTCATCATGTTCCAAACTTTCCCTTAGAATAATACAAGGCAGAGAGATGATCTCTATTACAGGATAACAGAGTTGGAAGGGACCTTGGAGGCCATCTATTCCAACCCCCTGCTCAGACAGGAAACCCTATACAATTTCAGACAAATGGTTGTCCAATTTCTTCCCAAAAACTTCCAATGTTGGAGCATTCACAACTTCTGGAGGCAGGTGGTTCCACTGATTAATTGTTCTAACTGTCAGGAAATTTATCCTTAATTCTAGGTTGCTTCTCTCTTTGATTAGTTTCCATCCGTTGCTTCTTGTCCTGCCTTCAGGTGCTTTGGAAAATAGGTTAAGCACACACCCCCTTCTTTGTGGCAACCCCCGAGATATTGGAACACTGTTGTCATTTCACTCCTAGTCCTTCTTTTCATTAAACTAGACTTACTCAATTACTGCAACCGTTCTTTATATGTTTTAACCTCCAGTCCGCTGATCATCTCCATCTCTTATAATTTCATTCATTACAATCTTCCCTAAAATGGAAGCTACATACCTCTCCTGTAGTGACTTATACCAGGTTCTCGCATCACTAAGGAGCCTTGGTGGAGCAGTGGGCTAATGCCTCCTTAAGTAACACCAGCTGCCTGCAATTAGTGCAGGTTCGCATCCCACCAGGCTCAAGGTTGACTCAGCCTTCCATCCTTCCGAGGTAGGTAAAATGAGGACCCAGATTGTTGGGGGCAATAAGCTAACTTTGTAATAATGCCGCTGGTGGGGGGGCAAAAGCCCTTGTTAGGCATATGGTGTTAGCCTACAATGTTGGGTTGAAAATATATTAACCATAATGCTATGACTTTAAGAAGTTAATTGGCCAATGGGTGTGTAAGTGTTCTCATGGCCATAAGAGGAAGCTAGGAACGTAGCTTCTCTCTCTCTCTGAATTCACTGCTCTCTACTATTACTGTTTTTGCTCTGCTGTTGGTTTACTACTGTTGTAAACCTGAACTGTGTATTGACCTCTGGACCGGTAAGAAGACTTTGTAGTTTGGATTACTCCTTGGACTGTTGCTATTGTTTATGACCTGAACTGTTTATTTTTGACTGTGCATTTTTGTTCTTACACCACCTCAAAGTAAAATACTTTTTGTTTTTAACAACTCAGTGTACTCTTACTGTGTGACTCTTGCTGCTCTCAGTACCCTTCCTTGTCTGTGCAACTCTTTGGTAGCACAAGGAGACCTCTGCACAACAAATTCCTTAACACTGGTTATGGGCCCAGGCCTGTACTGAGAGTTAGTACACACAATATTCCTAGCTGAGTTTGTGTTAGCTGTTTTGGTGTAAAATGGCACAAGAACTGTTGTCAGGCATCTCCTGGATAACCCGGTTGGATGGGACAAACTATGTTTCCTGGTCCACAAAATGCTGCTTGCTTTTGCGCAAGGAAGGACTATGGTCTGTTGTAAATAACCCACCAGATACTACTGCTTGGGATCCAGATGACGAAGAGGATGCAAAGAAGTTAGACGACTTTAAACATAGCAACGAGAAAGCTCTTTGCATTATTGGACTAACACTGAATGACCAGCAGCTTGTCCATATTCGTGGTGAGGAGTCTGCTGCTAGGTGTTGGGGCGTTTTGCGAAGGCTTTATGTTCGAGACAGTGAGGGTGCACATATACACCTTACACGTAAGCTGTTTAGGACTCGTCTGCAGAAGAATGGACTCGTCTGCTGACCCATTTAAATTACATGAAGGCAACTTTTCAAGAGCTTCATGAAAAGGAGCTGATTTTTTCAGAGTTGCATCAGGTCTACATTATTCTGTCATCTTTGGATGAGAGTATGTATGATGGGTATGTTTCTTCTTTGGAAGTCCTGACCAGAGAGGAACTGACATTGACTAACATTACTGGGAGACTGCTGGAAGAGTCCAGAAGGAGGCGTGACAGAGACCAGCTGAGAGAGACACAGCTACAAGAGGAGCAGCAATTTACCACTGCTTACAACGTCAAGAAATGTTTTTCTTGTGGGGCTAGAGGGCATATAGCCAAATTCTGTAGAAAGGGTAGAAAACAGAATGTAAATAGCAGTGGGAAGGCTAAGAAGGGCATTGGTTTGGCTATTTCAGGTGAATCAACATCCAGAAATAATGAATTGTGGGTTGTTGATAGTGGGGCTTCACAATGCATTACTAAAGAGAAAAAGAGGTTTATTACTATGAAAAACAGCAACCAATATGTTTCACTGGCAAACGGTTGGAGGATGAAGGCCTCTGGTGAAGGTAATTCCTATTGTCCATGCATTGATGAACAGTTACCTATGTTATATATACCTAAACTAAGATTCAACCTGTTATCTGTAAGGGAATTGGTTAAAGTTGGGTTTGTGGTAACATTCAGAGGGGAGCAATGCACTATTGAGAGGAATGGAACCTGTGTAACTGCTAATTTGAAAAATGGTTTATTCGTTATCACAAGTAACCAGGTTAGTACAGTTAAAGCTAACTCAATATGTGAGAACAAGAAGCCACACGATGAGTGTATACATTTATTGCATAGGCGGTTAGGGCATGTAAACTTTAAATCACTACGTAAAACAGTTGAGTTAGTAGAGGGAATTAAACTGAAGCCATGTAGTAAGTATTTGAATTGCAATGCCTGTAATCAGGAAAAGAGCAAGGCAACTCCTGCAAACAGGATAAACAGCTTCAAAACAACTGTACCTTTGGAAGTTGTGTTTGCTGATTTAATTGGACCCATGAAACCAAGTTTAGGAGGGTCATGTTATATGTTAAGTATATTGGACCACTACTCTCAATATGGATTTTGTTATCTGCTTAAGTCAAAGGCAGACACTTTCCAACAATTTGCAAACTGGCTGAAGTTCGTGGAGAGAAAAACAAAGAGAAAGGTTCAGTGCATAATTACTGATAATGGTACTGAATTTACAAATAAGCGTTTTGTTGATATGCTAGAATCTGCTGGCATTGAGCATAAACGTTCATCCCCTTATAGGCCTCAACATAATGCATTTGTTGAGAGACGTGGGCAAACGTTACAAGCCATGATGAGAACCATGTTACAAGATTCTGGCTTAACAGATAGACTGTGGGGGGAGGCAGCAAAATGTGCAAACCATGTTCTGAATATAGTTGTTAATACTTCTACTGGTAAAATACCATATACAATATGGCATGGTAGAAGACCAAACCTTGATTACCTGCACACGTTTGGCACCCCAGCTTGGGTCCACATTCCTGCACAACTCAGGAGTAAAGGCCAACATAGGGCTAGGGAATTATATTTCGTAGGTTACGAAGCTAACCACAGATCCTATCGTTTCTGGGAACGAGGCACAACTAATGTATATACCAGTTCTAGTGCAAAATTCCTTGAGCACGTTGGTTGGGGTAGATTAGAGCAAGGAACCGTTAATACTGATCCTCTAGTGTTTGAGGACTCCTCTGATAACGTAACTAGTAATGATAATACATCTCCTGTAAATATAAATATGAAGAGGAGATAGGGGAGATAAAGAATGAATCAGAGGAAGGTGAGGAGTCAGAAATTCAAAGCCCTGTAATTCCTTGGCATTCAACGCGCATCAGACGTTCACCTGATCGCTATGAAGCAAGTGTAATATGTCAAGTTAGTTCAGTACCTTCTAACTATGATGAGATCAGGATGTATCCTGAAAAGGAACAGGCATCATGGAAAGCTGCAATGAACAGGGAGTTGAAGTCTTTGCAGGATCTTAAGGTCTATGAGAAAGCAAAACTGCCACCTGGTGAGCAAGCTATAGGTTGTAAATAGATATATAAGATAAATTAATAAAGCTAGAGTATTGTTCATCTGATGTAAATATTGCAGACCATTTTACGAAGGTACAAACTGCTGTGAAACACAATGCTAATTGTGAAAGAATGTGCATAAGATTGTAAGAGTTATATATTATTCTACCCAAAGGGGAGAATGTTAGGCATATGGTGTTCGCCTACAATGTTGGGTTGAAAATATATTAACCATAATGCTATTACTTTAAGAAGTTAATTGGCCAATGGGTGTGTAAGTGTTCTCATGGCCATAAGAGGAAGCTAGGAACGTAGCTTCTCTCTCTCTCTGAATTCACTGCTCTCTACTATTACTGTTTTTGCTCTGCTGTTGGTTTACTACTGTTGTAAACCTGAACTGTGTATTGACCTCTGGACCGGTAAGAAGACTTTGTAGTTTGGATTACTCCTTGGACTGTTGCTATTGTTTATGACCTGGACTGTTTATTTTTGACTGTGCATTTTTGTTCTTACACCACCTCAAAGTAAAATACTTTTTGTTTTTAACAACTCAGTGTACTCTTACTGTGTGACTCTTGCTGCTCTCAGTACCCTTCCTTGTCTGTGCAACTCTTTGGTAGCACAAGGAGACCTCTGCACAACAAATTCCTTAACAGCCCTAATAAGCAGGCATATACATAGAATGAAGGCTATTGCTAAGCACATTGGTTTGTGCTTAAATTGTAAGCCACCCTGAGTCTTCGGAGAAGGGCGGGATATAAATGGAATTAAAATTAAAAAAAATTGTTAAGGCAATATGAATCCCATCCTCATGTTCATTCCCTTGGCACTTTTTTCAATAGTATTAAGAAGGACAATTTCTTTGTTGTTCATTGTACATCAACATTTCTTTCAATGAGAAGAATTTCAGCCACGTGCAAGTTTTTGTTGCTGCTAATTTTGCTATCTTCTCCTGGGTCATTGACTCAATAACCAACAGATGAATTGCCTCTGTTCTACCACAGCAGATGAAAGTACAAGCCTCACTTTGTCTGTGTTCAGAAATTAAGCAGAGTCAAGCATAGATTGTACAATACTTGGATGAAGAATTGCAAGGGGTTCCAGGACTGTAGATTAGACAGGGACATTGCAAAACATCCTGGGAGAAGTCAGTGGCAGACCAACTTTCATATTGGTACTAAAAATACTTCATGAGTGTTGTTTTGTCCCAGTTACCTATTTGTCTACATGTCACTCAAACTCTTTAATCTGTCCTATAATTCTCCCATGTAGAGTAATGGCTGTAACTGAGCCAGCACAGCTACTTAAATCCTAAAATCCTTTGTCACTTAGTCCAACTAATTCAATCTGATCCAAAGAGATTGCAGAATGCTTTACATCTTGAGATCCTCCAATATGAAGATGTGATCAGCAGGATTAATATGTGTCAGCTAAGCTAAATGAGTAAATAAGCTATTTTTACCTGCAATCTATCCATCTCCTCACCTCTCCTGGTAACTAGCCTCTACACTCAGTCGACAAGGTCTTCATCTATATTTTCATTGTATCTATGTTTGTAGCTTTTATCTTCTGCTTGTTATAAAACAATAAATTTAATTTTGGACAGTAAGAAAATGGTGGAATAATATGATCTGATGCTGAATGAAAAGTGAGATTCCAGATTTCAGATTATATGGCATACGGTTAGAATAGATATTTCACTGGAAAATAGCTTTGCCTCGTTATGCTTTCAAATCAGCAAGAGATGCTTTATCAAGCTGTAAATAGAAGGGGGAATCAATTAGCTTGTCTATTCAGTTCCAGCTTTGCCATGACTTAGTACAGAGGTCCCCAACTTTTTGGGCACCAGGGACCGGTTCCGTGGAGAGAGGTTTTTCCGCGGACCAGAGGGTGGGTGGTTTTGTGTGTTGCCTGCATCCGGCGGATAAGGTTTTGCTTGTTTGTGAGGACGGGTTGCTGGCATGCCGCAGCCCGGTACTGGTCCATGGACCAGGGGTTGGGGAGCCCTGATTTAGTAAACTGTACTCCTTATACAGATCACTCATACTATACCTAATCTGAAGTCTCAAAATGGGGAGACTTCAATGATCATCACAAAGAATCCATTTACAAGAGTACAATATCAGTGAATACTCTATTTATTCTATTCTGTATCAGTGGATAGAAATAAGTAATAATCCAAAATGCTGATATTTATTCAAATTGATTTAAACTTAGTGAAAGACATGTACTGTCTCTGATGAATTATCTTGCATGGGTAAGTCTTTTTTGCAAAAAGTAGGTGAAGCTCAAACTTAACGCGGGTGTGGCCCCCTAATTCATTTTTTGCAATAGATATATATATGTAAAGCACATATAGATTCACCTTTCTAAAAAGGAAAAGGAAAATTTAAGAAAAATGACAGTCTCGTCCACAGTTTTGTTCTATTCATGCTACCGATCATGTTGAGGGTCTTACAGCAAGTTCAAAGCAACAGATCGATCCACAGACAATTCAGGAAAAATCTTCTGCCTGATCAAGACAAAAGTATGTCTATAAGTTGCAGAAGACAGAATCAGCCTTGGCAACACTTCCCTGTGATGAAGCAGACAGGCTAGCACACAAACATATCCTTAATCAATATAGCCATTTACATCAGGGGTGTCAAACTCAATTTCATTGAGGGCCCCATCAGCATTGCGGTTGCCCTCAGGGGGCCGGGTGGGTGTGGCCAGGGTGGGCATGGCCTACTGGGTGGGTGTGGCTAGAGTGCGTATGGCCTACTGGGTGGGCGTGGCCAGCTCTACATCGTTCGTATCAAGGGTGCCTATGGGGGCCTGGGCAGGAGTGGGACAGATCTGGGGGTCTCTGGCAGAAGGAGGGTCTCTGGGCCAGGGCCAAGGCAGTGGGGGCCGTTCCCTCACTCTTTCCAGGATGGCTTCGCGGGCTGCATGAAACCACTTCGCGGGCCGGATCTGGGCCCCGGGCCTTGTGTTTGATATGTCTGATTTACATCATCCTTTCCTCCAAGTGGGAAGCTGGAGGACACTGATGCTGAGATCACAAGAGTTGAGACACAAGTAACTCAGGTAAAATTTGCTTCCAACCTAAAAAAAAAAAAGGAGCTGCAAGGATGAAAAAGTGAAAAACATATGTGGAAAGAGAAGTAAATGTTCTGACCGGAAACTGCGCAAAGTCACCCTGCCTTCTTCAGGAAGGAACTTCAGAAGAACGTTGGATGTTTGGTAGGACAATGCAGTCAAGTAGTTTGTAACTCTTCCAGATTTTGGCAGTCTGAGACCTTGGCCTTAGAACAGGTGTGTCAAACTGCTGACCCACGGGCCGGACGTGTCATCTAGAAGCCGCGCACACCCCATTGCCGGCAATGGCAAAATTGTCCCGATACATTGCACGACGTCACATGGTGTCACGAGTTTGACATGTTTGCCTTAGAATGTTATGCTGCTTCAGGAATCTAAGCCTGGATGATATGCAGTCCTAGGAGTTATTTTATTTATTTATTTATTTGTTTATTTATTTGTTTGTTTGTTTGTTTGTTTGTTTTTATATACCGCCCTTCTCCCGAAGGACTCGGGGCGGTGTACAGAGCAAGGTAAGTATACAGTAAAACAGAAGTAAAACAAATGAAACCCCAAAATCTATCAGGCCAGGCCGGGTTGCTGGAATAGGTAGGTTTTTAAGTCACGCCGGAAGGTGCGAAGGTCGGGGGCCATCCGGATTTTGGCAGGCAAGCCGTTCCAAAGGGTTGGTGCCCCCACTGAGAATGCTCTCCCCCTGGGGGCCACCAGCCGGCATTCTCTGACCGGTGGCACCCTGAGGAGGCCCTCTCTGTGGGAGCGCACAGGACGGAGGGGTGTTGACGCTGGCAGTAGGTGCTCCCGTAGGTAATCCGGACCCATGCCATGTAGGGCTTTGTATGTCATCACTAGCACCTTGAATTTCACTCGGAAGGTAACTGGAAGCCAGTGCAGCTCACGGAGGAGAGGTGTAATATGGGAGTATCGGGAAGCCCCCAAAAGCGTTCGTGCAGCAGGGGGGGCAGCAGGGAGGAGAACATCAACATTTCACAATATTCAGTTGTAAGCCCTGGTACAATGTCTGCTGCTCGATTCTCACTTTGAATACAAATTGATCAGCCTCTCCTGACTCTTCATTTTTTTTGTCTCTCTCTTCTCTGCTTTTCAAAGAGGCCTGGAACTGGCAAAATAAGTAAACTAGAAGGACACATATTGGCTAGAAATCAACATTTTCTTCAAAGCTTTTTTTCATGAGCATCAAAGCAAGGGTAATTAAAGAAGATGGGTACCTTGTGGAATTGGACAGATGAGGTTCACTGGACAGGACATGCTCTTTCTGTGCCAGGACAAATGAATAAACTGTTTGTCCTATATGCATCTGTCGTGACAAAGGATGTGGTACATGGAATGGATTTAACTCTTTACTTGTTACTTTAAGATTCATTTGTGATATGGATTGGCGAACTCAGGATTCAAGCCTGCACATTATCTCTTTTTCCATACACGTATTTTTAAGCCCCAGTTTATTCTATCTTATGGTTTCAGGGCAACAGCATTTCATAATAGATTAAATTAGTTTTGTTTCCAAACAGTCTTAGGCTGAGTTCCTTTCAGCAGGAATCCTCTGCTAGCCACCCCCCCCCCGCTTCAGCCATCTGGACCACCTCCTCCTCCTCCTCCTTATTCATCTTCAAAACACTCTCTCTCCCTCTCTCTCTCTCTGCCCCTTTCTCTCCCCCCTCTCCCTCTCCCTCTCCCTCTCTCTCCCTCCCTCCCTCCTTCCCTGTCTTTTGAGTCGCTGTTCATTCCTGGCAATTTCCTGCAAGTTTCTTCACAAAATTTTGGAAGTCATTTGCCCTTGCATTCTTCTTGGGGTTGAGAGAGATTGACTGGCCCAAGGTCACCCAGTTGGCTTTATGCCCAAAGAGAGACTAGAACTCACTGTCTCCTGGTTTCTAACTTGGTGCTTTTAACTACAACTGTACAGTAGTGGCCAAAATTGTAGAAACCTTTTGGGAAAAGTGTATTTTTGAGGTTTGATGGCTAATAGCACCACTTTTTTTTTTGGAGTAGTACCATAAAATTATATATCAATGGAAAGATAATTTAATCAAGAATGTAATGCAACAAAGTTTGTTCGATTATCTGTACTGTATTCTATGAAAAGTTATAGCCAAATAACCAGAAAAAGGAAGCACAACTTGGTTAGGTTGATATCAGGTAGCTTTCCTTCATCTGCTTGTAGCCAATGAGCATGAGTGTTTGGAGAGCCAATCAGGTGTCATCTTGTTTTGGCAATGAGCCAATCAGATCACAGTAGGATTCAGTTATTGATATCATGTATTGAAGCTGAGAGGAGGACATTTGTCAGTGTGTTATGTGATCGCTATCAAGTTGGTTGGGTTTTTTTATGTTCTTTCATTTAGTGAGCTTGTAAAACATAATAAAATTAAAGCAATGGTGCAAAGAGTTGACTGGTTGCCCAGAAAACGATGTAAAATAGTATTATTAAGTGAACAAGGCTACAGTATTAAAGAAATTAGAAGAAAAACTGGTGGAAACTTAACCAAAGATGGCATTTCTACTGTACACGTTTCCCAAAAGGTTTCCACCATTTTGGCCACTACTGTATACCAAGCTGGCTTTCCAGACAATATTAGATAACTTGTAATCCATTTTTTATGAACTTGTGCTCTTTGCAAGACTTTGAGAAGCTACGTGTGCTAAATTTAACAAATTACCCTTTGTAAAGTTATACAGTAAAGATCAGGAAAGGTCATCTTCTAGAATGACTTAATTCAGAGACCTTCCAAAATGGAGCAGCATTTCTGCCAACCAGCATGGATCCTACCTCTGAAGTTTCCCTAGAATTTGGAAGGGGTATAGATGCCAACCTAGCAGTTCAAAACCACGTAAAAATGCAAGTAGAAAAATAGGGACCACCACGGTGGGAAGGTAACAGCGTTCCGTGCGCCTTTGGCATCTAGTCATGCCGGCCACATGACCATGGAGACATCCTCGGACAAGTGCTGGCTCTTCGGCTTTGAAACGGAGATGAGCACTGATCCCTAGACTTGGAAACGACTAGCACGCATGTGCGGGGGAACCTTTACATTTACCTTATAGATGGGTACCTTTAAAAAAAGAACCATTTAAGGGTTTAAAGTGGGCAACAAGAGAAGACGTTTTTGGCTGAAATGCTAAATATTAATCTTATTGAAGGGCTTTGTGAAAAGGAAAGGAAAATAGCTTCAAACTCTCCCAATTACTAGCCCAATTTCTTGTGCCTTTAACCACTATGTCAAACTGGTTCTCCCTCTTTAAAGTAGAGAGGCAGCAATATGAACAAGGAAAAATATGTACCAGATTCCATTTACTTTGCCCGTTCTTTCAAGGCAGTAATGTGATTTGATGGTGATTTATCCATTCACTAGCATTCTTTCTGAGCGGCATGACAGAATGAGGCAAATGCCGCAAAGTAGCAATACTGGTTTAAATATTTTATGTTATTTAATTCTACAAGGAGAGTTGTGAGGTGCATGACATTTATCAGACCTGCTTAGGCTTTTGTGACGCAGAGATGAACAAACTGTGGCCTTTGTTGGTGTGATTTCTCACTGAATTTGAGCAATAATTGTAGTATTCTGACAGAGTTGGTATTCATTAAATTTCAACTATTCCTCCAAACTTATTTGCCATGACGTCAGGAAACAGACTCTTCAAAGAGACTCTTCATGTTTGTTTAAAATCTAAAGATGGAAACTTTTGAAATAATTTTTTTTAATTTTTTTTTATTATAGTTGCCAAATGCATTTTGGACATAGAGTCCATTTCAAGAGCTCTGCAGTCAAAAGTAGAAGGAGAAATATCAAATGCAAGCTTACCAACACTGGATATTTCTCTTCAGATTATTCAGTGTTTGTAAACATTCATTTATCTTCTAAAAGTGGCCTGCGGTTGCAAAAAAAAACACATTAAAAATTCTCTGCCTCTGTAGAGCAAAGAAAATGGTACATGAAAGGATAATAATCTCTTAGTGCTTTTCCCTCAGGTCTGATAGCACATTTCTTAATTGGGCAAATTGTCTGAATGATCTAATATAGAGATAGAGGTGACAGAAGAAGTTAAATAAAAGTGGAGAAGTTTTATTACTATGATTGGAGTTAGAAGTGGTCTTCTGACAATTATGGATGGAATGAGTTTGGTTAAGAATGGATGTTGTAAGATTGAAGCGGGTCTTAGGAAAGGCATCACCCAATTAAAGATTTTAAAATCCCATGGTATACAGTACACAATACCAAAAGTTGGTACTTTTTGTAAGTTCTTCAGTATTAGCAATTAATAATGCAATGAAAAAGTCTGCCTACTCTGCACTTGAAACTGGAAACTGTAGGTGAGTTTGGGTTTGGCTCAGCCCCAAGTGCACAGCAATGGGAGGACCTGTTAAGTATTGTGTTAGTAATGAGTCAGTAATACTCCCTATACACTCTCTCACACACACTTGCTCGCCCCCTCTCTCCCTCAATTCTTCGAAACCCCCCCCAAAAAAAACTTTCTTGTATTTTTAACTCTTATTGGCACTAGCATCTAGCCCTGTTTACGCATTTTCTGGAATACATAAAGCTCTCTGTTTTTCTCTAGCTTCTAAATGTTTAGACCACAGGTCGGCAACCTGCGGCTCCGGAGCCGCATGCGGCTCTTTGAGCCGTCTCTTGCGGCTCCCAGCCGCCCGGTGCGCGCGCACCTCTTCCAACGGGCAGTGGTGCGCGCGCACCTCTCCAAATGGAGAGTGGCACCGCCCGTTTGGAGAGGTGCACGCGCACCTCCCCGAATGGGCGGAGGTGCGCGCGCACCTCCCCAAACCTTTGGAGAGGTGCGCGCGTACCTCCGCGCGAATGGGCAGCGGTGCCGCTCTTTCAGGAAGCCCGCCTCGGCCCGTCTGTGAAGCTGCCGAAAGCGGCAGCTTAGCAGACGGGCCGCGGCAGCTTCCGCAAAGAGCGGCGCCCCTGCCCATTCCGAGAGGTGCGCGCGCACCTCTCTGAACGACCGGAGGTGCGCGCGCACCTCCCCAAACCTTTGGGGAGGTGCGCGCGTACCTCCGCGCGAACGGGCAGCGGTGCCGCTCTTTCAGGAAGCTGCCGCTTTCGGCAGCTTCCTGAAAGAGCGGCGCCGCTGCCCCTTCGCTTTCGGCAGCTTCCTGAAAGAGCGGCGCTGCTGCCCCTTCGCACGGAGGTACGCGCGCACCTCCCCAAAGGTTTGGGGAGGTGCGCGCGCAACTCCGGTCGTTCGGAGAGGTGCGCGTGCACCTCTCGGAATGGGCAGGGGTGCCGCTCTTTGCGGAAGCTGCCGCGGCCCGTTTGCTAAGCTGCCGCTTTCGGCAGCTTCACAGACGGGCCGCGGCGGGCTTCCTGAAAGAGCGGCACCGCTGCCCATTCGCGCGGAGGTACGCGCGCACCTCCGGTCGTTCGGAGAGGTGCGCGCGCACCTCTCGGAATGGGCAGGGGCGCCGCTCTTTGCGGAAGCTGCCACGGCCCGTCTGCAAAGCTGCCGAAAGCGGCAGCTTTGCAGACGGGCCGTCGCCATCGGGCAACCGGGAACCGGTTCCATCTCATTTTTTTAAAAATGGCAGCCGCGTGCGTCCGCGCATGCGCAAAAAACCTTTTTGCGCATGCGCGTGCATGGACACACGCACGCGGCTCCCTCTTTTTTTAATTTGTGATGGAACCGGTTCCCAGTGGCTCTTTTTCTTTTTTAGGTTGCCGACCCCTGGTTTAGACAAGTCTATTCATGTTATAATACTATAGGCCTATTCTCACAACAGATTTAACCAGGTCAACCATTAATCCAGTCAAATCTCATTGGAATTCTATCAGCATATAGATGTGATCTAAAGACCTATTTGTTTGAACAAGCCGGCCTGGTCTGATGGGTTTTGGGATTTTATCATGTTTTTATGTAAATTTATCTGTTTTATTGAGCATTATGGTTTAATCTCTTCTTAATTTTTGTATTTTTGTATTTTAGTATTTATTGCCCTGTTCACCGCCCTGAGTCCTTTGGGAGAAGGGCGGTATACAAATTTAAATAAATAAATAAATAAATAAATAAATAAATAAATAAATAAATAAATAAATAAATAAATAAATAATAAATGCTAACTGGGCCAAAAATCATCTCAGTGTGAATACAAATTCCATCAGAATTTTAGATTTCTGAATGCAAAACAATGCCTTTCCACTTCCTCATCATATCCTGTGCACCCTTGCATCAGGAGAGTACAGGCACGGCTCCTTTTCCAATGATATAAAGAAATTTATATCAGAGTTGTTTGCTGAGATGGGTGGCTATAGAAGTTGATAGATAGATGATAGATAGATAGATACAGTAGATAGACAGACAGACAGACAGACAGACAGACAACAGACAGACAGACAGACAGATTATTTGGGGAGGTATAAAGAACCCTCAAACCTTGTCTAGAGTTTGAAACAAGCGTGAGAAAGAAATTCAAAATAACCCCACTCTGGATCTCTGCTACAAATGAGGCAGGGAGAAACTGACTGACTTTCAAGATCCTGTTACAATACATGTAGTCCTTGACTTACAAACGCAACTGAGCCCAAGTGTTGCTAAGTGAGACAGTTGTTAAGTGAATTTTTCCCCACCATTTTACAGCTTTTCTTGCCACAGTTATTAGTGAATCATTGCAGTTGTTGTGTTAGTAACCACAGCTGCTAGATAAATCCAACTTCCTCATTTACTTTGTTTGTCAGGTCACAAAGTTGATCACATGACTCCCGGGGACACTGCAACCGTCATAAATATGAGCCAGGTGCCGAGCCTTTGAATTTTGATCACATGACCTTGTGGATGTTGCAAATGTTATAAGTGGGAAAATGGTCATAAGTCACTTTTTTCAGTGCTGTTGTAACTTTGAACTGTCACTAAGTGAACTGCTGTAAATTGAGGATTACCTGTACAATCCTGCTATAGCAATTAAGTAGCATTCCTGAAATTCCTGTTTCTTGACCTGGCCTACCTTAAAGGGCTGACAATTCACAAGGAGAAATAGGGTCTGCTCTAGTCACTGGGAAGAGCCATGTCTCTTGTCAGGCTTTGGAAGACTTTTCTAAGGGAGATTTTTGTTTTTTCAGCTACTATTTCTCTCTTACTCTTCTTCTTGGAGGGCCAGATAAGTGAAACAAGTCAGTTTGATTGGGCAAATAGCAAAACTATAGATACTCTGATTCCAAATGAGTTCAGCAACCAGAGATCCTAAAACAAAGATTCCCAACTGGAAGCCAAGTATTCCCAACTCAGTGATCCTCATCCCTGCCCCTCCCCCAGCCAACTCATCCCTGCAAAAGGCACACACAGTAAAAGATGGTGGAAAGGCAACAATCAAACATTAGGGCCCCCACTTCCCAAAAAGGTGGAGATTAGAAGCTACATTCAAAGCTATATATATCCATAATTTTCCATCAGAGAGAGTTCATCTAATCCTGCATGTCTCAAAGAGAGAAAGTTTGCTATATGTTTGCTGAATGTGCCAATTTAGAAGCTGTGTCCAGTTCAGAGGAAGACATTTTGCCCCTTAAGGCAAAAGATTGTATCACAGCCATTCCCTCTGCCTGCTGAACTAAAATTATTGCAACATTAATAACGGAATAGCCCCCTCAGTCTCGTCCGAGGGATATATTTGCTTCCTGAGGTATGTGTGACATGCCTATAAGAACACTGAGGGACAGTTCTGTCCCCAGAATTTAATAATAATAATAATAATAATAATAATAATAATAATAATAATAATAATAATAATAATAATAATAATAGTTGTTGTTGTTGTTGTTGTTGTTGTTATTATTATTATTATTATTATTATTATTATTATTATTATTATTCAATTATTATTATTTGGAAGGGACCTTGGAGGTCATCTAGTCCAACCCCCTGCTCAGGCAGGAAACCCTATACCATTTCAGACAAATGGCTGTCCAGTCTCTTCTTAAAAACTTCCAGTGTTGGAGCAGTCACAGTTTCTGGAGGCAGGTTGTTCCATTGGTTAACTGTTCTAACTGTCAGGAAGTTTCTCCTTAGTTCTAGGTTGCTTCTCTCCTTGACTAGTTTCCATCCGTTGCTTCTTGTCCTGCTTTCAGGTGCTTTGGAGAATAGCTTGACTCCCTCTTCTTTGTGGCAGCCCCTGAGATATTGGAACACTGCTGTCATGTCACCCCTCACCCTTCTCTTCATTAAACTACACATACCCAATTCCAGCAACCGTTCCCTATATGTTTTAGCCTCCAGTCCCCCAATCATCTTTGTTGCTCTTCTCTGTACTCTTTCTAGAGTCTCGACATTTGCCATTTGAGATACCTGCCTGAGGCAGATTATATAAAATTTGCCACTATGTTGGGGGAAAGTATTTATAATTCTGGGGAATATTTAAAATCAAAATGAATAAATGTAGTCCTCAACTTAAAACAGTTCATTTAGTGACTGTTCAAAGTTACAACAGCACTGAAAAAAGTGTCTTATGACCATTTCTCACACTTGTGACTGTTGCAGCATCCCCAGGGTCACATGATCAAAATTCAGACGCTTGGCAACTGACTTATGACGGCTGCAGTGTCCTGGGATCAAGCGATCTTTCTTTGTGACCTTCTGACCAGTTGTGGTCATAGGTTGAGGACTACCCGTATATAGGAATTTGAAGGAGCATATTTCTGTTATAGCTGGGTATAGATTGCTATTCTATTCATTATTACATAGATTGGGAAGATTTAAAAAAAAAACTTGAATAGTTAAAAGATAATGTGATTAATTGTAGCCTTCAGCTTTGTCTACCAAAGGATTTCTATGCGGACAATACTTTTAGATATGCATGTGAACTAAAAGAAAGGGAGAGTAGCCCCATGATAAGACAAGCAGCAAATAAATTTAAAAAATAAAAGAATAAACAAAAAGAAAAAAAGACATTATGAGAGCTACCTTTCCCCCACCCAAAAATCTATTTCCTTCCTCCCCTCATTTCTTTATTAACATAGAACGCATAATTTTGAGAAACTGTCTGCATATAGCCCTACTTTTTTTTAAAAAAAAACCAAAATAAAACTTTAATTTCCTCTACTACATCACCCATTGTAATTATACTATTTCCCTTGACTTTTCTGGAACAGGCAGTTACCTCCCAGGCTGACTATTGGACATGAATGGATTAACATTACTATTTTATTGTCCAGAGACAACTTGTATAACCCAGTTCCTGTAAAACAAGGTCCTTTCGTGCAAAACATGATTGATGAAAATTTAGAAACAATTTAACATATTCTTTGAAGTTTATCCCTATTAAAAGAGAATTGACATCTGGACAAAGAAAATGGACTTGTGGCCAAAAAAAAACCCCAAACCCCTTCCTGTTTAGCAATGGAAAGATAAACACATGGCTCCAATTACTCAGTGCTTTGCAGAATTGATAAAGTAGATCAGCTACAGATGATAGTAATGAAATAATGGCTGCAATTTATTGATACAGGTAAGTCTATAAATATATGCCCTATGTTTTGTATTTTATCACCGTGGTGTCCCCTGGTAGGGTTCACTGAGATGGATTTATCACTCTGTGATATTTTCAAAATGTGTCAAAGCTTGTACTTTTTAACATTAAATGTAGTCCTCTCTTCAACAAAGTTGCTGCTTTGTTATATGATAATAATCTGATGACATCATGAAACAGAGAAGTCTATCAAGTGCAGTTTTTTCCCCCAACAATACAGCTAGTGATGGACCAAATTATTGAAAACACACACACACACACACACACACACACACACACAGGGTTTACTTGATGTGAGCCCTGTGAGGTTGTCCAGGCAGGAAACCAAAACTATGAATACTAACTGTACCTTTGTTATGGGGTTACAGTAATAGAATTTTACATATCTGAAAGCGCTTCTCCCCTGCCTTTCCAGAAAATTAGGGGTGGGGGAGCTTCTGAGATGTTTTCCCTATATATATATCTATATACAGTCATGGCCGAAATTGTTGGCACCCCAGAAATTTTTCCAGAAAATCAAGTATTTCTCACAAAAAAGTATTGCAGGAACACATGTTTTGCTATGCACAGGTTTAATCCCTTTGTGTGTATTGGAACACAACAAAAAAAGGGAGGAAAAAAAGCAAATTGGACATAATGTCAAACAAAACTCCAAAAACGGGCTGGACAAAATTATTGGCACCCTTTCAAAATTGTGGATAAATAAGATTGTTTCAAGCATGTGATGCTCCTTTAAACTCACCTGAGGCAAGTAAAAGGTGTGGGCAATATAAAAATCACACCTGAAAGCAGATAAAAAGGAGAGAAGTTCACTTAGTCTTTGCATTGTGTGTCTGTGTGTGCCACACGAAGCATGGACAACAGAAAGAGGAGAAGAGAACTGTCTGAGGATTTTGAGAACCAAAATTGTAGACAAATATCAACAATCTCAAGGTTACAAGTCCATCTCCAGAGATCTAGATTTGCCTTTGTCCACAGTGCGCAACATTATCAAGAAGTTTGCAACCCATGGCACTGTAGCAAATCTCCCTGGTCGTGGACAGAAGAGAAAAATTGATGAAAGGTTGCAATGCAGGATAGTCAGGATGGTGGATAAGCAGCCCCAAACAAATTCCAAAGGAATGCAAGCTGTCCTGCAGGCTCAGGGAGCATCAATGTCAGCACGAACTATCCGTCGACATTTAAATGAAATGAAACGCTTATTGCAGGAGACCCAGGAGGACCCCACTGCTGACACAGAGACATAAAAAAGCAAGATTACAGTTTGCCAAAATGTTCTTGAGTAAGCCAAAATCCTTCTGGGAAAATGTCTTGTGGACAGATGAGACCAAGATAGAGGTTTTTGGTAAAGCACATCATTCTACTGTTTACCGAAAACAAAATGAGGCCTACAAAGAAAAGAACACGGTACCTACAGTGAAATGTGGTGGAGGTTCAATGATGTTTTGGGGTTGTTTTGCTGCCTCTGGCACTGGGTGCCTTGAATGTGTGCAAGGCATCATGAAATCTGAGGATTACCAAAGGATTTTGGGTCGCACTGTAGAGCCCAGTGTCAGAAAGCTGGGTTTGCGTCGGAGATCTTGGGTCTTCCAGCAGGACAATGACCCCAAACATACGTCAAAAAGCACCCAGAAATGGATGGCAAGAAAGTGCTGGAGAGTTCTGAAGTGGCCAGCAATGAGTCCAGATCTGAATCCCATTGAACACCTGTAGAGAGATCTTAAAATTGCTGTTGGGAAAAGGCGCCCTTCCAATAAGAGAGACCTGAGCAGTTTGCAAAGGAAGAGTGGTTCAAAATTCTGGGTGAGAGGTGTAAGAAGCTTATTGATGGTTATAGGAAGCGACTGATTTCAGTTATTTTTCCCAAAGGGTGTGCAACCAAATATTAACTTAATATTAAGTTAAGGGTGCCAATAATTTTGTCCGGCCCATTTTTGGAGTTTTGTTTGACATTATGTCCAATTTGCTTTTTTTCCTCCCTTTTTTTGTTGTGTTCCAATACACACAAAGGGAATAAACCTGTGTATAAGCAAAACATGTGTTCCTGCAATACTTTTCTGTGAGAAATACTTGATTTTCTGGAAAAATTTCTGGGGTGCCAACAATTTCGGCCATGACTGTATATATCTATATATATCTATATCTATATCTATATCTATCTATCTCTCTATCTCTATCTCTATCTATCTATCTATCTATCTATCTATCTATCTATCTATCTATCTATCGGGGAGGGAGGGAGGGAGAGAGGGAGACAGTGTCAACTTCCTTTTCCACAATAACCAATTGGATCTGGGGCATCAGGAAGGATGCAGAAATTGTTATAGAATTCCCCATCGCTACCATTTTCTGCCCCAAGTAGAATTAAAATATTTCAAGATACCATTTGCATACAATTTGTGGCAGAAACCTGCTCATCTCATCTCATCTCGTGAGATTCACCACATGAAATGTGTACCTTAGATCTTCTTCCATGGTGGCCAAAGCAAACCAACTGCCATATAGCTCAAACTTACAAGATATTTAGAAGCTTTGAAATGTTACTGAGCACGTTTGATGAAATGTTTTTTCTGCCCTTGAGGCATGGATAGAATAGGCTACTCAGAGACATCTCGTTAGCCATTTTAGTATGTAAGATGCAGAACTATATTGGTGCTTGATCTTGATCTAGTAGGGCTATTTCTCATATTCTTATGAAAAGCAGTCCCTTACGAAATACGGATTTAAATGTTGTGCCTGATTTATGTAAATGAAATGCAACTTCATTAGCTGCACAAGCAAGATCTTTTCTACTGTCCTTATTTTTGACAAATCCAACCACTTAATGCTATCTTTCTGAAGATTATAGTATTCAGGGAAGCCCACAACATAAATCAAAATAGTACTCCAACCCTTTTTTATCAGAGTCATAGAGTTATGATTTAAATATATCTGAAGAAGATCTAGAAGAACCATTTTCAGATGCCCAACACACATAAACGATTTTAATTTTAAATTTGTATTAATTTTATGGGCATTGTTTAATTATGTTTTAATAATTTTAATTTTTGTACCTAGTTTTTATGTATTGCCCTGTTCACCGCCCTGAGTCCCCCGGGAGAAGGGCGGTATATAAATTAAATTAATAAATAAATAATAAATAAATAAATGTTGAAATGGGTGGGGGTTTTTTCCAATCATGTAATTTCAGGTATTTTGGACATAGGAAGGATGTGTAGATATTTCTTGATTAAGTAATAGAAATCTTATTTTGAAATTTGCATGTTGCTAAGAAGAAAAGCTATTATGAGACAAATCAGGGAGTTTTCTGTACTTTTTCCCAAGCTAGTATTGATTCAGATATCTCCCATCCTACCATTTGTTCTCAAGTGTATGTTCAAAGGGAGCTAAAGTCATAAAAGTAGTTGTGATTTGTTATTCATAGAGCTGCATTGTTCTTATCACTTGTAATTATTTTAGTACTACTGGGTTGGATCCAATGGTTAGAAACTAGACCATATTCCTAATATCATGGTGACTCAAAATCTTTGGTGACTCAAAACTTAGTTGTGATCCTCTTGTGTTGGCTTCAACAATTAAGGCCTGACTACCTTTCTTTTAACTCAATCCACTGTGGCAACAATTACATTATAAATAAAATATAGCACATTTTATTTGTAACATGAGACTGTTCTACTGATTTTAACATTTATTTTTGAAAGTTTCCATAAAATATCTACAATCTATGAGTGTTTTCATTTGTAGCTTAAAAGGTCCTGCACAAAATTCATGCTGATCTTAGAAAATGTGCTTATTGTTTATGATCTCTTCTCTAGCATTGGCAAGTTTATGAAAAAAAATCTGAATACATGTTGAACCCCCAAATAAGCCACATATTCTGTTGCTATATAATTCTAGTAAAAACAAAAGAGTCACTTTGCAGAGTGAGATGAGCAGCATATAAATGTTATTAATAAATAAATTTGTATGTATTGATTACAATGTATAAATATTATGCCTTGCAAAAATCAAACTGGATATATTTTTCCTTAGCTTTCTAACATTTAAGACCTCATCCTGCAGCTGGTCATTTCTGGAAATAAAATTGTGAGGATCAGATGCTGGTTGATTTTTAAAAATCAAATTATTTAACAATAATAATTAATTACCTTAATAAAAAATGAATCTTAAATCAGAGCACTTAGGTAAATATTGCTAACATGAATTGTTGAAAGTAAAAAAAACCATTTTAAATATATATTTTCATTTTATTGTTATTCAGCTATAACAAATAGTAATATACTTGCATTGTGCAAAATACATGTTGAAACTGATCATCTTGAGCATTTCATCATAATTCTTACAGATGTAACAAAAAAACCTTTTATAAGCTTCGTACTTGTAAACAGGGAAACTCCTGTAGTTAATCAACTCTGGCAAAACTATTCCTCTGAAGATTTTTTTTTAAAAAAAGCAAAATGAAAATAAAACTTGCCACTGCTTTATTTAGAATATAATACATGAATCATGTATAGATGTTTTTGTTTCCTCTTCCCAGAAACAAAGCTGAGAGACTTTATTATTACTAAAGTTGCACATTCTGATTTGGGGACAAATACTTCCCAGGAAAGGGAGGCAGTGGCTCAGTAGGTTAGGATGCTGAGCTTGTCGATCAGAAGGTCGGCAGTTTGGAAGGTCGAATCCCAAGTGCCACGTAACAGAGTGAGCGCCTGTTATTCGTCCCAGCTTCTGCCAACCTAGCAGTTCGAAAGCATCTAAAAATGCAAGTAGAAAAATAGGGACCACTACGGTGGGAAGGTAACAGCGTTCCGTGCGCCTTTGGCATCTAGTCATGCCGGCCACATGACCACGGAGACGTCCTCGGACAAGCGCTGGCTCTTCGGCTTTGAAACGGAGATGAGCACTGGCCCCTAGAGTTGGAAACGACTAGCACGCATGTGCGGGGGAACCTTTACCTTTACCTTACTTCCCGGGAAAAGAATTCCAAGTAAGCCTTAATATGTGTGAATATTCAATTTTTCCTCTATTACTCCTTTATTTCTCCAGCCATATCACTCCAGATATATTTGATTTCAACTACTATAAATCTGCAGACCAACTGGAACCAACTGCCGGTTGAGCTCCAGATGGCATCAGACCTTCGCTCCTTCCGGCGCGGGCTGAAGACCCACTTATTTGAACTAGCTGGTCTGGCCTGATGGGGAACATTAGGGTTTTTTAATGGGTTTTTTACTGTTTTTATTGTTATTGTATTTTAATCGGGCATTTGTTTAATTTCTTTTTAATTTTTGTATTGTTATTTATATATGCCCTGTTAACCGCCCTGAGTCCTTCGGGAGAAGGGCAGTATAGAAATTGAATAAATAATAATAATAAAATAATAATAACTGGGAATTGGGAAGAAATCTGCTCAACTCTATGACGAACAATTGTTTCTCTAAGTCTGTATCTGCCTTGGTGCCATTTCTCTCTTGGGTGCATTGCTTTTGTGCATCTCAGACTAGTTATACAGTAATTGGACAGATGCTGGAAGGCAAGCTCCATCTTCCGTGGTTGGTTTCACTCCACTGGGGGACCCTGGAAAGGGTCAAAAGTTGCCCTGTAGGGGCGACGAGCAAGGAAGGGAACTCCACTTGATCGCAGGAGGGTGACAGCCCTTCTGCTTGATCTGGGGCAGCCCTCCAAACCAGCGGAGGAAAGACCCGGCCATAGTAATATGACCTGTCACTAGGTTGCATATTACTTACCACCAAGCACTTCGAAAGCAACGCAGATGGAACTGGGTGAGATCTGATCTTCTCTTTACCTTAAGTACTTTCTTTTCCTGTAAAAGCTGCCTGAAGTATCTTTCCCCCTGTGAGGAGAGAGGGAAGGGAATTTCTATCCCACCCTCTAAGAATAGCGGTGACTGATTACCCAGGGGAATTAAAGCATTAAAAGAACAACTTTAATCTATTTGGATTTATATGTTCCTGAAACTTGGGGACCAAAATTTTCCTATTTTTATTGAAGACTTTTGCTTTTATCTACAAAAAAGAAATAAAATTGGAAAAAGGATTATAATAATTTTGGACTTAGAAAACCTTAAACAGCATGAGTGACATCTTGTGATGATGTTTGGTATTACAACTTGTTATTTCCTAACAGAGACTTGGCTCGAAGCCCAGACCTTAGATAAGACTCTTTTGACCTTGGCACCATCTGTGAGAAACTCAGCTGTAAGACAACAGCTGGGCGGCATAACTGGCCTACTTAAACTGTGAATGTAAACCTTTACTGACTTTCAGAGTTATATGTGGGGAATTGCCTTCCTATCTCTTTATTTGAGGAATATTGATTACTATATGGGATGATGAAATACCTTGGACTATAAAATCTTGCTTGACAAATGACTTCTACTATAAAGACTATTTATAAACACATGAAAGAGATGGATGAAGACCAGGAAAAGATCCTTTCCATGTTGAAAGCAATACATGAAACCATTCTTTGAGATAAGGGAAATCTTGGTTACCTAAAGCCTGAAAATTATAAATATCAAAGGTTAAATTGGAATATTGATGGGAAACTAAAAATTGGAGAAAAATTAATAACAGGATATGGATTGTTTATGAAGATTGAATGTAAAAAATAATTAAGATACGTATAAGCTAAAAAAATATTGATAAATGTAATAATGATCTTTTTACTGAGTTGATATAATAAGAACTGTATTAGCTTAAATACGAGACAGTAAATGTTAAGGGAAACAGAGAGGAAATATTTGATGTTGTAACTTGAGATTTGTACTAAAGATTTTTTTTATCAAACTATTGATTAACCCAGCCACCATGTTGCTTTTTAAATACTTAAATGTGAAATTGGAAAATTAATAAAATATTATATTAAAAAAGGTATCATGAATAGCCAATCCAACTGTGGCTATACAGTGATATCACAGAGTATAAGGAAATGTGTAGAGTTGCTAAAAATAGTTCTCTTTAAAAAAGAATTTCAGCTCAGCACTCATTTCTTCTCATACTGAAAAAAAGAGAAGTTGTTGAAACCCAGCAATTTGTTTTCGAAAAAATTAACTGTTTCATTGATGACTTAAAGGGGGTTTCCGTGTGATGGCTTGATCTACAAAGATTTATTCCAATCCCTGTGTGTGTTACATGTTATAGTAGAGGAAGCTTCTGGACGACTTGAGAAATATGACTATATCAGTGGTGGGATTCAAATATGTGAACAACAGGTTCTCTGTGTGGATGCCGCTTTCGGAAGTCCATTCTGGGCAAGGAGGAAAAAAAATTAGCTACTGGTTCTGCCAAACTGGTGCGAAGTGGCTGAATCCCACCACTGGACTATATCCATTACATGCTCCTATATATTTAGATGGCTATGAGGACTACAAAAGATGACAGGGGTTTTATGCAGCCCATGGAATGAGTCTCAATTAGGGCAGGAACATGCCTGCCTCTCTGCTCACTCTAGACAGAGGGCAGTCCGCTGTGTCCCCTGACTGTCACTTGGGTAGTTGGATGGTCCATATCCAAAACTACTTCATCTACTGTAATTCAACAATGTGTACTCTTACAGAATAACAGAGTTGGAAGGGACCTTGGAGGTCTTCTAGTCCAACCCCCTGCCCAAGCAGGAGACTCTATACCATTCTGGACAAATGGCTATCCAATCTCTTCTTAAAAACCTCCAGTGGGACTAAAAAGTTCCATTTAGCTTATGAGTAGATTTTAGTGGGATATTGTTATTGGTACTTTGTTTGTAGTTATGTTAAAGGGGAGTTAAAGCACGTTATGAATTTGGTTAATTGTATATTATGCATAATTTTTATTTAGAATATGATTATTGTAACTATAATCCTGTATTTAGCTCTGGGAAGTGGGGGGGGAGTGGGCGGGTTTGGGGTGGGGGGATTTGTGGATATATTGTAAAACTTTGTTTTTGTAAAACTCTTTAATAAAAAAAACCCTCCAGTGTTGGAGCATCCACAACTTTTGAAGGCAAAATAGTGACTTGTTTTCACTGTCAGGAAATTTCTCCTTAGTTCTAGGTTGGACCTCTGTTTGATAAGTTTCCATCTGCAGATTCTGCCCCCCCTCCATTGCAGGCCTCTACAATTTAATTATATCTGGATCTAGCTACCTGGTGCTTTATTTAAGTTGCTTAAGACACAGCTCCCATTCAATCTGAGCAGTGGCTTTTCCACTTACCATTATGGCTCCTGGAGTCATTTTTTCCATGCTTTCTCATCCAGAACACTCTTTCCTACCCAATCCTAAGATCAGTTGAATTCTTATCTGGCCTCTCTGCTGAAAATGTTAACCACCTCATGCTGCAGTTCCAAAGGGCATATGCTGCCCGATTTCTCACCAACTACTCTTCTGTCTGGAAGTAAAAGGTCTTCTGTATCATCTCTGGCTCTGCCATTAATTCCCAACAAGTAGATTATATCATTCTGGGAATATAAAGAAGGAGTGCAATTATTACTTTTCTTTATCATTTGCTCTTTACAATAAGCAAAACAAAACTCCCCCAAATTTCCAGCTTTGTTGCAGTGGTTCATTTTTTTTTCATACTTTCTCCCACAAATAAGCTGTACAAGCAGATACCGCAATTCTCTTCTGGGCAACAAGCCCACTAATACAATTTTAACCTTTACTGTTCCTCCTACACGCTTCTAGTAAAGTAGTGCAGCATTCTATTGATTACTTACCAGAAAAGCTTTATTGTATGTCTTTAATATGCTTTGGAAAGTGGATTTCATTGCTGTTATATCAGTCTTGATTTCAGTATTTGCTTTAGTAATCCCAAGACTTGTTTTTCATCACTACTACTAATTTTACTAGGATAGTATGGTGGACACTAAAAACAGGATTATATGTGGCCTGTAATGTTTGTAGATTAGCACAATCTCTGGTATGTTGAAGCTCTTCAGATGTACTAAAGTATAATTCCCAGAATCCTCAGCCACTCTGCTATGTGTTCATGATGGAATTTGTAATTAAACACATCAAGAGCCCCAACTTCCATGAATTTAAATAATGTTTAATTTTATATCGTGAGTTGGTTGACATTAGGCTTAATAGCTATAATTTCTGATTAAAAGGAATGTGCTGTGCTTTAAATCCAAAGGTGCTTCACATCAAGTGTGAGTACACATTGCACTTGGGCATCTGTCTCTAAAGGTGGTATACCAGTGATGGCGAACCTTTTGGAGACTGAGTGCCCAAACTGCAACCCAAAACCCACTTATGTATCATTGGATGCCGGGTGGGTGTGGCCCATTGGGTGGGTGTGGCCAAATGTGTGTGTGTGTGTGTGTGTGTGTGTGTGTGTGTGTGGCCCATTGGGCAGGCATGTCTGTGGTGGTAACGGCAGACTGGGTGGGACAAAAAAGTTCAATCAATTCCAACTGTGCGAGATCTTTTTTTCTTCCTGTGAGAAGTTGAAATTGATTAATTGATTGAACCTTTTTTTTTGCACATGGCGGCGGAGGCCTAAAGCGAAAAAGTTTTATAAAACCCAGCTGAAGGCCTAGGACTGGGGTGAGGGTACGCATGCCTACAGAGAGGGCTCTGTGTGCCACCTGCAGCACGCGTGCCATAGGTTCTCCACTACGGTGCTATACAATCCTAGGAAAACACATGCTTGCATTAAGGAGGTCTGACTCTTTCTCACATACAGTACATTTTTAATCTTTACCTACTGATGGAAAGGTGCATTACTGTACTTTTTCTCAATGAAAACATGCCATTCTACTATAGATTGCCCATAACTATACCACTCTATTTCCTTCTCCCATTTGAGATTCTTTAAATGAACTTCAGTAAATCTTCATATAATATTGTGATAGTGGTGAATATCTGTAGTTCGGGTGGAGGATGAGGGTGGAGGTTCGTTCTCTGAGCTTGTGGGTTGGTTTCCAAAGGTTTTGTTACCAGGCTGGGTAACATCTTCAGTAGAGTTTAGGGCATGTCAGTGTTAGTATTCTTCTGCTTATTAGGACTTTGTGTGGTCAGTAGGTCTTGTGATGGGGAGATAACATCTCATCTGACACGACCTCTCCATCACATAAGACCTACTGACCATGATACCACCAGATGTTCCCTTTGGCTTTGGTCTTTATTTGATTCCGGACTGGATCCAAGGCTAAAGCACCCCGGAAAAGTTGTTCCATCTGGGCTTGCTCCATTTCAGTTGGATCCAGCCCACCCCTTTCCACAACCTGATATAATAATTTGTTCAATCGTCTTATATACTCAGACAGCCTTTCACCTCTTTTTTGATACATATGCTCAAAGCAAAACAGTAAGCTGGAAACTGTTTCAGCAAACCCAATTTTGTCATACAAAAGGGAGAGGTAGTCGTGCACAGTAAAATGCCCTCGGCTCAACGTTAGACTTCTGATAGCTTCTGCAGCAGGGCCCTTTCTCTGACTCTCAGCATTTTTTTGCACACCTGGTATATCTCACTCTTCGACTGCTTGTACTGCCTACTCCATCCAGGTTTCATATTCTTCCTCTCCCTCTGGTACTGGTTGCATCCCTGAGAAAATACATAGTTTATTATATCCAGCCCCCACACAATAACTGCCAGTCAAGTTTTGTATGAAGGTCAGACGTCCCCTATACTGTACAAACTCTGCCTCTGGTGCCCCTACTTTAAACTAAGCACGTGTTTCCCTTTTCTGCCCCAATGGTTTAGCCAAGAACGTGGCCCATACAGCCAGGAATATCACCCCTGCCCTAATATCCTCAGTCCATTGAAGGCTCTCTACCTGAAAGCACTCCGGAACACTTTTCTTCCACTACAACAGAACATAGAAGTGGGCAGTGTCCTGGTCCACCCTTATGTTCACCACATATGCCCTCTGGTCCAGGACAAGAGTCCTCAATGTCTGTAGAATTCGCTGTTCTGGCCAAACATCACCAGGGACATCAATTACTACACTTGACTTTACCTCACTATTCTGGTCCTCACACCACTTAGTAATGGTGGTAGGGTCCATTTTGCTTAACTGGCTCATATCCTTACGTGAGACCACCTGCCCCCTTCCTCCAAAGGGGAAGGCCAGACAAGACATCCCAATGAGTCCCCACATGTAGTGCCACCCCCGTAGGGACTGCCTAAATCCGGGCCCTCTAACCTCCCCTCCAAATGGCCACCAGCCCAAAGAGGTCTCTCACATTGGTGCTTCTGCCTAACAGGGCATGTATAATGGTGGTATTCAGTCATGATCGGCAGCCACACACATGGGGTGGTGATGGTCGCTCTCTCTCGATGGTGACTCACTTGGGATGATGGTGGTTGATCTCAGGCAATAAGAACTTACAGGGAAGATGGTCTCTAATGACAACAACTTGCCCAGAATGATGTTAATCAGCCTCTGGTGATGGCAACTTGCCTAGAACGATGGCGGTCAGTCTCTGGTGACAGCAACTTGCCTAAAGCAATGCTAGCCAGTCTCTGGTGGCAACAACTTGCCCAGGACAATGGCAACCAATCTCTGGCACTAGCAGAGGGCTCCCTTGTCTGGTCTCCTTGCCCCTCTCTGACCTCACTCCATGTAACCCCTTTTTTATCTCCCCCAGCTGATCCTATAAAGAAAAAACGCCTTACCTCCCATTAAAAGATGTATGTCAAACTCTTCCCTAACTCGCCCTCCGCCTCACTTACTCCAATGAGGAAAAGGAATTAAAACTCCCCAAACTACCCTCTCTCCCTCTCTTTGTCTGGCCTGCCTGTAACAAAAGAGAAAGAAACAGTAAAACTTCACCTTTCCCCACCCTTCCCTTTCTCTCTCTCTCTCTCTGCCTGGCCTGCTTCAAGCAAACAGCTCCAACCAGCCACTCTCACCCCCCCCCCCCTCTGTCTGGCCTGCTTCAGGTAAACAGCTCTAGGAAGCTCTCTCTCTGCCTAGCCTGCTTCCAGCAAATGGCTCCAGCAACTACTCTCACCCTTTATCCCTCCCTTTCTGGCCTGCTTCAAGCAATCAACTCCAGCAACTACTCTTACTCTCTCTATCCCTTCCCCTTTCATCCGACTTGCCTGAAACGAAGCAAACAAAGCAAACACGAAAACCCCAGTTTCTTACTCTCTCTTTGATCAGCTGGCTCAGATTGGCAAGCTCCACCAAGCCTTCACTCTTCCTCCCATTGGCTTCCTCCTCCTTTTAATTCCCTCCTCCGAGCCACGCCCCACCGCCAGACTCATGGCAGCTGCCGGAGTTCCTCATCTTCCTGACTAATCAGCAGGGCTACTGCAAAGCCTCTCAGATGGCCCCATTTTCACCCCAACTCCACTACACAATAATATAAAATATAAAATACAAAAGACCTGCATCAAGGGCTCTGGAATCTATACTAGAGATATTCAGAATTCTATTCTGACTCTATCATTTCTCCATTTTGTTCCAGAAACTAATTTTCCTGGAATAATTTCAGTAGCTCTGTGATACATCTTAATTATTACAAAGGAAATTGGTTGTTCTACAAGACGGGTCAATAAGTTTAATGAGAAGAAAAAGGCCTCATAGAAATTAAACATCAATGATGAAATTTCTGTTTTCTAAGGAATAAATTACACTAAATTCAATTACAATCTGGACTTGTACTGCCACATTATTTTACTCATTATTTAGCTTTTTTTAAAAAACTAAAAAAAAACGGCAAGAAAGTTTTGTGATGTGTCTAAAATGGTCAGAAATGGGAAGTTCCAAAATGCTGGGAGTTTTGCTTTCACACAAAAAAGAGAACTTTCAAGTTTCATATAACCATCTACTGGATTATAAACCTTCCAGGCTTGGGTCATTTGAATGAATTCTGCTTATTAAAAGAAGATAGGTAAGATAGTCTTATACAGTAGGAAAACAAACAAATTAACCCAGTAAGACAAACAAGTGAGCAAGGTACCATAGTTAGTACTCTATGGTTTATTATTAATTTTGTTACAGGGGTTTCTGTTTTGCTTCTTATTATCCCTTTATTATTTTTTTACAAATAAGGTGGCAAATGTATTTAACAGATCTTCCTCCTATTTTCCCCATGACAAAAAACAACCCTGCCAGGTAGGCTGGGCTGAGAGAGACTGACTGGCCCAAATTCACCATCCTAAAATGTTTTACAAGCCCAATAAAAACAGCATTAAAATGAAGCAATGGGGTCAGAGGAAGAAAGAAGGAGGATAAATTGAATATCAAGTATGATGTCCTCCAGATGTGTTTGGATTTATTCAACATCTGAGTGATGGGATGGGGAAATGAATCCTTGGCAGTTTGAGAGCATCTGGTAGACGTAATCAGTCAATCACTGCCACCGCAATTATATTAACTATTTATATAGCATATTGTTAATTCCATGTACATTGTACATGCACATCAAATCAAATTTGGGGTTTTTTTTTAAAAAAATCTGTCCATGCTCACTGCTTTTCCTGCATGTATATATTTCTTGTACCACAGCCTCTGTCTCCCTCAAAGGCCAATATAGAATATAACCCTCCAAAATATATTCCTGATTTAGGATATATTCTATTTATAGCATGCACAATTCTGGAAAGGTTCTTATTCATTGTGGATAACAAAAGAGGAGGAGTTCATGGAAGATAAGAAATTGTTATATGCTTTTAGAAGAACACTAAGTTTCACAAGAAACTTCTTAAATTAAGCCAAAATGTGACTTCTCCAGAGCAGTCATTTGAATCCATTAGCTTATAATGTTACTTTGCAGAACCGAGCTGTATTTCTAGCAAGTAAATTTCTGCTGCTTGGCTTTGATAAGAAAGTATCTTCCTTAGTAGACCTCTGGAATGGAGGTTTGTAACAAACTGGGGAAACTAAAGAATGGAACTCAACAGATGTGGCATAAAATCATGTTATACAGCATAATCCTAAAACCATGCCCTGACAAAAGTCTCTTAACATCAGGAAGGATTTCTCCTAGGATTGTTGCCACAGTAATTAGAGCAGCCTTCTCCATCCAAGTTTTCTACAGATGAAAAGTTTTGTAGTTGTGGTGGTGCAGTGCTTAGAATGCAATATTGCAAGCTAATTCTGCTGACTGCCAGCAGTTCGATTCTGACCAGCTCAGGGTTGACTCAGCCTTCCATTTTACCAAGGTCGGTAAAATGAGGACCCAGATTGTTGGGGGCAATATACTGACTCTGTAAAACCATGTAGAGAGGGCTGTAAAGCACTGTGAAGCGGTATATAAGTCATGACAGTATTGTGCAAAAGTGGTATTGCTATTGCTATTCTCATCCAGTATGGCCAACATTTGATCCATTCGGCTGTTACGTGAATTGGAGAAGGCAGATCTAAAATGTTGAACAGGAATGAAAATTTCAGATCTACAATCAGCTGTAAAACAAACTGTGAGGCTTAAACCAGTTGCCTATTCTCAGTCCAATCTTCATTAAAAGAAGTAAAATACCAGCAAGAGAAACCATATATAAGTAATCCTTGATCTATGACCACAACTGAACCCAAAATTTCTGTTGCTAAGCAAGACCGTTGTTAAGCAAGTTTTGCCCCATTTTACAACTTTTCTTGCCACAGTTATCAAGTGAATCGCTGCAGTTGTTAAGTTAGTAAGATGGCTTTTAAGTGAATCGGGCTTCCCCATTGGCTTTGGTTGTCAGAATGTCACAGAGGGCAATCACATGACCGCAGAACCATCATAAACACATGCCAAGTTTCCAAATTTTGATCAACTGATCATAGTGATGCTGCAGCAGTCGTAAGTGTGAAAAATGGTTATTTTTCAGTGCTCTTTGAATGATCACCAAACATAGGGTTGTAAGTCAAGGAATACCTGTATAGCATCCTTCTAATCAACTGAAAAAAAAGCAAAAAAAAATGCAGTAAGTCAAAAACGTTCAAGCACCAAGCTGAATTAGATCACTGAGCATTGAAATAATGAATGAATGAACCTTCATTGTCAAAAGTACAACCATGTATACATTGAGATTGGCTGAACTGCAGGAATTTGTACTAAGAATATAAAGAAAAACCTTATTTTCTCGTTTAGCAATTCTTCCACTAAAGAAATTAACTGCAATTTTGTCAGGATAGATTATGCATCACCATCAGGAATATGTTTGTCACTTTAATACAGTTTCCAAGATGTATAAAATGACAGCCTTATAAAAATAACCTTCCTAATCTGGAACTTCTACGATGACCGGGAATTACATTTTTTAAAAAAAATAATGATACATACGCCATTGCACTACAGTGAGCTCTGTGAGAAGACTCTAAGCCAGACATGTCAAACTTGCAACGTCATGTGACGTCATGGTTGTACTTTTGACAATAAAGGTTCATTCATTCATTATTTTAATGTGACGTCATGCGACGTATCGGAACTTTTCCCCCATTGCCAGCGATGGAGTGGGCGCAGTTTCCTTATGACGCATCCAGCCCGCGGGCCAGAACTTTAACACCCCTGCTTTAAGCAGCCTTACTGTGTCCTCAACAAAAATCAGTGACTGCTGGAGATATTTTCATGAAGAACAATCTATTTTCAGAACAGAATGTGCTTCCTTTTTCCTTTACAACTTTCGGGCACTGGAGAATGGAGCTGCTATAGATATAGCCCTCTTAACTATTCTAGATAACGAGAATGGCATGGTGGCCTAGAGGTGGAACTCTCGCCTAACAATCAGGAGGCTTGTGAGTTTGATCCAAGGTAGCGGCAGATATTTTTTTCTCTGGGCACAAAGGAAAAAATATCTTGCTGTGAGCTGCACATAGGCATCAGGAAGGGCATCTGCCTCATACATGTTCAGCTCCATTTGGTCACCCCAACTCCACCCCTATACAAGAGATTACAGTGTTGTTAAAAGAAAAAAAAATTAGATAACAAAGCTGGATCAAATTCTTACTGCATCCTCGCCGTCATATTTTGAGGATGAACTGATACATATTCTGTATTTATTTATATATTTGATAGATTTTTATCCCACCCATAATTCAGGAACTGAAGATGATGTGCATGGCGTCCCTTCCTTCTCTTCTTACCCTGTGAAGTAGTTTAGGCCGAAAGAGAATGACTGGCCCAAGGTCATTGGTGAACATTTGTAGTTGAGGGTCAACTTGCACTTGGGTGTCCTTATTCCTATAACTTCATTGCTATACTGCCTCACAGTGTCTCATATTCCAAGATAAATATCGGAGACTCCTGGTTACCAAAACATATCAAAAGTATACCAAGAAATAACTTTGAAATAGCAGTCCAAGGAAAGAGTATTTCTTCTCACAAATATGCACTAATTGCCCACCCATTAAGAATGAGCCTAATGTAACATATACACCTGAAAGAAGAAGGATGATGAAGAGTAAAATTAGTCAACCTGGAAGAGTTCATATACATCTCTAAATAATTATAGAGTTTCTTTTAGAACAAATATTTGAGGCAAATTGAGAGAGTCCTGCTTGGGGGGGGAAGGAAAAACATTAATAAAATATTTAAAGGGCTGGTGTGAAACTGCATCTGATTGCTAGCAAGTGTGAATTTTTTTACCTTTCATCTCAAACCCCAGTATACAAGATTAGTGGGACATATCACATGACTAAATAAAGCATTACATTAAAAATCAGGTGGAAAAGTTTTCTGAGCCTTGAACTCATCTGCCTTCCTCTTTCCTTCCCTCTCTTATTGCTCTTAGTTCTGTTTTCTTGAAACTACAGCTTGGGAGGGATTGTAACAAATTCTGCTTAACTCTACCTTACAGCATCATTGATTGCCAGTGCCTGCAATCAATCTTTGGAAACTGACCAGAATCTGTTATGAATCATGTTCCTTGATCCAGACAACTTCACAAGTCCTAATTTAGGAGAAGAATTAGGGTTGGGAGTTCTTTTCAACCCACAGAGAAAGAAGAAGGAAGTGGTACATACGCTCAACGTTTAAAAGAGCTTCTTTTAGCATGTAAACAATTTGCTTACTGAAGTTTATCCCATAACATTTGATGGAATTTCATTGTTCCTGTTCTGTACCAGCCTACTACCAGCCCTGCAGAAAAGGCAGGGACAACCCCTTAACAAGAAGGCAAGAGGCTGGAACTAAGCCTGCCAAATTTATGGACACAAAAGCAAACAGAGCAAAACAAAACACAAACCATGAAACAGGAGCTATTCAAACGGTTGCCTTCAGCAAACCAGCCCTCCCACACATTCCCCTTTTAAACAGTTCAAGGTGTGGCTTCTCTCTGCCTCCTTCCGAGGTGCCCCATTGCCTTCCTCTGTTTACTCCTGCTTGACTGCCTCCTGCGTCGGGTGTCCTTGAACAGGGCCAGCTGTGGGTCATCTTCATCCACGCTGTCAGGCTCACACAGCTGGGTCTGCATTGTAACCAGATGGGAGGGGCCTGGCTGAGGGCTCTGCGGAGGCTCAAGGCTATCCTCAGCAAGCTCTCCAACACCCCCCTCCTCCTCCTCTGAATCGTCCAACCCAACTGCCGAACCCACAGGCTGACCCTGAATCACAACAGTTCCATGGAACACTAAGCCAAGGTTGAATTGTGAAAAATTTATCTCTAGTACCAATTAAGAATGAGTTTATCTTGACAAAATGCAAACTAGAGGTCTTACTACTTATGTACACTGTGACAATATTGACTAAGTTATTGGAATAAGCCAGAATGTGATTTGTTGGGTTTAGGTTTATGTAATATGCCAACCAACTATTTTAGCTTGGAAACGATGGCTTAATATGTGATCTCATCATGGCTTATTAAAGAAAAGATAATTAAAAAAGCAACTGCATAAACCTGGCTTCAATGGAATATTCATATACGTTTGCTTAATAATGAGTTCCCTTTTGGGTTAAGAAGGGATAAGATTCTTAATTAAAAAGCTTTGTCATGGACTCATAAACTCAAAATGCCTGTTGTAATAATTCTTAAGAATCCCAATATTGAAAAAAAGCCCTCACACCCAAGAGTTTTCAAAAGATCAGATTGTTCTTAAATTCTATTATTTGTGAAACACTTATCTGAGTCACTGCACCAGAGATATGCAGGCTATTTACTCTTCCTCTTTATTAGAAAAACTGTTAGCATTGTGTCACGCACCTTTCCCAAATTGTTGCTTAATTTCAGGGAAAGAAAAGCTATTCCCAGAAGGGTAGATCTACTATCAGATCATGTCAGTTAAAAAATACACTCCATTATAGAGAATAAATAGCAGTTAAATTTAGAAATCAGTTGAAGCATTAAAAAATACCACTCTATCCACCATAACATATAAAACAAGATGAAGTAAGTTCACGGGTGTCAAACTTGATCGCAACATGTGAAGTATTGTGATGTTTTGTGAAGTTTTTTGTCTTTGTGGACCCAGGGGGGAGTGGCCCACACGTGACACATCTGCCCCATGGACTGCCAGTTTCATACCCCTGGGTAAGTTAGATTTTAGCATAAAGGTGATACTTAGGTGGAATGCATTAACTTTTGCCTTCAATTCCCCAAAATAAATCTTTGAATCTTGTATAGGGCTCTTACTTACACAGAGGATGTTTTTTTCCAAATTCGTCAAAGAAAAAAAAAACACTCATTAAATCTCTTAATTATGGCCTTGTCCTTAAGAACTGACAAAATTCCTCTTTATGGAAAGGCCTCATGGGTAGAATTTTCTCATGATGTTTTTCCTTAATGTTTAATAGAAGCCTGGCCTTACCTACAGAACTCAATGCCTTCCTTAATGTAATTAAGACAAATTAAGGTAATTATATTTAAATAAATAAGTCATTCCCCTGCTCCAATTTCTCTCATGTCAAGAAGTTCCTTTTTCTGATATCCCAGCTGAGACTGAAACATTTTGTTAGCTCACAGTAAACATCTTTGATGGAACAAATAGAACTGCTAACTACTGAATCAGTCTGGTTCATGTAGTATGTCAGAATTTTGGCAGCTTGTTCAGCAGACCCATGTAGCAGTCTTTCAGCACCCCAACCCAGGGCTTTTTTCCTCACAGAACGCTCAGAACGGAGTTCCGGCACCTTTTTTGGATGGAACCTTGTAGGGTAGGCAAGGCAGGTTGTATGACATGTGTGAGTTCCGGCACCTTTTCTTTTGCAAAAAAAGCACTGCCCCAACCTATTCCCTTCCCTTTTCCCTTTCCCTTTCCCTTTCCCTTTTCATTCTCCTCCTCCTCCATTTTGCTTTTTGGCAGAGCATTTGAGATTTTAAAAAACGTGATCCTGTTCTAGATTGAGCCATCCTTATTCCAAAGTAGATCAATATCATATGGCCAAACTTCACTGTGCCTCATCAACACCGCCAGCAAATGGTGTTATCCTTACAGATTTCATGCAAGACAGTTTGAGGGTGGCACTTGATGGATTCCCTGGCTTTCCTTCCTTTCCCAACCAACATCACTTTGAGAGTCAGTTCCCATTCAATCAGAGAAAATCAGGATGATAACAGATCTAACCATTGTCAAAATAAGAGGCTTGGAACAATCAGAGCTTCCCAAAGGTAGGGCCATCAGACTGTTTATTAGAAAAGGTAGACAAAAGGAAAAGCCACAAAAGGGTTTGAAAATCAGTTCGACAGAAGTAGGCCAGACCTTCTGGCCAGGCTAGGAACTCTGTCTTCTCTGCTTGAGGTGCATCTGCCCTGGCCTCATCCTCTGAGAGCTGGAAGAAACCTGGTTTCTCCCAGATGAATGCTGGTGCACCCAGCCTCAACAGCCACTTCAACAGCCATTTCAACAGTCACTTCAACAGTGAGATGGGCAGCATATAAATTTAATAAATAAGAGGGCAGAGGGCAGTACAACTTCCAGAATAACAGAGTTGGAAGGGATCTTGGAGGTCTTCTATTTAGTCCAACCCCCTGCTCAAGCAGGAGATCTCATACCATTCCAGACAAATGGTTGTCCAATCTCTTCTTTAAAACCTCAGTGTTGGGGCACCCACAACTTCTGATGGCAATTAATTGCCTGATTAATTGTTAATTTTCTAACTGTCAGGAAAATTCTCCTTAGTTCTAGGTTGGGTCCCTCCCTGAGTGTTTTGATGCTCTCTGAACTGCCGATCTAGGCACAAGCCCTTTCTGTGATATAAAAGGTATCCACAAACAGCCAACAATGAGTAATGTCATATACACCTCCAACCTGGATGAACATTTCCTTCAGTGTCTTCTCACTGCTGTCAAGCAGAAGGCTATGTACATTCAGCTGGCCAGCCTCAGTGTTTATTGCACTGGAAGCCCAAAGAACTCAAGCAAGATGTTCATTCCAAGTGAGGTGGTGAGATTTCATGCCTGTCCTGCTGTTCATGGGCCAGTATCTTCCTAGCTGATGGGACACCTTTGGAAAGTTCAATTGTAGGAGTTATCCTGAATTTCTCACTTCCTTGTTAACGATGGAATGGTGACTCAGAAAGTAAATTCTCTTTTGCTAAAAGTATTTAAATGGAAGGTGAATGTTCCTCTGTCAGGTATGCACAGGGTAGATGGTTAGATTAGATGATCTCCAAGATGCCTTCCAATAGTTCCATTATATGTTTCATCTTTTGAAGCATTTAAGGATATGGAAGTATTGGGCTTCAGGGTTCTTCTTATGGTATCTTTACATTCAGCAACAATGAGCAACCTCATTACTGTCCCAAAGTCACCAGTCAGCTTTCATGGCTGTAGGTGGTCTTGAATCTGGGCCTCCCAAGTTCTAGTTCAGGATCTTAACCACTACACCACAATGGCATTACACTGTTTCATGTAGGAGGGCAAAGATTACATGCTATTTCCTGAGTCAAAGGCATCCAATGTGCATTTCCAGAGAACACTGTAAAATATTATTGCCCTCAAGTAATGCTAATGGAAAAGGGATGCGGTGGCTCAGTGGGTTAGGACACTGAGCTTGTCAATCAGAAGGTCGGCAGTTTGGCGGGTCAAATCCTGAGTGCCGCGTAACAGAGTGACCGCCTGTTACTCGTCCCAGCTTCTGCCAACCTAGCAGTTCGAAAGCACGTAAAAATGCAAGTAGAAAAATAGGGACCACTACGGTGGGAAGGTAACAGCATTCCGTGCGCCTTTGGCGTCTAGTCATGCCGGCCACATGACCACAGAGACGTCCTCGGACAAGCGCTGGCTCTTCGGCTTTGAAACGGAGATGAGCACCGGCCTCTAGAGTCAGAAATGACTAGCACGCATGTGCGGGGGAACCTTTACCTTTACCTAATGCTAATGGGCTTCTTAAAGGCAACTGTTGGGCCACTGTATAAAAAGAGTGCAGGAGTAAATTAGTCTGAACTAATATGGCTCTTCTTTCCAATCTTAATACCATTGTTGTTGTTGTTGTTAGCTGCGAAGTCGTGTCCGACCCATCGCGACCCTATGGACAACATTCCTCCAGGCCTTCCTGTCTTCTACCATCTTCTGGAGTCCATTTAAGCTCACGCCTACTGCTTCAGTGACTCCATCCAGCCACCTCATTCTCTGTCGTCCCCTTCTTCTATTGCCCTCAATCTTTCCCAGCATTAGGCTCTTCTCCAGTGAGTCCTTCCTTCTCATTAGGTGGCCAAAGTATTTGAGTTTTAGCTTCAGGATCTGGCCTTCTAAAGAGCAGTCAGGATTGATCTCCTCTAGGACTGACCGGTTTGATCGCCTTGCAGTCCAAGGGACTCGCAGGAGTCTTCTCCAGCACCATAGTTCAAAGGCCTCAATTCTTTGGCGCTCAGCCTTTCTTATGGTCCAACTTTCACTGCCATACATTGCAACTGGGAAGACCATAGCCTTGACTATACGCACTTTTGTTGACAGGGTGATGTCTCTGCTTTTTAGTGTGCTGTCTAGATTTGCCATGGCTTTCCTCCCCAGGAGCAAGCGTCTTTTAATTTCTTGGCTACAGTCCCCATCTGCAGTGATCTTGGAGCCCAGGAAAACAAAATCTGTCACTACCTCCATTTCTTCCCCATCTATTTGCCAGGAATTGAGAGGGCCAGTTGCCATGATCTTGGTTTTCTTAATGTTAAGTTTCAACCCAACTTTTGCACTCTCCTTCTTCACCCGCAACAAGAGGCTCTTTAGTTCTTCTTCACTTTCTGCCATTAGAGTGGTATCATCTGCGTATCTTAGGTTGTTGATATTTCTTCCGGCAATCTTAATTCCAACTTTTGATTCATCTAGCCCTGCCTTTCTCATGATGTGCTCTGCATATAAGTTAAATAGGCAGGGCGACAGTATACAGCCTTGCCGGACTCCTTTCCCAATTTTGAACCAATCAGTGGTTCCGTGTCCAGTTCTCACTGTTGCTTCTTGACCCGCATATAGGTTTCTCAAGAGACAAATAAGATGGTCTGGTACTCCCATCTCTTTAAGAACTTGCCACAGTTTGTTATGATCCACACAATCAAAGGCTTTAGCATAGTCAATGAAGCAGAAGTAGATGTTTTTCTGGAACTCCCTAGCTTTCTCCATGATCCAGCGTATGTTGGCAATTTGATCTCTAGTTCCTCTGCCTCTTCGAAATCCTGCCTGTACTTCTGGTAGTTCTCGATCCACATACTGCTGAAGTCTAGCTTGTAGGATTTTAAGCATGACTTTACTAGCATGAGAAATGAGTGCAATGGTGCGGTAGTTTGAACATTCTTTGGCACTGCCTTTCTTTGGAATTGGAATGTAAACTGATCTTTTCCAATCCTGTGGCCACTGTTGAGTTTTCCAAATTTGCTGGCAAATTGAGTGTAGCACTTTTACTGCACTGTCTTTTAAGATTTTGAATAGCTCAGCTGGAATACTATCACCTCCACTAGCTTTGTTGTTGCTCAGCTTTTCTAAGGCCCACTTCACCTCACATTCTAGGATGTCTGGCTCGAGGTCAGTGACCACATCATTGTGATTATCTGGGACGTTAAGCTCATTCTTGTATAGTTCTTCTGTGTAATTTTGCCACCTCTTCTTAATCTCTTCTGCCTCTGTTAGGTCCCTGCCATTTTGGTCCTTTATCATGCCCATTTTTGCATTAAACGTTCCCTTCATCTCTCCAATTTTCTTGAAAAGATCTCTGGTCCTCCCTATTCTATTGTTTTCTTCTATTTCTTTGCACTGTTCATTTAAGAAGGCATTCTTATCTCTTCTAGCTATTCTCTGGAATTCTGCATTCAATTGGGCATATCTATGTTTTTCTCCCTTGCCTTTCGCTTCCCTCCTTTCCTCAGCTATTTGCAAAGCTTCCTCAGACAGCCATTTTGCTTTCTTGCATTTCTTTTTCTTTGGGATGGTTTTGGTTGCTACCTGTTGTACAATGTCGCGAACCTCTGTCCATAGTTCTTCAGGCACTCTGTCTATCAGATCTAATTCCTTAAATCTATTTGTCACCTCTACTGTATATTCAACAGGGATATGATTTAATTCATACCTGACTGGCCTAGTGCTTTTCCCTACTTTCTTCAGTTTAAGCCTAAACTTTGCAAGTAGAAGCTCATGGTCTGAGCCACAGTCAGCTCCTGGTCTTGTTTTTACCGACTGTATAGAGCTTCTCCATCTTTGGCTGCAGAGCATATAGTCAATCTGATTTCTGTGTTGACCGTCTGGTGATGTCCATGTGTAGAGCCGTCTCTTGGGTTGTTGGAAAAGAGTGTTTGCTATGACCATCGTATTCTCTTGACAAAATTCTATCAGCCTGTGCCCTGCTTCATTTTGTACTCCAAGGCCAAACTTGCCTGTTATTCCAGTTATCTTTTGGCTTCCTACTTTAGCATTCCAATCCCCCATGATGATAAGGACATCATTTTTTGGTGTTACTTCTATAAGGTGCTGTAGGGCTTCATAGAACCGGTCAATTTCATCCTCTTCAGCACTGGTGGTTGGGGCATAGACTTGGACTACTGTGATATTGAATGGTTTGCCTTGGATTCGAACTGAGATCATTCTGTCATTTTGAGGATTGTATCCCAGTATTGCTTTTCCTACTCTTTTATTGACTATGAAGGCTACTCCATTTCTTCTGAGGGATTCTTGCCCGCAGTAGTATACCTGATGGTCATCTGAATTAAATTCACCCATTCCTGTCCATTTTAGTTCGCTGATGCCTAAGATGTCGATGTTCAGTCTTGTCATCTCTTGTTTGACCACGTCCAGCTTTCCTTGATTCATGGATCTTACATTCCAGGTTCCTATGGAGAAAAAATCTTTACAGCATCGGACTTTCCTTTCACCACCAGACATATCCACAGCTGAGCGTCCTTTCGGCTTTGGCCCAGTCGCTTCATTCTTTCTGGCGCTACTAGTACTAGCCCTCTGCTCTTCCCCAGTAGCATATTGGACGCCTTCCGACCTGAGGGGCTCATCTTCCAGCGTCATATCGTTTTGCCTTTTGGTACTGTCCATAGGGTTTTCATGGCAAAGATACTGGAGTGGGTTGCCATTTCCTTCTCCAGTGGATCACGTTTTGTCAGAACTCTCAGCTATGACCTGTCCGTCTTGGGTGGCCCTGCACGGCATAGCTCATAGCTTCATTGAATTACGCAAGCCCCTTCGCCACGACAAGGCAGTAATCCATGAAGGGGCTTAATACCATAGTTTAGTACATAACAATGTTGCAGCTGAGCTAGAGTAGCTTGTAAACCATGTTACTTTGCAACTGCTAAACCATTCAAGTTGGAAGTTATAAACTGAACCTGAACTTTAGTTGTCTTCTGAATGATACCTTCTCTTATGTATGGATTTCCTAAATATTTTGGAAAGATCTGAAGGTAAAGATCTCCATTATGGAAACTTTCAACCAGATACCAAATAAGGTTCTGTTTATAAGGGAACATGCTATCATTGTTCTCGGAGAAAATTGTCTCAATTTAATTTATTCATATGATAAATGAAGAGAGGAAAAGCCAAAATGGTTCTTTAAAAGGAAAAGATGTTTGGAATTTTTAACACGCCGATCTTTTTGCTGTGGTTAAACAGACTCACTCTAGTTCATATGAGCAAAAAAGTGTTCTAAATTATACTTAGTGTAAGCAGTGCCTTTTCCCCTCAAGAATGCATAAACCCATGAGCGTACATAATCCTATTAGAACACACATATTCTTAACTTAAATCATGTGGTGCTTTCTACTGATGGTCCATTGCCCCTTCCAATCCTTTTCAGAAAAAGTTCTACAGCTTCCTGAAGGAATGTTTTGATGTCAGGGCATCCAGAATGCTTGAGGCACTTGCGGACCTTCCAAGGGGATGTTTTCCACCACAATGACATCCCAACACTAGATTATAAAATGTTCTTGATTGGTTTTAATAACCAAAGTAATATCTTTTTATCTCTGTATTTCATTTGTGGTTTGTAGCTTTGTTTATCTTGAGAGATGTGGGTGTTTTACTACTCTGGTGGAACCAGTTAACTAAAGAAATGATGAGCTTTCCTTCACTGTGTGTTTTCAAGCCAAGATTAGAAAGACATGAATTTGGATCCTGGAGTTAATGAGCAGTTCAGTTCAGTGCCTATCTAGTCTTTTACAAGTCTTGATTATCTTTATTACGGCTAATTGAGCAGTTGACATCATAAAAGAGTAGAAAATGCAGGAAGCCATGACATAGGGAAGAAAGCATAGACATTATCTGAAAAGAATAAAATGCCTTAAAATCTGAAACAAGTCTCGGACATCTGCAAGAGTGTAAATGACATTGATGACAATGCAATACAGTAAGTCTGGATAACAGGGTATTAAAAGTCATTTGCAACTCAATAGTTCTATGTCTATAGCTGAACTACATTGTTCATTTGCCAATCCTTTATAGCAGGGGTGTCAAACTGCTGGCCCACCGGTTGCATCATATGAAGGTTGCGCCCACCCCAACTCCAGCAATGCAAAAAAAAAAAATCACTATACGTCATGACACGTCACGTGACGTGGCAAGTTTGATACCCGTGCTTTATAGCAATAGCACTTCAACTTGTGTTGTAAGAAAAGTCTTCATTATGGTTCATCCAAGCTGGGAATAAACATGGCAACTGCTTTGGGAAGAAGGTTGTAGTTTATTGGAGAGGAAAGCCAGACAGAAAGATGGTTCCAGCAGAAAAGAAGGGCTGACCACATGTAAGGAGTAGGTTTTTATACCCTTTGGATCCTTTTGTTTAGAGTTGCTTCCTGTTCCTGTTTGAAGCTATTTCCTGTGTCATGAACTTTGGACCTGAGTCTGAGTGTGCTCTTCTGGCATTCTGATGGTGATGGGTCGATCCTATTATGTCCAAAGGTCATGTCCTGCTGGGGTATGTAGATTTTAGGTGGTTTTGTCTTCTTAATGTTCTAGCTCCAACCTTCCTGATGGTTCACATTTGCATATCTATAGAACTGGTTTTTCTGCTTAGGGAATGGAGACCTGAGACTATTAAGAAATCTGGGCATGCTTTCCTGGTTCTTCAGTATCTTTTAGGAAATATATTTTTCTGCCCTTTTAATATTTCCTTCTCTGGGGAGCTGACTTCCCACACTTGCATACCACTTCACAGTGCTTTACAGCCCTCTCTAAATGGTTTACAGGATCAGCATATTGCCCCCCAACAATCTGGGCCCTCATTTTACTGACTTCGCAAGGCTGGAAGGATGAGTCAACCTTGAGCCAGTCAGGATCGAAAGAATCGAAGTTCTGGCAGTGAGCAGAGTTAATCTGCAATACTGCATTCTAACCACTGCACCACCACAGCTGTTATACCAAAAACTTTACACTGTTTTTTTTGTAAGGCAATAGTGCTTCAGTGACAATATGGACTATGTTTTATCCATCTCAGGAATTCTGAAAACATTTTTACCCATGCATGGAGCTGCCCTTGAAAATATTGGAAAACTAGAGTTGACACAGGCAATTATGAGTAGGCCTCCTCATCACCTTTGTTGCATGACCTGACTGGTTGTCAGTAGGCTTTTCAAGGTGCTGGTGATCACTGATAAAGTTCTTCATGGCAGAGGGCCTGATAACTTAAAGGACTGACTGCCCGGACTCTGCCCAGTCTGTATAATCAGGCACAGCTGGCATGCTCCAAATACATCCATTAGCCAGTATCACTTGATGAGACCTAGGAACCAGACCTTCTCTGTCATAGTTCCTGTTATCTGGAATCAAATTCCCCTATCCTGGCAGGGTTTAAAGGGGCTCTGCAAACATGGATCTTTTCCCAGGCTTTGAACTAGAAGAGATGACAATCCTTGGCTAGATTTTAATGGTCGTTGTTCTTCTAGGCCAGGGGTGGGGAACGATGGCCCTTTTATGACTTGTAGACTTCAACTCCCAGAATTCCTGAGCCAGCCTGCTCTGGGAGTTGAAGTCCACAAATCATAAAAGGGCCATTGTTCTCCACCTCTGTTCTAGACATTTTAGTTTTTATGTATTTTATTTTCTTTTATTTTGGATTGTTGTTACTATATACCATCCAGAATCACTGTACAGTTGGGCAGCCTTATACATGTAATTAAAAATAACAGAACATTTAATGAAGACAGACAATGCGCATTTTTAAAAAAAAAACATGAGAAGTTTTCAATAAAAACAAAAAACCCAAAACACCACAAGATAAAATGGGGTGCTTATCGTCCAGGGCATCTTGAACTATCTTTTCTACTACATCTTTGTGGACTATCTCTTGGACCCCAAGTTGGGCTTCTCTGCTTGTCACAAAGTCCGTGCAGTATGAAGAACCCAAATAACCTTGCAAGGACCACAACAAAGACATTTTTTAAAAAAAAACTGGAGAGTTTGCTAAAAAGCAATAAAGGAACAGTACTGGTGGCTAACAGCAGTAACACAGCATATAGATATCATTTTTTTAAAAAATGCTTAGTTTTTGTTTGTCTGCATGATTTATCTGAATGCTGAGATCTTCTTACTTCAGAACATTTTGTCCCATATTTTCTCAGGCCAAATGTGTTTCTAGCAAAAGTGCAAACTAATATTGACCTAAGCATGCTTAAGCTCACTGGAGTCTGGCTGGAAATGAAGCCAACTGAAGAAGTCCCTCTTCCAAATTTCAGTCTTTTCCTTGGTTCTGGTCACAGGGATGTTGAGCCTTGGTGTTTTGCCTAATCTGCCCTTGATGGGCGGATTCCACTGCTCCTTCCTTGATGCCCTCCAACCTGGAAAACAACTGTCCATGGCTTTCCACTCCAAAGGCTTATCTTTTTGGAAGCGGGGTGGGGTGGGTGGGTGGGTGGGAATGATATTTTTACTCTTCTTCCTCTCTCTTGAGTGAGAAGAGGGGATTTCCATAAATTTCAAAATTCACCTTTTCACTTCTATTTTTAACAGAGCTTAATTATGCTTGCCTCTCTCTAAAAAAATTTAACTTTGAAATTTTGATTTTAACATTTTAATTTTTATATGCTTCTGTTATATTCTGATATTTTATGGTGCACGGCCCAGAGTCCCTCACTGAGGGAGAAGGGAGAAATGCATAAAATAAAATAAAATAATAAAATAAAATAAAATAATAAAATAATAAAATAAAATAAAATAAAAAAATAAAATAAAATAAAATAATAAAATAAAATAAAAAAAATAAAATAAAATAAAAATAAAATAAAATAAAATAAAATAAAATAAAATAAAATAAAATAATAAAATAAAATAAAATAAAATAAAATAAAATAAAATAAAATAAAATAAAATAATAAAATAAAATAAAATAAAATAAAATAATAAAATAAAATAAATAATAAAATAAAATTGTATTTATGATAGCCAGCATTTCACTATTGGTTTTTAAAACAGCAAATCACAGTTCAACAGTTCTCCTTGTCACCTGGGATAGAAGCAGAAACAGAGCAAAATTATTTTCAAATTCCCCCTGTTAAAAGAAAGAACCAAATAGACAAACGGTCACACTTCCACTATTGAGTCTACAAACAAAACAATCCTCACCACCACCATCAATGACAACAACAACGGTCCAACCATCTGTGCAGGCATCCAGCATGAAATGAGCATTGACAAGCAAGAGGGAGGCTGGGGGGCAGATGCAGGGAGCCTCACTGCACAGTTGAATGAAAGTTTTTGTGCAGGACAGAGCGAAGTACAGCAAGTAGGCCAGAAATTCCTTTGGCTGGAGGGGCTTGGGAACAAGGGCTCGAAAAAGTCAGGATGGCTTGATTGAAGCCCTGTGCTGTTGTAGGTTCATCAATGACACATAAAGAGAGCCAGTTTGGTCTAATAGTTAAGGCACTATTTTTATTTTTTTACTTTAATTCCATTTATATCCCGCCCTTCTCCGAAGACTCAGGGCGGCTTACAAGCTTAGCAGTAGCCCTCATTCTATGTATATGCCTGCTTATTAGGGCTTTCACACACACCCAAGCGGCATTATTACAAAGTCAGCTTAATTGCCCCCAACAATCTGGGTCCTCATTTTACCTACCTCTACTAGGCTAGAAAGCATGAAAACTTTGAGTTCAAGTCCCGCCTTAGCCATGAAAGCCAGCTGGGGGACTTTGGGCCAGTCATTCTCTCTCGTCCCAACCCACCTCACAGGGTTGTTGTTGTAGCAGGGAAAATAGGAGGAGGAAGGTGTGTTGGAGAGGTTTGCTGTCTTGACTTATTTGTAAAAATAATAAAGGCAGGATAGAAATAAATAAGTAAATAAATAAATGGCTTCAATCATGCAACTACCCATATTCACAATTTCAAATGCAAAAGCCTCAATAAAACATAAATGCAAATTTTAAAATGCAGGAGGGAAAAAGAAAACCTGAAACAATTACAAGGAGAGGATTTCATCCAACATCTGCAAGTCATAGCTAGCCAAGAAAACATGGCAACCCTTGTACTAGTTGTGCAAGTTAGGTCTTGGAGAAGGAAGATTATAAGAAAGATAACTAAAATTTATGATAGTCAGGTTTATAGAATATCATATACACTGTGTTGTGTAGTGAGTTCTTTGCTGGCAATAAGCGAGATGAGAGGTTGCAAACAGGAACTTTACTTTATTCAGAACAGAACAGAACTGAGAACAGAGGCTTCTGCGCAGCTACTTATACAGTTGGCCACTAGGTGGTGGCCAATAGGTTTAAAGGAACCCATTCCCACCCCAAATCATCCAATGATCCTCTTGGAGACAGCAAGTCTGGCTAGTCAGTGACTGCTACACAGACACACCAATTGAGCAACCTTAAGCAGCATTCAAACAGACAGGTGAAACAGTTCAAGTAAAATCCCAATACATTACACACTGTACAAAAATTCATTCTCTCTGGAAACCTCTTACACACAGCTGCCAAACTTTTGCCTTCTGGTCACTTTTACAAATTTAATGAGTTTGCTTTGCATAGTTGGGGAATTGATTTGGGACTTTTTTTTCCCCAAATTGGGGGAGGGAGGAAATAAGATAATTCTGTTTTTTCACCTTTCAAGGAGAAAAGTGCATTCGAACTCATAGTACACTGGGAGAAAAGAAATACACAGTAAAAACAGGTTGGGTGATGTTTCCTTGGGCTACAGAATAGGACTGTCAGTGCAGCCTCTTCTCTGTAGAAGGCAATGCCATAGCAGTAGTATCTCTTCAAACACAGTTGCCACCCAAGCATCACACTCAATTAATCTGTTTGAAGCATGGACATCAAGCACAAATACCTACTGTAGCCTTGTGGGGGGGACTTCAAAAGGTTGCTTCTTAATGGTTCTGTTGTTTCAGGTCTCAAATGCTGACTGTATGTTTGCTCAGCAAGTCCATTAATTGTCTGAACATTCAAAAATGCCCAGAGATAATTTAAAAACCTAATTGTGTCAGTTTTCAATGTCTCACACACCTCCATTAGCAGCATATCCAGGTCTCAGATCCCCTATCTTCCCAGGAGGATTTGGAACAGTTTGGCTTCCCAGCTCTTCCTTTTGAAATTCATCCTTTAATGGTCCCATACGGTGAGTTAATGGATTTATTTTCTCCTTTTTTATTTTCTTCTTTTAACAGCATCGAGCTCTTGTATATGCACAAAATGCGGCTCCTTCAGCCAGATTCATAGCGAACACTTCCACACAAGGTTTTTGGACCACTCCACACTCAGCTTCCTGCCAGTGTGATTTCGTGCACTATCATTTGCTTTGGAAATCTGAGTCAACTTATTTATGATTGCAAATAATCAGAGTCAATACTAAAATTGATCTTTTTTAAAAAAAAATCTGGTTCAGGACAGCTTGTCATGGGTCTGACTCATGAATTCTTTGAGCAACTCTTACCTCACACGGTATCTCTGCAAGGTTGTGTTTGTTTTTTTCTGTTGCTCTTAATGACTCCTCAAACCTATCCAGATTTACTCACTTTTTCTGCCATGACCTACATATACCTATACATATTCTTACCACACTCACCAACCAGAATCCAACAAACAGAACAAAATAAAACAGTTTATGACTTGATCATCGATGCAATCAAGGTGTGGCTGCTTTTATAAATGGTGCAGCAGGATTTGGCCACCTGCACAGAATCACACTGGTCTGATAATAACAGCTGCATATGTCCTATTACATCTATGTTGTCTTTGTCTCACCCATTCCATCTTTGAAGCAGCTTAAAATTAAGCTTTAACAGAGAATTAACAGAATTGGAAGCGACCTTGGATGTATTCTAGTCCAACCCCCTTCTCTAGGAGACCCCATATACCCTTTCAGATAAGTAGTTGTTTAATCTCTTCTTTAAAATCTCCAGTGATGGAACCTCACGACTTCTGAAGGCAAGTCATTCCATTGTTTAATTGTTCTAACAATTGTTCTGTTTTCTGTTAAGAAATTTCTCCTTATTTCTAGGTTGCTTCTCTCCTTGATTAGTTTCCATCTGTCGCTTCTTGTCCTGCCTTCAGGTGCCTTGGAGAATAGGTTGACTCTCTCTTCTTTCCCTCAAATATTGGAATACTGCTATGATGTCACATTAATTGTTCCAGTTTTCCAGATCTGTTTTCCCTCTTCTCTCAACACAAGTTTTGCTATGGACACAAACTGGCAAGTTGCACTGACATTTGATTGCTGATATAGTCAAGGATTTTACTGGACACTTAAGTTGCTGAGGGCACACCATTTTTCCCCATGAATTTTCTTCTGTTGCCACTTTGGATTGTGTCTAGCAGAGACCACACACCTGACTTCTGCAAGGCATTTGCCTACATTACGGCTCACCAGCACTGTTTAGAGCAGACATGTCAAACACAAGGCCCGGGGGCCAGATCCGGCCCGTGAAGTGGTTTCATATGGCCTGCGAAGCCATCCTGGAAACAGTGAGGGAACGGCCCCCACTGCCTTGGCCCTGGCCCAGAGACCCTCCTTCTGCCAGAGACCCTCAGATCTGTCCCACTCCTGCCCAGGCCCCCATAGGCACCCTTGATGCGAATGATGTAGAGCTGGCCATGCCCACCCAGTAGGCCATATGCACTGTAGCCACGCCCACCCAGTAGGCCACGCCCACCCTGGCCATACCCACCCGGCCCCCTAAGGGCAACCTCAATGCTGATGTGGCCCTCAATGAAATTGAGTTTGACACCCCTGGTTTAGAGCTTATACATTTCTCACAGACATGAGTTTAGGCTTATTTGAAAGAACATGAGATCTACATTTTAAACACAGGTTTAGCCCTTTTTGTGAAAGAGCCCAAACCCTGTGCTGCATAAAAGGTCCATTTAAACTAGAAAAGTAATCAAAAGGCAACTGGATTCTGCCTGCAATATGTTGCTAGTTCCTCACCACTGAATGAATTATAGGGTTTTCCTAGCTTCTGACAACAGTGAGTGTGAGGTGGCTGTACTTTCTAGTCTTTTTATTGTTTTCTGTTTATTTCCAAGGATATGCACAAGAGAACACGTTGACTGGAGGATCAAACTGATCTCTCAGTATCAGTCTCCTGCAGCTGTAGTTTCTATGGCTCTTTATGAAAAGCACCATACTACCTATGTTCCCGGAGGACCAGGGGACATTTTGCTCACTCTATACCAGCTTTGGTGGCACCAAGTGACATGTTAATGAGGAACATTATTATGTAGAGGCAAATAATAATTATGTACATCTAAAACTGTTTGCTGTGTTTGTAGACCACCTATTCCAAACAAGCCCGAAAAGCTTTCCAAAATTAAAAATAGCAACTTGCAGCTTCTCATTTAGTGACCATTTAAATTTACAATGGCACTGAAAATTTATGACTGGTTTCATGCTTATGACTGCTGCAGCAATCCCATGGCCCTATTAACAAAATTCAGGTGCTTGGTAACTGGTTCGTGTTTATGACGGTTCCAGTGTCACAGAGTTATGTGATCACCTGTTGCGAACTTCTGACAAGCAAAGTCAGTGAGGGAAGCAGAGTCAGCTAACAGGTGTGGTACTGACTTAACAACTGCAGTGGTCTGGTTAACAACTGTGGCAAGTAAGGTCGTAAGTTGGGGCAAAACTCACTTAACAAATGCCTCACTTAGCAACATAGATTTGGGGCTCAGTTGTGGTCGTAAGTCAAGGATTACCTGCACATTACTCCAACAATCAAACAGCACTCATTCATATCTAAGGCGAAACTTGGCTTTTCAAAGAGTGCTTCTGGGAGCTGGAAATCATGCCACAATACAACTCTGTGGTCACTCGGTGCCAGCACTGTTATTCCCTGCCAGCACTGGCTGGAGGTGAAGCTTACTCATTATCAGTGGCTGGCTGTCTATAGAACGTCAGGCTTTCCTATGTGTAAGGGTTGGTATTTGATTGCTTTTATGGAAGGGGTGCAGTCCTCCCTTGCAAAATGTCTAGGGATAACCCGGTGCACGTCCTCCCATTCCAAACTGTGCCAACTGAAAATGACAAACTAATCAAGCTACATGATGGACCTTAATTCCTCTTTGAGACCCCTTTCTGAATGTCAAAAACACCACGTGGGAGAGGGAACCAGAGGATGTTTTTTAAAGATTTACTGGCAAGGCTAAGCAGAACAAAATATTTTTAAAAAAAAACAAAAGAGAAGAAAGCCTGCTGTCCATGGGTTACATAATGGCACCCTTTCTATTTATCCAGTGTTTCCGTGGTTTCCCTGGAGAAGATGAATGTGCCAACTCTGACAAAGCTGGAATCCACTCTATATATGAATATCCAGAGGCCCACTCCAGACTCCCGTTATTTTCCTCCATTGTGCACTCAGCTTGAAAAAGCTCCTTGGCTGAGCGGCATTCTATAGTCCCTATAACCATTCTGAACCTTTACCATTTTCTCATTAGCATGACACTGTAACAAACACAGATTGGTCACCATTTCCTCACGGGCAACCCCCGTCTGCAACGGTCATCAGTTGATTAAAACTCCGTTGAAAACAGACCAACATTTGTGATGCTTGGGATTTTCCCTCTCGTGGTTTCATAGAAGAACGCGCACACACACACACACACACATACAAACACACAAATTTGTATGCTTCTTGAGGAAGAGAGAAAAAACAGATCTGCAGTTTGCCTCTGTAGCTTTTGACTTCCATGATCCCTTTTAGTTGTCTTTGCCCTCTCTTGTCTGTAGCACAGTATATTTTGGTAGGTTTTAATTATTCTTAATATTGACTAAGAATTCCCTGAATTTCAGTTTGAAATATGATAAACACACACACACAGGCAGATAGTGGCATCTCTGTACTGATGCCAAGAGGTTCCCTTTTCAGGAATCCAAATAACCAATGAATTTGGCAATAAAGAAAATCAGGGAGTTTTCTAAGGGAACATTTATCCAAAGCTACTTTCCAAATGTGCAAGTAAGTTGGCCTGAAAAAAAAGGAAAGAATTTTTTTTCTTATATAGAAAAGGGACACACCAAGAGGCTGCTTGATTACCATGTCCCTTTTCTTCAAATCATCTCATTTCCCCAAATCTCTGGAATCAGGCTGCCTAAGAACATGCCAAGCCTATGAGGGAATTCCACCCCCACCCTGCTAGCTTCTGAAGTTCTCTTGGTCTTCAAACAAGAGAGAATCCCAACCTTTCAGCAGCTGAAGTAGGGCTTCAAGCCTCTCTGGGTGTGCCATCTGTCACTATAAGATGCAAAACCAGTTTAGCGATTCTATGTCTTTACAAAAGGCATACCCCACCCCAGCAGCTGCAACCAGCCCATTGTTCATTTCAGGCCACTGAGCATTTTTATCTCTCTCCCCCCCCCCCCCGCCCCCCAATCCCACCAGGTGCTGCCTGCCTGCCGTCAGCTGCTCCACTAGCTTGGTGGATTTCTGTTACACTTTATGGGACTTCAATAGAGGTCGTTTCCTAATCTGGCATTTCTTTTTTAAAACAGTGATCTGGTTGCTTTGCAAAATAGGACAGTAGATCTATATGTGGTACACTTAGGGAATGTTTAATGTTTACTTTAAGAGTGCATAGCTCAGAATATTCAAGTCTGTGATGCCCAAATCTTCTGAGTACAAAGAACCATTCTGGAAAATCACACATGTAACAATTGCGCCTATATTTTACACAGAGAAAGAGAGAGAATGAGAGAGAGGGAGGGAGGGAGGGAATGTCGATCTTTAGATGTATACTGTGCATACTGGAGCAAACTTAACAAAGAATCTGATCATTATACAATACCACTATTTTATTGAAATGCCATCCCCAAAGTAAAGAAACAATCAAAACAATAAAACGATAATAAATTTGAGAAGAGGAATGTGATGTATTTGTCGACACCTCTCAGTGCACAGCACGGGTGCTTTTTAAAAGGTTAATTGAGGATTTAAACTTGTACTTTTAAAGCCACTGAGGTTTACTTGTGGTCATATTTGATATCTTCAGACTAATCATATGTAAAAGATACATTCTTTTGATAAGAAATTTCTGTCTGGATGTGTAAGTTGCCCTTTATTGCTGTGTAGGCCCACTTAAGCCCACCTACAGAGAGCACTAGAGTTTTTCACACATCCCACCTGATTCTCCTTGTAATTTGGAACTTCTGCCTGCAACACACCTCATCTGTTCCATCACGTTTCTATCAGTGACCACACTGGACTTTTTTTTTTTTTTTGTAAGAAGTGGGAAAAATTCTTCTCTTACAACAGCTGCCCTAAAAGGAAGAGGAAACCCATGAGCTGGCAGGCATCTGCCAGTGAATGCTTCGCTTAGCTCTGCCCTCCGTGATGCTTTTTCCTGTTGTTCTGACGTTGTGACTTTCCACCTGCCTCCTCCACTACAACCACCAGCAGTCATTCCGAATGCAGCAGCACATGTGGGGCTGAGTGGCTGAGTCCTCAGTTCTCTCCAGCAAGTTACAGTGGTTACAGCCAAACGGTTATGCTGCTTCTCTCCTCCTCTGCAGTTTGCGTAAGGTGAAAAAACTCGGGCAGAGACCCTTTCCTGGTAAGTTTGCAAGATAAGCATATGGAAATGATCAGGACAGTCCTGTACTTTGGGGGGGGTGTGGGGTTGAATCAGGAAAAAAGATTTCAGATAGCTTGCAGCCCAATCCCCCAGCCAGCTTAGCTACCTTGTACTGCTGACAAAATGCTTGTTCATTATGAACTCTGGGATAAGGCTTGGCTGATTGATAAATTCTTAGCATATACTGTATGACTTGATTTATTTTAGTGAGTTATTCATGTCCTCCCTTGCTGTTTCAAACCATAGAATATTCGTTCAGCTTAGCATGTGATTAACAAGTGGTTTTCAGAGCTGCTATAACATCGTGCTATGAAGGATTATCTGTAGGATTTGCTCATTCAGATTTGTTTCGGCAAGTTACAATCTATTTTTTTTTCTCTCCAGAGAGTAGAATTGCTGTTTATAGAGCGGTCAAGCCTCCTTTTTGTTTGGGGCATTTTTAAAAATCAGAAATCAAAGACAATAAACAGAAAAAAATGAATTACTTAGGCCAGCACCTCTATCTTAAATTACTTAGTCTGCATCGAGTTTAATTTTGCAACATGAAAAGGTACAGTTGTGTGCTTTAGCAGATATTGCTAATATCATTCTTGTCCTCTGAAACAGGCAAAAAAGAGAAACCCAGGAAAGCAAGATCATTAAAGGTGTAACAGTTTGGTTACTGATGAAGGTGCTAAACAGTTGCCATGCAGTGAGTACCTTTTCTCTTCATATTCCTCTCTCTAGAAGTGCTGCAAATGAGTGCTGCTGAAACTAGATGATTTCTGATTGTATTTTTCCTTTGTTTTACTTTACAGCCCAAAAGTTTAAATGCAAAAGAGATGGAGGCTTTAACTGCACACTCATCAGAGGTAAACACACATAAAGCCCTTTGCTGTTTCTATGTATTAGAGTTTGTGATTGTAAGCGTACTTCTTATGGGGCTCCGTGAGACTTACTTCTGAGTAAACTCACTCAGAGTTGTAGAGCACATGCTATGCTTTTGTAACGTCATGGTCAATCATTCCTGCTAAGCTTTAGCTTATGAGAAAAAAAATGGAGTTATTTTTAATAGAACTTTAATTCTAGCCAATGTTTTATGATAGTACACTTAATCTTTTGCTTGCGTCTTCATCCTTACTGAATTCAAATCACCTTAAAGACTGAATGAAATGAAAACTCTTGAACTGCCATCCACACTCATTAGCAATTTTAGGAAGTCTGTTTAAACATGAATGAGTGTGTTATGCTCCCTGCTACAGTTCAAGCCAAAGGAACAAGATTTGTGCTCATAATAGAGTACAGAACAGAAATATGTAAGGCTGCAGTCTGGATTATAATGTCCAAATTCTAAACACCTGTTACTTCAAAAACCTATTAATTTCAGTGAGCCTGTTTCCAGTGCAGTTAGCAATCACTTTATAGCCTTACTTGGATGTATGGCTGACATCCAAAGAGCAGCTCGCATAAAACAGCTCGCATTTGCCCTGGGAGATTCCTGGCTGCAATCCTCTCTATCACACATTAATTCCTGTCTGAAATGTATCTGTTTAACTTTTCTTCTCACCCACCCACCTTTCCCTGCAGGCCCTCATTACTCACTCAAATTTAGAATAAATCCATTAACATCGGTAGACATCTAGTTAGTCCTGAATAATAAAAGACCCATTGATGTCAATAGTAACCGTGGCCAATGGTTTGAAACCAGCCATGTTTTGCTTGTTATCATGTTTTGGATTTATATTATTTCCAGAGCTCACTAAGGATTCCTTTCAGCAAAGTAAACAGGATAGTTGAGGACAGTTTTAATATTTATTGTTGCTTCTGTTTAATGTTTGGTTAAGTGCCATGCAATTCAGTGTTGCAACTGAATGCATCCTTTCCTGTAACGAGGGTGTGGGTTTTGTCTGTTTGTTTTGAGGAACTGAGCAACGTGATGTTTTACAGCTTTATAAGAATCTCTACTACACGATGGATTGATGATTTTTACTGACTTCTTTAAATTTCAGGAGGATCTCAAAAAACGTCATTTCTTCATGACATGTGATAATGAAGATGAGCCATGTCAGCTGATCGGTACGTGTGCAGGAACAGGAACAGTGGGATTCTGCTAAGCCCAACGTACCTTGAACTTTGTTCTCTACAAGTGAGAGGCATTTATCCTGCTCTTTTGGATGATGCAGGAAGTGACAGGATGAGTCCCAAGTTCTGTCTTGGTCAAGGGATTGGATAGTTGACTATCCTTCTGGCACTGAGGATGGCCACATTTTTTATGTAGTAGTCACAGGCTGGTGGGTCTCAGGTTTAAATCATAACTTATGACTCTAAATTGCCCCCTGGTGGCAATATATATACATCTAAAATGTCTAGAGCTGTAAACTGGTTGGTTGGCTGGCTGGCTGGCTATTCTAGGACAAACCATAGGATGACAGGTTAACTGCCACCACTGATGGTTGAAACACAGGCTGATTTCCTTAAAAAGGGGATTGTGGATAAAATGTAAATCTGCAAGTGATACAAAATGCATGGTTCCAGCAAGAACAGAGTTAGAGGTGGAGAATTTACAACTGGGTTGATAGTAGAACAGAAGTCCCATTTTAATTAAGCTAGGTTTCGGATCAGTTCAAAAGTGATATATTTGCCACAATGAACATTCTCAATCACTTTTGACAAGAAACCAATTTTTACCTCTGATACCAAGAACAACTAGGCCGGCCTTTTTTGCTACTAATTTACAGTTTTGCAAACTGCATTTGTTTAGATTCAATTGATCTGGTCGTTCCTTCTAGCATTGCTGGATGCTTAATAAGGAGTATAATTATAGCAACTTTCCCCAATTTGCGATAGACTACAAAGCTCATTACCCCCAGTCCATGCTTAGCCAGTTTATTTTATTTTATTTTATTAGTTTTCTATACCGCCCTATTCCCGAAGGACTCATGGTGGTTTACAGGGCAGCATATAAAAGACAATATAAAAAGATAATATAAAATGAAAATGAATTAAATTAATTAAAGCCCAATAATTAAACAATATTAAAAAGCTAAAACCCCTTCAGTCCAGGCCTGATAGATCGAAAAGCCAGGTTTTCAGGTCCCGGCGAAATGAACGCAGATCGGGGGCGGTCCGGAGTTCCACAGGTAAATCATTCCAAAGGGCAGGCGCACCCACAGAAAATGCCCTCCCTCTGGGGATCACCCGCCCAGAGGGTGATTGGCAATTAGTTTGGCAATTAGTCAGAATAGGAGCTAAAGTCTAAAGCAGGAGTGTCAAACTCGCTACGTCACGTGATGAGTCGCAATGTATTGCGACTTTTTTGCCATTGCCAGCAATGGGGTGGGCGCAGTTTTGCTATGATGCATCCAGCCTGCGGGCCGGCAGTTTGACACCCCTGGTCTAAAGCATCTAAAGATAATTTTGTTGATAATAGGTGATTCATATAATTCTATAGCCCTATATTCATGTATCCAGTGCTGCTGTCACTCATTGGTTGCACATTATTCCTACTCCTTTTGTTCTTCCAACAGATCGTCACAGGAAAAGAAAGAATGTAATATCTTTGCCATTTATGTTCAGACGGTCTACCCATGAATCAGAATCTGAGTTGAAACCACCTCTGTTTGATTTCCCTCTGTCACTTATTTGCGGTGCTGAAGATACGCTGCCCAAATCTATACAGGTAAATAAGCAGTAGGGTATTGTATCTATCTTATATGAATAGTGTTCTGCGCTTTGTCTGCATAAGATAATCCCTAACATAAGCAACAGGAGGATTTTCTTCCTCCTACTAGTCATATATGGAAGAAGTTGAATTACGATTAAACATGTTATTTAAAATAATTCAAATCTATGCCAAGCAAACTCTTCTCTAAGGCTAAGCTGAATCATGAGTTGTACAGCATATTACTGAAGTTTTACAATATCGTGTCAAGAATTTTGCCTTCTGCAGGGAGAAAGGAATTTCTACTTAAGTCTGGGATAGCTAAAAAGCAAACAGTCTAAAAGCTAGGGAAAATATGGGGAGGAAAAAATGATTAAGGAAGAAAAGGGAACAGTTGTATGTAACTCAGGAAGTCAGTATCATAATGTATATAAATGTTGTCCTGCCAAATACAGTACATGTCACTGAAAAGGTGAGCATAGAATAATGATGGAGTTCAGTTCTCTGTCTGGAACTTAACACATGTGATATTATTTTTATTCCTGTTCACATTGTAGGACATCCTTACAATACTCTTCCAGAAAGGACCATTTACTGAAGGGATATTTCGAAAAGCTGCCAATGAGAAGGCACGCAAGGAGCTGAGAGAGGAATTAAATGCTGGAGACAACGTTGCCTTAGGGAAAAAATCTGTTTATCTGCTAGCGGTGGTTTTTAAGGTATACATCTGTTAATTTGGTTTCTTATTATAGGTTCCAGTTTCTCAAGTATTAGGAAGAGATATTCCTAAAACCAGTGCAGTTAGGAAATAAATTCTGCTATTGTTGCATTTTATGTATTTAGCCTCCAATGGAAAATGGTAGGAGACAGAGCTGCTGTTCTTATGATCTGTCTCTGACTTTGGGATACACAATCCCAGGAAACTGTGGTATGAACCAAACTGAAAGAGTTCCAAGATGCATGTTGGCTGTAAGTTGCCTACCATGGCTTAACTAAAGGTTGTTTCTTGCAGGATTTCCTCCGAAGCATTCCCCACAAATTGTTGCTGACTGAGCTTTACAATGAGTGGATGACAGCATTAGAAAAAATGAATCATCAAGAGAAAATTGAAGCCATGAAAGAGTAAGTGGACCTCTCTCCAAGGGTGGCTTTTTGTTGTTCTGTAATAAGCAACCCAAATAGATACAGATTCTGAAATCCTTACTTGGATGCTTGCAGACAAATAGCTCTTAACTCAAGAAATCAGGAAGCATTACATGATTCCCTCTTTAGTCCCACTCATGTAACAAAAAAGCTATGGGAGAGAATTATGAATGGGAAATGACATAATCAGTTCCTTTCCACATTCTGCTCCCCCCGCCCCCCGCAAAAAAAATCTCATCAATGAAGCAAAGCAGGGTAAAAGTTTTATCTGGAAAAGTTGAATGATGCCAGAGGAAATGATATCTAAGACTATACACTGCAGATTAAAGTTTACAACAGGGGTGTCAAACTACCAGCCCATGGGCCGGATACATCATACTGAAACCACACCCATCCCATTGCCGGCCATGGGAAAAAAGTCGCAATACATCGTGACATGTCACATGACATTGCAAGTTTGACACCCCTGTTTTACAACATCTCCTATCTATTCTGAAATGAAATAAAATTGAAAAAGCTGTATTGAAGTGAAACCCTCTGCCTGCTTTAAATGACACTAATTTTTAATGGGTCATGCTGTCAAGTAAGCTTGGCTAATAGTGTAGCCAACCAAAAGATCTCCTACAATTTTCACTCTGTCTGTCATTCTCATTGAATTCAATAGAACTTCTTCCCCAAAAAACATGGTTAGATTTGTGTTTTGTTGCCGTTTCAGATACTTTCTTGTGACTAGACATGTGTGGGATTCCATATTTTTTATTCATCTTTATTGAAAGTTGGGGAATTATTCATAGTGGGCAAACAGGAGGAAGAATGAATCTCTGAGGCACACATTAGCAATGGGGAGAGTAAAACCATAAATGGCTTTTGCAATAATGCCATTTTTCCCTTCCTTCCATTTCAAAGGCTGGGAGAACATGAGTGGGGGAGAGCAGTAATATCATCCCATAATCAAATCTGACTGACTTCATGACAACACAATGCCATCACATCATTTCAGATTTGAAGCTATGCCAAAATACAATGCAAGGAATAAAATGTGCTTAACTCTGACTATGCTTACATTCCTACATACCTACATACATAGAATGAGAGGGTCCCATGAATCAAACCAGTGAATATGGATAGTCCTTATTTAGCAACTTCTTCTTTCAGTGACTGTTTGCAGTTACAATGGTGATGAAAATGTAACTTTGCGACCAGTCCTCACATTTATGACTTTCACAATTCTGTAAAGCAAAGGAAAGTCATGGTTTTACTTAGCAACTGCTTTACTTTAACAACCAAATTGTCAGTCCCAATGGTGTTGCTAAACAAGGAATACCTGTAATATCTCAGCTGATGAATAAGGAATATCACATAATGAAAAAAACAGATGTGCATATTATACAAATCTTATACAAATTTAATTATAAATTCAAGAGCATTTTACCCCATAATTTCCCAGGAGACAAAACAATTTCTGCTTGGTGTCTACTCAGGCATTTATGTCTACCTGCTATGAATTTATCTAGCTAGCTAGCTAGTAGCTTTGGAACTGCCCATCTCCTGCACAGAGAAACTCACAATGAATTCACTCACTGGGACTTTTGAATGGGAACTTTGGGTAACCACTTTAAATCAATACTTCCACATTTTAGAGGAAGTATTACTCATATAAGTGAATGCAAAGTTTATCTTAAAAATAAAAAACCAGAAGCTACAATCTGAGGATGACTCCCCCCCTCCCCTTATGTTCATTTTTGCAGGGTTGCAAGCAAATTGCCACAGCTAAATCTTCATTTGCTCAAATACTTGCTTTCTCTTCTTCACCACATCAGCAAAAACTCAAAAGTCAACAAAATGGATTCTAGTAACCTCGCCATCTGTTTTGGACCAACAATGTTGAGTCCAAATTGTGACAAAAGCCTGCCACTTGAAATCCAAAAAGAATTGGCTATTAAGGTACCTTCCTCTTCTTTTCACCTGTTCCACATTGTCTTTTGTCTTTGACTGTTTTTTCTCTAGCTACAAGGAAACCAGTCAGTACAACATTCTGGCAATGAATCCCTTTGGCATTAACCTGACTCACAGTGAAATAGTTTGATACTTGAAATAGTGGTCCTATCCCGTAGACCAGAGGTTCCCAATCTTGACAACTTTAAGACATGTGGACTTCAACTCCCAGAATCTCCCAGCCAGAATTCTGGGAGTTGGAGTCCACACATCTTAAAGTTGCTGAGATTGAGAACCCCTGCGGTAGGCTGCATTGCAATGTCCTGAATTAATTAGGACGCCTTAAAGGGGCCCTTCTCAGATTCACCTTTCAATAAAGTGCCTCTCTGATCTTATATTAAGAAGCTGTGTCCCATTTCTATGCAGCAGAGTGGAACAAGGTGCTGCTTCAGCTTGCTGCTTTGCAAGCCTTTGACTTTCTGCATCTCCATTTGCAGAAGACATTTCTACAGAAGTAACATGGGTGGGTACAGAAAGGTACCCTGCCTCAGGGCTTTTTAATTACAAGCATTAAGGATCATGCTTTCTCTGGGTCGAGGCAGTATCTCAAAGGCAACCACTCCAACAAATGGAATTGGGGCAGCCCTGTAGAGCCTATAGACGCGGTGGCTCAGTGGGTTAGGACACTGAGCTTGTCAGTCGGCAGTTTGGCGGGTCGAATCCCGAGTGCCGCGTAACAGAGTGAGCGCCTGTTACTCGTCCCAGCTTCTGCCAACCTAGCAGTTCGAAAGCACGTAAAAATGCAAGTAGAAAAATAGGGACCACTACGGTGGGAAGGTAAAAGCATTCCATGCGCCTTTGGCGTCTAGTCATGCCGGCCACATGACCATGGAGACGTCCTCGGACAAGCGCTGGCTCTTCGGCTTTGAAACGGAGATGAGCACCGGCCCCTAGAGTCGGAAACGACTAGCACGCATGTGCGGGGGAACCTTTACCTTTACCTTTATAGAGCCAAATGGTGTTGCTTCATACGACATTATGTTGTATAAGACTGGAGGAGAGGAAGAGAAAGCAAAGGATCTCATGGGGAAAAAGAGGATGGTGCAGGCTACATCCACTGTTGGTTTCAAGCCTGCTTATCCCAAACATAAATTGCTCCCAAGGAAATATAACTCTCTAAAGCTCAAAGTAAAAGTTCCCCACCCCTGAACTAAAAGCTTGTTGGAAATTTATAATGATCTTGGTCATCTTTTATAGCTGGTTAAGAAACTCCCAAACATTTTTTAAAGAGCAGACTTCAGATCCTCTTAACCGGAAAGTAGAGGTTTCTTGGTTGATGTTTAAAACATGTGATCATTAAAAGTCCTGCAATTGTGGTTCAGTAGCATCAGGGCATAAGCTTTGAGAATTATGCAACCAGCTAAAGCCACAGCAACACAATTGCAAAGTTATTCCATAGAAGATAAGCTTCCATAGGTTCAAATGAAGAGGTTAACAGACCCACATAAACAAACAAACAATGGGGGCTATCTCAGAAGTATTTTATTCTTACTGGAAAGCAAGGCAGGAAAAGGCAATAATTCTGTGTGTTGTTTTTATGCTTGTACTCTTCAAGGCCGGAATTTACATGTGGATTTCCTATCAAGATATTCTTAATATATAGTTCTTCATATATACTGTAGATTCCACTAATAATTTAATGTTGAAATGACTCCAAGTTAATCTCTGATTTACATTCTTTGTTTGGCTTGCTTAGGTGAAGGCACTGGTGGAATTCCTCATTAATAATTGTTCGGATATATTTGGAGAAGAAATCTACTCACTGCTCTGTAGGAATAGTGATAATTCCCTCGATATGACAGGTACCCTGATTTTGCATGGCTTTGAAGTGTATATTTAAAACAGAGGCTGGCTAATCATTTTTCTCTGAATATGCTTAGATTACATTGAAAGTACTATTTAACAATGTTTGATTCTAGTTACTAAGGAAGTGGCAAAAAATAACCAACCAGTAAGAACAGTAAGCCATTTCTAAATGTTAACCACAGTATATCTTAAGAGTTTCACAAGAGAATTGCCTATCATTGAGGTTCCTTTCAAACCAGGGTAGAGAAACAGAAATAATATATGTAAAGTTTTGGGAAGATTTATCAGAGAGACTGGGTCCAATGTGTAGGTATCAAATTATTATATAGCATTATAGGGTATTTTTGGTAAAACCATTGATTATTTCTAAGTTTCATATAAATATGGTTCGTTTTTTGTTCCTCTTTTTGTTTTTTATAATTTTTCTTTTCATGGACAATTTAGTTTAGTTTTGTTATTAGTTTTGTTATTTTTATGTAACTTGATCCTTAAAGTTTTGTATCCTCTTTTTTTTTTAATCCTTTTCACTATGTTGGGCAGGAAGCCTTTATTCCTCAATTGCAAGTGATGTTCACATACTTTATAGCTGTTAGTGACCACTGACTTATTTGTGGTTCTGTCCATTAGTCTCAACATTTCCTTTCCTTCTTCCAGAAATGTCAACACCAAACCAGCATCGTGATTCTGCTTACGACAGCACAGACCTTGAAGTGGAATGCAGTCTCAGTGACCTTCAACACAAGGGCTCATTCCACACTAGCAGGCCAAGCAGTACAGAACTGTACCCCAAACAGCCACGGACCCAGATCCCTTCTGGCTTGTCCCTGGCCCGTTTTAAAACAACAATGAAGAAACTTGAGAGGAGGTCCTCAGAACCAGAATTGCAGTCTTCCAAGAATTGCCAAAAAGGCTGTTTGAAACTTCCAAAACTTTCCAAAAGTGAAGAGAATTTTATTCTGCAGAAGGAATTGGGACTGAAGGGTAGAGAGCTGAGAACGGGAACCCAGACAGTTGAAGAATCCCATCCTTCAGGTCTCTACAGGAGCAAAAAACCATCAAATCTCAGGATCAAAGCCAACTTGCCCTCAGAATTATCAAGTGATTCCTTACTCAGTGCATCTTCTTCCAGTTCACTAGACAGTGCCTCCTCGGTCTCGGACTCTTCTGTCTTCACTAGCTCACCACTCTCGTCACCTGCCATCTTCAAGAACAATGTCTTAACTCGGCCACGGTCCTTCTCTACCAAAACTTCAAATGGAAGTGACAGTGGTGTCTCAGAGCTCAAGAAACACTCCATGTCATTTTCTGTGGCAACCCGCAAGAAGATGCTGGCCAAAAAGGGGCCCAGAAAAGAAAGACCATTTTCCTGTCAAATTGTTCAAGCAACTCATGAGACTGTTCCCAGTCCAGAACCCTCAGGCTGTCTACTAAGATCCCGTTTTATGTCAGCGGTTGAAGTGTTCCGACTTGTAGATCAAAATAAACCTAGAAGGCCTCCTTCCTATGAAGAAGCAACCAAACACTTTTCTCCTGATAGATTTTCCTCACACAACAATTTAAGAGCTCATTCTCTGAGGCTTACCAAGGTTCCTCAGGATTCTGCATCTCAATGTCTGAGGCTCAAGAAAGAGATCACAAACAAAGCAAATGAGAACCATTTTAAGGATAGACACTCTTTGGTCAATGACTCCCAGGACAAAACACCAGTTGTGGATTTTGTTATTGGAATACATTCACGGGCAAATTTGCCTTTGACTCCTCAAGTGTACCGTCTCAGGACCATGTCTGGGTCATATCAAAAGAACAAACAAGAATATGTGACACTACAGAACAATCAGATAACTTTTGAGCACTTACAACATGCAAAAGAATCCTATGTTTAACTTAATTTTCTCATTTCATTAGAAATGTATATATTTCATACTGGGCACGGAAGCAAGACTTTTGCCAAACATTATTGCCTAAGCAGATATAAATCCAACTTTCCATAAAATTGTATTTTTTGTCTAGCAACCTGTGTAATGTGTTTTGCTTTTTGGCCCATTTTGTACAAAATAATTATGTCCTAATCTGGGCTTGGCTATTCCCATGAACGTAAAAGCACATTTTAAAACCAATGTAATACGTCCTTTTAGCTTTATTCACTTTGTTCCCCTGAATTAGTGATTTCTTCTTTTTCTGTTAAAAGTCTAGACAGGGATCCAATATAAACAGAAATAGAGAAGTAAAAGATATGGGGAAATGCTGCAGAGATCTTGAGCCAATCTCTATCATATGACCAAGCAAAAGTATAGTTTTCAACAGACCTGGCTCTGCTGTTTCGTCTGGTTTTGCGTTTCTCAAGTGATACAGTTTCTTCCACCACCACTTCCTATTTGTAAAGAATTTCCAACTGAACTAAACCTCAATGTTGTGAAATGGTTCTTGCAGTAGAAACAGTGAGACTTTCTGTTTCATGATACTATCCCTGAAAATTCTAATAATCTAAGTTTCCTTCTGGAACATATCGCACTGGGACCGGGGTGAGCATGAGAGAAATAGTCTGAATGTATAAGAAAGCCTTTCTAAATTATTTTAGTCTTCCCCAACTTCATACATTTCAGAAATGTTGAAATGGCAAATCTCAGCTGTGTAATCTGGGAATTCAGAAGGATGCCCTAACTCATCTGGAAAATGCCAAATTGAAGAAACCCTGACTGAATATTCATGTAGATCAACATTGTGTAGCTTTATGTTTCCTCATAATTCCAGAAGTCAGATCAAAGGTGTTGAATATAAACTTTATTATATCAAACAACTATAAATATTACTCATTGTATAATGCCATAATGTGGTTTATTTGTTTGGCTTCAATGTGGTTTGTGGACTCGGCAGAAATATTGGGATCAAAACAGGACCTATCAAGGATGTACCTGAAGAATGCTGGGTGATGTAATGGTTCTGCCACCTCCTAAGGTCCTTATCTTCCTGATCTATCCCTCAAGCAGCCACACAAATTATTTAGCCCTGAAGTTAATGCAATGGATGCTGTTCCATCCCCCATGAGGATTGATGAACCATGAGGATTTTAGCTGGGGAGGCTGCTTGATCACAGACTCTGTGACCACCAGATCATATTACATGAATGCTTTTTAAGGACCCAAAAAGTGAATATTTCCAGAAGGAGTAGGAGGTGTTGTTCTTCTTGTTCTTCATACTTTCAGATGAAAGATATGATCCAACTAGCAAGCCCAGATACAGCTTACATAAAAGTCTCACACAGGTCCCCATATTCACAAGGTCAGTTGCAGAAAACCTCACAAGGTCCTATATGTTCAGTGCATCCTTTTATAGTTTATTAAATGGAAGTAAATGGTTATTTGGGAATGAGTTAGGTGGATCTGGTATGGTTAATACATTGTGTTTGATTCTTTTTCCACCCATATGACTGAAATCTATGGATATTACATGTATTTATTAACCAGGCTGAGGAAAACATACACACACACAGTTTCATTTAAAAACTATAGAAGATGGGGCATTGGAAATCACAGCTGTTTATGTTCCATGCAAAGCAAATCATTAACATGGAAACTAAAAATCAAAGTCAGATTGTTTCCTGTTGCTGGTGAGTTTTTTCCAAATCCAGTCAGCATTTTCTCTCATCAGGGACTTGAGTTCTTAATCTTATTAAGATTAAAATCTAGATGTTCTTAATCGATGTTCCTAAGCTTCACTGTCAGAGGACAAGACAGTTTCTATTTACCAGGCCATTTCTATCCCCGCTTTTTGTGCAAGTTTCTGGGTTCATCAGCAGATATTTTCTTTGTCTGTTTTGTTGTGCCTGTATGACAACCATTATATTCTAGGAAAATGACTCACTGCTTCCATCTGTTCACAGATCTTGAGACCTTCCCCGTGTTTTCCTGAGGGTTTAAGGTAAACAAAGTTGCCATGATATGACTCATGACGCCTGTCAGGTTGGGTACAATCAATTCTGAACTTTTGTTTCCACGAATAAAGTGAAGTTGTCTTCTACTACAATAGGATATTAGTTACACCATTTTCTGATCAGAATAACATCTTACAGAATAACATAAAGGAAAGGATGAACTAGATGAACAAAAACGTGCATGGAAATTTGCAACTTCATTCCATAAAAGAATTCTGTGGATCATTCGTATCATTGAGGTTTCTGTTAATTTTTCTTTAGGTCTATTTTCAGCAGCGTAATTCAATCAGAATCAAGTCAATATTTGGAGAAGATTTAGTAATGGCAAGATGCGATCCATGCGTTTACCTCCCTGTGTGTTCAATCTCTCCAGTACATTCAAGATGGATGGATAGATTATTTCTAATCCAAAACAAGTTTTCATAAATTGATTTCTATGTCTAATGGGCCTTGAACCTATGTGTTACAAGTCCTGGTCCAAAACATTAACCCTACACTTCATTCATTTCTTCTTCTATAAATATGTGCAACCTTTCTGCTAAACTTAGAAAAAGTAACACAAAACTCTGAACATATACAGTATATGCCACACGAAGACTAGGCAACCTAGTCTTCCAGCTATTTGCACCAGAACTCTTGAGTATCCCTGATTACAGATATGAACAGTCTTAAGTTAACTAAGAGATCACTAATTACACATTGGAATTCAAGCTCCATGAAGAGAATTTGCTATTTCAGAAATATTTTGAAGTCATCTGATAAGAAAAATTATACACCTCGTATTTGGGAAAAAGCTGTCTAAACTGATTACCCATATATGTAATATACCCAGCTAGGACCCTACTGACCAGATGTCTTCTTCTCCAACTCAACCTTCTTTGATTTCATTGTCCATTTTAGTTCCTGAATCTTTCTTGTCCTTTTTCCCAAAGAATTGAACTGATTAATTGCAAAGGGAAGTTTCTCCTCTTTACTCCCCATTCCTATTTCTTTCCAGTCTTTGAGGGGCTGCCGCATAAAAGAGGGGATCAAATTATTCTCCAAAGCGCCAGAGGGCAGGACAAGAAAAAATGGTTGGAAACTGATCAAAGAGAGAAGCAATCTGGAATTAAGGAGAAACTTCCTAACAGTGAGGACAATGACCTCCAAGGTCCCTTCCAGCGCTATTCTATTCTATTCTATTCTATTCTATTCTATTCTATTCTATTCTATTCTATTCTATTCTATTCTATTCTATTCTATTCTATTCTATTCTATTCTATTCTAATCATTATAGTTCAGTCTCTTTCACTCTCCCTTGTACTATCCAAAGGGCTGTTTTCATTTTGGCCCATAAATTCCCCATCTCTAGTTTAAAAGATATGTGATCTTAACAGGAAATGACATCATTGAAACTTTTCTTCCCAGTAATATGGCAGGCTTTTTATGTTTAATATTGCTACTGCTAAGCTTTGTACATTATTCTGATTTTCCTGTTAATCATACAGTCCTTACTTTTCTGCTTCTATTTTGCAGATATAGTGACAGTTTCAGTACAATATCTGCTCTGTGGTTTGCTTCTCAGCATCTTGCAATCTAAAGCTGGCAGTCCAAGGCACATGACAATGATGCCAACAAGGTCAGAAGTGACATCTTGTGGTTAAATTCTCACGAGTAACCATCTATATGCAACCACTAGTATAATCTCATTTTTTATGTCCATTCTGCCTAACTGGTATGACCATCAAAGCAGGCTTGTTCATTAAAAACAGCATTTGAAAATAACAATAAAAAAAATTAAAAGCAGCAGATACCGTATTTAAAATGAGTGTGTCGGGCCTCGGGAGCCCGACACTCGAGGGGGGGTCCCTCCACCTCCCCGGCAACCCCCCCTGCCGCCCGCTCGACCTGCCTGCCTCCCCGGCAGACTGCGAGGCTCCTGGGATCGTGCCGGTTGGGGCCGGCTCTGTAGCAGCCCGGGAGACTCCAGGGGCCGCGCCGCTGCTTCGACCGCCCTCTTCCGTTGCCGCACAACAGCTGACTGCGCCTGGCGGCGCGTCGGCGGCCCGGAAGGCTCGGGAGGCCGCGCCGCCGCTTCAGCCGTCCTCCTTCCCCGCCGCACAACAGCTGACTTTGCCTGGCGGCGCGTCGGCGGCCCGGAGAGCTCGGGAGGCCGCGCCGCCGCCCCGGTCGTCTTCTTCCGCACAGCTGAGCGGCGGAGGTTCGGGCCTACTCACGGCGGACTGGGGGGGTTCAGGACCTATGGCGGGTTCGTTGGGAGACAAGCCCCTTCCCGCCGCGGTGCCTGGGTGGCTAGGAGCTGCGGGTGTGGATGACCACAGGGGGTTTCAGAGTTGGGCACGGCAGGGAGGTGGTGAGGGGGTGGAACACGGTGACGGCAACGCACGGGAGGAGGCTTACCTGGGTGGGCGACGGGCAAAGGGACTTGTAGGGGTGGGGTGGGGGAGTTATAGTGAATGGGAGGGCGTGGGCGTGTTTGGGTGGAGTATGGGTGGGGGTTTCAGGTGTGTATATAATAGCGTTGGCTGCGGATAGCAGCCAACGCTGGCTTTGTTTCTTGTTGCGGCTGTTGCTCTGAAGAATAAAGTGCTTCTAGACTGCAGCAGAAGTCTCTCGTTCCTGTGTTCGGCACCTGCCCTGCTTGCTGCAGGACGAGTTTTGACAGAAAGCCAGCGTTATCATAGCATTGCGGCCTTACTGCCTTTCTGCTGTGTTCCGTTTGTGCGCCATGGCAGAGGGTGTGCAAGGGGCCGCTTTGGAGACTGCATCGGAGGAGGCTGGCGTGGCCGGGGCAGAGGCGACAACCCCTGCCGAGAGGGACGTGGAGGACGTCCAGCCTGCTGTAAGGCCTAAAGTGCGGGAAGTGCCACCAACTGACCCTGCGGTGGAGTCCCAGGGTGCTAGTAGCCAGACCCAGGGGGGGGAGTGGTGGCTGAGCTCGATCCTGGGGCGCACGGGGCTCAAGCAAGGACGAACGGGCCGGCCCGGTGGGGCTCCACTGGGTTGGAGGGAGCGTCGGCTGACCGATGACGACGGCGAGGAATACAGCTATTCAACCGCACCCGGGAGCCAGACTATGGACGTGCTGCGCGACAGGTTCGGAGAAGTCGGGGCACGTGACGGCGGTTCCTGGGTGGCCATGGGCCCTGAAGAAGACACGGGACAGTGGTCTCTTGGGGGGGCACCCAGTCAGTCAGCAACGTCCCGTTTCCGACTGGCCAGCCCAAAGTTCAAGGTGCCTGGGGAGGGAGGCGTTCGGGGCCCATCCACACGAGCACAAGGAGGGCGTGATGCTTGGCCAACGCCTGACCGAGGCCCTGGACGTCCGGCACCCAGGTCAGTGGGGGTGTCCCAGGCTCAGACCCGTCCACCTGTTGGGCATTGGGGTCCGGGTGTGGTGTGGGGACCCCCCCCCCGCTCACCACAACCTATGATGGGCATCCCGACCGCCTGGCCATGTTCCTAGGGCAGGTGATTAACCATCTGGACGGGTATGCCCATGCCTATCCATCACAGTGGGCGATGGTGGTGGCGGTCACCGCGTGCCTTCAGGGAGAGGCTGCAACCTGGGCAGCGGACCTCTACAGTGACCACGCCCGTGAGCTCGGGGACGTGGGGCTGTTCCTGGAAGCCCTGCGCGTCCGCTTCGAGGATGTATCCCGCTTACATCGTGCGGAAGCTGAAGTGTTAGCCATCAGGCAGCGAGGACGACCGGCAGAGGAGTATGTGCTCGAATTCCGAAGGGTTGCGGGCAGGTTACGCTCGTGGCCCGAGCGCTTGTTGGTGCACCACTTCCGGGCCGGTCTTGATGGAGCTCTCCGGCGGGCATGTGTGGTGCGGGGGGTTCCTGCACGGCTTCAGGATTGGTTCCGGGTGGCGGTGGAGCTAGACATTGGGTTGCAGGACACCCGGGGCAGGCCAGTAGTGGGCCCTGGAGTCTGGAGGACCCCGGAGGGGCCGAAGACCGAGAGCCGGAAGCCCGAGCCGGCGGCGACACAACCCGGCCCCCTACCGGCACCCCGTCCAACAATCCGCTGCTTCCGCTGCGACCAACCGGGCCATCGGGCAGTGGACTGCCCGCTACCTCCGCCACGACCGGGGCCCAACCTTCCGGTGGCGCGGGTCCCGACCCCCAGGAGAGCTGCAGAACGCTCCAGAACAGCGTACCAGGTGGCCGACAAGACACCCCGAACATCGACACCGGTGCGTCCAGTGGGCCCGGCGGATGGACGGACTGACACATCCGATGGGTCTGAGGATCACGAGTACGAGGAGGACCCGATGGTAAGCGCTCCGGTGTGCCCTTTTGTGCTGCCTGTGGTATTGATAAGCCCACGAACAGGTGAGAGGAGGGAGTGTAAGGCTTTGGTTGATACAGGCAGCACGCGCTGCCTTATTAGCCTGGTGATGGCAAGGGAGGCCGGTATCCCCCTTCAGCGGCTCCCCAAACCTATCCGATTTCAGCAGGTAGACGGGTCCCTTTTGGGCGGAGCACCCATTACGCATGTAACGGCACCGGTGAGAATGGAATTGGGTACACACTGGGAGACTCTCCGGTTTGTCGTGGTGCCGTCTATGACGGAGGCGGTCATTCTGGGGCTTACGTGGTTGGACAGGTGGGGCCCCACGGTTTGGTGGGAGGGGGGATGCCGACATCTCCGCCTCGGGACAGGGCCCCAGCCTCCTGAAAAGCATTCCTTCATGGGCCCGGAGGAGATTGGTGGGCCAGAGGGGGCCGCAGGGGTGGGTACTGGGCTTGAGACACAGGTGCCACGGGAGTACAGCGATCTCGCAGATGTCTTCGACAAGAAGGAGTGTGATGCTTTGCCACCCCACCGCCCCACGGACTGCGCTATTGAACTGGAGCCAGGGGCAAAACTGCCGAAACCCCGCATGTACGCAATGGCACCCCGGGAGATGCAGGAGCTTCGTCAATACATAGACAAGAACCTGCGGAGGGGGTTCATCCAGCCCGCTCGATCTAAGATGGCGGCCCCTGTCTTGTTCAGGGAGAAGAAAGACGGGACCCTAAGACTGTGCGTTGATTATTGAGGGGTTAACGCGGTATGTGTAGAGCACTTGTACCCCCTCCCTTTGGTGAAGGACCTTTTAGCTCATTTGGCTACGGGCTGGGTGTTCACCAAGTTAGACCTCAGGGAGGCGTACTACCGTGTCCGGATTAAAGCTGGTGATGAATGGAAGACGGCTTTCAACTGCCCGTTGGGGAGCTTTCAGTTTAGGGTCATGCCGTTTGGACTGCAGGGAGCCCCTGCGGTCTTCATGCAGTTGATTAACCAAGTCCTGCATGACCATTTGTACCGGGGGGTCCTAGTCTATCTTGATGACATCCTCATATATACGCCCACGCTGGAGGAGCATGTCGTCTTAGTTTGGAGTGTGCTGACCAAGCTGAGGGACGCCCAGTTATATGTGAAGCTCTCTAAATGTGAGTTTCACAAGCCCCGACTGGACTATTTGGGATATCGGGTGTCCTCCAACGGGGTGGAGATGGATCCGGGGAAGGTGGAGGCTATCCAACAGTGGCAGGCCCCGCGGACCCGGAAACAGCTGCAGAGCTTTCTGGGCTTCGCTAACTTCTATCGACAATTTATTCCACATTTCGCTTCCATTGCCCTGCCGCTCACGGATCTACTGCGGACTAAACAGATGGCAACATTGCCGCGGCCAGGGCAGAAGCTTGCGTGGACCACTACTTGCCAGCGGGCCTTTGAGGCGCTCAAGGCGCAATTTGCTAAGGAGCCCGTCCTGCAACACCCGAACCCTGACCTGCCCTACGTAGTACAGGCTGATGCGAGCGACGTGGCTGTTGGGGCTGTCCTTCTGCAACGGCATGCAATGGGAGGATTGCGGCCCTGCGCTTACGCCTCTAAGAAGCTAACGACCGCGGAGAGGGCTTGGGCCATCTGGGAGAAAGAGGCCTTCGCGGTCCGCTGGGCCTTGGGGACTTGGAGACACCTTCTGGAGGGGGCTAGCCAGGAGTTCGAGGTTTGGACGGACCATAAAAACTTGGAAGCCCTGCAAACACCCCGCCGTCTGTCCCCGAAACACGTACGGTGGGCCCAATACTTTCAACGCTTCCGGTTCCGCCTCAAGTATGTGCCCGGGGGAAGAAATTTCCTGGCGGACGCCTTGTCTCGGCTACCACAATACGATTGTCGGAAAGAGGAGGTAGTACAGGCATTGGTACCGCCGCCCCGCCCGGTGGAGGAGACGGAGCACAGGGCCAACGCCGTGACAGACGGTTTCCTGCGGACCTGTAAGGGAGCACTGGCGACTGATGAATGGGTGCAGGCGCACCCCGACACCCTCTCGTTGCGGGACGGCTTAGCCTGGCACGGGGCCAGGCTGTATGTGCCTGCAGCGGCACGGGATCAAGCGCTCTATCAATGCCATGACACTAGGCAGGCAGGTCATTACGGGTTCGTGAAAACCCTGCATCTGGCCCGCCGCCAGTTCTGGTGGCCGACCATGAGACGGGACATTGAAAGCTACGTGCAGAAGTGCCGCATTTGCGCAACCACTAAGCCCTCTACTAATAAACCGGCAGGCCTTCTGCAACAGGTGGCAGACCCCGTACGACCTTGGCAGGACATTGCCATAGACTTTGTGGTCGAGCTACCGGAAAGCAGGGGATATAACGTGTTGTGGACAGTAGTAGATTTGTTCTCGAAACAAGCCCACTTTATCCCCTGCAAGGGGTTGCCTTCAGCCCGTCGGCTGGCCTGGCTGTTTGTCCAACATATATATCGTCTCCACGGGGTGCCACGACGTATCATCTCCGACTGTGGGGTGCAGTTCACGGCCCGGTTCTGGAGGGATTTCGTGCGTTATATTGGAGCAACACAGGGCCTGAGCTCGGCATACCACCCAAGCACAAATGGAGCTGCGGAACGTGCAAACGCGGCGGTGGAGCGATACCTGCGTTGTTATGTATCATACCAACAGTCCGAATGGGTGGACCTGTTATCCTTCGCGGAAGTAGCCTACAACAATGCAGTACATAGCAGCACCGGGTTCTCCCCCTTTAAAGTGGTCTCTGGTTACGAGTTCGTTCCTATCGCGGGGTGCGACCAGGGGGCCCCGGCATCCTGCACACCTGGGGAGTGGGTGCACCGGTTGGAGGAGGTGTGGGGGATAGCTAAGAAAGCGTTAGAGCGAGCTGCAGGGTCTTACAAAGAGCAAGCAGACAGGAAGAGACGGCCGTTTGCACCTCCTAAAGTAGGTGATCTTGTCTACCTCTCCACGAAATACCTACGGCTACAAGTGCCATGTAAAAAGCTAGGGCCCAAATATCTCGGACCCTTCCGGGTTATACAGGTAGTAAATCCTGTCACCGTCAGACTTCGGCTACCTCCCCTACTTGGAAAGATACACCCCATCTTCCACAGTAGCCTGCTGAAGCCTGCTTCAACTGCCTCTGTGGCGGCGGGGGAGGGCGGCCCAGGGCCTGTGCACGGCGATCACTATGAGGTACAGGAGATCCTGGACTCCCAGAAACGGAGGGGGCGGGTGCAATACTTGGTGCTCTGGAGGGGGTACCCCATGGAGGAGGCCACCTGGGTACGGGATGGGGATGTGTGTGCACCACGCCTTCTCCGCGCTTTCCACCGGAAACACCCGGGGAAGCCGGGGGAGACCCAGGGGGGAACTGCTGATCATGTTACAGACTGCTCACCTCTCTCTCCTTGCATTCCAGGTGGGCCCTTGGGAGAAGGGGCAGCATGTCGGGCCTCGGGAGCCCGACACTCGAGGGGGGGTCCCTCAACCTCCCCGGCAACCCCCCCCCTGCCGCCCGCTCGACCTGCCTGCCTCCCCGGCGGACTGCGAGGCTCCTGGGATCGTGCCGGTTGGGGCCGGCTCTGTAGCAGCCCGGGAGACTCCAGGGGCCGCGCCGCCGCTTCGACCGCCCTCTTCCGTCGCCGCACAACAGCTGACTGCGCCTGGCGGCGCGTCGGTGGCCCGGAAGGCTCGGGAGGCCGCGCCGCTGCTTCAGCCGTCCTCCTTCCCCGCCGCACAACAGCTGACTTTGCCTGGCGGCGCGTCGGCGGCCCGGAGAGCTCAGGAGGCCGCGCCGCCGCCCCGGTCGTCTTCTTCCGCACAGCTGACCGGCGGAGGTTCGGGCCCACTCACGGCGGACTGGGGGGGTTCAGGACCTACGGCGGGTTCGTTGGGAGACAAGCCCCTTCCCGCCACGGTGCCTGGGTGGCTAGGAGCTGCGGGTGTGGATGACCACAGGGGGTTTCAGAGTTGGGCACGGCAGGGAGGTGGTGAGGGGGTGGAACACGGTGACGGCAACGCACGGGAGGAGGCTTACCTGGGTGGGCGACGGGCAAAGGGACTTGTAGGGGTGGGGTGGGGGAGTTATAGGGAATGGGAGGGCGTGGGCGTGTTTGGGTGGAGTATGGGTGGGGGTTTCAGGTGTGTATATAATAGCGTTGGCTGCGGATAGCGGCCAACGCTGGCTTTGTTTCTTGTTGCGGCTGTTGCTCTGAAGAATAAAGTGCTTCTAGACTGCAGCAGAAGTCTCTCGTTCCTGTGTTCGGCACCTGCCCTGCTTGCTGCAGGACGAGTTTTGACAGAGTGTCTTATGAAACATTCCGGCGCTTTATGATATAAAATCAGAAATTTAAGTAGAATATCTGAAGGATTTGAAAGACAAAAGGAAGGTGGAGAGGACAAGAATCATACTACTGCTACCACCAACACATCATCTTATGAGGTACTGGGAATATTATCTGATATTGTCCTCCTACTTGGGAAAATTTTTACCAAGTTTGGACACTTTCTCAACTGGCGTCCCTTCCACTATCACAATTGGTCATTGTCCAATTCTCTGCTATCTCTGCATGAAATATGATTTTTCTATTTCTGGAAGCTTAGTTTAGATACAAGTTATAATTCCTTGGTGCTACACAGTGCTTTTTTTGTAAAACAAAAAGGTGCCGGAACTCACAAATGTCATACAACCTGCCTTGCCTACCCTACAAGGTTCTATCCAAAAAAGGTGCCGGAAATCCGTTCTGAGCGTTCTATGACAAAAAAAGCCCTGGTGCTACATAAGACATGATGTGAATTCCACAAGCACCACAACTTGACTAAGTCAAGTGAAATCCTTTTGGAATGGAATATCTCCTGGCTCTTTTTATGCCGGGAAAACATATATATTGGGAACATTCAAACAGTTCCAGTGAATCAACCCAACTTCCTGATCTGGGATCAGTTTACCTTGACAACTGTTGTTAGGATGGAATTCCTCATCGCATAACAACAGTAGGTGGGGTAGACTGTTCAACAATGCCACTAAGGCTTTGTAATCTCTCTTGGAACCCATGGTAGCCTAGACCCAGAATGACCTCAGTGGTTCTCAACCAGGAGGATGCAAGAGCATCTACAGAAATCTATACCTACCGCAGCCATCCCCGAGTGCTACCTAACAGAAAGCGGTACCAAGAACATTATGAAAAAAATGTGCAGTGAGTAATGACACTTAACTTTACATTTTGCACTCAACGTCTAACCCCATTACAAATCTGACTCAGCCTGATCAAGTTTATATTCTTTCTCTTTCCCCCCATCCCCTTTCCAATTGGCTACCTTCTGTTTTCCAACTCTAACCTTGCATTCACATGAGCATTAAATCTATCCTGCTAAAGTGCTCTTGACTGTATATAAAATTATCAGATCCTTTCTTTTATTGGAATGCTTATTCCAGATAACAGCTGCACTATACAATTGATAATTTTATTTATGTCTTTATGTCTTTCTTATTACTGAGAAAAAAAATATCATTTGGGACAGTGCATTGCAAACCGAAGAAAGGACAATGGGTTCTATTGACCTAGCTTTTATTCATGTTACGTTTAACGAATGTATCCTATTGTGCATTACAGGTGAGCACATCCTTGAAAGGGAATGTGTCTGTGCCTTTTCTGCTGCTAGCAAGACGAATTTGTAAACCACACTCATAAACCACACTGCCCAGTTACTCAGTCATTCTATTGAGTTGTGCCAGTGTAACCTTTTTATTTGGAAGAAAAATACCAAGTGAAACACCACCATCACTAAAACCCAAAGTTACAATTTGTTTCCATAGGAGGTACCAAAGCTTGGTTTAGAGCAGCTGCTTCACAAGCAGAAGATCCCCAAATCACTCTTCCATCTCTGTTTTTCTGAAAATACCAGGTACAGTATCCAGATGTGGGGAAAGTTGCCATCTGAGATCAGGAAGACATACAGTCAAAGTAGACAATCTAAAACTGAATGGATGCAAAGCCCGTCTATATTCTACATTTTAAAATGACTCCCATTTCATAAAACAATTAGCAATATCCCACAGCTCTATTTATGGGATCAAATGTCTATATTTTTTGTGTCTCTTTCATAAATCCCTGATTGGCAGTATTTTTGAGATGTTGATATATTCCCTTCTTAATTTTATGAATTACAGAGAAGGGCCACTTAACTACGGGAACCTCATGTATGATCGTAGAGTGGTTCGAGGAAACACGTATGCTATGCAGCTGTTATCCTCGGTAGGTTCCCTTTCTTATAAATATTTTTACCTTTTTTAATTATGGGAAGGCTGGAATGTTATTGGTGAAATATACTTATTTATGAGGGTGTAGTGATACAAAAGGGACGCGGTGGCTCAGTGGGTTAGGATGCTGAACTTGTCGATCGGAAGGTCGGCAGTTTGGCGGGTCGAATCCCGAGTGCCGCGTAGCAGAGTGAGCGCCTGTTACTCATCCCAGCTTCTGCCCACCTAGCAGTTCGAAAGCACGTAAAAATGCAAGTAGAAAAATAGGGACCACTACGGTGGGAAGGTAACAGCGTTCCGTGCGCCTTTGGTGTCTAGTCATGCTGGCCACATGACCACGGAGACGTCCTCGGACAAGCGCTGGCTCTTCGGCTATGAAACAGAGATGAGCACCGGCCCCTAGAGTCGGAAACAACTAGCATGCATGTGCGGGGGAACCTTTACCTTTACCTTTTAGTGATACCTAATTCACATGTGCTGCTCAGTGAGTGATGTTCATGCATAGATTTATCACTGAAGAAATACATTTCCATCCTCAAATATCCAGCTTTCTTAGAAACCTAGAAACAAATATCCAGAAACAAATATCTAAATATAATCATTATAATAATATCAAAATGGTCTAGAAACAAATACATATCTGGCTTTCTAGATACCTAGAAAAAAAAATATAATCAGTATCCAACATGGGTTCATCAAACACAGATCATGCCAAACAAATCTTATTTCATTCTTTGACAAAGTAACTAAATTAGTAGATCAGCAAAACGCCACAGATATAGTATACTTAGACTTCAATAAGGTATTCGACACAGTAGACCACAACCTACTTTTTGGTAAGACAGAAAAATGTGGGATAGACAGCATCATCACCAGATGGATTTGTAACTGGCTGACAAGCCATATTCAATGTGTAGTCCTCAACAGAATTACATCCACATGGAGGGAAGTAAGTAGTGGGGTGCCCAAGGTTCAGTTTTAGGCCCAGTACTTTTCAATATCTTCATAAATGATTTATAAAAGCACACTGTAGGAAATAGCCTTCATGATCATATGGTTAGCATACTCATGATGTTAGAAAATAAATCAAAATTGGATAGCTAATGGAAAGTTTATGCAATGGAGTATTATAGTTAGGACATTTGTATTGCAAAATATCTCTTCAGATGATAGTGCTCAGATGACTTGTCTGAACCCCTCTAAGAAAAGTCAGGTTTCTTAGTGAGAATCTCAGTATACTAGACTGAGAAGTTGAAAAATATTCCAGAAACTGGTAATGGCAAACTACTGTCATAATACTGCCCAAAATATCCTGCATGGTTGTGCTCAAAAGTTATCCATAAGGACTAAAGTTGAGAAACAACTTTTTCATACTACACAGAACTACTGTGTAAAGTTGGAATATATCTCCCAACTCCAGGTGAGGAATGTCCATTGATTCAAAAGCAGATAGGAGGAAAAGACTAGAGTTTGAAAGCTGAGGCAGACATATGTATATAGAGCTTGATCTCTCTCTCTCTCTCTCTCTCTCTCTGTGTGTGTGTGTGTGTGTGTGTGTGTGTGTGTGTGTGCACATGCTATATATGTTCTACTTTATCTGCAATAAAGCAACTTAACTAGCAATGTCATGCTTATGCATTAGATGTACTTCAGGAGTCAGCAACTCATGAATTAAAGGTCAAATTCAGATCCCAGGAGAAGGGAGACTTTAATTCTGAAATAAATGCCTATTTATGCTCAAAATATGTGTCATGACAATAATCCTAACATAACCAGTGCATGAAATATCCTAAAGCTCTTGTCCTATCAATTCTCAGAATTCATGGGTCTTCTTGGTACTTGTGAGTAGACATGGCTAAGACAGTTAATGAAGGAATACGAACATGAAAATTGTGTTAATATGCAAAGCATCCACCCTGTTTCAGTCCAATCAATGTAATGTGCAATGAGGCCTTCTAACATTGTCCATGATCCCAAGGAATACTATGATATTCATACTTTAGAACAGGGGTCCCCAATCCCCAGTCTGTGGACTGGTACCGGGCTGCAGCATGCCAGCAACCAATCTGCACAAACAAGCAAAGCCCCATCTGTGGGATGCAGGCAGCACACAAAACCACACACTCTCCGGTCTGCAAAAAAACCTTTCTCCACAGAACCAGTCCCTGATGCCCAAAAGGTTGGGTACCTCTGCTCTAGAAAGTCATTCCATTCCTGAGGACTGAGAGAAGAGTGCAGTATCTGATAGATTGGATATTTATGGATGCATGAATGAAGCAAGATAAAAACCTGGTGGCTTTATCTGCCCTGACTTTTGCTGGACGTCACTAATGTTCTGTAAATAAGGGATATAGTTTGAAGGTGATTGTATTTCAGTCTCAAAGGCTTTATTTACTCAAGTATAACTCCCAAAGAATTCTGCAAGGTTTAATTCTTTGCAGACATGCTTTACACTATGTGTCCCATTGCTCTCCACCCAGTTTGAAAAAGCTTAGTTTTCTTTGGCTTATTCTATCAGTCATCTGTGACTTGTTGTTCCTCTCCCATCTGTGGAAAAGCAGCTGCCCAGCACCTTTGCTTTGCTTGGGAAAATCACAGAGGACAGTATTGCCTGCTAAATGCCAGCAAGGGAGGCTGGATGAAGGGCCATTTTTGGTTGAGCACAGACTGGACTTCAAGTAGTTATCAACTGAAGAATGAGGGTAGGATAGTTCAAGAAGAAACAATAAAATATTACTGTCAGCAGCTTGAAGAGTTTCTTGGGGACTATACTGTAAGGTTTTCAGTCTCCAATGAGAGTCAGTGTGATGTAGTTGAATTAGGAGCAAGGGGATCAAGGTTCAGGTCCACTCTCAGCCCTGGGAGACTTTAACACTCCCTAACACAACACAACCTACCTCTGAGGGTTGTGATTATGGGGAAGATAGGAGATGGGAACATGGTCTATGCCCCCATGATCTCATGAATGAAAAGCAAGCTACACATAAGAAAATAAGAAAGAACACCATGTAAAATAGCAGAGAATTCTTCTCCTTCCTCTCCAGAGTCCAGAACCTGCTCCTGCTAAAATCAAGAAGCGACATGAAGCTCACAAGAAAATGCTTGAACAGGACCAAAGAAAGAAAGAGAATGAGGTCCATGTACCCAACATTAAGGATATTGAAAATCGCAGTGATGTGCAGACAGGTAAAGCACCAGAGAACATCAACCAATTATCAAATGGCTTCTAGACCTGAGACAAAGGATAATCTGTCGGGCACAAATATCCACCCAAGCGATGGACCATCAAGGACTTTTCCTTTTTCTTTTCAACTTTCCTTTTTTTTCTTACATTTTATACTTTCGTGTTTTTCTCATGTCATTATAAAAAGAGCATGTTGCCAGGGCATATGTTGTTACACATCCCATTCTAACACCTTGCAGGGACCATCCGGTTTAAAGTTTTTGTCTTTCCTATTAGCATTCTCTCCACTGTACATACTGCATATCATTTTCAAGATGATATCCTAAACATATTCACTATAGGACATGTGTCAAACTCACCATGTCACTTGACGTGTTGTGACATATTGTGACTTTTTTTGCATTGCCGGAGCTGGGGTGGCCGTGGCCTCTGCATGATGCAACTGGCCTGCAGGCCAGCAGTTTGACACCCCTGCACTGTAGGATACATTCAATACACAATGTTATTTGTTCTTGTTTTTTATTATTAATAATAATAATCATGGTAATAGCTTCAGTACTTGCTTTTTAATTAACAACAAATGACCTTAGACCAACAACAGTACTGCCAATACTGTACTTATATTGTCATATATTCTGGGCAAGAAGCATGTCCTAAAGATGGATATTCACAAGAGGGAGGAAATTAAAACAAATCTAGCTAGTGACCATGACTGTGTGATCAAGGGTCCATTTTTTGTTGTTTTAATGCCATCCACAAGTACCCCTGCATAAAGTAAAATAAAAAAGAAATCTATATTTTTTCAGTGGCTATTTTAGGAACCACAGATAGAGCCTAGGCCAGGGGTAGGCAACCTTGGCTCCTTTATGACTCGTGGACTTCAACTCCCAGAATTCCTGAGTTCAAGTCCACAAGTCATAAAAGAGCCAAGGTTGCCTACCCCTGGCCTAGGAACATGAAGTCTTTCTAGACAGACTTCCATGTGTTTTATTTTTCAGAATTGTACCTGGAAGAGATTTTAGATCGCATTATTGAAGTTGACATGGAGTGTCAAACAGATGTTTTTATAAAAAGGCTACCCAGCCCAGTGTTCATCCCACAGAAGACTGGCGTTGACGTAGCAACACAAATTGAAGAAGGAGAGGTACTGACAACATTTCAATGCTATTCTAGATAATCCAAGAGATAACGCCAAACACATCTTTAAAACCTTCTAATTTTAGAAGCTTTAGAAGTTAAAACATTTTGTAATACTCTGTTCTTTCAAGCATGCTAAACTTCAATACTGTATGGGAACTGTGAAACACCACACCAGATATTCTGAACCCCACTTCTATTTTTTTTTCAACTGAGGTGCTTGCAAGAAAATAGGAGTCAGCTAATTTGGAGGGGGCAGTGATGTGCCCATAAAGACCTGTCTCTAGGTCCTAACAATCATCCAGTAAAGCAAGGAAAGCAGCATGTGGCACAATATGACCAAGAGGCATCTAGCAGATGCTCCAGAAAAAATCATTGTTGCTTTCTTAACAACATTTGCTGGATTTACATTCTCAGCATGTTTAAAGCATCTGAGTATGCTCAGATACAATGACTGAAGGGCTGCTTGCCCTAATTGTGCCCACACTCATTGCTAGAATTGGTCGCACTGATGACCTTACCTAGTTTAGGTAATGAACCATCTGCAAGGAAACAATCAAGCTCAGACAGCACCCAAGGCCCCTTCACTTCAACCCTGAATTACAAATGTTCTCCTTTATAAGAATGATTGTCTCCTTTTGACAAATGAAAAGCTTGTCTATGACCCGATCAGAAGAATATATTTTCTTGTTTCCTGTCCTGGATTGGAATGATACTGAACAGCATTCATTCGCTTCTTTTTTAATCCTCAGCTGTTTAACTTTGACATTGAAGTTAAACCGATGCTTGAGGTGTTGGTAGGAAAAACCTTGGAGCAAGCTTTGCTTGAAGTCATGGAAGAAGAGGATCTTAGCAATCTTCGGGCACACCAATATGCCTTCCAGGAACTGCGCAATGCAGAGTTGGCTGAAGTGCAACGCCTCGAAGAAAAAGAGCGGCGACACAAGGAGGAGAAGGTAGAACTGTTGTAGAAACCATTACTTAGTGGCTTGCTTTGATGCTTCTGTATTTTGCTGTAGCATTTTTTAAACAAGGAATTGAGGCAGGGTGGCATCTTGTCCTTTGCCTTGAGCATCAAACTGTCTTCATCCCACCCTAAAAAGTAGTGATTTTTACATACTTAGTTTCTAATCAGTCAAGTTCTCAGTGACTTGAAGTTATTATTTAATAACTTTATTTAAATTAGATATCATCCCCCAAAGACAGCTTCTTTTATAGCAAGTAAAGTAAGACGAACGGATACTGTTAAATACAAATATGAGGATCAGGGAGTATAAATACATCAAATAACAGAATAACAGAGTTGGAAGAGACCTTGGAGGTCATCTAGTCCAACCCCCTGCTCAGGCAGCAAACCCTATACCATTTCAGACAAGTGGCTGTCCAGTCTCTGCTTAAAAACTTCCAGGGTTGGAGCATCCACAATTTCTGAAGGCAAGTCGTTCCACTGATTAATTGTTCTGTCAAAAAATTTCTCTTCATTTCTTAGTTGGTTCCCTCCTTGGTTAGTTTCCATCCATTGCCTTTTGTCCTGCCTTCAGTGTTAAAACTAGATTTTTATGGCTTTATCCATACAACATATTCTTAATATATGCCAAGTACCTAGCCAACAACGTTGCTGATATTCAATCGGAATTTAATTCCAGCTAGGCAGATTGGGTCGAGGTGACAGAAGTATAATTGGTTACCTGGAAGGAATTTGGTCCTGTAGCTCTTGAGAAAGTAGACAGGTTCGTTGGGATAGGTAACCCAGCTATCTATTTGTTAGACCCTTGCTTTTCTTGACTTGTGAAAGGAGAAATGACTTGTAACTGGATCCATACAAATGTTAACAAGACAGTCATAATACAACAATCACTTTCAGCAGAAGGTAATTATTACTTTTTTTTCTGGAATCAATGAATTGTTCAATATTTACAGATAAGGGGGAAGGGGGAAAGTCTGCATGTTTTATATATTATGTAAAAATATCTGTTAAAAAAGTCACATGGAAAAATTTGATGTTTATTTAAAGGAACGTCGCATGGCAAAGGAATACGAAATACAAGCAAAGGGAGCAATGGTATCTAAGAAAGTGGCATCCCGGGCATTTGCTTTGCAATATCTGGCAGATCTGATTCCTTCAGTCTTTTTTAGCCTTCGGAATAAAGGATTTTTCTATGATGAAGTACAAAGTGGTAAGTGTCATTTGTACTGAAAATAAATTTTTTAAATCCATATCAGTAATCCCTTAAATCAGACATGTCAAACACAAGGCCCGGGGGCCGGATCCGGCCCGCAAAGTGGTTTCATGTGGCCCGTGAAGCCATCCTGGAAACAGTGACGAAACGGCCCCCACTGCCTTGGCCCTGGCCCAGAGACCCTCCTTCTGCCAGAGACCCTCAGATCTGTCCCACTCCTGCCCAGGCCCCCATAGGCACCCTTGATGTGAACGATGTAGAGCTGGCCATGCCCACCCAGTAGGCCATACGCACTCTAGCCACGCCCACCCAGTAGGCCACGCCCACCCTGGCCATACCCACCCAGCCCCCTGAGGGAAACCGCAATGCTGATGCGGCCCTCAATGAAATTGAGTTTGACACGCCTGCCTTAAATCATCCTATGTGATAACACCTGACGCCCAAAATGTGCCAAGCCCAAATGTGTAGCATGTTTAAAAAGGCTTAGCTAGGAAGGTATTTCTCTTGTTTGTGTGTTGCTTCATTTTTTTTCTTATTTTACATTTTAAAAAATTCTCAAGGTGGCTAATAAAATTGTACGTGGTGTTTGCTTGATAAGTTCAGATATGACTGCCTTTTAATATCTTGGGTAGAGTTTTTTGTAAAAAAAATCAATCCTGATAAACTCTATAATGTGGATGAGATTAAAAGAAAACCCCCTACAGTAAGAATTAATGAGTAGATTAAACTGGCAAGTAATATAATTACGCAAGAACCTTGATGGTTAAGCTCTATTGAGAAAGCCGAAGTGTCTTAAGCTGATACTTAGACAACACTAAAAACAGCAGCAGCCAAAGTTCCCTATGAAAGGAGCTTTAAACTCCATTAATCATGTTGCCTAATCTCTGGAGAAGGATAATCTGTACAGTACCACGAGCCTCAGTCATTTATTTTTAAGCAGCAAGCAGGTTCAGATGGTTAAAATATTTATATTGCTTGATCCAAAACCATTATATTATTATTATTATTATTATTATTATTATTATTATTATTATCATTATTATTATTATTATTATTATTATTATTATTATTATTATTATTATTATTATTATTATTATTATTATTTTGGGAGACAGTGGTATTTGACTAGATTGCCATGGAGAAAATCTATCTATGTGGTTATTAGGAGTCACAAGCAACTTGATGGTACATAATCAACAGTGATATTTACACAATGTTGACTAAGTATTATTATTTTAAAGTCAATTAACCATTAAAAATAAAAGGTTTGTAATCAATATTAACCGTGATTTCTGAAATATTCATTTGATGAGCATAAGGTTACTTAGATTTAAAGATGAGTGTGGCATGAATAAACCACAAACATTTATCATATGCTGAAGCTTTCTGTCTTAATAGTTAATCCGAAAGCAGACATGTCAAACACAAGGCCCGGGGGCTGGATCCGGCCCGCGAAGTGGTTTCATGTGGTCCGCGAAGCCATCCTGGAAACAGTGAGGGAATGGCCCCCACTGCCTTGGCCCTGGCCCAGAGACCCTCCTTCTGCCAGAGACCCTCAGATCTGCCCTACTCCTGCCCAGACCCCCATAGGCACCCTTGATGCGAACGATGTAGAACTGGCCACACCCACCCAATAAGCCATATGCACTCTAGCCACACCCACCCAGTAGGCCACGCCCACCCTGGCCATACCCACCCGGCCCCTTGAGGGCAACCGCAATGCTGATGCGGCCCTCAATGAAATTGAGTTTGACACCCCTGTCCTAAAGTCTCCACATATTGTTGCTTTTGCATATTAAAAAAGGGAAAGGAAAGAAGAAGAAATCAAACAAAAAGCTGTTGGTTTCCCAAAACGTTCAGAGAGGAATCACAAACTCTCTGAGACAAGATGGATATAGAAAATATCCTAGGCCAAGCTGGGGGGAGCAGGACCTGACAAGAGAACTGGATTGTCTGTTAAAGCAAGAACTTCAAAGTTTCCAGACTGTGATACCTGTTGTTGTTGTTTTTAAAGTAATAATACTCTGGAACCTCTGATTGAGAGTCAAAGAAAAAGCTATGTTTAAGTGACTTATTTTTAACCATTAGTTTCTTATAGAATTCAGTCAAGAGTTCCATACAGAACCCCATGTTAGTTCCATATAGAATACGCCTGAGTTCCACAGGACCTATTTCAAAAATCATGTTTTCTGAATCAGTACTAGGCTTAACTCTTCTTTCAGAGTAAGAGTGCTTAGTATTTTAGTTAGAAATATTTTCTGAATGCAAGGACTATGCTGATAAATACAAAAACCCACAGTGATTCTGAACCTATTTTTAAAATATTATATATTAAGTAGCTGCTCTATTAAACTTTTAATCCAAGTCAGTTCTCTGGATAGATTAAAAGTTCCTTAAAACATTAAATTCTTCTAGTTATTTATTGTTTAAAAAGATAGTACATATGCAAAAGAAATAGCACAGCATAGTTAGCTAATCCTAGAAAAGTTCTTATGTATTTGGGAAGAATGTTATGGAACAGAATGGATATGTCACTCAGTAATTACATCCAGGGTTGTGCTATATTTCATTTTTCTTACTTTGCTTCACATATAAAATCATCTACCTTATGTACAAAAAGTGCCGACCTGCTAAATAGTAATCTTATTTATTATAATTTCTAAAGAGACAGACATTGTACTTTAGCACAGGGCTTTTCAACCAGTGGTACACATACCACTGGTGGTACTGTCATGGTTCCGATAGATGAAAACCTTCAAAAGAACTTTGAGGCATTGTTTACCTTAAAGAATCTTTTTATTTGGGAAACAAAGTATCGGCACTACATAGCTGAACCCAAAAACTAAATTCCCTTCTCCCTGATATAAAGTAACAAAGTGCAATTCCCACCCCTAATAAACTGTCATAAATCACATTTCCCAATTAGCTGAAAGCGCAGACTTTCCCCTTAGCTCCACAGCCCACCAAATTGTTAGTAACTTGTCCTTGGGTTCCCACCACAGCATTATGTTATGGCTAGCTGAACTTACATTCCAATCCCCCCTTCTCTTTCCTGCACCTAATTTCTAAAGTAAGAAAAAGCATGTTAAAGGAATAGAGAAAATGGCTGCATTTTCATCAGTTGTCAAAGCGGGAACATCCAATGTTAGCAGTGTTGATAGGTACGTTGGCTCCTGGCAGGTGGTACGCGGCCCTGCCCAGCCAAGCGTAGCGGGGGAGAGAACGAGCCAAAGCGGTGCAGTGCAGGACTTGCTGTGAGGGAGTCCTCAGGAGTTGCAGGGCGGCTGGGATGAGGCAAAGATCAGCACTTCCAGCTCACCTGGAAGAGAAAGGAGGGGGGGCAAAGACAGGAGAGGCTATAAAAGGAGGCAGTTTGGGCGTCAGAAGGAGAGAGAGAAAAAAGATGCAGCCTTGGGAAGAGGAATCAGCTGGAGCTGCACCAAAGGGAAAAAAAGGAAGAGGGAGGGAAGAGAGAAGAGGAGAGGAGATCAAACAGGCCAGCCGGGAGCTGATCTACAACTTCTGTGGCAGCCTTCCGTGCCAGGCGTGCACACAGATGGCAGTGACAAAAAGGCAAGAAACGCAGTGGGGGAAGGGTCGCCCTCCATGAGGAATGAAGAAAGGCAGCAACGGCTGGAGGTGAGACACGGAGGGAGGAAGGAAGGAAGGAAGGAGATAGCAATGAGAAAGAGGGTAGTACAGAGCAAGAGGGAGGGAGGGAGGGAAACGGAAAGGAAGAATGTGTTGGAAGGAAAAACCAGGTGTTTGCTTTCCAGCCGGGAGGCTGTACTTTAAGAGAAAAGGGGGGAAAGCGAAGCACTGCTATTTGAAATAGGCGAGAGGAGGCCAGCTGCTCAAGAGGAGGTTTTTTATTGGCAGAAGTGAAGTGCCGTTTCAGCAGTTCGGTTCTGGATCAGCTGAACAACAAACTGGGAGAGTGGAAGGATTCGTGTGTGATTTTGTGACTTTGAAATTTGTGCAATGTGGGGGCTTTCTGTTCTTAAGGAGTGTTTGGCAATTTTTATTGTGGCTGATGGCTCATGTTTGATTTTTCGGGTGAGGGTTTACTGGTTCTAATTCTATTGCTCTGCTATTGTTAGCTATAAGTTATGCTGCAAGGGATTTTGAAGTATTTTTGTCTAGAATGGATTTTGCCTGTAGTATTCATTTACTTATGAATGGAGCCATTTGGGGACGCTGCCTTAGCCAGCAGCCAGTACTTGCTACATTTTTTTTTCCTTAAGTGCTGCCGGCTCCTTAATTTTCCTTTCTAGCCAGTAGCTAATTCTTAAAGGGGAATGCACCTTTTTAAGCTAATTCCCTCAGCGGCTTGCCTTTTCTGGCTCTGGAGGCTTTTCCTTGTTTGATAAATATATGGAAGAGGGAAAATATGGGGCGATGGGTGTTTCAAATTCTTCCTTCAGAAGGAAAGAGATGGGAATAAGAAAGAGGGAGGCAGGGAAGGAGGGAGGGAGGGAAACAGGAAGGAAGAGAGGAGGGGGGGAGATTGGCATGAAAGGGAGGGATGCCTTAGCATTTGGCCACCAGCAGCCCTACCATTGATTTTGCTTTTCAAAAGGTTGCAAAAGGGGATCACATGACCCTGGGACACTGTGACCATCATAAATATGAATCAGTTGCCAAACATCCAAATATAAATCACATGACCCTGGGGATGCTGCAACAGTCACAAGTGTGAAAAATGGTCATAAGTCACTTCAGTGCCATTGTAACTTTCAACAGTCACTAAGCGAATTGTTGTAAGTCGAGGACTACTGTACTTTATCACTTTTTTCCTTTTTTTGGTCATCATGTTTTTAACACCTTCCTAGGTGGTACTCTAATATTGCCATATCCTTGCCATATCCTAAAAGTGGTACAATTGGTGAAAAGATTGAAAAGCCTGCTTTAGCAGACACAGGAGTTTTTTTTATATATTTAAGAATCACAGTATAATGCTTGTTTGGTATTTTGCATAGATATTGAGAAAGGATTCCTTCCATATGTGATGGGCCGTGTAGAAAATCGACTGCAGAAGAAGCTTCTAGGAAGAATAATGACAGATTGTAAGTATGCAGAAATGCTCTGTCTATCCAGGATTCTCTCCTGCTGCTCAGAGAATAGCCAAACCAATATGATGCCCAAGCATTCAACATTTTGAACGTCTGAATTATACAAAAGCACACTAGTATAACGGCCAGAACTCAATGCTTGCTTTAATGCAGGAAGGCACAACTGTGTGAACCACCAAGAGGCTTGGTCATAGCTTCCACAATCCCATCCAATATTTTTGTCATCCATTTAATAAGACAGAAAAGGGAAGGTATTAAACACATATATGGTCATCATAGTAACTGTCCTGAGTTGATTTCATTTGGGCAAAACTGCATGATTTAATTATTATTTTTTACACTTAATCCTTGGCATAGGTAAAGGTAAAGGTTCCCCCGCACATGCGTGCTAGTCGTTTCTGACTCTAGGGGCCGGTGCTCATCTCCGTTTCAAAGCCGAAGAGCCAGCGCTTGTCCGAGGACGTCTCTGTGGTCATGTGGCCGGCATGACTAGATGCCAAGGCGCACAGAACACTGTTACCTTCCCACCATAGTGGTCCCTATTTTTCTACTTGCATTTTTACATGCTTTTGAACTGCTTGGTGGGCAGAAGCTAGGACGAGTAACAGGTGCTCACTCTGTTACGCGGCACTCGGGATTCGACCCGCCAAACTGCCGACCTTCTGATCGACAGTGGCATACCACTTAATAATCATCCATCTGAAATAGCTGAAAGTTTACATGTGAATTTTTGGTTATTTAGCAGTAGCAGACGACCACGTCATGTTTTAACTGGCTGTAAGATGTTCAAGATCTAAAGACCAAGAGGGTGTGCAAAGGGTTGCATGATATTGTCTTTATTGAAAAACTGCCAACAGTGTAATGCCCATATATTCATCTGTGGCATATTATTATCAGGAATACTGCGTGCAAATCTGGTTACCCGTTTGAAAAAAGGATGCTTTTGAGCTGGAAAATGTACAAAAGAGGGTAACCAAACTGATCTGGGGCTCAAATATTCCCCTTAGGTGAAAAAAGCAGATTTGAGATTTTTTTTTTAACATACGAAACAAGGCACCTGAAAGGAGAGATGACCAAAGTGTATAGAATCATACATAGTATCAATAAAATAGTCCAAATAAATTTTTCTTTATCTCTCAAAAACAAGAATCAGGCACTATCCAACAGTGGCGTAGCGTGGGGGTGCAGGGGGGGCCGGCCGCACCGGGCGCAACATCTGGGGGGGGCGCACTCGCACTCGCAGCTCTCTGCCCCTGCCTGGCTCACTCACTCTCACTGCAGTGCTGGCTGTGCGAATCCGATCCGAGCCGCCGGGTCGCTACCCACTGTGGAGGGGGGGTGCCAGGCGTGCGGTGCGGTGTGGAGAGAGAGCGAGGGACTATCTGGGGGAGGGACAGTGCAGCGGCCGCCCAGCACAGCGCTGAGCGCGGGAGAGAACCATCAGTATTTTCATAACAAACAATACATGTGCTTAGGGGGTAAGGGTTTCTTTAACTAATCTAGTGGAAGAGACTTGAGTGCTAAAATCCACGGGTTAGGGGGCGCAAATTACTTGCCTTGCCCCGGGTGCTGACAACCCACGCTACGCCACTGCTATCCAATAAAACTGAATGGATGGAAATTTAGAACAGCTGAAAGAAACAACACCTAAGCATTGTGTAGAATTAACCTGTGAAACTCATTTCCACAAGACATGGCAATGGCCACTAACTCAGTTGCCTTTACATCCATGGAAGGCAGGCTTAATAGACTGTTAGAAGTGATGTCTGAGTGTTCCCTCTGTATGGCAGGGAGCATGCCACCAAATACCGCTTGCAGGGGACTTATGGTGGGAGAGCAGTCTCTCTCCTAGACACTGCATGCTTTGAAAATGTTTCAGAAGTGTAGTTTCAGAATGCATGAACATAACATAACATCTCTTTAAAGCAGCTGCATCTTTCTTTCAGGCATCCAGGTGAGACTGAAAAAAAAATCTCTCTGCTTACAGAGGCACCATAATCATGCTCCTAAGTATTTCAAAGAACCTGGAGAATTTTCTTTGTACAGAACAATCTAAATTCTTCATCTTCTGCTTGAGGGGCAGCAAGGGGACAGTGGTCAGACTGATGGGCACAGCAGTTTCTCAGCACAAGCCCTTCCACATACGTCACCACATTGCATGCATGCCCCAAAGGGCCAGACTTTGCTGCATGATGCTGCTTGATGCTATGCTGTGTTTGTCATTCTGATGAGAACAGCAAGATTCTGTGGCATTTGGTCACACCCTGTAAGAAATAAAATGCTGCATTAAGATGTCCTTGACTCTCTTACATTATTAAACCTCTCTTACATTATTAAACCTCTCTTACATTATTAAACCTCTCTTACATTATTAACCAGGAGATGTGGTGGTATAGTGGTTAGAATGCAGTATTGCAGGCTAAGTCTGCTCACTGCCAGGCATTCGATCCTGACTGGCTCAAGGTTGACTCAGCCTTCCATTCTTCCAAGGCCGGTAAAATAAGGAGCCAGATTGTTAGGGTCAACATGATGGCTCTGTAAACTGCTTAGAGTGGGTTGTAAAGCACTGTGAAGCGATATATAAGTGCTATTATTAGTGAACACAACCGGTGTGATCTGCAAGCTGCTCCATGTATAAACCTGCTTTTTCACTACACTGCCCCCATTAATTGCACTTCTTGAGGTGCAGTTACTGTTGCTGGCTGAATGATGATCTGAGAGGCAAGAAGAGTGGCTAATCCTGAACCACTCCAACAGAAATCAAAGCATGGGAGAATGAGAATGTCAGAAAGAGGACTTTTGTATGCAGAGAAATAGGTGCGGAAAAGAAGCCGTTTTCCAGGAAAAGAAGCTGTAGAACAACTGGCGGGTGGCGTGTTTGAGGTGACGTTTTTGGTTTCTTGCCTGCTTATGATGTGTTACCTCCAGATTGAAAATGGTGATGTGAAACTCCAAGGAGCTTCTTGCCAGATATTCTACACATCTCTATTGTGACGCTGCTCAGAAAACACAAAAGAACCCGAAGATGCAAGAGCAACAAATTTAGCTTCCATCTATCTACTCCAGACATGTCAAACACAAGGCCCGGGGGCCGGATCCGGCCCACGAAGTGGTTTCATTTGGCCCACGAAGCCATCCTGGAAACAGTGAGGGAATGGCCCCCACTGCCTTGGCCCTGGCCCAGAGACCCTCCTTCTGCCAGAGACCCTCAGATCTGTCCCACTCCTGCCCGGGCCCCTATAGGCACCCTTGATGCAAATGATGTAGAGCTGGCCACGCCCACCCAGTAGGCCATATGCACTCTAGCCACGCCCACCCAGTAGGCCACACCCACCCAGGCCATACCCACCTGGCCCCTTGAGGGCAACCACAATGCTGATGCGGCCCTCAATGAAATTGAGTTTGACACCCCTGATCTACTCCTTTCTGAACATACACTTCAACATTAACCAGCTATCCTGGTTGCATTCAAATTATGTCCTTGTCTTTTTTTTTTATTCAGTTCTATCGTCTTCCTTAATGATGTGTATTCTGTGTTGATGAAACAAAATGCAATCTCAAAACTAAAGCTATTTCTATAGCTAAGAGATGATCTACTCAGGTAAATGTTAACTTAAGGTAATTACTTTTGCAGACTTAATTAATGAGACCATCAAAAAGAGATTGGAGAGCTACGAGAAAAATCAATCACTGCAAAAGTCTTGCTCTAATTTCAAAAGACCTTTGGAGAGACAGTAAGGAGGATGTCTACGATTCAGGTAATTAGAAAAAATAATAGTCCTACCAAGGTATCCTTCCCTTCCCACTGTATACTTCTTGGCTATCACCTTAGTGAAGATTTTGCACAGTTTAGACCAGGAGTGTCCAACCTTGACTACTTTAAGACTTGAGGACTTCAACTCCCAGAATTCCTTAGCCAGTGATGCTGAGGAATGGGGAATTCTGGGAGTTGAAGTCCACAAGTCTTAAAGTAGTCGAGGTTGGACACCCCAGTTTATACTGTAGTCCTGACAAGCTCACTTGAAGCTCTACTTTTTCATTTTAAAACTCCCATATCTTTGCACAAGATCGAGGGCTAAAGAACATCAATTTCTTTCAATACTCTCTGTCACCACCCAAGTCTGACTAGGGTCAGTGAACTCCTTTGGTGCACTGCTGGCTAGCCAAAAGCAATACTACCCCTTCATCAAGAAGGGCTACATCGTTCAAACAGTTACTATCTCTATAAAAAAAACTTGAAGCAGTCACTTCACTATATTTTATGAAAGGCTGCCCTATCCGCAAATTAGCCCCCTTTGGATGGGTATCGTTAGATTAGCTATTCCATTCTTATGACCAAGAAATTATATAAACCATGTTGTTTATTTGGTAAAATGTAGCACTATAATTGTTGCTTTACCTAGTTAACACTTCAGTGCCTTACACTTTGAGGAAGGTAGGCCACACAGAAATGTGAAAAAATGAAGTATTTTCAGACTGTTAAGACAAAAATACCACCTTACATATTTAGCAAAATAAGACAAGCTGAAAGATTACATGGATATTCTGGCTAATAAGTTTATTTGTTTTGGCATGGACACCCATCTCCTATGCATAATTCTGGGCAGCTAACAGTTAAAAAGAGAATAAAAACAGTAAGTCATTCTCAAAACACACATAATTCTCCAAGTCACTTCTTTCCCAACCTTGGCAACTTTAAGACAGGTGGACTTCAACTCCCATAATCCCCCAGCCAGCTATGCTCTAAGCCAGGAGTAGGCAACCTTGGCTCATGGACTTCAACTCCCCATGCTGGCTCAGGAATTCTGGGAGCTGAAGTCCACGAGTCATAAAAGAGCCAAGGTTGCCTATCCCTGCATCTAAGCAAAACAAGACATTGGATCTTCTGACTTACTCTTATATGAATTCTCGATTCATTTTGTTTCTGCTTATTATGTTGTAAATTATATGCTTGATCACAGCCAGGGATGTAATAAAGGAATATTAATGCTCTCTGGAAATCAACTGGACCCTCTCTGTGGAACCTGGTTATTGGAACTTGGGGTTTTATCTGGTGAAGGATCCATACAGAGATCTTGCTGAACTATTTGGAATGAAAAACCATCCATTTCAGACAAAGCACAGCTAGTCCTTGACTTACAACACTTCATTTAGGGACCATTCAAAATTACAATGGCACTGGAAACAAACCTGATTTATGACTGTTTTTCTCGCTTATGACCATTGCAACATCCCCATGGTCACAGGATCCAAATTCAGATGTGTGACAGCTGAGTTTACATTTATGACAGTTGTCATGTCCCAGGATCATGTGATCACCATTTGCAATCTTCTGACGAGCAGTCACTGGGTAAGCCAAATTTATTTAAGAACTGGGTCACTAACGTAACAGCTGCAATGATTCACTTAACAACTGTGGCAAGAAAGGTCATAAATTGGGGAAAAATTCACTTAACGATTATCTCGCTTAGCAACAAAAATTTTGAACTCAGTTATGGTTGAAAGTCAAAGATTACCTGTAGTACAACTAAAATAATGAACTGGAGACACAACAGAAACAGTTTTGTGCTGCCAATGAACTGGGCTGGGGGAATCGCATATTGTTCACATGGTCCTTATTAATAGCCAGATGTCATTATTGCAAATGCTTTTTCATATGCAGAGTGAGGAGGGTCCCAACTCTTTTTCCTTGCTGGAAGATGGAACTGAGAATTTTTAAATTAGGACAGCCAGATCTGGAGTGTAAAAATCCAGATAATCTTCAGATGTCAGCAAAGACTTAAGAATTCTCTCTATATAATTTTGTGGGATTTTTTTCCACCCAATCAATCAATGAGACTAGAGCTGGAAGGGACCTTGGAGGTCTTCTAGTCCAACCCCCTGCTCAAGCAGGAGACCCTATACCAGGGGTCTGCAACCTTGACAACTTTAAGACTTGCGGACTTCAGCTCCCAGAATTCCTCAGCCAGCATAGCTGAAGTCCACAAGTCTTAAAGTTGTCAAGGTTGCAGATCCCTCCCCTATACCATTTCAGATAGGTGTCTGTCCAGTCTTTTCCTAAAAACCTCCAGTGATGAAGCCCCTACAACATCTGATTTGAAACCCTAATTTGCTTCCCAAATTTCAACCGACTTCCCTTTTATACTGCTACCACTAACTGTTTTTCTTATCCTGATCCAGAGCATGTCCTAACCCTCCATACATGGTAACAATAGTGGCCCTCCCAGAAAGGACCCCTGGGACAAAAAAATGGTTTAGAAGTTTGTATCCAATCAATTCACTTGTTTGTAACTCATAAAAGGTAAAATACTGAGTAGATTTGATGGGAAAGAAAATCTCTTGTATGGGCACATTTCAACTTGATCTGGTACTGTTTCAGACAGAAGGATATGGGTGTGTGTGCAATTTCTGCCCCGATTGAGACATTAAAATGAAAATAAAAGAGCCTTGGTGGACCAGTGGGCTAATGCCTCCTTAAGTAACACCAGCTGCCTGCAATTAGTGCAGGTTCGCATCCCACCAGGCTCAAGGTTGACTCAGCCTTCCATCCTTCCGAGGTAGGTAAAATGAGGACCCAGATTGTTGGGGGCAATTAAGCTGACTTTGTAATAATGCCACTTGGTGTGTGTGTGAAAGCCCTAATAAGCAGGCATATACATAGAATGAAGGCTACTGCTAAGCTTGTAAGCCGCCCTGAGTCTTCGGAGAAGGGCGGGATATAAATGGAATTAAAATAAAATAAATAAAAAAATAAAAAAACCTGACAAAGGAAAGATCAGTAAAATGCTACTAATAGTCCTCACAACCTATTGCTAAAGACCATTCGAAGTTATGATGATTTCAAAAAAGCTGCTTACAAGTCATCCTTGAAATTATGACCGCCACTATTCTGTGTCACGTGATCACATTTTGGGTGCTTGGTAACTGACTCGCATTGACAACCAGTTGCAGTGTTCTGCGGTCACATGACCAACATGACCACAACTTATGATATTTTTTGCCAGTTCCCAGGAAAAAAAACCACGCCCATTCAGAAGAATGGATTTGCTTAATAAGCATGTGGTTCACTTAAGGACCACAATGACTCATTTTACGACCATTATTAAAATGTTTGTCAAATCAAGTCCTCTCATGTGGTGCCTCAACTTAATGACTGCAGTGACTTATGACCAAAATTCTGAGCTGTATAGTGGTCATAAGTCAAAAACTACATATACACTTTCATATGTTTCATCTTGATCAGTTTTGCTACCTCCAATTGTATTTGCTATGGAGGATTTGATTGTGTGGATCATAACAAACTGTGGCAAGTTCTTAAAGAGATGGGCGTACCAGACCATCTTATTTGTCTCTTGAGAAACCTATATGTGGGCCAAGAAGCAACAGTGAAAACTGGACACGGAACCACTGATTGGTTCAAAATTGGGAAAGGAGTCCGGCAAGGCTGTGTACTGTTGCCCTGCCTATTTAACTTATATGCAGAGCACATCATGAAAAAGGCAGGGATAGATGAATCAAAAGTTGGAATTAAGATTGCCGGAAGAAATATCAACAACCTAAGATATGCAGATGATACCACTCTAATGGCAGAAAGTGAAGAAGAACTAAAGAGCCTCTTGTTGCGGGTTAAGAAGGAGAGTGCAAAACTTGGGTTGAAACTTAACATTAAGAAAACCAAGATCATGGCATCCGGCCCTCTCAATTCCTGGCAAATAGATGGGGAAGTGCAATGTCGCGTGGTCACACAGAGAGACGGACACTGGAGCTGGGTAGTAACTTCTTTATTGGATCAGGAATGAAGCTAGGGCTAAGGGGTTACCTGGCGTCTCTTTATACTTGCCCAGGTGAATCGCAACCAATAGATTCAAACCTGGGCTTCCCGCCAGTGCAGGTGGCCAATGGATTTAAACCCTGGCTTCCCACCAGAGCTGACCATGCCCTGGGGCTGTCAACAGCTTGCTCTATTCAGGCTTTCCCGCCAAAAGCGGTTGTAGCCTGGAGCTGTCCAGCCCCCTGCTGTGCTGACATTCCGTGTATGCTTAAGAGCATACACTACAGGAAGAAATGGAGGGAGTGACAGATTTTATTTTCCTGGGCTCCAAAATCACTGCAGATGGGGACTGTAGCCAAGAAATTAAAAGACGCTTGCTCTTCGGGAGGAAAGCCATGGCAAATCTAGACAGCACACTAAAAAGCAGAGACATCACCCTGTCAACAAAAGTGCGTATAATCAAGGCTATGGTCTTCCCAGTTGCAATGTATGGCAGTGAAAGCTGGACCATAAAAAAGGCTGAGCGCCAAAGAATAGAGGCCTTTGAACTATGGTGCTGGAGAACACTCCTGTGAGTCCCTTGGACTGCAAGGTGATCAAACCGGTCAGTCCTAGAGGAGATCAACCCTGACTGCTCTTTAGAAGGCCAGATCCTGAAGCTAAAACTCAAATACTTTGGCCACCTAATGAGAAGGAAGGACTCACTGGAGAAGAGCCTAATGCTGGGAAAGATTGAGGGCAAGAGAAGAAGGGGACGACAGAGAATGAGGTGGCTGGATGGAGTCACTAAAGGGAGGGGGGATTGTTAAAGATAAACTGTATGTTAAAACTTTTCAATTAAAAAAAAAAGCAGTAGGCGTGAGCTTAAATGGACTCCAGAAGATGGTAGAGGACAGGAAGGCCTGGAGGAACATTGTCCATAGGGTCGCGATGGGTCGGACACAACTTCGCAGCTAACAATGGAGGATTATATATGATAGATTTTTAAAACTAAAATTTGAAAAAATCAAGAAGTAACAGAAGAAACAAAGTTAAGATATTTAGCAAACATCCAAGGTATTGCAGGGACAGAATAAGAATGAATGTATTTTAGTGTTTTGTAATCATGACTGGAACTTGCCTTTCATGAAATTCTAATTCTAAATTAATAATTTCTCAGAGTTTCTGCAAGTGTTACCACTAGATGTCAGTAAAATTATTAGAAGCAAACTATAGTTCTACATTCTTAAGCATGCAATAAATTTTTAAGCATGCATGTATTAGGCATAGCTACTCACAAAGACCAAGAAGACTCACTCAAGTCCCATGAATCTATGGGAACATAGCTTTAATATCTTTTAGTACTGGTCATTTGATATTATTACCTGAAATCTATTTTGAGCAATGTGTGTTTCTTTCAGAAGTAAAACCAATCTGATTGCATTGCAACTCCTACCTCCCCCAAAATCCTACATCACCATTGGTGGCATTAGCTGAAAATGAATGGACAACATTCATGAAAGGTGGTAGAATATGCAATTCTCTTATTTTATTTTGAGTGGATTTTCAGAGTACCACCAACTCTGGTTGTAATCCGTGACCTGGCACTAAGTACCATCATCAATTAATGTGATCAAAGGCCACATCGGCTAGTTAACAGGGATGTACTACAAAACACCAGAACGGCATAAAGCTAGAGCGTACTGTTTATATGTTATACCAAGAAAATAGTATATGGGTAACGTAAGATATAAGTAGCATCTATAGCTCCATGGGTAGCATGTAGTAATAAGAGCTTAGTGCTGAACTGCATACACATATATGAATCTCTTATGTGTAGCCTTTGGACCGACACTGGGCACAGCATGCCAGAAACCTGGCAGCGCAAACAAGTGAAGCCCCATCCACGAAACCACACCCCTTCCAGTCCACGGAAAAACGTCTCTACATGGAATCGGTCCCTGGTGCCCAAAAGGTTGGGGGCCACTGCTCTAATGCCTAGGCAGGCCAGCAGTTCAAGAAGAACATAGCTACTTAAAAGAACATGGCTACATTCCACTGCAGGAAAATAGTTTAATAGTTAACTACTTATGAACAGTCCCATCTTGTTCAACCTCGTATGCCAACTAAGGCTACTCTCTGAGTAATTTGCTAACTATTAATAAACCAAAGTCTGAAAGTGAATTATTAAAAATTAATTATTATACATACGTCATATGTATACTACCTGAGAGCTTGCTGTTTCTATGTACACTTGGTTTCCAGGTGGAGTTTTCTGCTATACTACTAGTATTATACTAGCATACTATATACAAGCCGTTTTAAACAAACCATTGTTTAACATGATATAGGAATTCAGCCAGTCAGGTTGTCACTGAGAAAGAGATGCAAGATTTGTAATATTTGCTTTATTTACAAATATGTAGGAAGAATATATTGGAAGCCAACAGATTTCCTGCCTTTGAAATCCTGAAAAGTATCTTTTACAGCTTCTTCTCTACTAGAAAGTTGGATACCATTAGCCTCTTGCAACTAAATATAGCCAGAAGCTCTCCACATTCTTTCCATTTCAGTCTTCAAATTTTTGTTTTTGCTGACTCTGCAGGCCCACCCTTCTTCTCCAAATGGGAACCTTTTTCCTCTACCTTAGGATGAAGGCTGAGGACAAACTAACTTCTATAGTCAAAAAAGAACCGCCCAGCCAAGTGAGAGAACAGCAAGGGGAAAATTCCATTCGGCCCTTGCAGGAATATTAAAAGAACCATTTGAGAGGAAGAAAAGTAAACAGCTTAGCAGTGATTGAGCAGGCTAATGGGCAGAAAATTATAAACAGTTCATGGAAGCCACTGAATGAAACAGTCTGAACCCTGGATAGAAAATCCATCACACTGCAATATTGCTATTTATGTTAGTGTTTTTAAAGTTAATTCATATGGATGTCCATTTGCCAGATAAGGTATTACTGGTTTGTTTTGTCTGTCCAATCCTAAAACTGTTTCTCAGTTATTAATAGTTCATATATAACCATCATGGACACCTTAATAAAGCATAAACCTTCATTTTGAACTGTTAGCCATCAATCTACTTGATAGTCAGCAGCCATAATAATCCTGTCTCTGTTTAATAAAGTAGTTGGGATGTTTACCCAATAAATATTTCTGTAAAAACAATATAATATATGAGTACCGTCGGGACAAAGTTAAGGAATTTGTAACATAACTTTTAAAGGAGAAATTAGCACTTAACTTTTTTTCACAGAGCTCAGTGAAAATCTTGTCAACGTTTATATATATATATATATGTTTTCTGAGGTTTTCGCGGGTGTTTATATGTGGATCTTCGGTCATTCGGGTTTCTTCCCGCATAGAACTAAAGGTGTAGGTGCAATGTTTCGACGGAATCCCATCCGTCATCATCAGGCTGGAGGCTTCAGCTTCCTTCTTCTGGGAGAAGCATGTGGTAGTGGCTGTTTGTTCCTCTTTTTTAAACTGCCAGAGGGGGTGTGTTCTGTGGGTGGAGGTGTGCTCTGATTGGGTGGGGGATTAAGTGTGTTCTGATTGGGTGGGAATGTGTTTTGAATGGTGGGTGTGTTCTGATTGGGTGGGGTGTGTTTTGAGTGTATGGGCTGGTCTCAGCTGCCAGCCTTAGACCTGAGCTGGTGAGTTGTGCTGCTTTTGTTCGGCTTCGTGTTTGTGGTGGTGCCATGTTTTTATAGTGGGTGTCAGTTTGCTTATTGTGTGGTTTGGAGGGGTTTAAAGTGGCTGATGTTGCAGCTGTAGTTAGGTTTCTGTTTTGTGGTTGTGCCTCGTTATCATTGTGGGTTCGGATTTGCTTTTTGAATGGTTGTGTGGTGGTGATGTCATGTGATGTTATCATGAGTTTGGGTCTGGTATCATTCTTGGTGGTTGGGACTCGTCTGTCAATCAAGGCAGGTTTCCAAATGCTGGTAGGCGAGAGGTATCATCTCATTTGTTCATGCTGTGGGGGCGTTTTTCTATCTCAATGGCTTCTCTGATTATTCTGTTGTTAAAATGTTCAATTTTGGTGATAGTTTTGGGTTTTTTTAAATCAATTTCATGTCCCGTGGCTTCAAAGTGTTGGACCAGGGATGAAGTTTGTTCTCCCTTTCTGAGTGAGTTTTTGTGCTCTTCAATGCGTGCACTTATTCTTCTGTTGGTCTGTCCGATGTATGTGGTGGGGCAGGTGGTGTATGGAATTTCGTATACTCCTTGGTTTTCTAACCCAATTATGTCCTTGGGGTTTCTTAGAATGGTGGATATTTTTCTGTCTGTGTAGAATGTTGTTTTGATGTTGTGTTTTTGGAGGACCTTGCTGATTCTGTCTGTGGTCCCTTTTAAGTATGGGAGGAGGGCTTTGCCATTTTCTTGTTCTCTGTCTTGGGTTTTTGTGGGTGTCTCTCTTCGGATTAAGTTGGTAATCGTGTTTCTTTGGAATCCATTGGCTGTTAGTACATTAGTGAGAGTGTGTAGTTCGGTTTTTAGGTGTTGTTCGTCAGCTAGGTGTTTTGTTCTGGAGATGAGTGTCTTGGCTACGGAGTTGATCTGTGCTGGGTGGTGGTGTGAGAGTGCGTTCAGATAGTGGTTTGTGTGTGTTTTTTTATGGTAGATAGTGTGTCCTAGGGAGCCGTTGGATTTCTTGTAGACTAAGACATCAAGGAAGGGAAGTTGATTGTTAGCTTCTGTTTCCATGGTGAATTGTATTTTGGGGTGTAGGCTATTGAGGTGTGTGAGGAAGTCATCCAGTTTTTCTTTGCCGTGTGGCCAGATTACGAAGATGTCATCTACGTATCTGAGCCAGAGTTTGGGTTTGTGGCTGGATTTTTCTAGAGCGAGGGTTTCAAAGTGTTCCATGTAGAGGTTTGCAATGACAGGTGAAAGGGGTGATCCCATGGGTGCTCCTTCCATTTGTTTGAATCTTTGTCCATTGTAGATGAAGTATGTGTTAGATAGGCAGTGGTTGGTCAGATCTAGGATGTGTTTTGGGGGGTTGTATTTATTTAGGATAGCTGTCAAGGCTTCTTTGATTGGCACTTGGGTGAAGAGGGATACGACATCGAAGCTCACAAGTAGGTCACAGGGCTGTAAGTTTAGTTTACTTATGATCTCTATGAATTGGAATGAGTTTTGTACGTGTGAGGTGATGGAATTTGCGTAAGGCTGTAGTTGTTTGGCAAGAAATTTGGCTAGATTTTGTAGAGGTGAGCCTATGGAGCTGACTATGGGTCTGAGTGGGGTTCCTTCTTTGTGTATCTTGTATATACACACACACACAGAGAGAGAGAAAGAGAGAGAGAGAGAGAGAGAGAGAGAGAGAGAGAGAGAGAGAGAGAGAACTGTTAATTATGTGAACCTTGTGAACCGCCCTGAGTCCTATGGGAGAAGGGCGGTATATAAGTTTAATAAAATAAATAAAAAAATGTGTTCTGGTGTCATTGAGCCTTGGTGGAGCAGTGGGCTAATGCCTCCTTAAGTAACACCAGCTGCCTGCAATTAGTGCAGGTTCGCATCCCACCAGGCTCAAGGTTGACTCAGCCTTCCATCCTTCCGAGGTAGGTAAAATGAGGACCCAGATTGTTGGGGGCAATTAAGCTGACTTTGTAATAATGCCGCTGGGGGGGGGGTGAAAGCCCTAATAAGCAGGCATATACATAGAATGAAGGCTACTGCTAAGCTTGTAAGCCGCCCTGAGTCTTCGGAGAAGGGCAGGATATAAATGGAATTAAAATAAATAAAATAAATAAATTTTCTATTAATTTGTTCTTAACCAACTATATAAACTCAAGAGTTTAGAAACAACTAAATAATGAACTTTTAAACAGTGATTAAAACCACAGAAACCTTATTTGCACTGTAACCCAAAAAGTATAGTTTTTTTTTAAAAAAAAGATTGTTAGATGAAATAGATAATGCCCAATGTTAAATCATGTTTTTGTTTGTTTTATGTCTCCACAGAATCTAAGAAGATTTTATATAATCATTTGGAAGAATCTACTGAATACTTGTGAAGAAAGCGGTTATCTTGACAAGCATTAAATTGAATGCTATTTTTCATGTGTTTTCAAACTGGGCATTTTGTTTTAAACTCTTGTCATTATAGTTATAATTTCTATAATAATCTTCTGTAACTGAGAGAGAAATATAGGAACACAGTGTACTATTCCTGTAAAAAAAGTCTTTTCCAATATGTGGAGGAAATTTGGGGTTGGCCCTATTAAATTATACCCATTAAAATCAAAATGACCTAAATTTAAATTAGCTTAATTAGTTATGTCTCATGTTTTCCACTGGATCTATACTAATCTTTCAATACAGTATACTATTTTTATCTGTTACTGATTTTAATAATTATATTCTAATTTATTTTGTTTAAGTCCATTTTTAAGGAACAAGATTAACATTTTATAAAAAAATATACTGGAGAAAAATATTCACTTGATTATATAGCCTTTATCCTGTAATGAAGCTAAATTGCATTTAAACGTTATTCTGAAAACTGCTATCTTCCTTTCTAATGGACTGATAGCCATCTACTACATGCTTGTAGCTATACTATGGCATATGCTTCTATTGTAAAATAAATTATTTTCACATCACTTTTTTCTATTATTTTCTATTCAATTGTGGACTGTATGCACATATTTATAGAAAATACAACAATGGTTCTGTGTTTGCTGGTTTGTTTTTCAAAAGGTCAGTTAGAAAGAAAAAACAAGATTTAGATGGATTATTCTGCCGACTTCCCATTAGCATTTCAAGGTCGCTTGCCCAATTGTGTAAAAATTGTAACCAAAATGAGAAATGAGAAATGCGGGATCCTTCATAAATGCGGGAAATAAAGCATGCAGACATGCTGAAAACTCTAATACTAAAAAATTAGCTCTGTTTGGCCCCAGCTGGAATAAACATTTGATGGAACAGTTTCAGGTCAAACCAAATTCCTTGCAATGCACTGAGTGCAATTACATAATATTATATACAGTATTTCATTTACGACACCTGGAACATCAAGAAGAGGTGCATGTCATCAGTGTCCATAGCTCCTTTTTGACATCAGGACATGCCCCTTGGCTTATCTTTTTGATATAAAGTCAAGACCTTGAAAAAACAAAAAAAAAGATGGCTGTTTGACCAGTTCTAAAAAGTATAGCCTACTCTTGATTCCCACAAGGTCATGTTTTTGATACTAGGACATTTCTGTTGCTTTTATATTTACAAATCTTATTAAGTTTGCAATCCTATCTGCACTTTTCAGATTACTTCAGTAAAAACAAATATGATGTGACGGGGTGTATGAGGTAAACGTTTTCTGATGATAAAAATTCTCTTGACAGGTTTTCAACCTGGTTTCAAATGGTGCATGTTTTATGATCCGCTGGCTAGTGAACATCCAATATTTTAAAAAGGGGATACAGAAAGTCCTTGACGTACAACACAATTGAGCTCAAAATTTCAGTTGCAAAGTGAGAGATTTTATTAAATGAGTTTCGCCCCATTTTATGACCTTTCTTGCCACAGTTGTTAAGTGAATCACTGCAGTTGCTAAGTCAGTAACATGGCTGTTAAGTGAAACTGGCTTCCCCATTGACTTTGCTTGTCAGAAGGTTGCAAAAGGGACCACATGGTCCCAGGACACTGTGACCATCACAAATATGAGTCAGTTGCCAACTGTCTGAATTTTGATCATGTGACCATAGGGATTCTGCACCAGTCGTAAGTGTGAAAAATGGTCATAAGTCACTTTTCCAGTGCCGTTGTAACTTTGAATGGTCTCAAAATGAACTGTTCTAAATGGAGGACTATTTGTATTATACTATTTGTATTATATCTGAATAGTTTTTGAGCACTGTTAATAGTTCATTCATATGGAATGCAGTGTTGCTAAAAGAAGCACGATATAAAATAATTCTTTGTGCGTTCAAAGAGATCTGACTTATTTTTCTTCTTGTATTGTTACTCCACAGTGGGTCACCAATCTGTAAATCCCCAGAGATAATTATTTTAAAAGCTTTTAAATGTAAATCTGTATTTCAGTTAAAGCATTGGAATAACAGGAGTGGTACAGAAAATCAGTTCCAAAAACATTGTCAGCAGTGTAAAAACATCTAAATTATAATTGCCTGTTTTGGACATTCCAGTCCAAAATCACTACATAGGCACCAAGTTTGAAAAATATAGTCTAAACAAGTACTTAATCTTTCCATCATCCATTAAATATCTAGAATGAACTGGCCAGTTCATCTAGAATGAACTTGTTTTGAAAGAAGTTGCATATAAATAATACTAGTTTAGGGAAGACCCTGTTTTTTATAACTACGTGGTAAACCTGAGTTGTAAGGGATCCATATTCCAGAATTCTCCAAGTTATACTAGACATCATTTCTGGATAGTTATGTTCAATACTGAGTTTTAATGCAGTAATAAGGTGTGGGAAAAGATGGAATACGGAGATTTTTTTAAAAAAGATTGCCATTTCTCTACTTATTTATACATTTAATTTCTTTACACTCCCTGCATGTAATTTTCCCTAACCAGGCAAATAGTATTGAGAGAAAAGGGGAAAATCATCAGGGAGACACCATTAATAAAAAAAAGTGTGATTGTAGATGTTGCTTACTTTTTGGCCATCTTGTTTTTGCTGGGACTCAATTCCCCCAATAGCATTATTTTGATGTAAGTTTTCTTTGCCCTTATTTAACTGCTAAAATGAAAGAGGACAGATGTTGATAATGTTTTAGTAGCTTTTCTTAATTTGCTTTCCTTCTTCTAAACCATGGTAAAGGGTTAACCTCTGGGTGAATAACCTGAACCCTGAGAAAAATCACAACATTAATCTTCTGTGCAGAACAAACATTTCAGGAAAGGAAAAAATGCTGCATACAAAGGGTGTGTTTCTAATGCCATGAGAACAGTGCATCCTTGTGAAAATATAACTTACATAATAGAGGTAACAGAAGTAGCAGTTGCATAGGACAAATTTATCTTTGTAGCTGTCTGACTCGTGTGCAAATTATTGATCTGCAAAAGATTTTATAATTGTTTGAAGGATAATCTTCTTTTAGTCTGCAAACCGGCTTTTCCCTGCATTGTCATGCTTGATAAAATGCCTGGATTTGGGACCTTGTCAAATTTTATCACAAAGCCCTACCAAAAATAACCCCACCCACAATGATACATAGAAGCCTTCCAACCAAATGCTAGAAAGCCAAGAATAGATGTCAGCCATATAAAATTTAAGAAGTATGAAGATTGCCTTATGGCTCTATCTCAGTGTGCTGCATTGGTTCACCTCTAGGAAGAGCTGAGGTGATGCTGCTGATGTTCTTCACAAATCACAATCACTGAGCAAAGCAGTACAGCTGTTCTGCCTCTATGAAGATAAACAGGGCATTGCCTTACTTTGAAGGAACACTTTGAACCAAGCTTAGTGAAGCTAAGTGCCCCTTTGAAGATCGGCACACAATTTATAAATAACTCGACAACCGGTTGGGTGAACATTTCAGAGATATTTCCTCAAACAGAGAAATGGGATGAGCACGGGTGGGAAGAAAAGTAGTGGGAACAGGAGTGACTTCTGACTTCCTGCTGGTTTCCTCATAGTTTCCTTGTGGGAATCTGGCAGGGAGCATTGGAAAGCCTGCCTGCCTGCCTGCCTACCTGCTTTCCCCATTCCCTTTCCTTTCCAGAAGTGGCTGATACTGCTGGGGGATAAAGCAGTGGATTGCAAAACTGGCTGGGAAACTGTCATGGAATATTGAAGATGAAGATCACATGACTGAAGCAGCAGCAACCAGCACTGAAGCAGTAACAACCTTGCCAAGTTTCATTCCCAAGGGAGCCATGGGTCCTGGATTTTGGACACATTCTGTAATTAGCCCTTTTTGAGTACCTTGGTTCAAAAACTGTTGCCCTGTGATGCACTCTTTCACCCAATTAAAGCTCATGATGAGAGTTTTAGTAGTGTATAGATTCCAAAAATACACAAATGGCATTTAAACTGAATTGCTCAACTTTTCCATTTCTGTTTTATGAAAAGTAATGATCATGATAAATCTGTAAAACAGGAATTTATTGTTCATAAAAACACCTTGGTAATTGACAAGAAGCTATGAGAACAAAGGAAGAGATCTGTATTTGTCTTTAACCCAAAACACAATGGGAGAGCCGCCCATTCATTTCTTCGTTTATGTAAAATGAGTTCTTATAATGCTAACCAGTACAACATTAAGAGAAAGTGGGAAGGGGATATTATTTGCATTTTAGTCCATATATGATTATGTTTCAGGAATACGTATATTACTTATACACTGATTTTATAAAGAATAAGAGCAGATCATGTCTGAGTTTTGTGTGCTAAAGATATCATTACAATCAAATTTCAAAATCACATTTTTGTTGTACCCTAGTCATATTTAGCACTGGTATTTCAATCTATAACAAATATACAATGTTTCCTCTAAAACCCACTTTCTTCACTAACTGCAATTAAGGGAAATTTTAATTCATCTGATGCCTGCTATCAGTCACTGAAATAGCACTAATTTCAGTTAAATAAACTATTGAACCATCTAAAACTGCAAGCCACATAATTTAGCAAGATTCTGTGTTTTTTTTAAATTTCTTCACATTATATTTATTTATTTTATTTATTATTTAAATTTATATACCGCCCTATTCCCGTAGGACTCAGGGCGGTTTACAGGGAAAATTAAAATACATAACATACAAATTAAAATCAGTTAAAACTATGATTAAATTACAGTCCCTGAAGTTAAACTAAAACCCAATTAAATTAAATTAGTTAAAACCCCTCAGTCTGGGCCAAACAGCTCAAAGAACCAGGTTTTCAAGTCCCGGCGAAATGAGCGAAGGTCGGGGGCAGTCCTGAGTTCCGTGGGAAGTTGATTCCATAGGGCCGTCGCGCCCACAGAGAACGCCCTTCCCCTGGGAATAACCCGCTGGCATTCCTTAACTGGCGGTACCCTGAGAAGGCCCTCCCTGTGGGAGCGCACAGGACGATGGGAAGTTGATGCCGGCAGCAGGTGTTCCCTTAGATAATCCGGACCCAAGCCATTTAGAGCTTTATAGGTCATTACCAGCACCTTGAATCTCACCCGGAGAGCAACTGGAAGCCAATGCAGCTCACGGAGAAGAGGTGTTACACGGGAGTATTGGGAAACTCATAACAACTCGCTCGGCTGCATTCTGCACCAGTTGAAGCCTCTGAGTGGTCCTCAAGGGCAGCCCCATATTACATGAATCTACACTTTTAAAACAACTTTTGAAATTCTGGTTGCATCACCTACAACGATATAAATTTCCACACTTTTAGGCCTACTGTTGGCCTTTTAGGTGGAATAAGAAACATCAGAATTCAGTTCCTTTTTCAGCTCACTTTGAAAGTGACTAAAGTATTTGACTCCACTGAAATTTTGGCAGAACTATATTGGGATCCTTGTTTATTGAAGATTTGGTTACAATCAGGGCTTTTTTTCTCATAGAACACTCAGAACGGAGTTCCGGCACCTTTTTTGGATGGAACCTTGTAGGGTAGGCAAGGCGGGTTGTATGACATGTGTGAGTTCTGGCACCTTTTTCTTTTACAAAAAAAGCACTGGTTACAATAGTTGCACTAAATGCTGCAAAATACACAGGACAATAATGGGTCACACAGGTAATGATCCTTTATCAAATAAAAATTTATATTATGGGACAACCAAACTTTAAGAATGGCTAGTTAAGTCTATGTTGTGGGTAAAGAAGATTTTTCATGATTGTTTTACTTTAAATCAACTTAATTCTAACAGAACGGTTTTAAAGACCTTCACAGATTTTTTAAAAACTTACATTACTTTAGAGTGTTTCTTGTCAATTTATTCACTGATGCATGTTATCCAGTTTGTATACAAGTAAAAATGTCTTTCAAAATGGGCATTATTTCTTTTGATTGTAAAAAGTTAACACAACATAAAATTTTATTTGTGCAAATGAATCCTTAGAGGAAACCTAATGAGTGGTTGCAATTATCTTACTGTAAATTATGTATATTAACTCATATGATCTGGGCTTAACCTAGTATTACCATACTTTGGGCAGAAACCAACAGTGTATTGTTGGTGGGCATTTACTGGTGATTATTTTTTTCTCAAAGATTTATATGTTCTTTTTGACTGTATGCCCAGTATCTAACATGCCTTCAAGAAGTGTGCCTACTTTGCACAGAGGATAAATAAAAAAAATCCTCCTGAAATTTATACTTCATATAAGTAAGGTAATATATGCTTTCATACAACTAGATTAGTAAGCTATCTAGAGTACATTTCCATCTAATTCTAATAGTGGAAATAGTGAAAAGATTTTCTTCTGTAATATTCTAAAAATTCTGTGGTTAGTAAACCATGTTTTGCATCTTAGCCAGTTATGGTTTGTTCAGCAAAGTATGACTAACACATTTGTACTGACTTCAATCCAGGAATATCATGAACATTTTATTTTTTAAAAAAATTATTTGACAAAATGTTCCAAATTCAAAAGCTAGCACATCCCAAATGGAATTAGGCAAACGTGATTAAAACCTGTATTTTGACAATTGCTTGTTCTACTTTAGAAAGATGTTTATACCATCTCTCTCATGGATACTACGTTTTTTTAACTATATCTGCTGGTCATCAATTGTCTTTCTTGATGATTGAAACCTTCAGTGAGCAGAAAATAGAATTATGTATCTCATTACCATTAACACAGTGACCTGATTCTCATATTGGACTTAATAAGAGTACGAGTTATTTGGCTTCACATTTTAACCTAGCCAATGTGGTTCATAAATAATGGTTTGTGATTATTAACCCAGGCAATAAGGTTAAGCCAGAAAGCATCACATACAAGCTATAACATCTGAGTTTACTCTAGAGTTAGTAGATCTGGCAGCAAAAATCTAGGCAGCCACTTGATAGCAAGAAAAAGAAACAAAAATCTCCTTTCCTTTGCTGTCATCTGGTCTGGTTTTTTGCAGGTCAGATTTGGGATAACTTTAGTTCATGCATCCTAAGCCACAATATAACTTGGTACAATGCCTAAACTTGGTAAACCATAGCAGTCTTGTGATAGCCCAGCCAGTGAGATGAGTTTGGCAGTTTCATGTACGCTTCTTACATTGACCAATAAAATATAAATATACAAGAAACACCACAAATTGCTACAGATAGCAATTCCACAATACTTTTATCCTTTAAAAAAATCTTTTCAAAGGCAGATCACTAGTTCAGCATCAGATCAACTGTTATTCCTGCACTGTTTGACAAAAAAAACCACTTTCATTTCAAAAAAAATGTTTCATGTATTCAGAAAAGAGGTCTGTTTCCCCCCCCCCCATTATACATTAGTTTGATTGTGGTCTTCCTGTTTTTAAGCTGTTGTAAATTATCCAAAAATGGGCATGATAAAGGACCAAAATGGCAGGGACCTAACAGAGGCAGAAGAGATTAAGAAGAGGTGGCAAAATTACACAGAAGAACTATACAAGAATGAGCTTAACGTCCCTGATAATCACAATGAGGTGGTCACTGACCTCGAGCCAGACATCCTAGAATGTGAAGTGAAGTGGGCCTTAGAAAAGCTGAGCAACAACAAAGCTAGTGGAAGTGACAGTATTCCAGCTGAGCTATTCAAAATCTTAAAAGACAATGCAGTAAAAGTGCTACACTCAATTTGCCAGCAAATTTGGAAAACTCAACAATGGCCACAGGATTGGAAAAGATCAGTTTACATTCCAATTCCAAAGAAAGGCAGTGCCAAAGAATGTTCAAACTATCGCACCATTGCACTCATTTCTCATGCTAGTAAAGTCATGCTTAAAATCCTACAAGCTAGACTTCAGCAGTATGTGGATCGAGAACTACCAGAAGTACAGGCAGGATTTCGAAGAGGCAGAGGAACTAGAGATCAAATTGCCAACATACGCTGGATCATGGAGAAAGCTAGGGAGTTCCAGAAAAACATCTACTTCTGCTTCATTGACTATGCTAAAGCCTTTGATTGTGTGGATCATAACAAACTGTGGCAAGTTCTTAAAGAGATGGGAGTACCAGACCATCTTATTTGTCTCTTGAGAAACCTATATGCGGGTCAAGAAGCAACAGTGAGAACTGGACACGGAACCACTGATTGGTTCAAAATTGGGAAAGGAGTCCGGCAAGGATGTATACTGTCGCCCTGCCTATTTAACTTATATGCAGAGCACATCATGAGAAAGGCAGGGCTAGATGAATCAAAAGTTGGAATTAAGATTGCCGGAAGAAATATCAACAACCTGAGATACGCAGATGATACCACTCTAATGGCAGAAAGTGAAGAAGAACTAAAGAGCCTCTTGTTGCGGGTGAAGAAGGAGAGTGCAAAACTTGGGTTGAAACTTAACATTAAGAAAACCAAGATCATGGCATCTGGCCCTCTCAATTCCTGGCAAATAGACGGGGAAGAAATGGAAGTAGTGACAGATTTTATTTTTCTGGGCTCCAAGATCACTGCAGATGGGGACTGTAGCCAAGAAATCAAAAGACGCTTGCTCCTGGGGAGGAAAGCCATGGCAAATCTAGACAGCACACTAAAAAGCAGAGACATCACCCTGTCAACAAAAGTGCGTATAGTCAAGGCTATGGTCTTCCCAGTTGCAATGTATGGCAGTGAAAGTTGGACCATAAGAAAGGCTGAGCGCCAAAGAATTGAGGCCTTTGAACTGTGGTGCTGGAGAAGACTCCTGCGAGTCCCTTGGACCGCAAGGCGATCAAACCGGTCAGTCCTAGAGGAGATCAATCCTGACTGCTCTTTAGAAGGCCAGATCCTGAAGCTAAAACTCAAGTACTTTGGCCACCTAATGAGAAGGAAGGACTCACTGGAGAAGAGCCTAATGCTGGGAAAGATCGAGGGCAATAGAAGAAGGGGACGACAGAGAATGAGGTGGCTGGATGGAGTCACTGAAGCAGTAGGCGTGAGCTTAAATGGACTCCAGAAGATGGTAGAGGACAGGAAGGCCTGGAGGAATGTTGTCCATAGGGTCGCGATGGGTCGGACACGACTTCGCAGCTAACAACAACAACAAAATTATCCAGAGCTATAGAAAGACAGCAAAGGGGAATTCACTTTGTTTTTTCTTGAAATCTTAAAATGCCTACTTAACGGAGAATGCAAGTTACACTTTAACGGAGAAGAAAAAAGTCAGTCTACAAACCAAAGCTAGGAAATATAATGGATGCCAATCGGGGAAAAAATAATTTGAGAACATTCCAAATATTTAAACCAAGGCCACTGAATAAAATTCTGTCACAGCTCGGCAGGAGAAAAACAAACTAGATGAAACTCGTTACTGACCAAACCACCTTTGCAAAGGCGTACTCTTATCCACATTAAACCCTGGGCTATTACGGTAAAATGGTAATATCGGAGGACAAGAGTTTAGCAAACTTCTAGAGCAGGGGTCTTCAAACTTGGCCCTTTTATGACTTGTGGACTTCAACTCCCAGAATTCCTCAGCCAGCAAAGCTGGCTGAGGAATTCTGGGAGTTGAAGTCCACAAGTCATAAAAGGGCCAAGTTTGAAGACCCCTGTTCTAGAGCCTTCCTTTTATAATGACTGAAGGCATAATGCATTCGGGGCAGCCTTCCGGATCAAGAGAGCCAGTGAAGTTTTACAGCCATCCGCAGGATATACGTGATAGGTAACTACGCCCCGTGTCGCCTTCACGGCCCGGCCAGCTCAACTATATATAAGGCTCTATTTTAACCTCTCCCGTTCATTGGTTGCCGATCTTTATGACAGCACAATCGCGCTCAGGGCAAAGTTCCACCGCCCGCCCTTCGTTTTCCCCCACACACACACACCACACACACACACACACACACACACACACACGAGAGAACGAAACTTAGGCGGGGAGAGGTAGGCGATCGGTTTTACAGAGGCGGAAGTTTCCGTCTGCGATTCTTTTTATGTACAGATACTTAATCGGATCGACTGTTAGGCTGGGCATTTGCAGCAAGCGGCGCCGTCGCCACCACCTCTGACAACGTGGAGCAAGGACAAGATGGTTTAGGTCACAGGGGGTCTTCAAACTTGGCCCTTTTATGACTTGTGGACTTCAAAGCTGGCTGAGGAATTCTGGGAGTTGAAGTCCACAAGTCATAAAAGGGCCAAGTTTGAAGACCCCTGGTTTAGGAGTTCCGTCCCTGAGGTCTCCGAGGAGTTGGCGGCGGCCTAGAAGAAATCGGAGGGGGAAGGTCCAAACTGACCACCACCACCACCACCACCACCACCACCCCTCGCCTCCGCTTTCCTTTTCCGGAATATATTTTGAGTCGGGAGTTTTAATCCCGGAACTTCCCCCGCCTTGGTCGATTGGAAAGATTCAGTGATCTTTTCGGTCTGGGTAAAACGGAAGGGACCGATGCAACAAGACTTGGGGCTTGGGGGGACTCCCACTGAGTAAGAATACTTTAGAGCGCGCGGTTAAGAATTTTCCTGCAAAGTATCCGGGTTGCAAAATAATCCACGGAGCAAGAGAAGCCGCCGTGGTAAAGAGATGCTCCACGTGAAAACAGCCTGGCGCCTTTATCTGCAACGGTTCTTGATTCTTGGGGATTCCGAGATCTCTAGAGCAGGGGGGGGGGGTGTCTTCAAACTTGGCCCTTTTATGACTTGTGGACTTCAACTCCCAGAATTCCTCAGCCAGGGTGCCTGGCTGAGGAATTCTGGGAGTTGAAGTCCACAAGTCATAAAAGGGCCAAGTTTGAAGACCCCCTGCTCTAAAGGCCATACCTTTCTGAGGCCCAGTAAAATTGTACAAATACCAGTGTAGGCATTCGGTTTCAAGAACTTTTCCTCTGGCAAGTTAGTTAGGAAGGTGAAGGGAAAAAAAGGGAGTGGGTAATCCAAGTTGGTGCCAAATTGGTATCTCTTTGGATGGAAGATCTCCTTCAGCTATGCAAATTAGGATTTATCAAATGCAGGAGAGGATGTAGGTGAGGATAAGAACTTGCCCAAGAGTTCCTGAGAGGAAAAAGCAAGCAGATGCCTGTAAGTTTTCATTTAGGCAAATCCGGATTCCACGTATCAGAACTTGATATGCTTCACAAAAAAGGGATGTGAAGCTAGCCTTGCAGGTATTGTGTAACAATGATGCAACAAGTAGTGTCACTGTTTCGAGTAGGAGTTGCTTTCATGGTGCAGACTCAAGCAAGTATATACAGTTGGGCAAGTGTTGTAGAAATGAATAAACTTGTAACAGCACATTTTCTGTTAGATGCCAAGGGTTTTAAGCCTCATCATAAAGCCAACCACATTTTTTTTAAAATCAGGGACTTTTCAATTTACGTTCATCCTGAGTAGAATGCCAAATAAAAAAGGTGTGTTGAAAGATATATTCAATTCCCATAACAAGACACTGTGACTTAAAAATTGTTTCTCGTGGTAATTTCTTATATGCTATCATAGCTGCACAGGCAGCACAGATCAGAAATCTTTTCTGTCTTCTTAAATAGTTCATATAATCCAATGGGGCATCTTGGAAAGTAACTGTCCTTAAGTTTCTCACTTCTAGAATATAGGTAATGACTGAACAACCATTATTGAAATTCCAACTGTCGATTGGCTTTGAGCCATGGGGGTGGGGGCTCAGATCATGCTCTGCTCTGAAATTTTAATTTGAACTATTTCTTGAACAGAGAAGTTATGCAATTGTTTAATTTTTCTTCCTCTGGTATAAAGGTCTCCATTCCAGTACAATCATATTACCTCATATTGGCTATGGAAGAACCAGCCCTTCTGCTAATTATTCTCTAGTTCCTTCTCCTCACTAGAGTTAATTAAGGGTTAACTAGAGTTAAATAATTAATTGTTAATTAAGTTAATAGGGTTGGATGGTACAGAAGATCTCAAAAATGAAATGATATGGATATTTTCTCTACCTTATTTTCCAGAGGAAAAAGTATTTTGTTTGTGTTATGGTATCAGTATCACTGCCAGTAATTGTAGCTATGGAGAAGTTGTCAGTTCTGCAACACTGTTTCATTTTCTATCAGATCCAGTTCAGTATGGAAAAGCACTGCTTTTTTTTAAAGATACATTATTTTCTCAATCTTCCTTTTTTTTCCACTTCTCTGTTCCCATCAACATCTATAACAGGTTGCCACAAAGAAGAGGGAGCCAAGCTATTCTCCAAAGCACCTGAAAGCAGGACAAGAAGCAACGGATGGAAACTAGTCAAGGAGAGAAGCAACCTAGAACTAAGGAGAAACTTCCTGACAGTTAGAACAATTTAATCAGTGGAACAACCTGCCTCCAGAAGTGGTGAATGCTCCAAAACACTGCAAGTTTTAAAGAAGAGATTGGGCAACCCTTTGTCTGAAATGGTATAGAGTTTCCTGCCTAAGCAGGGGGTAGGAGTAGAAGACCTCCAAGGTCCCTTCCAAATCTGTTCTGTTCTGTATCCAGTATATGTGCATGCATGTAAGCACATGTATGTAAACACTTTGAGGAGAAATTGAGCCTTTTCTGTACTTTGGGCAACAATGATGCTAACACAGGCCTGGGGAACTGCTTTGGAAAACGTCGCACACTTCATTTTGGGGCATTCTCTTGGAAGGGACTGACTACCTAGAATGAGAAAGGATAAAGTTTAGTGACAGATCACACACAGTGTGCCTGCAGAATTTGGCAGCACTGTTTTCTAACACCCCAGTAAAAGGCTAGCTTCCAATCATTAGCCATCAGTCCTATCTCCTTATGGCATAGGAGTAGGCTGATGAAATGTGATGTACTTCACATCATTAAACGTGCCCTGTTGGATATACTATTTCTCTAATCTTTATAGCCCAAAGGCATTGTGAACCTGAAAAAAGGAATGGATTTCAGCTGACAGTGACTCAGTCTGCACACATTCAATTAAGGCAGTTTGTTCAGTCATGACTTATTGAATAAGCTACATTTGGCTGGGTTCACATAAGATGCTAAACCATAAAACATGGATTGTAAACAATGTATGATTAAACTGCCACTAAGCCAAGGCTTTGAAACTTTGTATATAATAAGATACATTTCCAGTCTGATTGAGAAATATCTTGGAGATCGTGCAGTCCAACCCTGTAACCCAGGGCTCTGCAATTTTGACAACTTTTGTGGACTTCAGCTATGCTCGCTGAGGAATTCTGGGAGCTGAAGTCCACAAGTCTTAAAAGTTGTCAAGGTTGCAGACCCCTGCTGTAACCCTTGTGCAAGAAGCCACTTTTTCAGAATGCCTAACAAATGGTCATCTAGCCTCTGCTTAAACATATCCAGCAAAGGATAGACTACCAATTTCCAAGGCAGTCTGTTCTATTATTAAACTGCACTTTAGGAAATGTTTCCCACTGTCCAACTAAAATATACTTCCTTGTAATTTAATTTACTCACTTTCTGGAACAACTCTGAATAATTCTAATTCAGCATGTACTTGGAAGCCCTTTGGATTCTTGAAAGTAGCTATTATACCTTCGGCCTGTCTTCCCCCCCCCCAATTAAATATAATCAACGATTTTAGCTATTCCTCAGAAGAGTTTCCTTTCAAGGTCCTTGTCACCCTGGTTACTTTCCTATGAATATGCTTTAGTTTGTCAATCTGCTTCCTAAACTTTTCCCACAAGTTTGAACCCAATACTGTAGTCTGTACTGTGCAGAATACAGAAAGCAATAACTTCTCTCCATCCTCAGATTGTTACTTTGGTTGATGCAGACTGGGATTGAAGTTGCTTCATTACAGTCATGTCACACCATTGGCTCATGTGGCATGTGATCTATAAAAACACCCAGGTCTTTTTTTTTTTGCATGTAATGCTGCTCAATATGATTTCCTTATCCCCACCTCACTCCTACATTCATACCTTTAATTTTTTGTACTCAGTATAGGACTTTGCACTTATCCCTGTTGAAATTCATTGGAGGACTATATTTTCTGTTCTAGCTTGTCAAAATGCTCCTAAATTTTGACTGTGTTCTCTAAAGAGTTTGCCATTTTAGTTTATTACATCAGCTGCAGATCTAATAATTGAACCCTTGCCCCAATCAACAAAGTCATGCATGAAAGTGTTGAATAATACAGGCGTGGCACTTCTTCCCAGCTGGGTACAGAGCCATTGACTAAATTCATCCATCCATTGGATAAAATTCACTGTGTAAAATGGATCAGCCAGTTCTCCATGTAATAATAGCATTATCTACTTTGTGTCTCTTGCCTGTCATCCAGTGGTCATCTGGATTTTTGCAGTTGAGCAGATAACTGAATTGTCTTCATATGTCAAGTAGGACATAATATGACTTTGCCTGATTTGACTTAGTGTGCTGCATAAACCAGGCCACACTAGGTTGTTCAGCAATCCATTCTTAAACTGTTATTTTCAGAAACAACTTTGGTCTCATAGCTGAGAAGGCAGGCAGGAAGGAAGGAAGGAAAATGTATTCAAACAAGGTGGCTACCTACCTAATAATATACTTCCTTGACTTATTAAGCCCTGCAAAAAATATAGGCAACTACTAGATAGCAACTAAGACATACCAAAAACCTCTAAAGTTTATTACCATCTAATGGACATCTACATTTTTGCAGCCAAATCAGATAGTCCTGGGGACTATATGCAAATCTTTCAGAAAGGATTGATTCTCCAGATCAACAGATATCGTGTAGTTCTTAAAGCAGCCTAGTTGCAATTCAAGGTATCATGCATTAACATTAAGAATAAGATTAGCATTTTAATACAGATTAAAAATGTGTTAAAATACCAAAAGAAATTGAGACAAGAAAAGGAAGTCACTGTCAGAATGTGGTTTAGCAGAATGTTTTGACAGGAGTTGCTAATAAACATCTTTTGTTTACTGTTCTGCTTGTGAATCATTGCTAATTCCTCCACAGTGGAGTTCCTCAGGCTAGGTGTGTCATAAGGAGAGACTGAATAAACCATCCATTTTCGATGACTTCAGTGCTCCATGTTGCCAGGTGTGTGAGAGAGAGACTTGACTTTGCCTTTTCCTTCAATCTCCCTCCCACAAAGTTCACTGAGGCTCCATAATGCTTCATTTGCTTCTGAAATTCGACTCCCAAAGTCCCAGAGGTTGACTAGATAAGGAGTTCTACAACAAATTATCTGCTTCCTGAATTCCTTAGGTAGACAATACAGTGTGTTGAAGCCTGACTGTGCAGGTTTTATAGGGGCCAATTCAAACAGCTAAATATTGAACTTTTTAAATATTTCAGCTGGTTCTTATACATTTAGCTTTAACTTAAGTCTCAAAAGCAGCCTGTTATGCAGAAATTCCGAAGATAGTCTTTCTCTTCAAGCAGAAAAATATTCTGTGGCTTAATGTCTGCATGTCTAGCAATATGACATGGCAGGTGGGGGGAATACATGGTATTCCTAAAACTAATAAAAATCTATCTTTTCTTCAGGATTTTGATAGGAATCAGTCCAACACTGGGGTTATGGGGGGGGGAAGCACCCAGGTGAAACGCGCAAGGAGGGTGGAATTCTTTAATGAAGAATAGAACTGCTGAAGTTAGATACCTGGATTTTAAAAATAAAGATTATATAATAAAGCAATAAAACAGGTCATTTTCTTTATGCTTCACGCCTAATGGCAGAGATCTGTGGCTGGAGATTTTAGAAGTTAAAAGTAACCATGGAGTTGCAGTCCGGATCTAGGAGAATGGCAGTTTCATTGTTTTCTTGTGTACTGTATCTCTGATCTCAAACTTGGTTCTACCTTGAAGGCATCTGAAGACATTTACATAGCAAGAGGCTTCCACTTCTGAACCTCTGCAAAACATTTTGAAAACAATGCATCAGGATCCTGTCTGCTTCTGACAGTCTCTCACAACTGAGAATAAGAACCAGAAATAATTACTCCGAGCTGCTCCACATAATGTTTTGCATACTGGAACATATGTGCCTGATTGAAAGAGATGGTCCTTTTCATCTCTGCTTATTTAGATTGGGCTACAGGAGAGAAATAAGAAACTGACAAGTTAGCATTTTACTATATTTACAGGGCCTGCCAGGGCAGGAGAAACTCAGGAACCAGAAGAGACAGCTAGGACTTCCCTCCCATGGAGAAAAAAACCTATTCACAAGCTTCTCAGACCACCTTAGGTCATATTTGAAAATGCTTTAGAATGGAAGTGAACTATTACATTGTCCTTTTTAACTTTTTCTCAAAACCTTGGGATATATCCTGTTGGTATCTCATGACAGGCTTCTTGTATCAATACTCTCCATATCTACACTATTTCCCTCCATGTGCAATATGGACAAGGTTCCTTTGTAAAAGGATAGGTATCCAGTTTCCTCCAACTTTTTTTTAACTATAACTCCCATGCACCCATGGCATTTGTCATGACAATTGAGTTGGTGGGAGTTCTAATTCAAGAGCTTGGAAGTTCAACCCAAGTTACCTGTCCTTGAGATAAAGTGATGGGAGTGGTATGGAGGACATCAAATTGAGAAAGCTACTCTAAGAGCTGTAGAGAAACTGGATCAGTTTCAGAGAGGAGTATGCCAAAAGTGTACATTGAAAGTCAGTGTTTCACTAACACTGCCCTTGCTTGCACCAGGCCTAAATTTAGCAAGCATGTGGTATTGCACAACAAATAGAGTGTCTTTAAGGTAGGTGTGTTTTTGGATTCCTGCTCCTCCTTTAATACTCTTTGATCAGAGAGTAGTAAACTCCTAATGAAAAACCAGTGTGGAACTCCCATAGATGCAATACATCATACATGCCTAGGTATTATTTCCCATAACACAAAGATCTGATGGCAAACTGAGTGGGAGTCAGCTTTTTAAAAAGCTTTTAAAAAGTAAGCTTGTTGGCTTCATATTTCCTATACCTTTTTATTTCACTTCTATGTCATTTGATTATTTCATTAGAAATAATCTGCTGAATTCTTTGTATGCATAGGAGGAACATTTTTTATTTATTTAAGAAATTTACATAGCTGCCCAACTCACACATAGATAAATCCTTACCCCCCTCTTGCTGGTGATTTCCAAATAGCTATTTTTCTTAAAATGTCATCTTTGAAGTAATTTTCTTAATTTCTGATAAATTTTGGAGTCCTGACTGAAGCTGACATGAACTATTGAGATCATTTAAAGACAGCTTGAGTTGGCTTAAATATTATTACACCAGTGTGCTTGTCACCAAAAGTTATTTCTGCACAGATATGAAGTTATGCTACTCTGCTTCTAATTCAATTCTCTTCCCAATTCCATGAATTGTATAGTAAATTGTATGGAGGCTTAGCATAGCATGTGCATTTAACATGTGATCTAACCAACTCATGTGAGAATACCTGGCTAGTGAACAACAGTATGTTTGACCCAACTAAGAATGCAAGATTTGACCTAAGTTTTTTTTAAGCATTGTTACAGTACTTTTAATTGCATAAGTTAATTCAGTTCTTCTCCAAAGCAATTACTCAGTACAAAGTACTCTCTGTATTTTTAAAATGAGGTGAAATATTTCTCTAATTGCTCATACTTGTAAAATGCACTGACTCTTAAATCTGGACTCAGGAAGTTTGCAGTTGGCTTGCATAATGGGAAGAGGTAAATGCTAAGTTTCAGTGTAAAAGGGTTAGCAGACAGCAAAAAGCAGACACAGGCAGAGAGACATAGGAAAAATTAGCAACTTACTTTCTTCTAAGCTTTTTTTCCTGAGCTTCATAAATGTCTTTTACAGTAGTTTAAAAGATTTGTGTGTCTGAACAAATAATTGAAAGCAAATGGGATATTGTTAACAGCTTCCTCATTTATGCAGCCTACAGTTTTTCCACTGTATATGGCTCTTTTTCAATCCAAACCAATCTCTATCCCCACCCTTGTCACTCCCAGCAAGCTTTGGTTATTCTAAATTGGAAACTCTCTAAGCTGTCAGAATAACAGAATAAGAGTTGGAAGGGATCTCGGAGGTCTTCTAGCCGAACCCCCTGCTCAAACAGGAAACCCTATACCATTGCAGACGAATGGCTGTCCAACCTCTTCTTTAAAATCTCCAGTGACGAAGCAAGTTATTCCATTGATTAATTGTTCTAACTGTCAGGAAATTTCTCCTTAGTTCTAAGTTGGTTCTTTCCTTGTTTAGTTTCCATCCATTGCTTCCTGTTCTGCCTTCAGGTGCTTTGGAGAAGAGGTTGACCCTCTCTACTTTGTGGCAGCCCCTGAGATATTGGAACACTGCTTCAAGAGGAGCACCTCTTCAAGACTGCTATCAATCAGAAAAATAGCTAAGTCATCATCAGTGTGGAAAGTCAGTGGTGAGATTTAAATGAGATTGCAGGTACGGCCTGGCTCCAACCTATAGCAGGTCTTTATACACATGGTTCTTGCGTCCTGCCAACCCCTCCCTGAAGTTGTGATCTACTGTGGTCAGGTAAGAATTATGATGCTGGTACAAGAGATATTAGTAAACTTTTCCCGCCCTTTTATTTTTCCCATGATATCTCTAACCTTGATTCATTATAAAAAATCTAACAGGAAAAATGATAAGGCTGGCCCTACATGGCATGGGTCCGGAGTACCTCGGGGACCACCTGCTGCCGGCGTCAACTTCCCTCCGCCCTGTGCATTCCCACAGAGAGGGCCTCCTCAGAGTGCCACCGGTCAGAGAATGTCGGCTGGTGGCCCCCAGGGGGAGGGCCTTCTCTGTGGGCGCCCCGGCTTTATGGAATCAGCTGCCGGTTGAGCTTCGGATGGCACCTGACCTTCGCTCCTTCTGATGCGGCCTGAAGACCTACCTATTTGAGCAAGCCGGCCTGGCCTGATGGGGGATGCGCTGGGGTTTTTATTGGGGATTTTTATTACTCTACTGTTTTTAGCTCGGGCTCTTATTTAATTCTTTTTTTAAAATTTTTGTATTCTGTATTTTTATGTGCCCTGTTCACCGCCCTGAGTCCTTCGGGAGAAGGGCGGTATACAAATATAATAAATGAAATGAAATGAAATGCTTCTTGATTATTTATTTATTCAATTTATGTCCCGGTTTTCATTCAGGAGCTCATGGAAGTTGCACACAATGTGCCTTCCTCTTTTGTCCCATAAGTCCCTTTTTAGGTGGGCTGAACTGAGAAAATAACAAGTGGCTCTAAGATAAGCAATGATTTCCCATGGTTGAAAGTAATATTAAATATAGGCCAACCTGTTCAGCACCTTAGCCACCATACCAGACTGGCGTGGATAAGCTTCTGGTAGCAGGTAAAAATAAATATAACCCCAATGTACAGTCAAGATTGCTTATATTTATCCTTTTATGATAGTGGCTTTTTAAAAAAATAACAATAATACATCAATAGATTCTGGAAGACTGTCACAATAAAGAGGCTATGCTTCAGTTCCACACTGCTATATGCTAAAGGATGCTTGAAGAATATATCTAATGAGTGCTCTTCTGTAAAAACTAATTAAACACCCATCTACTCTGTATATAGATGCGGGCATTTTAAAAAGACTAGACTGCAAGTTTTCATTTTTACAAGTTTGCTATATTCATGGATTTTTTTAAAAAAATCTGTATTTCTGAGAGCCATCCTTTGTAATCTTTGAAGTAGTCCACAGGGTAGGATTACAGGATATGAGTTGTAAAAAAAATCCAGACAAAGCCAAAATGGCAACAAAGTGACACCGAAAACCCTACTCTTTGCTGTCATCCGGTTGCCTGGATTTTTGCAGCAGTGATGGGAGTTCTACATGTGGGGTATTGAAGTCCAATACATATGGAATTCCTAAGGTTAGGAAAGTTCCCCTTGACATACATCTCTGCCATTTCAATGAAAAGCAGGCATTTTGTAATACTGAAATTCATACTTTGATATATAAAGCTATTTTTTCATAATCTTTCCTCTATTTCTAGCAATGCAGAATCGCAGTAACAGTGAGATGGCCGGCATAGAAAACAAACAAACAAACAAACTTCCAGTATTAAGATAAAGTTAAAACTGGGCAGTCTCCTTAATATTCAATGGATAAATCTTTTCAAACACTCAGGAATACTTATGTCATTATCACCTTTTCCCATTGATTTGCATAAGAACTTAGGCATCTGATTAGTGTTGCTTCTGCTTAAATATTCAATCAGTTGGAAGGGTAGGCCATTCACAATCGCTAACTATTTTATAAACATATAAATAACACCTCCTCTCCCCAAAGGGCTTTTGGTTTACAAAAATAATAATTATGACACAAGGGAACTCCTCTGCCTTTGTATAATTAACTAACTGAAAATAAACCTCCAGTTTTACTTACACCTCAAGCATTTGCTGGCTGCCTGCAATATAATATTTATATGTTTCAAAGGAACCCCCTTTTCCTCCAAGAAGTTGAAAGCAAATCATGTAATTTATTTCTCATTTGATTTCCATATCAAATCGTGGGAATGGCAAATGGCCAAAGATTATCCAATGAAGTCTGGGGCTAACTGGAGAGATATGAGTTCAAATCATCAATATTACATATCCCTTGCATATTAAACATGAATGATAAAACTTAACGTGCCTATCTTGAATTTTTTAAATAAACATTAATACATTTCTTGATTAGTCAAAACGCTTATATCCGATCATTCCAAAATATTTACACTGCTTAGAGCAGTTTACAAAAATCAAAAGAAACAATCCAAAACTGAAAATAGAATTAGCAAATAAATTTACAAGGAGCCACTGCAGAAATCACCATCTTCCTGGAAACAAAAACTACCTCTAACAGTCCAGCAATGATAGAAGCTAACAAGTAAATGGGCAATTTCTTTGATCAAAGGAGTCCACCATCTGAGGATGGCCATTAAGTCTTTTAATCTCATTCGTGCCTTCACTACATATTGGATATATATCCCTATCATAACCTATGAAGTAAGCAGCCGATACTTGTGGTGTCCCCTTAAGTAACATGTGGAGAACATTTGGTCTGGAGACGCATCTGGCCCACAAATCCAGTTTACCTAGTGAAATCTATTCCCCAAACCCATGAGATATATCTTCAAGCATGGCTCAGTCTTGATATATTCCCTAAAAGCTATTCTGGATAGGAAAATGGGTGGTATATAAATTAATAAATAAAATAAAAAATAAATAAATCGAAGGAGAAGTTGAGATTGCAAAAAGCTACCCTCCAAATAGAAGAACATCTACTCTCTTCTCAGCTGTGCAACACCATCAGCAGAAGACACAGTACGGCAGAAGACCACTGAGAGCACAATGTGCAGTTATCCCAGTAGACTGTGAGGAAGCACAGTTCTTTCACCCAAACCACGGCTGCCCCATTCAAAAAAAGAAAGGTCGGCCAAAGGAGAACCCGGTTTGCTTTGCTCCAGCTTGAGGGCAGCGGTCTGTTTATGAGTAAGGTTTCCTTCATGCAGGGGGACGGCAGGGAACTGTCATTCACTTCTGCCTTCTACAAGAAAAATGCAAGGGTCAGGGGTTGGGCTTCCTCTTCCCAAATTCCAAGCCTCTGACTATCCAGCCTGTTAGAGGAAATGAGGGACTGGATCTAGCCCTCAAATCATATTAAGTTCCCTATTCTGGCTTAAGCACTTTGGACCTAAGCCATTTATGGCTTTCAAGGTAATCGCCAACCTTTGTGCTCAGAAACTTTAGTTCTCAGTGCCACTGTTCACTATTCAATATCCCAAGAGAACTTCCCCACTAAACTCTTAGGCTGGTCCAATTTTTTTTTTAAAAAAAAAATAGGCTTCCGTAGGGAGGCTTGCAAGTAATAGCCTGGACCAAGAATGTGTTTCCTGGCCCATGTCATCTTGCTTACGAAGTTATTTAGACTGGTCTCAGGCTGACAAGTTGGGATAGCGGTATTATCATTGTGCAGAATTTAATAAATTGCAAATGTTCTAAACATAAATAAACTACTATGATCATTTTTCACCACAGATAACAATGGTATGTTCTAGTGCCAGCGCTGCATGACATCTATTGAAAAGGCTGTAGGAAAATAATGGTTTACCCACCATGTTTACACACGTGCAGTTGAGTTTCTGCTTCCCAAAAAGAATTTTCCTGTTGGAGGTGTGGTGGTGAAGAGGAGAGGGCTGTTGGGGAGGGCTGGGAAGAGGGGAAGGGGTTGGGAGGGGTTTTGTTTTGTTTTGTTAAAAATAAAATGTACTGTAAAACCTTTCAATAAAAAAAACAAAATTATAAAAATCTAAACACTGTTCTAAAAAAAATCATAAAATGGGACATATCCAGACTAAGAAGCCCATTAACTGGACTGAGTGGCAAACATATGCTCTGATTGTGCTCTGATTGTGCTCTGATTTTCCATTGGCAATGTGTTAGTAATTGTGGCATGTACCAAGGGCGCCAATGCTATTATCGTTCCTGTGTGCAATAGTATTTTTCTCCTTTGCTTTCATCTATAGCAGGGGTCTTCAAACTTGGCCCTTTTATGACTTGTGTACTTCAACTCCCAGAATTCCTCAGCCAGGCACACTGGCTGATGAATTCTGGGAGCTGCACAAGTCATAAAAGGGCCAAGTTTGAAGACCCCTGATCTATAGTCTTTAAAATCTCATAGTGTTCATAGTTGTCTATGACCAATATTCAGATGCATCCTTTACAGCTGTGAAGATGTTCTACTATTCACATCTCAGCTATCATTCTGCGCTGGCTTACAGCTATTTTTTATATAATGGCAATAGTGATAGCATATTTGTTTTAACATATCCCCCTCCACTATACAAAGTGTGTGTAGGTTGGGAGTGTGCAGGTATGGGTGGGTGTGGGTGGGTGGGTAGAGAGAAAGAGAACCACTGAATCATATCTTTCAAAGATCCTGGAGCACCAGAAAACTACCAGATGAGTGGAAAGGGGCTGATATGGTTTCTATCTTCAAAAAAGGGGGAAATGTATCCAGGAAACTACAGACCTATCAGCCTGACATCAATACCTGGGAAGATTCTGGAAAAGATAATCAAACAACAAATATGCAAACACCTGGAGGCAAGCAACGTCATGACCAGAGGCCAACATGGGTTTGTCAAAAACAGATCATGCCAAAAATTCTGACTGCATTCAGAATTAGTGGGCCAGAGAAATGTGTAGATATAATTTACCTGGACTTCAGTAAGACATTTGATAAAGTAAACCACAACCTATTACTTGATAAAATATAGAAGAATGTGAGTTAGACAGCATCACCACCAGATGGATTCACAACTGGCTGACCAACATCAAGCTGGCAGGAACAGCCAACATTACAGAAGATAAGCTCAAGATCCAGATGGTTCTCAACAGACTTGAACATTGTGTTGCCCCGAAGGAATTTATGAGATCTAAGGTCTTATTTAACAATGAAATTCAATGGTAAGAAAACCAAGGTTCTAAAACAAAATGACAAGTATAGATTAGATGTACCTGGCTCAATAGTAGAATTGTGAGAAGGATCTTGGAATGTTAGTGGACAACCCCTTAAATATGAGCCAGCAGTGTGCTGCAGCCACTAAAAAAGCCAGGACAGTCTTAGGGTGCATTAACAGAGGAAAAGAATCAACATCACATGAAAGTTTAGTACCACTTTATAATGCTTTGGTAAGACATGGAATATTGCATCCAGTTTTGGTTACCACAAAAAAAAGATGTTGAGGCTCCAGTGGCGTAGCGTGGGTTGTCAGCACCCGGGCAAGGCAAGTAATTTGCGCCCCCTAACCGCACCGCACGCCTGGCACCCCCCCTCCACAGTGGGCGACGACCCGGCGGCTCGGATTCGCACAGCCAGCACTGCAGTGAGAGAGAGTGAGTGAGCCAGGCAGGGGCAGAGAGCTGCGAGTGCGAGCGCGCCCCCCCAGATGTTGCACCCGGTGCGGCCGGGCCCCCCTGCACCCCCCATGCTACGCCACTGTGAGGCTCTAGAAAAAGTGCAGAGAAGAGCAACAAACATGATTAGGGGACTGGAGGTTGAAACATATGAAGAACAGTTGCAGGAATTGGGTATGTCTAGTCTAATGAAAAGAAAAAAGGATGACATCATAGCAGCATTCCAATATCTCAGGGGCTGCCATAAAGAAGAGGGAGTCAAGCTATTCTCCAAAGCACCTAAAGGCAGGACAAGAAGCAACGGATAGAAACTAATCAAAGACCGAACCAAACCAGAATTAAGGAGAAATTTCCTAATAGAACAATCAATCAGTGGAACAGCTTGCCTCCAGTAGTTGTGAATGCTCCATCACTGGAGATTTTAAAGAAGAGATTGGACAACCATTTGTCTGAAGTGGTATAGGGCAGGGGTGTCAAACTGCTGGTCTGCAGGCCAGATGCGTCACACCATAACCATGTCCACCCCATTGCCGGCAATGGGGAAAATGGGGAAGAGCTTTGGTGGAGCAGTGGGCTAATGCCTCCTTAAGTAACCCCAGCTGCCTGCAATTAGTGCAGGTTTGAGTCCCACCAGGCTCAAGGTTGACTCAGCCTTCCATCCTTCCGAGGTAGGTAAAATGAGGACCCAGATTGTTGGGGGCAATTAAGCTGACTTTGTAATAATGCCTCTTGGGGTGTGTGTGAAAGCCCTAATAAGCAGGCATATACATAGAATGAAGGCTACTGCTAAGCTTGTAAGCCGCCCTGAGTCTTTGGAGAAGGGCGGGATATAAATGGAATTAAAATAAAAAATAAAATAAAAAAGTCACAATACGTCTCAATACGTCAAGTGACGTCGCTAGTTTGACACTCGTGGTATAGGGTCTTCTGCTTAAGCAGGGGGTTGGACTACAAGACCTCTTAGGTCCCTTCCAAATCTGTTGTTCTGTTATTAATTAAGGAAAGGATGAATACTGTGTAACCATTAGCAGCAACCTGGCTGTTCAGAGTTAATGCTGTACAGACCAACATTTTACCCTATTTAACTTCCATTCCCTGTTCTATGTTTCCTAAAGATATGAGAGGTCTGTCTTTAAAAATCAGTGCAATTTTCAAATTAGAAAGATAGAACAGAGTTAAATTGTCTACTGTAAGGCTCTCTCTAGCACTCTCTTCTCTATGTAGTGCTTCCAAAGAGGCAGCTCCTAGTTTTACTAAACAAGAAACTCTTTTTTGCTCCTTGAGCATTTTTTGTTTGTGTAAGGAGGAAAATGGAAGAAGCAACTTGAAAAAAAAATCCATCATAGCCCCTTGACAACCGAAGCACAATGTGAGAGACAATTTTTCAATCAGACAGGATGATTGCTGAAGAAAATTCTTGATTGGAAATGCAATCTGTACTTACTACCAGTGAAAATAGCTTGTCTCTAGCTAACATCTACATTAGTTAACAAATACAAATAAACAGTGAATTCAGTGAAGACTTTTCAAAAAAGAATGTGCATATCTTCTTTAGGCCAAACAAAACTGCAGCTGCCCAGTTTCAATACAAAACAGGATCTACACAAATAGAAATCTACTGATCAGATATCCTGATTAAAAGTCCTTGATCTGTGGTTAGCACATGCAGATAATCTTTATTGTCATTTTTTTTTACTGTGGGCACATTGGCACACATTAAAAATGAAATTTTGTTTCTTGGTCTCTATAGTGCACACATACAGGACAAATACAACATACATATAAACCTACACCCTTACATATAAATCACATATAAACATTAAACACTGTCCATCTTGAATATATAATGGAAGGAGGAATCTTTCTTTTTTAATTTCATTTATATCCCGCCCTTCTCCGAAGACTCAGGGCGGCTTACAAGCTTAGCGATAGCCTTCATTCTATGTATATGCCTGCTTATTAGGGCTTTCATACACCCCCCCAAGCGGCATTATTACAAAGTCAGCTTAATTGCCCCCAACAATCTGGGTCCTCATTTTACCTACCTCGGAAGGATGGAAGGCTGAGTCAACCTTGAGCCTGGTGGGATGCGAACCTGCACTAATTGCAGGCAGCTGGTGTTACTTAAGGAGGCATTAGCCCACTGCTCCACCAAGGCTCCTAAACTCTTGAGAGTTCACAAGGTTAATACTGTATGGAACAAAACTGTGACTGAATCTGGATGTTCTGCTTCGGATACCACGAAGCTGCCTCCCAGAAGGTAACAAGGAAAAAAGGTCGTGAGGAGGAGGTGTAGCATCCCAGACAATCCTGCAGACCCTGCTCAACCATCATTTATAGGGTATGTCCTGGGTAGAAAGCACTGAACTGCCAATAATCTTTTTTACTATCCTCACCACTCTCTGCACCGCCTTCATGTCTGAAGCAGGGATGCTTCCAGACTGTGATGCTGTATGACAGGATGCTCTTGATCGTCCCCCTGTAGAAAGTGGTAAGGACAGGGGAAGGAAGATGAGCTTTTCTCATGCGATGCAGAATGTGCAGGCGCTACTGTGCCCGCTTCACCAGTGTCTCGCTGTTGAGTGACCAAGCCAGCCTACTCATTAACTGCACACCCAGAAATTTGATGCTGGTAACCATGTAGTGCAGATAATGGACCAATGCTCTAAAGGCAGAGTAGGCATTGGCAAGAGGAACAGCAAAGTTCATTCCAGTACAGTGTTTTGCTGACTCAAAAGTGGGTCAACTACTGTTTAATTGTAACCCATTAACTTTGTGACCTCCCATGTACTTGCATTGGTCTTTTCTGCATTTTTCCTGTTCCGGTATCCTGCACACTGACTTTTTATTGGTAACATCAGGAGCCACTTCTCTGAAAGCAGTCTCAGTTCGAGGTTAAAATTTCAGTTGAGTTAAAACTGAACTAAGAAAATTTAATTTTAAATACCTTGTGGCTTAACATATGCATTCATTATTCAGTAATAACACCAGCACAATGGAATTACTATGCCTGCCAAGGCGCTATGCATGGAAGAATGAGTATTAAAGATTTCATGGGGCACAGGAAACCTTGTGTAGAAAAGTTGAAAGGCGTGGGATGTACAATGAAAAGAACACTGCAATGAATTTCTAGAAAGGTAAGTAACAGGAGTTTTGTGGCTGCTTGAAAACGATCAGATTGTGCTTTTGTGGGCAGGAATGGACAAAATGGGCAGAAGATAAAGATCCAGTGTAGTTCTTTAAGTGATTTATCATATATCAGCAGCAATTTGTGATTCCCAGTGGGAATCACCAAGCAGCTAAAAGAACTGTATAAATTAAGTAGCTAAAATATTTGGAGGAAATTAATAATGTAAAAGATTTAGTGAGTTTGGAATTGAAGCTGATCATGAAAATATAGGCTATGTATACATATAGCTTCCCCAAGTCATTGAAAGTCAGGTGGCATAAAGGCTTAAATTATTATGGTTAGTCTCACAATCATCCAGATGTCATCCAGACTGGATTTGGCATTTTTGTCCATCTATCAAGTCCCTCTATAGGACCTGGGATTATTATTATGGTTGGCCATATACAGTAATTTATGGTGGGTTGCATAGTCAGCTAGGTTTTTAGACTGAATTTTATCCACCTATCAAATCCTTCTGCAATTGACCAATGGTGATTTTGACAATGTTGATGGCATTGGCCAATCCCAAGTGTTTGGGGATTGGAGCAGTGGTGGGATTCAAATATGTGAACAGCCCGTTCTCTGTGTGAATGCCACTTCTGGAAGTCCGTTCTAGGCCTGGGCAACAAAAAAGTAGCTACCAGTTTGGCCACAGTGGGGCGAACTGGCTGAATCCCACCACTGGATTGGAGCCAATCTCATCCAGCCTTGTACCTATTACTATTGCAATCTTTGCTTTCTTTTGCCACAATTGTTCTATTTGTAGGCACTTTTGTGATTTTTCTTTCTCTTCTGTCTGCTGTCTTCATACTGCAATTATTAATCTGTGCCTGCAATGCTTTCCAAACTCAACAGAATGGACTTAGGACACAGTCCTGTCCCCCTTCTAGGACACAATATCACAATCACAATGATGGCATCCATACTGAGAGCAGCCAATAGCATCATTTTCAATATAAGGAATAACTTCCTTCATAATGGATCATACTTTCTACTAACACAGAATGCGTATGGCAGTAAACACTGTAACTATCCCTCCTCCATTCTTCATCACATTCACATCCAAACAGACTGGGTGTGTTTGCCAAATGTCAGAGTTCTGTGAAGAAAAAACCAAAATAGATTCACCAGGCTATTCACTGCTAAATTGGAATCTATGAAACCCTACGCCACAATAAATGTCATTAGATTTAAACTAGTTATATATTGACCCTGAATCATAAATATTGATTCCTGGAAATACTTAAGTCCCTACTTTGACACGGATTATTTTGTCAGAAAATCTAGGCCACTCCATCTTCTTTTGATCTCTAGTCCTAATTAAGCATTGCAAGCTGATTCTGCATTACACTTCCTCTCATTCCATTTATGAAACAAACAAGCAAGCCATCACAACCAGGATTCCTCTGCCCCTTTCAGCCAACTATCAGTGAAGTGGAATATGGAAACTGAAAGGTCTTTCCCCCCTCAGGAAACTTATCTTACATATGTCTATATATGGAAATTCATGATTAAATCATTATGAAATCATCTGTGTATTTTGTTCACTTCTCAGAATAAGTAAACCTAGATTTCCTCCTAGGTGAAATGCTAAAAAAAAAAGTGCATGGATGTAAACACTATTCTTGAGTAGCATGCCCACCAGACACCAATACATGAAACTGTATTCATGATTGGATAGACTGAAGAATCCTCATAATACCTAGTTCAGGATTTTCTCAATCTTGACAATTTCCACATTGTGGGCTGGGGAATTCTGGGAACTGAAGTCCATTAATCTTAAAATTGTCAAGGTTGAGATACACTGGCCTAGGTCAATGCAAATTGTACAACCTCACATTGAAAGCACTATAAAGCAAGCTCTGTGTATGCCAGAATTCCTTCCCCAAATAAGGAGAGAAATTTTGATTTGTAACTATTTTTAGCATTTGTATGTTGTCCTAGAAAACTTGGTTTTTTGAACAACGCATATAAAAAACACATGGGGTGTGTGTGTAACAGCCCGTGTCTTTTTCTTTTTCTCTCTATCTGATCCCTTAACACTAATCTTTCCTTCATCTGCTATTTTCAGGATTTCTTTTTAGTATGGCTGAAAGAGGTCTTACCATTTGTTTTTGCACTTATTGGTTTCCTGCAAGCATCTTATGCCCTGTCTCAAAAACACCCTTTCTTATAGCCAGAGAACATGGATACAATTGTAAGCTCCAAAAGCATGAACTCTAGTGACAGGCAACAAGGCTCAGGTGTGTCAACAAATCTTTTCCTTAGTTCTGCCCCACCTCACTCTTTCAAAGTTATTTTAAAAAGAATTAAATGAGAAGTCAGCTTGCTATCCAATAAAACCCAAACATCTAGCATTGATTGCATGTCTCTGGCCTATCATACAAGCATTTTAAGAAAATTAAAATGGTGGGTCATTGCAGCTCAATGCTTTGTTTGCCAGGATGAACACATGCCTGCCCCACTCCCCCAAATAAAAAGGCAAAAGGAGGCAGTACAGTAGTAAACATCCTATAAGATTAGAAAACATAGAGGAGAACTGCAGCATTTTGCAGTATTTCATGATTGGCATTTTACAACCATTGTCTGAATGTATAATCATGTCCATGGGAGTCATTTGATGAAGATATGTGCCATGTGCCATCTGCTGCCTACAACACAAGATGCTTTAAGTTAGAGCTGGAATTATAAACATGCTTCAAAGAATTTGCTGTCCCATTCCCTTGATTTACATAGCAAAGCAACAATGGGGAGCTATATATATCAATGAACTTTTCAATTATTTGTCCATTTCTTCTTTGAGCTGCCCACTCTTCTGCTAGGACACTAGATAAAGCAAAGAAAAAGAGAGATTATATTAATGAATAACCCGTGTCAAGGTATCCAACCAGCACAAGTAATAAAGCATTTTCAGAATATCAGTAACATTGTGTTAGGCCAGGGGTTGCTTACTGTCTCACTGTCTCACTGTTTCTTTCCCACTAATAATTTGCATGTCAAACATAAATAAGATGTCCACATCAACACACCAATATTAGGGCACCATCTGCTTTAAAAAGATTCTTCCAAAATTCAGATAAACTCTCTGACTCTCCTTCCTGATTTCATCGGGAGTGCAGAGGCTACAATGTCTCCAGAATTAAAGTGCCACAAAGCTATTGTATTCAGTTACTGTTTAGGTCAGACATGTGAAACACAAGGCCCCGGGGGCTGGATGTGGCCCGCAAAGTGGTTTCATGTGGCCCGCGAAGCCATCCTGTAAACAGTGAGGGAACGGCCCCCACTGCCTTGGCCCTGGCCCAGAGACCCTCCTTCTGCCAGAGACCCCCCAGATCTGTCCCACTCCTGCCCAGGCCCCCATGATGCGAACGATGTAGAGCTGGCCACGCCCACCCAGTAGGCCATACGCACTCTGGCCACGCCCACCCAGTAGGCCACGCCCACCCTGGCCACAGCCACCCGGCCCCTTGAGGGCAACTGCAATGCTGATGCGGCCCTCAATGAAATTGAGTTTGACACCCCTGGTTTAGGTAGAAATACAACCAAGGAACAGAACTGTCTTGGGACAAATAGAGCCCTGAGTGAGCTTTTCCATAGCTGACAGTATTAATAATGTCAAAAAGTTAAGCGTCACCATACATAGTGAATATTTCTAGACCAGGAAGTAATCTTACAGCTGTAATTAGATGGAGAATTAAGGTACCAGCAAATTACTTTCATAGTGTTGAAACACACACAAATTGGACCCAAGCATCAAAGAGCTCAGGTCAAGATTTTATCTTGATCCGAGTCCAAGTAATATGAATGATTTCAATGAATCTCAGATAGGCTTCAGTACTATCAGGAGTTATTGTTTTAATCAATTGCTGCCCGTGTATATATCATTATACTGAATTGTGATACTGTGCAAATGCCCATGGCTACACTACTGATCTGGAAAATGGTAATTCATGAAAGTCATGTGATAACCATTTTCTCAATGTTTTAAAATATCACCAGATGCTTTGTAGCACATTATTGCTGCATTTGTAAAATAATGTGTATTTTTCAAACCAAACCAAACCCATTATGTAGGAGGCACATTTTCACATTCATAAGGGACGCGGTGGCTCAGTGGGTTAGGACACTGAGCTTGTCGATCAGAAGGTCGGCAGTTTGGCAGGTTGAATCCCGAGTGCCGCATAACAGAGTGAGCCCGTTACTCGTCCCAGCTTCTGCCAACCTAGCAGTTTGAAAGCACGTAAAAAGGCAAGTAGAAAAATAGGGACCACTACGGTGGGAAGGTAACAGCGTTCCGTGCGCCTTTGGTGTCTAGTCATGCCGGCCACATGACCATGGAGACGTCCTCGGACAAGCGCTGGCTCTTCGGCTTTGAAACGGAGATGAGCACCGGCCCCTAGAGTTGGAAACGACTAGCACGCATGTGCGGGGAAACCATTACCTTTTAAGGGCAAGGCAGTGAATAAAAGAAAGAAAAATGCTACTTTTTCTTCCATCTTTTGCTTCCCTCTGGTTGTGGCTTGGGCTTCCTTTTTTACTGCTACCTGCTTCTCTCAGGTGATCCATTTTTGCTTCAGGAAGTTTAAAGGCTTCTACAGGCTACACTTCTTTGGTCACGTTTCATTAAATGAATTTCTTTCCTCAATGGAGAGGATCAATGGACTAAGACAGACACCCTCATCGGGGTGGCAGTGATACTAATGGTTTAAGTCAGGGATGTCCAACCTTGGTTACATGAAGATCTGCGGACTTCAACTCCCAGAATCCCCTAGCCATGCTGGCTAGGGAATTCTGGGAGTTGAATTCCACAAATCCTAAAGTGGTCAAGGTTGGACACCCCTAGTTTAGGGTTATCAAACTAATGAGTTCCTTTCCCAGGTACCCAGGACTTATTCCGACTGCAAGCTGCTTTGTGTCCTAGTTTCTCAAGAACCTTCCCATTACTTCACCACCATTGCTGCACTTTCCTTCAAGAAGGCACAAGCCAGCAAAGTAACTTTTTAGGCTGCGTCCGGACAAAAAGCTCCTGGCGACTCTGAGCGAGGGAGGACGCACGAAACGGACCAGGCGTCCTTCTTTCCTTCCCTAACGATTCGGAAAAAGAATAATAATAATAGTAATAATAGTAATAGTAATAGTAATCGTAATAATAATTAATAAATAATAATAATAATAATAATAATAATAATAATAATAATAATAATAATAATAATAATAATAATAATAATAATAATAATAATAATAATAATTGTCCAGGCGCTTTGCAAATCACAGGACTTGGCCAGGCTTCCACCTGCTTGCGGGCGTGTTAAATCTCTCTCCTCCAGTTCTTCTTTCCTCGGATTAACAAGCACCCGAGAGGCCGCAGCAGCCTTCGCACGTTGCCGGCTGGGTTTCTGGGTTTCCCCAGCCCTTCGGCTGAGGGGCTTAGGCAGCGAGGCGAGCGACCGGCAGCGCTCTGGCTCTCGACGCCGTCAGCCATATTGAGGCGGCCACCCGGGGAGGGCCCGGGAAGGGCACGCCCAGGGAAAGAGCCAAAGCGGCTGGAGCAGTCGCGCCCCACCAAAAGCCGCTCGACTCGCTTGAGGAGAGAGGACGCGCCAACGAGGTAAGGCCCGCCGAGCGAACCTTCTCTCCTCGGGTTGCCAGCGTTGGCGGGAAACGGAAAGCAGGTGGGGCCCCGGAGGACCCGAAACAGCTTCGGCAGGCTCTCGCCTCCGAGGCGGGAAAAAGAGGAAGAAGCGCCGGGGGCGGACAAGGCTTCGGCCACAGGTGCCGAGGCGGGGGATTCCCACGCTGTGTTTCTCTCTCTCTCACACAGGGAATTGGGGCTTTCTCGGGGCGGGGATTTGCGCCTTCTTTTTTTTTTCTCTCTCCCTCAGCCTCTTTTGGGGCCTTCGGCACAAACTTCGCGCTTGGCTTTCCGGGTTTGCGGAGAGTGGAAGTCTTTCCCTCCCTCCCCGCCCTCCCTCTCTCTCTCTCCCTCTCCGAGTTCCGCGGAATTCAACGAAACTTTTTTTTAACCCCAGGAAGCGTGCGAAAGATTGGCGCTTCCTGACGTCTCTGGTGCCACGACGTTTGTTTTGGGGGTTTGGTTTGTTTGTTTTTTTCTTCCTCGCGCGACAAAGCCCCTCTTTATTTAGGCGTGGGCGGCATCGCGCTCCTCTTCGGGTCCGTTTTGCGGAAGACGAGGCGAACAGTAGGCGAGCAAAAGCCATCGCCCGCTTTGGGCGGGCTACTAAAACCGAAGGACGAAGTTGCTAAAAAGAACTTAACCTCGCCTTTCTCGTGCGGGAGCGAGGAGGAAAAAAAAATAAGGACCTTCTTAACTCCGCGGACGTGAAAGTAAAAGGTGGCCCCTCCGGTACAAAAGGAAGCCATTTGCGTCCCGGAGGTGGGGTGGGGTGGGGGCGTTGAACAAAAGAGGCTTTCCCCTAAGACATTTGAGTCGCAGAAAAGGCTTTCCTTTTGAACGGATCAAAAATGTCTCCTTCCTTGTTCACGGTAGCCTCGAAGTCCACCAGAGAGCAATTACCGATTTCCACCCCACCCCACCCCACCCCCGCCTTCCCCAGGGTTAAGATCGACCCTCTGTGGCAGGGGTCTTCAAACTTAGCCTTGTGGACTTCAACTCCCAGAATTCCTCAGCCAGCGTGCCTGGCTGAGGAATTCTGGGAGTTGAAGTCCACAAGCCATAAAAGGGCCAAGTTTGAAGACCCCTGCTCTGTGGGCTTTAAGCCCTATGTAGAATGGGCGCCTGCAGCTTGCTTATCGCGGAATGTAGTCCTAATCAGATTGCAGCCATTGTCTTCTTCAAGGGAGCAGAGTTTGAGAAATACGAGCTACCGGTATCAACTGGTGGCCTGAGAGGCTTAGCACAATTTTTTTTCTTCTTTTGAGGGGTTTCGTTGATTCTCTTGTTGCTGGGATACTGGCTTTAGATACCACCCCCAGAGAGTCAGAGTCTCTCCCTCTTTCTCTCTCTCTCTCAAGAATCTTGAAATTATAGCTGCTCTTATGGGTGTGGCTGGCAAAATGACCTTCTCTACTTACAATTGGACTCTTTTTTTTTTCCTTACTGGGTGAGGCTGCTGGTTCTGTTTCTTTGTCAAGTGGTGGTGTTACTAAGTAATTATTGGTCATGGGTGAATCATTTTTGCTTGCTTAACTCTGCCTAAAGCTCCTTAACTATGTCATGCGTCTGAGTTGGTCTTCCCTGTAAACCATTCTACCAGGTCTCCTGGAAGCAAAGAGGAAGATCCATAAACTGCTGTATGAATAGTTGGTCTTGGATCGACAGGAAAACCTCAGGAAGCAAAAATGCCGAAGCCGGTAAGCAAAACAAAAGTTTACTTCTTTTACGCTTGTTCGAATTAAAGTTCCCTTTAGTATAGGAGTTGTAGAAATTGTCGTTTCTAAATCTGTACCTACGTGTAAGATGTTCTTTAGGTGTCTTCTGAGTCTAAAGATGCAAAGAAATTTATAATCTTTGATTAATATTTAATGAAATTATACTATTAATCTTGGATTTTTGACTTCTGATTCTGAATCTGTTCCATTTTAATTGGAGTAAACCTCCTTAACGTTACTAAAACAACCCTCAAGTGACAGCTGTAAAAATTATCATCATAGCAAAAAGCTATGCTTTTTTTTTTTCCCTGGGAAGAAATCTAGGGAAAGAGAGAAAGATTTGGATGGCATAATGTAGATATGAGACTAAATAAATTAAACTATGCAAATGCAACAAATTTTATATAAATCTGACACACTTTGTACTTGTATATTTTGTGGCTTGAAAAAAGTTGAATTTAGATTTTGATGGTCCTAAGTAAAACTAATGTTTTATGAGATCTAAATCTCTTGTGTTGTTATTAATGATTGAGGCTCTGACAAATAACATGGAGGTAAAATGTACAGTTTTGGATTCTTCAGGATTCTGACAATAATTACTAGTAGTTCCTACACAGGCTGGCTGCAGTGCTTTGATACAGTAAAAAGGAGTGGCACACTTTTGGCTTTCTTATTAATCTTTTCCCTCAACTTCCAATTCCTTGAGTGTCACTGTTAGCACCATTTTGCAGACTACACTTGAAGTACATGTTCCTTATTTCTCCAGTCAATTTTCTTCATACTATGATTTGACTAATGTGTAGTTTTAATTTTTTAGTTTATTAGAACATGGATATTCTCGCCTATGGTTGTCCATATGTGCGCTGCTTATTGTAGCTATAATATATTGTTGTCCGGCTTCCTGTTGACTTGTTGAAATGTAAAGGAACATAAGGACACCATATCATATAATTATCTTGTGTTGTTATTAATGATTGAGGCTCTGACAAATAACATGGAGGTAAAATGTACAGTTTTGGATTCTTCAGGATTCTGACAATAATTACTAGTAGTTCCTACACAGGCTGGCTGCAGTGCTTTGATACAGTAAAAAGGAGTGGCACACTTTTGGCTTTCTTATTAATCTTTTCCCTCAACTTCCAATTCCTTGAGTGTCACTGTTAGCACCATTTTGCAGACTACACTTGAAGTACATGTTCCTTATTTCTCCAGTCAATTTTCTTCATACTATGATTTGACTAATGTGTAGTTTTAATTTTTTAGTTTATTAGAACATGGATATTCTCGCCTATGGTTGTCCATATGTGCGCTGCTTATTGTAGCTATAATATATTGTTGTCCGGCTTCCTGTTGACTTGTTGAAATGTAAAGGAACATAAGGACACCATATCATATAATTATCCTGAAATCTGCATAGCTTTTATGCATGTTCAAATCTTGCACCTAGGTTGTGTAAATTTCTTAAGAAAACTAAACTCGGATCTTTTTTTTTTTAAAAAAAAAGTTGATGTGAAAGTAGTCCACTGTTTCCAGGTAACAAATTGAGAAATTCTGAAGAACATTTCATGTGTTCATCAGTTTCTTCTGTAATTCTTCTCTCTCTATTAGAATGCTTTTTCCTTTGTCTTTGGTGTGGTTGTTCATGTCATATGGTTCATTCTTTGGACCCAAGACTAATTATGCAATAATGGATTCCTCTGAAAAAATCTGGACCTTGCTTTCTCCCTCCAGTGCCCGCCCGGTTCCACTAATTTACACTAATTGTATCTGGCATGCTCCTTCCTAAGTATCAGTGGCATTAGCTCTTGTTCTTTATTGACTGACAGGAAAGAAGACCCTTTGTTCCTTTGGCTATGTTTTTCTCTGTTTATTTTGAAAATGTTTGGGGAGGGAGTCCCATCTTTTCCCCAGAATTAACATTTAAAGACTTACCTTGAGCTCTCTAGATGACATCAAATAATACGCCTACCAAGGCTTCAACTATTCAAGTGTTTCTTTTTCAATCCAGCCATATGCACTGAAATACATACGTCTTCTGTGCATGAAATGTCATGCAATATGATTTTTTAAGAAATTATTTCATTTAATAGGATTCATGAATAGCTGCTTTTAGAATTCTAGCTTAAGTCAGAAGACAAAGCAATTAATAACTGACTTTTCGTTTAAAAATTTTACACAATGCTTTTACGGACAAAAAGTAGAAATTAATAATGTGCAAAATAGTCTGTTCCATGTCTAGTACACTAATGTACTAGTACATTTCTTGTCCTGAAAGATTAACTTCCAGAAGGTTGCCAGTCTAACCAGGAATGGCTGGATTGTCATGGAGGAAGAGGAAGTATGGAACATTCTGTAAATTCCTCGGAAGTTTGATCTCCAGAGCAGATTGTTTTAAACATTCCTACTACAGATAATCCTCAATTTATGACTGTAATGGAGCCTGCCCATCACAGTCAAAAGTCATGTTAGTCTTAAAATGAGTTGGTCACATGGCCCAATTTTATGACCTTTTTGTAATGGTTATTACATGAACACAGCAGTTGTAAAGTGTTCACTGTGGTCATTAAGCGAATGCCGCAGTAGTTAAATCCTTTACTACTGGTGTAGTTTTCCAAAAAAAACCCAGAAGTGCCTATTTTCAGAGAAACCATCGTAAAATGTGATCATGTAACTGCAGGATATTGTAAATGACCGTAAGTGTGGCTGTGATGCCGAGACCCAAGAATACCACCGGGGCGGCGGCCATTGAACTTTAAATCCAGGTTATAAGTAGCCCCAAGTTAGATCCCTCGTAACCTCAAATGGTTGCAAGTCAAAGACAACCTGTAAAAAAAAAACCCTGGAAGGTAGGTTCTTCACATTTTTCATCCTATAGTTCAAGTTGTAAACTTTTTTATATATGTGCAGATTAACAGGAGTGTCTGCTGTCATTCCCCGTATGACCTTGAACTGTGCATTTGCACTGAATGGCTGATGTTCTGAATTACTTTTCCCCAAGTCACATGGAAGCAAAGAATGTGCTTCTCCAGCAAAATCGGTATCTAAAAAGCTGTTTAATAATGAACTTGGAATTTGGAAAGATGGCAGAGTTCATTACCTTCACAAAAGTAGGTTTCTTCCAAGAAGATATTGCTGTAATTCATCTGGGTGGTTAAGGCTTAAAGGAGCTGCATTGCATAGACACAATATCTTGCTGTGCAATGGATTGCCGGAAAACTCTATTAACATTCCATACTTTCTTTTATTCTAGTCAGCTTGTTTAGAGAGACGAGTCTCGATATCAAATATCGTGCTGCTCAAACTGCAGTTCTGGTTATCCTGTTCTGGGGTTATTATAAACTTTCCTCTCTATGACAAACCTACAGAACACTCTCTTCTTCCTTGGCTTCGGTTTTCTATAGCCACATTAAATTTAGTGGGAAGTTTAAAAAGCAAAAAAAAAAAAGATTAGACCATAAGCAAACTAGAATTCCAGTGTTGAAAAGTTTATTCCTGAGTATTTGTTGCTTTTTTAAGAAATCATTGTGAAACGTTTACTTCTTAGAAGCACACTACTTATAAGTAACTCTGAAAACCTATTAACTATATTTGTGTTAGCAAACCAAAAGGCCAGCACAACTCATGGAGGGAAAAGGATCAGATTGATACCTTAAAAATAATCATGAGCTACAAAGGAACACCTGGTGCACTGATCAGCTTATTCAATGGGTAGCAATGGAGCTGGCCAAGTCAATGAAGCCTGGAGGCATGGCAGGTGCTCAGCAGTTTATCATTTGGGACAGAGGTGGCAGCAGATTCTTCTGGCAGCAACTGTGTTTAGTGGCAGGGACTTTTAAAAACACCAGCGAGCCACAGAAGGCTGCTAGGAAGCCCATAACAGTGGAAGCCCACTGTTGTGGGTAGTGCTTTTTTTGTATAAGAAAAAGGTGCCGGAACTCACACACGTCATACAACCCACCTTGCCTGTCCTACAAGGTTCCATCCAAAAAAGGTGCCGGAACTCCGTTCTGAGCGTTCTATGAGAAAAAAAGCCCTGCTTATAGGGTTTTTTTATAGGTACAGCATAGATCCACAGATTCAGTAAGCTGGGCCTGTGGAGATTGTAATAATTAAAGCTATGACTTGAGGAAAAAAGATTAATATGCTTGCACAACTGCTGCTTTTTTGTGTTTCCACCCATAGAAGTTATTTTATAGATAGTTAGCAAGTTAGAACCTTAACTTTGAGAGACAAAAAAGTTAAAGTGCTCAATTTTTTACATTTTATTTTTTAGAAGGCCTAAGGATTCCATTTGTGTTTTTTTCCTTTTTTAAATCTTGTATTTGTCAATTTTCGTAAAGCTCTAATTTTATTCCCAAGTCTAAAGTACATAGTAAGTTTTATTTCTTAAGCAATCTTCTAGGAATCTTTATTTCCACATTACACAAGGTAATCAGTTAACAAAGGGATCTTTTTTGCAATTGTAGTTTAGAAATGAATTCGTAGTGAGAATGTTGTGTGATACTAAGCAAACCATGGTTTTAAAAGACAATAGAACATAGGAAGCCAACCAACATACCCAAGTTATGACCTTAGATATTATCCTTAAGTTCATTAGTTTTGAAATCAAAACTAACTTTGCCAGTTCTGTAATGCTGTGGTCTACTTGTTGCAATGATTAGGAGTATTATGTAGACTTCTGATTGTTAAACCTTTATGAGTATTGTGCATCTGGATAAAAGTTACAAAGAAAAATCAAATTTATCAAGCAACTTTTATCGAATTTATCAAACTGGTAAAATTGGAACTCATGATATTGATATCATCTAGCCTAGGAATGAAATGCAGCAGAAAGAGAAACTAATTGAGAATACCAAGAGCTAGCATTGAGTTACATATATTCTTCACAACAGGGAAAATGTAACACATGTGGATTTTATTTGGTGGGGGGAATGATAAGGGTCGTAATATAAAACTCTTCAAAATTATTCATGTTGTGGATAAAGCGGTTAGAGAGGTTTGCTTTCTCAAAATACTAGATGTGGAACCTACTTAAGGTTTTCATAAGGCTGAATGATTGACAAACAGAAGTACTTAAGACAACATATAGTTAACTTTTTGTATGAACATATTCTTTATAAACCTTCAGTTGATTCAGCTGATCATTGTGAGAAATCATTGTGGAAAAATAGGTTACTGGATTAGATAGATCTTTGCTCTGGTCCAGAATACAGCTTTCATTTTCTCATCTGTAGGTGAACTCTCATGGGCCTCCAATAAATTTATAGAAAAGTTTATAATTGGTGTATTTTTCTTACTGTTCACTGTAGTATAGTAAGTAGATGTTATTTACCTAGGCTGAAATGTGAACTAGGAGTAATGTATTTTGATGTTTTTTATAACCGTAATTCAAGTCAATGTTGAATTCTGTATCTTTATTCATCCTTTCTCAAGTTCAGTTGCTGCACCTTTAAATACACTCTTGCTGTTTTCTGCTGCCATCATATATTTCCACTGCTCCTTCACCTCTTGATCCTGAACAGTCTGCGCTGATTAAAAAAGAACTACCCTCTTCTGCATTCTGAGGCTTTCTACACTACCCAATCAAGCAGCATAAAGCAGTACAGTGAATTTGCTAATCAGGCACTGTGATAGGGTTCTCTTTCAATATGACCTCCTGGACTTATGTCTAAGTTACACAAGAATGTTCTGTGGGCTGAGCAAAAGTTCCTTCATCTAATCAACAAAAGCTGCTTACAGTATGTTCTTAACTCTGCCTGAGTTATATTTGTCACCTGACATTTAGAAAAAAGTTTTTTTTCCTCCCCTTTCTGCTGCTAATTAATGCTGGAAAGCCGAAATGCTGACGTGGTTTGAAATGTAAAAAGAGAACTTAGAGGCACTGATTTTTTTTATTGTGCTAGTGAGGATAGTACTAAGATTTGGAAGCATAGCTGAGAACTTCCGTGCTGTCCAGCTTCAGTTTTCTACATACCTAGTAATTAAGCAGTTCTTTGACAGGATAATTAGAAAAGGAAAAGAACCATCATAGGGGATCAAACATATTAGTCATCTACTAGTTTCAGCAGAGAGAAGATGGGGATCATTTATCTTTTTCTTCCAGCTCTGTGGTACCTATCCCAGGGTTACTGATTCCAGCTTTGGTAATCTTAAAAACAAATTCTTGGTTGTCTTTAAAAGATAGTCATTAATGATTGAATATATTCAGTTCTTATTGAATAGCTTTAAATTTTGTCTAAATAGTCAGATTTAAAACTAATTGTGACAAAAAAAAATGAAACCTGTATATCAGGGGTGTCAAACTCCCGGCCCACAGGCCAGACGTGTCTTCCGGAAGCCACGCCTACCCCATTGCCAGCAATGGTAAAACCGTGCCAATATGTTGCACGACGTCACGTGACGTCAAGTTTGACATGTCTGCTGTATATGGTCCTTACAAAAGAATAGTTTGCAATTTTTTTCCAAAAATTGCAAACTATTCTTTTACTATCTTGTCTTTCTTTTAGGAACTGAAGGTAGAATATTATACAGAGAAATGGAATGGCGGAAGTTTGCACCAAGCTTCTGTAACACAGAATTTGCATTCTTTATAAATTATGGAAATTGGGGGATGTGTGTGATCTCTTGTTTTGCAGAAATTATTTTGCTAGTCGAGGATGTAACAAGAACTCTTACAGCATGCTTCACAGGCCAATTGTTTACATACAGCCACTTAAAATTTTTGAGTTTTGGTTGTTATTAAGAATACACATAAGAGAAAACAGCTTTACTTTTAGAATATGAAAGAGTTTTTTGAGTCGAGAAATAATGATATTCAAAATAATACAAGTGTTTTCTACATTTCTAGAGAATTGTGGCTTGCATTCAATCCTATTTATATCCTTAGATGTCGGGTGATAACTGAATTGAGATAAAAGAGAAACAGGAAAGGGGTAATTTTTTCATAAGAATGTAGAAAAGGCATTTTTTTCTCTTGCTTTGTTTTTGGGACTTGTGCTGGAGCATGATTACATTGTTATAGATTGGTCATGTGTATCTTCACGTGCATGTACACTAAGTTACTATTGCTTTGAAACAAATAGCAAGTTGAAATTGGATAGGAAATCTTATTAATCAGTCCTGCTGGCCAATTCAACTTGTAGTGTATTATTAATTCAGCAAATCTAAGTAGGATGAAGGGCTAAGCTACCAAAGATACAAAAGTTCATAGAATTATTAATAGAAAAAAATATTTCATTAATTTGAATAGTAATCTAATTAATTCCAGTTTAAATTAACATAGTAAGAGCAAAGTTTAAAATTTTCATGCCACTAGAAAAATCCAGACTTTATTCTGGATCAGGTCCTCTAGCATTTGACTTATCATACTAATTGGTTATTGCATGATATTGTGAATGAGACATATATAAAAATATCAACATATTTCTTAACATTATTTTTGCCATCAGTCTCAAATTTATTGTGATATACCTTCCCCCTGAGTATTAAAATTGCATTGTTGAGATAGGTAGAAGAAAATCACCAGAGTTAGCTGGAAGGGAGAGGAAATTTCTAACAATTGATATTCGTGCAGTTGGTTTACCTTGGATTTAGCATGTGTACATTGTAGCTTGTAGACCATGAGATATATACATATAATGTGTGTGTATAAAATATGTGGGCGTAAGCCAAACTGCTATGGCTTGTTTAGTACAATATGTGAAAATTAATACTATTTCCAGTATGTCAGTTACACAAGTAAGCTCTATTCACTTCACTATGGCCTAATCATCTTTTTGCTGATTTCATGAAGTAGGCCCTATTCTGTGAATTCAGATCAAAGATGGGAGGGGAACCTTGGGATAAAATGTGATATTTTAAATATGATCCTTAGCTTGTATAGTAACACAATTATATTTCTGGAAATGAGCACTCATAAAAAGGCAGTTCATTGTCTTTTTAATTTTTTAAATTTTTTTATTTTAATTCCATTTATATCCCGCCCTTCTCCGAAGACTCAGGGCGGCTTACAAGCTTAGCAGTTTTTCTTTGAGTGTCACCCGAAAAATGAATTCCTTTGGCCTATTTCCATATTCAGTAGATACAGACATTGCTCTCCTTTCTTCCTGATTTCCTTAACAAGTAGGTAAGCTTTTGGAACTTAGACCTATTGAGGCTGAGCAACTGTTTTGTACCATTATCATTAAAAAATACCTTAAGTGCCAATTTGCATACAGCTGTTAAAACAAAAGCAATCTGCTTGGGAAGACGGGGCACAACTGCTGCTTTTCTCTTTGTCCTTTTCAGTCTCTGCGACATAGAAACATGAATCATTTGTCACCCTAATTGGACAGTGATAACCCAATCAGCGTAAATATATGCAGCATAATTCAACCATGATTACTTTAATTGCTTATATTCTGTGGTGAGTTCTGCAACCTGTCTTGCCCTACTTTATGAATCAAGGCCCAATAACCAAAAGCACCCAAACCTCGCCCCAAAGAATTGGAGGATAAACTAATGAGAGAAATTATTCTGTCATAAGGATGTGATGTTGGATGTAGCTCATTATCTGAAATAGTACAATGTCAACAACAATTTTAAAAAGTGGGGGGACTCTTTAAGATCTCCTCTGTCCTATCCTTATCAAAATGGCCCCAAATGCTACAGCTGCTACTTGGTAAAAGTAAGTCAAATAATAAATTGAGGAATTAATTGAGGCACATCCAAGACTTTGCTGAGAGGAAGTAGAAAACTTGATAGGAGCTGTTAGAAAGAAGCAAGCAGTTTCTTTAAGATGAAAAATTTAAAGATAGGGAAATAAAAATACATTTTTAATTGCATTGTGGAAATTATTACATACAGTAGTAATACTTTAAATATGGCTTAAGCCAATCTTCCACAATCTGTTAATAAATAATAAACCTTTATTGTCAAAGTACAACATGTGTACATTGAGATTAGCTGAGCCTCCCCCTGTGCTCTCTCCCCCCAACACACAGTGACAACAAACCCTCCATCCCACCACACTATGTGAACCAACTACACCACACACCGGCCTCCCAAGTCAACTCTGCAAAAGATTACATCCCATTCAAAAGCCTAACAGCCCACGGATAAAAGCTATTCTTCAGCCTGTTGGTACGGCTGGCTATATTCCTATATCTCCTACCGGATGGTAGGAGAGTAAAGAGATACCGTCCAGGGTGTGAGTCATCCCTGAGAATCTTCCTCACTCTTCCAAGGCAACAAGCCCTGGCGATGTCATCCAGTGGTGTCAGGGAACAGCCCACAATGTCTTGTGCTGTGCTCACTACCCTCTGTAATACTTTCCTGTCCGCAGCTGTCAGACCGCGGATAGGAAAGTATTACTGTTGCCTTGTCATGCAGATATTTTGGTCCAATTCTTATTGTTCACAGTTTTTTGTTTTTGTTTTTCAGGCTGTTTGCTTTTTCAAAAGATTAAAATAATACACCTTGAAATTAGACAGTGTGTAACATTTTCTAGATTTTAGTTATGATAGTTTAAGTTATAATGTATATGAAATGTAAAAGGTTTAAACAGCTTTGGTTGCCTAGGGCAGCGTTTCCCAACCTTAGGAACTTGAAGATGCGTGGACTTCAACTCCCAGAATTCCCCAGCCAGCATAGGTGAAGTCCACGCATCTTCAAGTTCCTAAGGTTGGGAAATGCTGGCCTAGGGCTAAATAACACCAGGGTTTTTAAGCTATAAAGATCAAGGTTCAAACTGTATTTTGTGACTTTACACTCATATGGCTTGCTTTCTGCTGACAACAGAACACAGCATACAAGTAACACTTCCGCAGCTAAAAGATTTAGATTATTAAAATACTCTCAAGCAGCAAGGTTATATTTTTATGATTCCTCTTAAAATTTTGTATTACTTCATATGATTAAACATATGAAATCATGAGATTGTGAACTGATCACAAGTAGCAGAGTAAAGGTGCATAAAATATATAAAGATGGAATTCTCAGTGAAAATAAAGAGAACATTCTTGTCAAGTATAAAATTTGCACAGAACGTTTATATATGTTAGCTACACTTAACTCTAGTGTTCAGATGACTTGTTAGAGTCTACTTAGTCTAGACCATTTTATTCCTTTTCTCCACAGTTCTCCAAATTCTTGGAATTTAAAGCACTATTGGGATGAAATAGCTTTACAGCCATTATATTATCTGTGGTAAGATTTGATAGTAGAGAACAATCTGTTATCCCAGAATCCTGTGCAATCCTTGAAAGTCTTACGCGCAACTACTAGATCTCTAAAATTGTGTAATGTTTAATTTAGTAGAAGCGGATATGTGTTATAAATACACGAGTGGAAAGTAATTATTTTTAGTTTCATATTACTGGAAAGATTTCTGTACATAACAGCATCCAAGCTACTTGGCTTGTTGCCCCAAATTTGATAGGGTTGTATAGACCAGCTTAGAGCCTGCAGGAGGGAATTATTAGGAAATCCACAAGCTGTAGGCTAGACCAGAGTCCCCCAACCTTTTGGGCAACAGGGACCGGTTCTGTAGAGAAAGGTTTTTCCATAGACCGGAGGGGGCGTGGTTATGTGTGCTGCCTGCATCCCACAGATGGGGCTTTGGTTGTTTATGCGGCCCAGTTTATGGCATGCTGCAGCACAGTGCCGGTCCACATGGGCTACATGGAAAATTGCATAATAACTCACAAGTGTCCACTGCAAATGACTTTCTATTTACTACTTTGCAATGGTGCTAATACTAAAGTTTGTTGTTAGTTACGAAGTCGTGTCCGACCCATCGCAACCCTATGGACAATGTTCCTGCAGGCCTTCCTGTCCTGTACCCTCTTCTGGAGTCCATTTAAGCTCACGCCTACTGCTTCAGTGACTCCATCCACCCACCTCATTCTCTGTCGTCCCCTTCTTCTATTGCCCTCAATCTTTCCCAGCATTAGGCTCTTCTCCAGTGAGTCCTTCCTTCTCATTAGGTGGCCAATGTATTTGAGTTTTAGCTTCAGGATCTGGCCTTCTAAAGAGTAGTCAGGGTTGATCTCCTCTAGGACTGACCGGTTTGATTGCTTGCAGTCCAAGGGACTTGCAGGAGTCTTCTCCAGCACCATAGTTCAAAGGCTTCAGCCTTTCTTATGGTCCAGCTTTCACTGCCATACATTGCAACTGGGAAGCCCATAGCCTTGACTATACGCACTTTTGTTGGCAGGGTGATGTCTCTGCTTTTTAGTGTGCTGTCTAGATTTGCCATGGCTTTCCTCCCCAGAAGCAAGCGTCTTTTAATTTCTTGGCTACAGTCCCCATCTGCAGTGATCTTGGAGCCCAGGAAAATAAAATCTGTCACTAGCTCTATTTCTTCCCCATCTATTTGCCAGGAATACTAAAGTTTATGATTTATTAATCTTTTGTGTTTCAAATGGAAAATAGTTTCTTTTCTTTTTTGCCTATGTATCTTTGTTAAATAGGTTTTCAATACAATAAAACCAGTACAAATTTTGAATCGCGAAGAATAGAGGGGGGGAAATAAAGCCAAAGAAATAGAAAAGAACTTGTAATTCTTTTGTGTTTTAACTGGCAAATATTTTGTTTCTTTTCCAAGAAATTAATTTCAGCAAAGAAAAAAAGTATGGCAGATGTAGTGGTCTTCCAATGGAGCAATTACGTAATTTGTATTATTAATCGAAGCTAATAAGAGGGAGGAACTGTTTTGTGTTATGGCTAATGAGTGTTACGTGCATGTATTTAATTTATTTTAATTCCATTTATATCCCGCCCTTCTCCGAAGACTCAGGGCGGCTTACAAGCTTAGCAGTAGCCTTCATTCTATGTTATATGCCTGCTTGTTAGGGCTTTCACACACACCCCAAGCGGCATTATTACAAAGTCAGCTTAATTGCCCCCAACAATCTGGGTCCTCATTTTACCTACCTCGGAAGGATGGAAGGCTGAGTCAACCTTGAGCCTATTTCAGACAAGTGGTCGTTCAATTTTCATTGTCCAGTATTATATGATATTATATGGATATACATTTATATCAGTGGCCCCCAAACTTTTGGGCCTCAGGGACCAGTTCCCTGAAGAGAGGTTTTTCCATACACTGAAGGAGGCGTGATTTTGTGTGCTGCCTGCATCCTGTGGATGGGGCTTCTCTTGTTGGTGCAGCCCAGTTTCTGGCATGTCACGGCCCAGTGCTGGTCCACAGACCGGTGGTTGGGGACCCCTGATTTATATAATAGTGTTTGCTTTTCCACAATTGTTATCCGGCTTGGGTCAGTTTCCAGGAAATCAGAACTGGAAGCTGCTATTTTGTGCTCCCCAGGTTTTTGTTAATAGCTGCCTGCATTCATGGATTTGTGATTTGCGTACAAGCATACAAGAAGCTGGCAATGATAAGAAAGTATTACAGGTAGTCGTTGACTTGCCAGTGACTTAACAACTGTTCAAAGTTACAATGGACTTGAAAAAAGTTAGTTACAATCCTTTCTTGAAGTTATGTCTGCCATACCACCCCAGCAGTCACATGATCACATTTCAGATGTTTGGCAAGCAGCTCACATTTACAATGGGTTGCAGTGTCCCATGATTACGTGGTCACATTTTGGAATTTTATTTTATTTTTTGCCATTTTCCAATGATAAGTTGGATTCAGACTTACAACCATGCGGTTCATTTAATAACCCAGTGATTCACTTAACAGACATTGTAAAAACAATTGTAAAATTGAGTCCAGTCACATGGTGACCCAACGTATGACTACAAAACTTACAGCCAAAATCCCAGGGTCAATTTGGTCATAAATCAAGGACTACTGTACAATATTCTCATCCTTCTGTGTACTAGTATAAAAGTCTTTCAATGACAAGTATAATTGTACTCTGCCAACAACACTAATTGTTGTTTTATATTTTCAGTGCTATGTTCTCTATCATGTTGGTAGCCATGAAAAATTTCTTTCTGTGACCTTTAATGCAGTCTTCAATGACCTAGTGCCCTTAAAATGTGTTGGTGAGCTCTAATCATCTACTAGCCAACAGGAAGTTGTAATCCAGTAGTATTGTGAGGCATTTAAAAGGCCAATCTTATATATTAATTATGCACCCACTAGCACATTTAAATTTATAGAAGAGCAGACCTCAATCTTCTTGAAATTAAAGAACTTTGAACAAATCATTCTAAAGTATGTTTTTCACAGAGTGAGAATAGGGGAAAAAATGGATATGTCCAAAGTAACATTTTCACATTATCCATATATATCAGATCAAAAGATAAAGATGTAGCTGTCCTGATGTAAATCTATTGATCTTTTACTAGACCCATAATTTTAAGTGGCTAAACGTTATAGTTGATAATGTTTGAAAGAAACATTGAAAATTGTAAAAAATAATAAGTTAAAGTTAACATGCAGTGGAATTTAGTGTCCTTTGTTATAAACAGTCAACAGTATTAATAACTAGTAATAGAACAAAAGACCAATACAAATTGCCAGTCATTTGTTTTGTACAGTGGAATTGTTAATTGTTTTCATCGCAATCATTCTTCCTTGATTTCATAACAATATTTTCAGTAAATGTGAAGTTACTGTTGGTTTCCGAATAGGTAAGAAACCTGGCAATAGTTTTTCAATGTTTGGACTAATTGTTTTATATATGCAGTATTCAGTACTAAATACTATTCAATATTATCAATATTCTAAAAATTGTATATTTTGAACTTAGAATTATCAATTTTAATATTTTGCTAATGCATTGATTTTAGCCAGAGTCATTTGCTATAGATAAGTGGCTGTATGAAACTAACAAACTATAGCTTGGCTTTTCAAATTAACATACTTTCCTGTAATTATCTACTAAATTGGGAAATTATTGGATCTATTATTTCCTTATACATTGTTTTAATCTTTTCCTCTAGGTCAATGTTCGAGTTACCACAATGGATGCAGAACTAGAGTTTGCCATCCAGCCTAATACTACAGGGAAACAACTGTTTGACCAGGTTAGTATAAGCATGCATGGATTTTTTTTAAAAAAAGAAATTGCAGGTGCGAATTTGATTTCTGATTAAACAGAAAAACTTGAAACCATGAATACCACAGATTAGCATTCATCTCCTCTTTATCTCTACAGCACACTGGCCATCTCTACCTATCGGGCATAATATTTAATTGTTTTTTAACTTTTGTACTTTGTTTTTTAATATTTATTGCCCTGTACACCGCCCTGAGTCCTTCGGGAGAAGGGCGGTATAAAAATTTAATAAATATAAATACCGGTATATAAATATAAATATTCTTAAGCTAAAGAAAACAAAAGTACCACTTACACTGCTGTCAGCTGCAAGTTCAATAAATGTGGTAGTTGACATTTCATTTGTCGTTCTATTTAACATTAAACTAGATTTTTGACTTTTCATTTTATTTTCATTTCTTACTATTAGCTAACAAAAGTTCTGCCATCCCCTTTAATACATTTCTTATAGATAAAAAGACATCTCCTTGTCTTATTCCCCTTCCTATTCTGAAGCATTTCATTTTTCTAGACTCATTTCTTGTAGCAATTTTTTATTCATTGTAAAGGTTCCTCAGAACACATAACACAGATGTGTTATGACACATCTGTTAGCCTGAATATAACCAATATTCTGGTAATATTTTGCAAATCAAAGGCTTTGTTATACTGAACAGAACAAATTTAAACCTCTTAATATCTTGTGTTCTTCTTATTACCTATCTTACATTAGTTATCTGATCATGTATACCTCTGCATTTTTGGAAACTTGTCTGTTTATTCCATATACAACTTCATTATTCTTCATAGGATATTAAGCAAAAATTTGTTTAATTAAAAAAAATAGTACCATGGAGGGTTTTTTTTGCTTTTGTTTCTATTAGATCACCTTCATGTCTTCTTCATTAATATCTTTAACTTAGCTATATATTTTCCTGTAATTTTTCCAAACCTCAAATTGTATCTCATTTTTTTCTTATATTCACTATTTCTTGATATTTTTGACTAAGGTAGAAGGAATTAGGAACCATATGCAGTCCACTGGTTGCCTGTATTCTCTTGCTACAAAATAGTGCATTAGCTTTTCTTTTCCCACCATTGGAGTGGGATAGCATGTTTACTGGACGTTTACTAAGTCTGTTTGAAAATACTGGATTAAAATTCTGAGAAAGAAATCCTAATGCTCTTCCTTGGAATTCTAATTATATTGACATAACAATGACATTAAATACTCCAGATTGATTATTGGTGATATTAGCCCTAATAAACTTCTATCAAGGTTTTTTTTCCCCTGTTAAATAGTAACATTGAACTTGTCACCCTTGGTATAAGGATAATAAAACACTAGTGTGAGGTTGAAGATTACATGAGTAGATACTAAGTGTTATATTTGATGATTAATCAAATTTGCTATTTAATTTTAATTTAATTTAATTTATTGAGATTTTTATACCGCCCTTCTCCCAAAGGGACTCAGGGCGGTTCACAGGGCATAAATATAAACACCAATACAAACATTAAAAAATAATTAAATTAATGCCCAAGTTAAAACCAGAATACTAAAACAAACCAATAAAAAACCCAAGTACCCCCATCAGGCCAGACCCGCTAGTTCAAATAAATGGGTCTTCAACCCGCGACGGAAGGATCGGAGGTCACATAATTCTTCTTTTGTAATCGGAGCAATGCAAGTTTATTTTATTAGATGTTAGGAAATAAATCAATTCCAGTGGACGCAATCTAAAATGTTCCAGAATGATAAAGGGAAATGAGTAGACAAATCACTTTACAGGCTTGTTTAAAAGAAGCTTATAGAACACGTTTCCAGATAACTGAACAATATCTAAAGTAGACTATCAATCAGGCATGCTAGGATAGAGCAGGAATGATGATTCTCCACAACATATTAAATTGATAGTTTGATACAAATATCTTGAGGAAAGGTGCTTTGCTAGAGAATAAAGGTGGATATGAATTCTGTGGACTATATTCAACTTTGTGAATGGAAAGATTGAGAAGTTACATAGTTATTTCCTGTTTCTTTATTTCTGATATAATTGGCAATTCTGCACATTGATACATCTTGTTTTTAGTTGTCTGCCCAGTTCTTGTATTCATGGCAGCTTGGCTCTGAAATGGATTCAACAAATCCTTCCCAGACTAAGATTCTTTAACAACAATTTGCAAGATGTTCAGTCTACACTACTGTCATGTTCTCTATTGGACAATTCTGGTGCTGTGCTTTCCCACTGTTTGGTTTCAGGAAAGCCAGTCTGGCCAATTGCTTGCCTTTCTAGGTATACATACGTATTCTTTATATACACATGTGTGCACCCACAAAAACAGGCAAAGTTAAATTAGTTATATATGCACAGCTTCCAGCCTTATTTTTTGCATTTTTCCTGCTTTTCCTGACTAACACCTGCTACAGATTCTTTTACAACAGGTTTTCCTTGCTAGTGCAATAACTAGAAAAATTGCCTTACTTCCCCTATTTGAAATTCAGCAGGATTTGGGGGGGATGGGGGTGTTTAATTACTATTTTTATTATCCTGAGCTACCTACTTTTCCTCAGTGTTTTAATTCTGGTGCATTTATTTTCCAGCCCAAGTAAATAACAATCAGAGAAGTCATACAAGTTCATCATACCTATCCCTGAAATGTGTCTATTAAGGAAGCAGTTCCCAACATTTTATTTTTCATTAATTTTTACAATCTTTATTTGGGAATTCAAGCTTCTATATATCTTATATCTTACTGCTGTAAGGAAATATGCCCAGTAATTTTACTTAGTTTCTCTACATCAGTATAAAGTTATTTTTACCTTCCTTATATCATTTTCTGTTTCCTACATGAAATGAAACCAAACGATGCACTTTTTCATGTTATCACATATGGGGATCATGATAGCTTCATGTTGCATAGTTGTTTTATGATGATTACTGCTATTTAGAAGTTGGAAGAGACTTTATCTTAAATTAAATGCAGTAACCAGAGGGAAACTACAGCTACTGACTTATTATTTCGCTAGAGGCAAGTTAGTCAAGCTTTCTATCAATAGCCTACAATTTCTTCAAATGGGTGAACAAGTCAGAAAAAAGAAATTGCCAAGCATTTGTCATGAACTGTAAGCAGTCAGAACATTTGTCAATGCAATCAAATATTCATTTGATACAAAAATAAATGGATAATGCTAAAATAAAACTTCAACAGCAAGACAGACAGCATATAAATTTAGTAATAAATAAAAAAAGAAATGTATTCTTTTGAACCTGATTTTCTGCTTTAGCCTGGTACCCATTGATTTCTCAAGGTAGGAAGAGTCCCCCAAAGGTTTTCATATCAGTATATAAAATCTCTCTTGCTTGTATCCCACCACTACTGTCATTCTTCAGATTCTACAAATATGAATCATTCTTCTATCACACAAATATCTCCTTTATATTTTGGCTGTTTTCAGGAAAGCTAAGCTGCTTCACTCTTCTTCCTTTTCTTTGAATAATGCTTATGACTCATTCTGAGGCATTCTGGTCAAGAGTTCTGTGTTCCTCAGTTATGTACATCTCTGTTTCTTGCCAAATTGCTATGGGTGACCATTTCTAGAAGGTGGGAACACACAGCGTCATTCACATATACCCAATCACAAATCCTCCACTTACAGAACAGTATTTTCCTGCTTCTGTTGACAAGGCCAATCATAAGTCACTTTTTAGTGCCATCATAACTTTAAATGGTTGTAAATTGAGGACTACCCATATAAATAGTTAATAGCAATTTCACCAGGTTCCTTCAATTTCTTATAGAATTAGGTTGCTGGTTAGGAGCCCCAGTTAATTCCCCCCCAAAAAAATTTAAACTATGGAACATCGGAAGCCATACATTTTTTTTAGGCCACACAGCTGCACAATGTCAGGAAGCTATATGTTTGAGTTTGATGAATAAGCAACAACATGTGCTTGCCCTCTGTTGCTGCTGCCTTAATACTGCTTTAATTCAAGCACATATTTTCCTAAACCTGTGTTCAGGAAAAGGCATTGTTTATATAGAAAATAACTAATAGCTACAAAAGGGAAGCAACCATAATGAAGAAATATAACTTTTGACATTAGAAATAATCTTCTACCTTGCAGATTTAATTATAATGCATTAGTCTTCATTGATTTATAAAAGATGTCTTCATACAATGTTGCTGTTTTGGGGGGGGGTTTATTAAAGTGTTATCATTATTTAAAAATACAGTCCTAACTGAATTTTCCTTGGGCAAGATTCTAAGCCTAATGGGGTTACTGTTATAAATAGTATAACAATACAGTTGTAAATGATCTTATTTCAAGCAGCAATTAGGTTTTAGTTACTTTAACATTTTGAATGCAATTCTAAATAATTTTTTATGTTAATCTGTCAGCATGAACAGTATGTCTTTTGTTCAGTCTTTGAACCAGTTCTTTTTTCCTCAGCTGCGTTTACAAAGTTAAGCATCAATGCAACACTTTTTGTCATTTGCTTGACATGGCGAAACTTTAATAATTTAATATTTCCTGTATGAATTGTCTTAGGAAGTAATACATCTTTAAATTCAGCTTTAGCCTTTCCTAATTTTTCAGGTGGTGAAAACCATAGGCTTGCGCGAAGTATGGTACTTTGGTCTTCAATGTACAGATAATAAAGGTTTCCCAACCTGGCTGAAACTTGAGAAAAAGGTAATGAAATAAGCTAACTTTGATTGTTAAACATCCAAACATAGGTATGCACTATTTAACTGATAATCGGATCCATCTAAATCTTTTAAGTCAAATCACAGACATTTCAGAGAAAAATAACGTGTTTATTATTTGCTATTATTATTTGCTATTACTGCTTTATTTGTATTTAAATCTTTTAAAATAATCCTACAAAGCAGTTCAAAAGCAGTGCAAAAATTACTATTTATTTATAAGCAAGCAAGTAGATGATAATGGCAGTGAAAGGGGCCATATGCAAAAAGTTGTGGTAGGATGGTAGGTTGAGTCAACCTTGAGCCACTCAGAATCAAACTGCTGTTAGTCAGCAGAATTAGCCTGTGATACTGCACCCTAACCACTGCACCACCAGGGCTCTGAAATAATTGTTGAAATATTGACCAGCAAAATGGGATATTTGACAATTCCCTTAGCCCTAGCCACTTTCTTTAGGATCCAGTGCTATTAAAGTAAAGCAATTTGTTGAGATGATGTTTAGGCTTGGGTATTGATAAGAAGAGCCTTGGTGGAGCAGTGGGCTAATGCCTCCTTAAGTAACACCAGCTGCCTGCAATTAGTGCAGGTTCGCATCCCACCAGGCTCAAGGTTGACTCAGCCTTCCATCCTTCCGAGGTAGGTAAAATGAGGACCCAGATTGTTGGGGGCAATTAAGCTGACTTTGTAATAATGCCGCTTGGGGGGGTGTGTGAAAGCCCTAAGAAGCAGGCATATACATAGAATGAAGGCTACTGCTAAGTTTGTAAAGCCGCCCTGAGTCTTCGGAGAAGGGCGGGATATAAATGGAATTAAAATAAAATAAAATAAAATAAGAGCTAATCACAGTTATGTGTCAGCTATCCCACTTGAATAATAAGGGCATGTGCTACAGACATCATACTTAAGTCTATGTGCTAGGACAATAATAGTCTGCAATGGAATGTAGGACAAGAAGACATTTATATCTTGAAGTGCACTTAGCAGCCATCTAAAACAGATTTTCAGTACATCTAGCAGTTGATGTTGTAACTGTCAGGTTTTTATATACCCTCTTGTATAGGAATTTCATTTTTTAAAAATGTATAAATAAAGATTATTGGCTGTCTGGTGGGGACCAGTGAGCTGGCAAACTGAGTGTGCATTCACAGTGTGTGCATGCATACTGTGTGTATTAGTCTTTCACTAATCTTTCCAGATTGTGCTCAGTTTCCATCTCCCTCCCCTTAATTTTATAAAACTGTATAATTATAGTTTTTGCAGTCAGTTCAATCGAACTGACAATTGAAACAACTATGTCAACTATCAAAGTTAATAGATGCTGTTTAAAATTGCTAATAATATATACTTAACACAGTTTATTTTGTGCATAATAGGAATGCTGATGCAGGAAAAGCAATTTAAAGGGACTATACATATCTGTAAACTCAGGTTATGTTGTGATACTGAGATAGAGAAATTGCAAGCAGTCAGGAACACAACATAATCTAAGCAAGATAATGTTTAAAATACCAACACCATTTTATTTTTCATTATTGTAATCCAGATGAGTTATAATGATGGGTCCTTATTAAGCAAATAAAAAAAAGAACAAGCATACTCTGATTGACACATGGAGGGACTAAATATTAGGAATTGTCTCTAGCTTTCCTTACCACAAAGTCAAATGTGTAAATAGCAGCCTTTTTGGTTTTTTGAAAAGACATTTCACTTTTGTTAAGTACTAAAGCAATTTCCTTTTCTTCTGTGCAAAATGTCTGTCTGTATGTCTCTCTCTTTCTCTCTCTCTCTGTGTGTGTGTGTGTGTGGGAGAGAGAGAGAGAGAGAGAGAGAGAGAGAGAGAGAGAGAGAGAGAGAGAGAGAGAGAGAGAGAGAGAGAGAGAGAATGAATGAGAATATACATTCATGTTCACTGAAAGTTAAACATCTCCTGACAGTGCAAACATCCTGTTTCTAGGCTTACCAAATCCTGATGTTTGCTGAGTCATAAGGGAAAAAACAACCTCAGAAATGTAGAAATTTCCTTGCTCAAACAACCCTTCCCCCCATGCATAGATGTAGCCATGTTATAATATGAGCCATATTACAAATAAAGGAGAATATTAATAGCTCGGGGTTGAACTGAAGGGTCCTTAGTGGTCTCTGAGCCTGGTTATTCCCTTGCAGATGTTTCATTTCCCAAACTAAGTAAGATCCTCAGGAGCACTGATAATGTTATTGAGTTTGGGTAATGAAACATCTGGAAGAAAACAACCAAGCTCAGAGAGCACCAAAGACCTCCCGTGGCCTTCCTAACAATTACTGAACAGCACTATTGCTCAAGTGATAGGAAGCAGAAAGGCAAATGAAATAGTTGTTTTAACGTTGGTATTTTGGGTACAGAATAGCTTTTTATACTTTAAGTAGGGGCTGTTCCTTTTTACAGATTTTAAATAAGTTGATTTTTTTTTGGAGCTGGAAACAATCATATAAGTTCAAAGATATCTAATAACTTGACAGTAAAATTTTATTATTGATTGGAGTTGGGCAGCATCAAAATTGAATAAACGAACATCTTGCATTCAACAAGTTAGTGTTTTCATAATTTACTGATACTCTATCGCTATTTAGGTCTCTGCTCAAGAAATCAGGAAAGAGAACCCACTCCAGTTCAAATTCCGGGCCAAGTTTTTTCCTGAAGATGTGTCTGTAGAGTTGATCCAGGACATCACACAGAAGCTGTTCTTCTTGCAAGTGAAAGAAGGAATCCTTAGTGACGAGATCTATTGCCCACCTGAAACCGCTGTCCTTCTTGGATCTTACGCTGTGCAAGCCAAATTTGGAGATTATAATAAAGAACTGCACAAGGCTGGGTATCTCAGTTCTGAACGCCTGGTCCCCCAGCGGTAAGCACGTCTGTTGAAACCCTGAGGCCCCGATTCTATTGAATGAACTTCCAGATGAGAATGTGGGATGTGTAAAAAACACTAGAACAGTTTTTGCAATTGTTACAACTGATAGCCAATCCATTAAGAAAAGAGTAACACCATAAAATGAAAAGTCATGAGTTTTGTTTTTCAAAATGTTGATAAAGCTGAAATACCAGTAATACAAAAGAACTACAGTATGTTGTAATTTTCATGAAATTTAGCAGAATTTGAGATTTAAAAATTATTTTAGAATATTAGGGATGCTCGTTACTTATGGGGTCCTAGTACTGCACATAATATTTAGCAACTAAACATGGTAGTGAAGCTAATACTTAAGGTTTTGAGTCAATTGCTATCTCTCTTCCCAAAAGGATGGTTGTTATAGGGAAAATTAAAGAAGCTAAGTGTACCACTTTGAGGTCCTAAAGTAAAATGTGATCTAAACCTAATGAAAGTTGGAACAAACAAATGGGATAATATTATCAACATAGAGCAGGCACACTGGCTGAGGAATTCTGGGAGTTGAAGTCCACAAGTCATAAAAGAGCCAAGTTTGAAGACCCCTGACATAGAGTGTCAGTTGAATAGGTATATTATTTCTCCATTCACTTCTGGTTTCAGTTAACAAACTAATAAATTGCTGCTACTTACTACTGCCTTAAGACATTACTTTGTACCCATGGAGCTCTTGGGTACAAACTTCATGGGACAGGGATCTTTTCAGACATTTGCACATCCTTAAAGAATAACTGTAGTAAAGCTAGAGTTTAATCATTAAAAGACTAGTGTTGGAACTTGTTCAAGATTCATGTTTTTAAAAATCTCAAAAAAGTAACTTTTTTACTTTAAATGTTCTGTGCCATCTTTTCCATATACCCAATTTTGCTAGTATATGACATTTTTGTAAATAAAACAAATTGAAATTTAAATCTCATATATCTTTATATTTTAGAGTAATGGATCAACATAAGCTATCCAGAGAACAGTGGGAAGAACGAATTCAAGTATGGCATGCTGAACATGGTGGAATGCTTAAGTGAGTTATTTCATTGAATTTTTTATTTACTTTTAAAAATTGGTTTTAGTTATTTTGAAGTGTCCTATATATTAGATCTTTTCTGTTATACCTAGCAATCTGAGTATTTTATTTTCCCAGCACCTCAAAGTTCTGCATCAGTCTTGAAAACAAGTCTTAACATTTCCTATTTTGTATTAACCAGAGAAAATGCCATGCTGGAATATTTGAAGATTGCTCAGGATCTTGAAATGTATGGAATCAACTATTTTGAAATAAAAAACAAGAAAGGAACAGAACTTTGGTTGGGAGTAGATGCACTTGGGCTCAACATTTATGAAAAGGACGACAAGTAAGTGGAGATATTTATAATCCTTTGTCAGACTAAAGAGCTGTTCTTGTGCCAAAGAATTATCTCATCTGTGATATGTACTTTTATAGCAATCATATCTGCTAAGGTCACCTTGCCTTTCAGAATATATGCTAAATAATATTGTGCTGGGGTGCATATGACTTCAATGTCACTTGCCTTGCTTTATCCCTTAACTGCGCTCTTTTCTCCTTAAGCTCATGTACAGGCATGTGGTTTCAGAAGGACAGGAAGGGGCTACAGGGAACAATTACTGCATGGCTTATCTTTATTATGTATCATACCTTATTGATACTTGTAGAAAAAAAATCAGAAGCCAAGTCGATTTTTCACTTGTTAAAGTATTGGACAGAAGCAAGAACAATCATCTGCAGGAACTAGGATTGAGATATGAGCCAAAGGATACTGTAGACAATCCATGACCTGTTGGGACATTTTTCTTTCCATATATAATATAGGCTCGTGGTGTTTGCATTCCCCTCACAAACTTCAGGAATGCTCTGATGAAATTACTTCCTCCACCACTTCAGCTGACCCACAGAACTTCCTTCCATTTTGTTGGGGGAGGGAGGAACAAAGGGAGTGACAGGCTACAAGGGATACTGCACCCCACCCCACACCCCACACTCCCTATTCTGGCATGTCTCCAAAAGACCCTTCCCTCCAGTGAGGAAGAGTGCTCACCCTTTGATCATCAACACACCCCAGCCAGACCTACTCTACCAGCAATCGTCTGACTCACTCATTCTCCCCTTATCGGCCACCACTGTTAAAAGAGATTTAAGATTTCAGCCACCGTTCCAAAGCAACCTGTCAGTCCTTAAAAGGTAAAGGTTCCCCCGCACGTGCGTGCTAGTCGTTTCCAACTCTAGGGGCTGGTGCTCATCTCTGTTTCAAAGCCGAAGAGCCAGCGCTTGTCCGAGGACGTCTCCGTGGTCATGTGGCCAGCATGACTAGATGCCAAAGGCGCACAGAACGCTGTTACCTTCCCACCGTAGTGGTCCCTATTTTTCTACTTGCATTTTGACGTGCTTTCGAACTGCTAGGTTGGCAGAAGCTGGGACGAGTAACAGGCGCTCACTCTGCTACGCAGCACTCGGGATTCGACCCGCCAAACTGCCGACTTTCTGATCGACAAGCTCAGCGTCCTAACCCACTGAGCCACCGTGTCCAACCAATTGGGAACACGAGCCAAAGAGAGATGGGGGGGGGTAAAGTCCTCCCATTTTTCCTTGTGCCAAATAACTTAAGAGTTTCTGGAAAGTATAGTCAAAAGACATGCTCCATCGGCCACAACTCTGCCAAATTTTAATCATGGATCCCCATTTTTGGATGCATTTTGTAAATTAGCCTGAGATACGTTAAGATATGTTGATTCCAAAATTGTTGCCTTATGATGCATTGTCTATGGAGATTCTCAATCACCCTGGTCATAATTATCCCAAAGATGCATTTTCACGAGGCAACTGGACTTTCATGTTTTTCTTTGAAGACGTTTCGCTTCTCATCCAAGAAGTTTCTTCAGCTTCTTCAGCCCCGCCATCCAGTCAGAGCTGAAGAAGCTTCTTGGATGAGAAGTGAAACGTCCTCAAAGAAAAACAAGAAAGTCCAGTTTCCTCGTGAAAAAGCATCTTTGGGATGCCTGTGATGCATTGTGTCACCAAATTGAAGATTACAAAGTATCAAACAGATACATATGTTATAGTCTTAATAACCTGTTATTTATTGTATGTGCATGTATTACACAGTCAGGGAAGAATGCACATTTTGCGTGTGGAAAGCCTCAGATTCAATCCCAGTAATCTTTGGTTCTTTGAACTATGGTGCTGGAGAAGACTCCTGCAAGTCCCTTGGACTGCAAGGCAATCAAACCGATCAGTCCTAGAGGAGATCAACCCTGACTGCTCTTTAGAAGGCCAGATCCTGAAGCTAAAACTCAAATACTTTGGCCACCTAATGAGAAGGAAGGACTCACTGGAGAAGAGCCTAATGCTGGGAAAGATTGAGGGCAATAGAAGAAGGGGACAACAGAGAATGAGGTGGCTGGATGGAGTCACTGAAGCAGTAGGCGTGAGCTTAAATGGACTCCAGAAGACGGTAGAGGACAGGAAGGCCTGGAGGAACGTTGTCCATAGGGTCGCGATGGGTAGGACACGACTTTGCAACTAACAACAACAACAATCTTTGGTTAAGACTAGGAGAATCTGTTCTGAGAGCTGTGTTCCATTAGAGTAACCAAGTCTGAGCAAAACATATTCACAGGATCGCCACCATGTAAGAAACCTTGCTTAATCATTCAGGATTCTCACTCAACTTTCTCCTCAATGGAGACTCTCCATTATGCTCAGTTGAGAGCTTTTTATAATCGTTTATTCCATGCTAGGAACCATTAGTGTGAAATTATTCTTAGCGAACAGTTGGCTTTTATCTGGAAACTGCTCAGGTAAAGTTAAGTTGAATTCTTGGAATACCAGACTGACAATCTTTGTTATTTTAAGGCAGTACATTTAGAGTTCCTTATTAAGGAAGAGATTTGAGGAAGAAACAGCATAGTGGTAATCTGGAAATGAGACAGAAGAAACTGAATGATACTATGTAAAAAGGAATGGTTCCTGTTCATATAATACTTGTTCAATACACCAAGAAAGTACAAGTTCATAAATTAACTTGAATTTATTTTGAAGCATAGTAGATTATTTATAAATAGCAACTTGGCTTTATATTTGTTTCCAAGGCATGCTTTAAGCCGTAGAAACATTCCAACAGGAGAAATTGGCTGCAAACATTGGAAAAAGGCTATATGCCAGGTCTTCCTTGCCGTTTTTAATCAAAATTATACCAAGATCACCAAAGAAGTCGTAAAAAATTTTCTAGCAAACCTATCACACCTAGAAAATAAGGAGTGTCACTCTTAAGGATTGCATGAGTGAAACTACTTCTAGATTCTTGAATGACAGGTCTCTTTGTGTAGCCACAGTCATTCAAACTGGTTTTACAAGCTATATAAAGCCTGCAGGAAGAAACATTTGCTTCTGAAAGAAAATCTGGGAAGGGGGGATGTGCAAAGTAAATTAAGCATTGGCTCATCTAATGATTCATAATGGAATCTTCATAATATGGAAGTTAACTTGCTGCTTCCCCCTTCCCTTTTTTTAATACAACTTGAATGCATAGAAATTGCTGGAGGATGGAATATGGTAAGGCACACCTATGGCTAATATTGAGTTTAGCATATAAATAACAGCACTTTTATTTTTCATTATGAAAGCTACCTTTGAATCTCCAACACTTAATTACTGCATCGGTATCTTTAAAACAGTAGTTGTATATATTGAGAAGCATTAACTCACAATGCTCTAGTTATAATATTCTGTGTGAGTTATATACTTGTGTTTGAGATTTGTTTGAATATTAGTAGCTCGGGTTGGCAGTGGTGGGATTCAAATATGTGAACAACCGGTTCTCTGTGTGGATGCTGCTTCCGGAAATCTGTTCTGGGCAACAAAAAATTAGCTTCCAGTTCTGCCGAAGTGGTGCAAACCGGCTGAATCCCACCACTGGTATTGAGCTGATAGTCTGATCTCTGAGCTTGACGATTTGGCTGTAAATGTTTCATCTCCATTCAGGGGGGACATCTTCAGTGCGCTTTGAATTGTGCAACCCTAACCCACAATTCAAAGCCCATTGAAGATGTCCCCCCCCCCACAGAATGGGGGGATTTAAAATGGATGAAACCTTTATGGGGAAGAACTTTTTCTCTCTGGGAGGTGGCAGAGTTTCACTTTAAAAACTGTGATATAAAGAGGAATACAGGTGTTAGAACTTTAAGGGTACAAAGAGAGAGATTTTCATTTATTATTTTTTTTCTATCCCGGATTGATCTGATAATTGGATGCTGTAGAGAAGGGGATGGGCAGTCATGTAGCTTGTGTGGTCAAAAATGTTATTTAGTAGGCTGGATACAAAACTGTGTTTGGGGAAACACATATTGTCACGATGCCTCTTTGACCACATTAAATCCAATAATCAGTCTTTTTTTTGCTTGGCATCCTTCCTGTAAAAGCCATATTCTGCTGTTTATGAAGGTTGAAGTAACTTTTGTTAGATGCCAATTGTTCAACTTATTGCAGAAATCTGGAACCAGATCTATTTTACTCCCAGTTCTGCTGTAAAGATCTAATGAGACAGGGAGGTAGCTTCAGCATCACAGTACAATTTAATCCTTGACTTAATGTCAGTTCATTTAATGACAGTTTGAAGTTACAATGGCCTTGGAAAATGTGACATGTCCATCCTCAAAAGTTATTGCCATTGCAACAACTCCCACAGTCACGTGGTCGCAACTCAGGCACTTGGCAACCTGCTCGCATTGACAATGATTCGGTGTCTTGTGGTCACATGATCCCAATTTCAACCTTCTCAGCCAGCTTCTGACAAGCAAAGTCAATTGGAGAAGCCAGATTTGCTTAACAACTGCATAATTCACTTAATGACTATGTGATTTGTTTAACAACCACAGTAAAAATATTGCAGAATTAAGTCCCACCACATGATGATTTGTTTAATGACCAAAATTCCAGTAATTGTGGTCATAAACTGAGGACTACCTCGACTAGCTGGAGTGTAATAGAGCCAAACTTCTTGATCTGTGTTGTAGATATTGTTTCCTTATCTGTATCTGCTTTGGTGTTTCCAGATTAACCCCTAAAATTGGCTTCCCTTGGAGTGAAATTCGAAACATATCTTTCAATGATAAGAAGTTTGTTATAAAACCAATTGACAAGAAATCACCAGTGAGTATAACTGATAATTAGTGTTGCTCCTAATGAAAGAGAATATGGTTATTTATCTGTTATTTTTTAAAGACCTACCTGTTAATTTGCATAAATCTTAGAATGAATTTGCATGCCCATTTGGTAGTTGAATAATAGTGGAAACCCTGGTTTCTATAAAATAAATCTGCTTAATGATTGAAATTACTTCAACAGAATGTGGAATTCTCCCTTCCTTTCATCATGTCCACATCAATATGTTAGAATGTTTGTTGAATCATTTTATTGTATTTATTGAATATTAATATTATGGGCATCACTTTCTTCCTCTTATATTGCACAAAATTGGAGTCTTAAAATTGAAGTCTTAAAATGATAACTTTTTAAAAAAATTACCATAGGAATATTTCCTTATTCTGTAACATCTTCTATCATTGCATTGTAGAATTTAATTTTCCTGATAATTTTGAAATAACCTTTCTGTAAAGTTTTTTTAAGAGGTTGGTATATTGAAGAAATATCTTATTTTGCCTTCCTTTATAATATAAATGGGTCTCGCCAGAAATTGCTTAAATTTCAGAAATGACTTCCTCCCCTTTAAATATTTGATTACGAGGAATTATTCTTTGAAGGTAAAGAGAAAATTTAGTCATTTAGCCATTAACCATATTGAAATTTTGTGTTCCAAATATTCACTGGAGCCCTGGGATTATGAATAACTTTATTGTGTTCTTTTTCTTAATGTTAGCCTCATTTTCTCCATCCATTATTTCATAATTTCCCTTCTGTCTTTGTTCCACCCTACAAATGAACTTGCTCTGATACTTGGCTATTAAGAATTTAGGGACAGAAGTTTTGAATCTGGATGATTTCCATACCATTACTTATCTAACCCATGCACAAAGCCCAATGAATATTACAAAAGATGCTATTAGAGAAGCATTGTTATAGCAGTTATTAAATTGGTCGGGCTCAGAAATTATTAATGTATTTTTAGTGCTGAAATTAGCAATCATAGGCCAATTGCGGGAGAAGCCCTAACCCCTATATCAGCTATGCTGACTCAGGAATTCTGGGAGTTGAAGTCCATGAGTCATAAAAGAGCTGAGGTTGCCTACCCCTGCCCTAAATGATGAAATGGGTTAATTTGTTACTGCTTGGATTTTCCATTACAAAGAATTAGGGAGCCAGTGAAAAGTTTGACACAAAACTGTAAAGTAGGGCACTGCAAGTGTGCCTGTGCATGGGTGTCTTTTTAACCTTTTCATCTCTTCTTGACAGGACTTTATATTTTATGCTCCTCGCCTAAGAATCAACAAGAGAATCCTGCAGCTATGCATGGGAAATCATGAGCTGTATATGCGCCGTAGGAAACCAGATACCATTGAGGTCCAGCAAATGAAAGCTCAGGCCCGTGAAGAGAAGCACCAGAAAGAGCTAGAAAGGTGTGTGCAGGAGCATAGGAACTACAACATGGTATAACTCAATTAGGCCCCTACATTAAGTGTGATCATTCTGATGTAGATATATTGATAGCCTTACCATACCATAGCGTACGTGGCAATCATAGGGTTACCAAAAATTAAATCTAGAGTGAGTATGGATTGGTAAGAGGTTGAGTTGCTTGAGATCTTTATATCCTTTTTACTTCCTTCACGGTTCCTTAATAGAAAGGTTTAGGTCATGAGTGACTAGAAATGCAATCGTGAGTGACTAGAAATGCAATCATTACATAATAAGTACTACTCTTGATTTAAACACGTGTTCAGATACTTTCACATTGTTCTGTCCTGGTTATTATGAAAAAAATCAGGAAAGTGGAAAACGTTTCTAGAAAGTGAAGTAAGTTGTAGTCTGTTCAGTTCTAAAGCTAATTTAATTTTATATCTAAAGGGAGATGTTGGAGAATGAGAAGAAGAAAAGAGAGACAATTGAGAAGGAAAAAGAGCAGATGATGCGAGAGAAAGAAGAGCTGATGATGAGGCTGCAGGAGTATGAAGTGAAGACACAAAAAGCAGAAAAAGGTACTGCCTTGCATTTTGTTGGCAGCAGTTGCTGAAACCCACATCCATCTTTCTATGTTCCCCACTTCTGATCTGATAAGCAGTGTCTTTAACAAGCAATAGCAACCTAAAATGTCATTGTAGTAGTACTATGGATTGAGTTTCCTAATTAATAGAAATACACATACAGGTAAACATATCCTTCTGAGAGAAGAGTAGTCTCGCCCTAATGAACTCCCAGGACCTTGCTCTGAGGAAGAGAGTGGGGAGCTGGAGGAGGCTTCACTTCGCCTGCAGTAACGGGGAATCATGATGTGCTGTTGCCATCAAGATGCAGTGCTTGGCAGGGCTATTGCGTAGCCCCAAAATATCAGCCTCCTATGTTAATAGTTTGGTTGACTGAAAAAATTAACCACTGAAGTAATCTTTGTGTGGTGTCAAATGCAATGAAATCGGAAGTAATCATCACTTATTTATCTTGGCAGGTATGTGATTTGGTTGGAGTTGGTCTGATAGATATAGTTATAATCACAATATGAGAATAGACATTTCTTCTAAGATGTTTTCCATTCTTAGTCAACAGCCTGGGGACTTCCTGCAAGTCGGCCAGTGCTGTCAACTGTGGTGACTAAAGCTGTAACTATTTATCTTCAAAGAATATTCTAAGCATAAAACAAGGACTAGCATTCCAAAAGCATGAGGTCTTAGTTGCATGTCATATTTAGCCATAAAATGATAAGGTGAAGGAACTGTCCTACTTCTCCACAAATATTACCGCCTCGTTCCACAAGAAGCCAGACTGATGCAATTTCTGAAGAGTGGGTTGTGGTGGTTGCTGTTGTTGTTGTTTAAAAAAAAATCAGCATTTAAAGTAATATGTGATTGGTTTGTTTGTTTTTTCCTTCTTGCCAGAGCTCTCAGACCAGATCGAAAAAGCCAGGCAGCTGGAGGAAGAAAGAACAAGGGCCCAAGAGGAAGCAGAGCGTCTGGAGAATGAGCGTTTGATGGCTCTGCAAGCGAAGGAAGAGCTGGAGAAGCAGGCTGTTGACCAAATGAAGAGTCAGGAGCAGCTGGTATGGATCGGAGGCATTTTGGAAGCTCCTCAAGCATCATCAGTGTTTATAGCTTTTTAAATCTTGCCTTTGGTTCTCAAAGTCTTCATGGCAATCTACAGTGTATTTTCAAAGTAATTTTAAAATATGTAAAGATGATAAAATCTTACCTAAAACGGATACAGTACAGAAAATAAACAGCACAAGCCACAAATATTTCCTGAATCAAATGCATGATGACAAAATAAAATTTAAGGGCACAACAGTTTTTACAGAACAGGGATTTCTACAATCGTGCTGCTATAGAGAAAGTGGTTGAGCTGCATTTGAGCTGGAAATGAGGTATGAAAACCCTGCAGGGGTCAGTGATATCTTATAGAAAGAAACTGTCTTTTCCCATCACTTGTGCCTTCATGAAATGTTGCATTAAGCTCCTAGACTTTCCAGGCATTATGGGTAAAATCTGGCTCAGGATGCTAATAGTTGCAGATCCATCATAACTGGAAGGTACCAGTTTGGAAACAGCTTGCTTAAGTTATATTGGCTGTAAACTATTTTTTAATGTTCTAACTTGCAGCTAGAAATAAAATAGCCACTGTTGATATTCCAGGAATAGACATATGGGTTTCTTAGAGTTGGTACTGGCAAATTGTATTTAGGCGATATTTAATAAAATTTCTGAAAGTTCTCTTAAGGCAAACTTAATAAAGTTGGATGTTAGTAGTCTAGTCTTCCCATAACTAAAGTTTGACACACACACACCCCTATGTTCTACTTTTTTGTAGCTGCTACCATGTCGTTTTCTGACCCAGGAGCAGAATCTGAATGTCCCACCCTGTCTAAAACCGGAGGCTCTAGGAATAGGGAGCAGTTGTCTTACTGACCCAAAGTACTTCTATCTAATGTAATTTCCCTTTTTTCCCCTTAAAAAAGGCTGCAGAACTCGCAGAATATACAGCCAAGATTTCTCTTCTGGAAGAGGCAAGGAAGCGTAAAGAGACTGAGGTTGAAGAATGGCAGCACAGGGTAAGCTAATGTGTTCCACTTTGTTTTACTTTCACGGTTTTAGCAACTTTAGGTCTTCCCTGGATCTTGATTGCAACATGGTTCATTGGAAATATAGATGGTACAGTTGATTGTCCTATAAGATTTGCTACACTATAAGATGAGCCACATTGCATCAGAACTGACATTCTATATTTGCTTTCCACAACAGCGAACAGGATGCTTCCAGGAAGCTCATAAAGAGTGCATAAATTGAGCGCTGTAGTGTAGGTCTGCTATTTTTGTTTATAAAACAAACTCGGGAGTATTTCTACAATCAGAACGTTCCAGATAAAATTCAGAACCATCCTCGTTTGACTTTTCTAACATTCTCTTTGCAAGCTGCATGATTCTTCTATCATTCTGTTTGATAGGGGCATAACATGGAGAGGAAGTAGTATACACAAAATTTCAAACTTTTGCAAATTGTCTGAATTGCATTCTACATTGCAAGATAATCTGTTTTTCTGAAATTCAAATATATAACTATTTTGGCCAAGAAAATTGGCAATTTTTCATAGGCAATTCTCATTTTTCCATTGATTCGATACATTTCCAATTCCTGAAAGCCTAAAAAATCTTATATTATCTCTACGGAGCATGCATCCCTAATCAAAAGATGACATCATTGACCAGTAAATGTCCATTGGGTACTTGACTGTCTATAATTCCTAAACTATTTTTATATATTTTCTGGACCTTGCTTTCTTTATCAAAATGAAATAATTGTCTTCAATAATGATAAGGACTTATCATGTAATCTAATATATTTAAATTCTGTTTCCTCTCAGACATAGATAATAATAAGACCCCATCCTATCAGCTGTAACATCAGCGCAATCCAAAACATAAATTTATGACTGTTAAATTAAAAAAAATACCTCTAGACAAGATCTCAAAAAATATTATTTCTTTTCCAGGTTCATTAGGTACTTGACATTAGTAACCACAATTGAAGCACTCTGTATAATGGTTCGCTTAAAATAGCTTTCAAAGGTTTGTGGTCAGGCTCTACTGAAACTTCTACTCCATAAAAGAAAGCAATTAAAAAATCCTGGCTCTAGATGTATATGGCATTGGAACTCCTCACTGAAGGAGTACTGCAGCTAAACTAGATATGCTGCCATCCGCTGACACCATCGTAGTTTTGTCACATTATAATATTTGAATGCAGATTCAGTCATTAGTAACACAGTATATTAACTGCTTCTTCTTGTACTGATATCCACTGAAATCTCATGTAACAACAATAGACTTAATGGAATTATCACAGTAGTAATTCATTTATTTCATTTATTTGATTTCTATACCGCCCTTCTCCCTAGGGACTCCTGGGGGGGGGAAATTGGTCATACTGAAAAACCACTGTACATCTGTTTTCTTCTTGGTATTTTAACCATGGCTTCAGTCTTTGTTTTTGTCAAGTTTCTTGTCATTAGAGGTTAGCAGATGTCCTACGTACTTTACCTCAGTCCAGATGAACACAAGATTTAAATCAGTTATTGCAGACATGTCAAACACAAGGCCTGGGGGCCAGATCCGGCTCGGGAAGTGGTTTCATGTGGCCCGCAAAGCCATCTTGGAAACAGTGAAGGAACGGCCCCCACTGCCTTGACCCTGGCCCAGAGACCCTCCTTCTGCCAGAGACCCTCAGATCTGTCCCACTCCTGCCCAGGCCCCCATAGGCACCCTTGATGCGAATGATGTAGAGCTGGCCACGCCCACCCAGTAGGCCATACGCACTCTAGCCATGCCCACCCAGTAGGCCACGCCCACCCTGGCCATACCCACCTGGCCCCCTGAGGGCAACCGCAATGCTGATGCGGCCCTCAATGAAATTGAGTTTGACACCCCTGAGTTACTGCTTTTAACTCTGAACAACTTTATACAGGCTATAAACCTAATACTTATTCCCCCATATGAATTTTAAACATTACAGTTTTACAACATTAATAACTAAACAAACAGCCCATTCAACTTCTAAACTTCCATTTTAATCAGTCCATTACAAAGCTCTGAAGAAGCTTCTTTCTCATACGATATACAGTTTTTGTTCTTAGTTCTTCACTTTTTATAAAAGATTCAGCCACCCACATTTTCTGCATTTTTTTTCCAACCACTGCCCCATGCGCTTTTGAGAAACTGTATCTCAGACATGGGTGCTTCCAATCTTTGGTCTTTGGCATTACAACAGATGGCTGGGGTTTAACTTTTCTAGAGGCATTCTCATGACTTCTCAAAATAACCAGTTCCTTATCGGTATGCTCAACCTACAACCTACTCCTCAGCTCTGCAAACATTGACAGCATGTTCCAGTGTTAAATCATCTGTCCCTAACAATCTGACTCTTACTCTTTCAGGTCTTATTCCATATAGGCCACAGTCCTTACTTAAAGTCACGTAACTGTCCAAACTCACAAGACTGCATTAAAGGTTTTAATTCTGTTACATAAGTCTCTCTGTTTTCTTGTAAAAATTTTATTCCTCCCTTATGCAATGTCCTTTCTTGGTACATAGCAAGTTTCGGATTTCTCAACACCTGCAATATCTGCTTATTAAACTTCTCTTCAAATTAGAATGTATTAAATATGTCTGTTGCCTCCTCTCCATCAACAAGCTGAAACAAGACTGCTTGTAATTTCTTATTATTTTTATTGGCCCTGCTAGCCACCATAAAGCTCAAACCTTTGTTTCCATTTTCTCCAAAATTCTAACAAAACCTAAACCTAGAGACTGTTGATTACACCTGCACTGTTCAGAGCTTCTCAGTTGACTTCTAACTTTATGTTATGTTTACACAACAGACATAAATAATAAGAAAGACAAATTCAGTACACAGCTAGGTTTTATTGATAATTTGCAGGTTGCATCAGAGGTAAGAGAGCCATTCACACAGAGATGGCTCTTTTTAGCCACTAATATTCTTGCAAGTAATACATTACAACATATAACTATACCAACTTGTATTTCCCAAATATTGTATTGAGAAGCATATTGCATCTAATAGTACAACTAATGCATAGCCATTGTGACTAAATTAGTAACACTCATAGCTTTATTACTCACAGGTTTGACTATTGTCTTTTAAATCATTCAAGTCTATTTTGAGATGGAGGATTCCGTAGTTAAATATGTCAAAACTTTGGGGAACAGTTTCTCATCAAACAGCTGGCCAGGTGGCTAAACAATTGAGCCACATTACATAATTTAGGGGAACACAAACCGCATTTGCCAATATGGGTGAATAGAAAAGTGCATCTGAGCCCGGAAGGAGGATAAGGTTGAGAGTCAGGAACATAGTCATTGGGAAAAGAGAATGACGGCATACTTAAAAATTAAATTATTAATTGAGGCATTGTTGTTAGCTGCGAAGTCGTGTCCGACCCATCGCAACCCTATGGACAACCTTCCTCCAGGCCTTCCTGTCCTCTACCATCTTCTGGAGTCCATTTAAGCTCACGCCTACTGCTTCAGTGACTCCATCCAACCACCTCGTTCTGTCGTCCCCTTCTTCTATTGCCCTCAATCTTTCCCAGTATTAGGCTCTTCTCCAGTGAGTCCTTCCTTCTCATTAGGTGGCCAAAGTATTTGAGTTTTAGCTTCAGGATCTGGCCTTCTAAAGAGCAGTCAGGGTTGATCTCCTTTAGGACTGACCGGTTTAATCACCTTGCAGTCCAAGGGACTCGCAGGAGTCTTCTCCAGCACCAGAGTTCAAAGGCCTCAATTCTTTGGCGCTCAGCCTTTTTTATGGTCGAACTTTCACAGCCATACATTGCAACTGGGAAGACCATAGCCTTGACTATACGCACTTTTGTTGACAGGGTGATGTCTCTGCTTTTTAGTGAGCTGTCTAGATTTGCCATGGCTTTCCTCCCAAGGAGCAAGCGTCTTTTAATTTCTTGGCTACAGTCCCCATCTGCAGTGATCTTGGAGCCCAGGAAAATAAAATCTGTCACTACCCCTATTTCTTCCCCATCTATTTGCCAGGAATTGAGAGGGCCGGATGCCATGATCTTGGTTTACTTAATGTTAAGTTTCAACCCAAGTTTTGCACTCTCCTTCTTCACCCGCAACAAGAGGCTCTTTGGTTCTTCTTCACTTTCTGCCATTAGAGTGGTATCATCTGCATATCTTAGGTTGTTGATATTTCTTCCGGCAATCTTAATTCTAACTTTATTGAGGCATTAAATTATCATAAATCTGTATATTTTAAGATTATTTGGGGAACACACAAAATGTCATGTCCTATGTCACCTATTTTTTAAATAACACTTTCACTGGAAACTTGAACATTGGAAACATATTCTTCTTGGTTTCCCTTTTCTAGGCTAAAGAAGCCCAAGATGATCTCGTGAAAACAAAGGAAGAATTACACCTGGTAATGACTGCTCCACCTCCTCCACCTCCACCTCCACCTACATATGAACCAGTGAACTATCATGTCCATGATAATCTTCAAGATGAAGGAATTGAGTCCTCTGGCTACAGTGCAGAATTCTCAAGTGAAGGCATACTGAATGATCGTAATGAGGAAAAGCGAATTACTGAAGCCGAAAAGAATGAGCGTGTCCAAAGACAACTGAAGGTAATCTGTTAGTAATACGAAAGCATTTATTATCGGAAGAAGGATAGTTTGCCCACTATAGAAGAATGGGTGTTTAAAGTTTCGAATCTTGCAGAAATGTCTAAGATTTCTGCTTATTTGAAAGATCATTCGCAGGAAAGATATATTTCAGTTTGGAGGAGATGGATAAATTATATTCAGAACAAATATGGGACTAAAAAGTTCCATTTAGCTTATGAGTAGATTTTAGTGGGATATTGTTATTGGTACTTTGTTTGTAGTTATGTTAAAGGGGAGTTAAAGCACATTATGAATTTGGTTAATTGTATATTATGCATAATTTTTATTTAGAATATGATTATTGTAACTATAATCCTGTATTTAGCTCTGGGAAGTTGGGGGGGGGAAGTGGGTGGGTTTGGGGTGGGAGGGATTTGGGGATATATTGTAAAATTTTGTTTTTGAAAAACTCTTTAATAAAAAAAAAGAAAGCATTTATTATCATTCTGTGTACCATTTTATAATCTGCCCAAGAAAGGAGAAAGATTGTAATTGTATCTTTCTTTTAAAGCAGGGGTCTTCAAACTCGGCCCTTTTATGACTCATGGACTTCAACTCCTAGAATTCTTCAGCTAGGCATGCTGGCTGAGGAATTCTGGGAGTTGAAGTCCATGAGTCATAAAAGGGCCGAGTTTGAAGACCCCTGTTTTAAAGCGTTAAGAAAGGTTTTACATTTTATGAAGAAAGAAGATAATGATGTAGGACATAATCTAGAAATCTTTGCTACCATGTAACTTATAGTGGAAGGTAAAAAATGGTTGGCAAATTTAGATGATCCAGATCTTTTATCTTCTAACACTAACCATTGTAGTCTCTTAGACTGAACTATGCATATTTCTGGACGTTAGAAGAATGATACGTAGAAAACACCTTCAGATTGCATTTGCAAAATTTCATGTTAGTTTTTTTTTGTTTTCATCATAACGTAAGTTTCACATATTTATTATTTGTGCATGTCTGTAATACTGTGTTTAAATGTTGTAGACGCTGACTGATGAACTAGCTCAGGCCAGAGATGATGAAAAGAAGACTCAGAATGACCTCATCCACACAGAGAATATGCGACAAGGCCGAGACAAGTACAAGACACTAAGGCAGATACGACAAGGGAACACCAAGCAGAGAATTGATGAATTTGAAGCTATGTAAATAAAGTTTCAATGAAGACTCTGGGAAATGCAGATTTTGAATGTTGACATTTCTTCTTGGAAGGTCACTTGCAAAGTCATACCAGTAAATAAATAAATAAAACTCCCACACTGTCAGGTGTCAGCTGAATTTAATAAAAGCAGCCACCAGGATTTAAGTATAACAAAGAGAACAGTCAGAGATGTAATGAAATCATATTAATGTTGTGTCAAAAAATATTGTTAAAGGATGTCTCACAATCACTTTTTTCCTACACGTTAAGAGTTCTGCAGCTTTAATAGAAGGCTTTTTACTACCACAAGTATATCCAGATTTGTTTGGGTGTAGGGAAATATGCTAGGTTTCTTGTTCTTAAACATCCACCGTATTTGAAGTTTATAATGTTCTTAAGTCTTAAGTCACTCCTCATCTCTTGTTATTCCTATAAAAAAGTCACAAAAGGACTCTAAAAAACTTTCACCTTGAATCGGAGAGGTTCCCGATGATCGCTCAAAGGGAGTAAACGACAGGCACGCTTGGATGTCTTTCTTATATCAGAAATAGAGGGAAATTGTCGATGTTCAATATTATTCAAGTGTTGAACTGCAGCTTAACCAGTCAGCTGTAGTATCATATTTATATATAATATATATGTGTTAAAAATATAAGTAACATATAATTCTAGTTTGAAAAGGGTTTTTTGCTTTGTATATTTTGTTATTATTTCTTGACTTGTTAAACAAATGATATTTTGGGGAAAAAATCAACTCTTGGGTGAGGCATGATCTAGAAAACATTTGTAAAGATGATTTTTTTACTTGAAAGAAAATTGTAATGCATGCCTGTAATTCAATATAAATAATTTCACTAATCCTATTTTTTCTAACAAATTTTCTAATTTTTAAAAAATGGTACCGTTTCAGACTCCAGCCATGAAGGGACTTTTATCAGCTTTTTAAAATGTCTCTGTTGAAGAGAGTTGCTATAGATTTGCCTCACTGCCCCCTTGTTAACCGCCATTTGACCACCACCACCTCCTAGCCCCCCAGATCCCAATTTTAGGCTTCTGAAATCATCAGTGTCAGAGTACAGCATGTTGCTAGTCCTGCTCTACATACAATGTTCTATGCTGCTTTGTATTTTGAAGTTTATACCTCTGGAATCCTGATATAGTGTGGTGGGATTATTTGTTGAATGCAATCTACCCATAAATAAAAATCTGCAAGGCAACATTTTCTTTCTTAAATTTCTCCAGTTCTTTTTTTCTGGAAAAACTATGAAGCAACCCATTTGTTCAAGTGACAGAGAATATTAATAATAAAACAGAAAGGTAAAACAATAATTATGGAAGAAATTATAACACTGAGGGTAAATTTTTAATTAAGTTCAATATATAAGCTAATAACACAGAACAGCAAAACATTTGCCTTGGATGCAAGGTGGAAATTAAGTTAATAACTATAAGCCTTAACCGGTGGTAAGGTTTCTCAATAGTGTGACCCATGTTTAGCCTTAATCATAGTCTGAACCAGCTGATTATTGAACAGTACTGGTATTAACAATAGGAATGGCAGCTGCCATCACCTCCACTGCCAAGATCAGATAGCCAGCAATCTGCATGATAATACATCACAGGAAGGGTGGTTTGTTTTGTTTTGCTTTCCTGTTTTCTGAAAAGAAAGTGCAATAGCCTGATCAGAGCAACCACACTCAGGAATCTGAAAGGCTTTATCATTTGTTTCCCAGGAAAGATCACCCCTACTTGTGGGTGATGAAAAATCAAAGTGGAATGAAAGAACTGGTGGCTTCTTCATTCCATGTCATTTTCTTGGAAGGCTAGTGATTGTTTAACTTTAGACTAGCTTGGGTTTGGAAAACATTAGACTGAGGTTGTGCTAAACCTGTTAACAGGCCATAATTACATCTTATGAGTAAAGCATAAAGCATGTCTTCTTAGCCAGGGTAACTCATTGTTTAGATACTCCACTTAAGTCCAACGTGATTTGTGTCCTGTAAATGTATGTTTTTGTTTCACCTCAGTTCTAGATAGGTTTGCATTGTCTGTAGCCTTGTGAATATGAGAAATAATTACAATTAAAAGAGGAGGGGGTGTTTTCCCATCCTTTTTTGAGCTTCCTTTGTTCAGCAGGACAGCTGCATTCATATATATATTCAAATGCCAGCATAGCATTCTGCATTCCTGCTTTATCAGGATCTTGAGGTAATATGTACTATTTTGGAAAAGAATGGCTCAAGGATTTGCAAAGATGAAAAAGGAGATACAGTACCATAAAGTGGTAATCTATGTAAAATAAGCTTCTGGGGATGTAAAACTAATGACAAAGTGGTGATTCTGGAGAATAAGGCAAAACTTAAAGGCAGAGAATTGAAAAGACAATAAATAATTTGGCTCTGTTGCAATTCAGAGGGATGAGATGTAGAGCAATCCCCGAAGATTCTAGCGAAGGTATTTGAGAAAAGGTTATTAAAGTTTTACCATTTTTGTTTACTGAAATAATGGGGATACAGAGGCTCAAATTAGGTTTTAACAAGAGGACTACCTGTACAGGACTACCTGTACTGTTCTATAAAGGATTTATAGAGGGACTAATAGGTTTCTCTTAGGAAATTGGTGTTTGGTGGGGGATTGGAATGGAGTGATCTCTGCATAACTGGATAAAACTTTTGAGAAAAATATTAAAATCATACAGGTTTCAGAGTTCATAAGAATTCTACATTGACACAACTGGTTAGAAACCAAAAAAGAGGAGGAAAGGAAAAATATTGGCCAGTTCTTGAGTTAACTTTATCCCAGTTTTCACTCTTAGATGGATTATTATTTCCTCTATGCATAACATCAAATAAAACATGCACAACTATTTTACAGTTGAACTGGATTTGGAGTAGTTATTTGTTTCAGTTGTACAACCTTATGCATTCAGTTGGCTTTTAACTGTAAATGGATCATTTGGCAATAGGGAAAGAATTGATTGCCACAGAAAGAGTTTAGCAGGATACAAATCAAGCTGAGAATTATTCAATTTACTCTTGTTTGTGTCATAGCTGCTAACTTTGGTCCTTGGGTTGTTTATTAAAGAGAAGGCTATTACAAGGAAATCCAAAATAGGGGACATTAAAGTAATTCAGCATGCAACAACTAGATCAGTAATTTACATGGTTCCTAAGTTTGCAAGTTTAAAATGTGAGCAGATATACGCATTATGGTGGATTATCTTTTCTGATTTAAAAAAAAATCAGAGAAAGGTCTAATAAAATATCAAAATGGAAAAGGCAATAGTAAATGAGAATGGAGCATAAGAAAGAAATATTTCTTATTCTTCATACCTGTGATAGAAGATGTATCAGTTGAAAAGTTCCCACTGAAGAAATCATTCCATTAAGGGATTGTATTATCTATCAGCACCATTACAGGAATGTCTTATTTCTTTGAAACATTGTGAGATGACTGTATCTGGACTATACTATTTCCGATTGAAGGTGGAAGCTTACATCACCAAATGCTTTTGTGTGTGTGTTTTGTTTTTAATGTAATACATGGATAACAAATATGTCTTTGGGAAGGCTTAGTTAGAATCCTTCATTCTAACTTTCTTGTTTCTTATGTGCAGGGAAAGTTGATGTGCATTCAATCATTAGATGCTTCTTCCCTTTGGAGTCTTTGGTGTTATCTGAACCTGGTTAATACTGGAATTCAATATACCGTAATGCAAACACGAGCAATAGAATATAATCCAATCAGTGTCTTTAATGTTAAAAGAGCTGATTTTAACAGAGAGAGCCCAAACAAAATTTCATGGATAAAAATTCTAAAGGGGAAAACAATTCAAGAAGCATGGGAAACACTAAAAAAAATGTAATCATAAAAGCTCAATTCAACACAATACCACTGAAAAAGAAAAACAAGAAATCCAAGAAGAAACTAGCATGGTTGCACAGAGATCTCTCTGATAAACTGAAAGACAAAAAGAATAAGTACAAAAAATGGAAAGTAGAATACATAACTAAGGCAGAATATCAGCAGGCAGCCTGAATATGCAAACATGAAGTCAAAAAGCAAAGGCTCAGAATGAACAAGACTTGCAACAAAAGTCAAAGATTATTTTCAAAACGTTTCTTTCAACATGCAAATAACAAGAAAAAACTCAAGGAAACAGTCAGTCCACTAAAGAGGGAAGATGGCAAGGAAGTAACAGGCGGTAGAGAGAAAGCAAAGCTGCTTAGCTCATTCTTGTATCAGTCAACATGCAAAAAGAAACCATAGCCCAACCTACAAAACATAATTGCAAAAGACAGACTAGAAATAAAAATTAAAATAAGTAAGAAAATGGTAAGAGAACACCTGTGTGACCTTGATGAATATAAATCACTGGGATCTGATAGATTACTCCCCAGAGTTCTGAAGGAGCTGGCAGATATTGTCTCAGAACCATTATACCATATCTTTAAAAACTCCTGGACCACCAGGGAACTACCAGAGGATTGGGAAAAAAAACTGATGAGGTACCCATCTTCAAAAAAAGGGAAAAAAAACAGATCCAGGAAACTACAGATCAATTAGCCTAACATCAATACCTGGGAAGATACTGGGGGAAAAATAATAAAAAAACAGATATTCAAGAAGAGCGGTTAAGCATTTTGCTATTTCTTTTAATTAATTAATTAATTAATTTAATTTAATTTAATTTTTATACCGCCCTATTCCTCAGGGCGGTTTACAGGGCAACATAAAATATGATATAAAAATAGTATAAATTAAAATAGATTAAATTACATAAGCCCAACAATTAAAACAATATTAAAAGCTAAAACCCCTTCAGTCCAGGCCTGATAGATTAAAAAACCAAGTTTTCAGATCCCTATATCCTGAGATATAGGATATAAAATTGTAAAAATAAATAATAATAAATGCTACTAGCCCCTTCTGATGAGCCAGTCATATAATTGCCTGACCTACATATAAGCTTACTTCTAGTAAATATACAAAATAATAATACAGGAGCCAGCACCATATTTTATTTATCTATGTACGAAATTAGACAAGTGGTTTGACTTTCATGCAAATCAAGCTAGACATCCTCATTTGTTATATTTTGAGAATAAAACGGGCTTGAGGAATATCTTGCTACTGATATCAAAATAATTGTTATGTTGTTGTGCTTTTCCCACACAATTAAGAAATAAAGTTATCTCCATCTACCATCATTACTATTTGACTCATTTTCATGCTTAGTTCTTAGTTCAACTGTGGCTTCTACTGTCAGTTAGTCTGGGTTGTAATTCTTAACAGACCAAGATGTAGAGAGTAATGATGAAGAAGATGAAAGTCATACATGAAAATTCACTGAGATTGTTGATGTTATTCCACTACCCATTTGCACATCTGATATTCACTGGCATGGTGGGTGATCTAATATCCCCCTATACTATCAACACAAGAGGTGTGGGCTAGCTAGAATAATTATCTTCTCTAACAAAAAAAACAACAATGAACTTCTTGAATCAAATCAATGGAATTTAATAGATCCATTCAAATGCCAATGACTTTATGTCAATGTCTAAAATGGTATAGGGTTTCCTGCCTGAGCAGGGGGTTGGACTAGATGACCTCCAAGGTCCCTTCCAACTTATTATTATTATTATTATTATTATTATTATTATTATTATTATTATTATTATTTACTTAGATCCTTTTTTTCAGATAAAATATTTTCAAACTAGAAATCCAGAAGTATTGCAGGGAAGTTATAGTTACCTACAATTGTTTATTCTCCCACATTATGCCCTCAGTAGCACAAGCCTGTTCTATATGAGGACTCCACTAAACTTGGGACTAATTTTTAATTATCTTATATAATGCAAGCTGATGGCTATCATTATACTCTGAATGTGTTCAGACCAGATTTTAAAGCAGATGCAATGGCCGCCTACAAATATTTAAAACACTACTGCATATATGATAGGACTTTTTTTTTCTTTGCTCCAGGGGCAGAATAGAAACCAGTGGGTTCAAAGGTATGTGAAAGGGAACTTTGATTAAACATTTAAAGAATGATGAAGCAGAATGCACTGAAAACTGCGGGTTTTTCTTCATTTAGATATCTTAAGCGGAAGATTTATTTATTTTAAATAGTTTATAAAGCCATACATTTCACAACAAGGATGCTAGTCAGCATAGAGAGATAACATATAATCCATTATATTCTGGTTAAAATGACAACCCCAAAACATAAAGTCCTATCATCAACAGTGCTCAGGGGCAATAGCAGGGACCTGCTGACCTCGATAAATCTTTAAAAAAAAATAGCAGGAATAAACGTGGTTCATGCTCTGGATGGGACATTTTTTTTTAAAAAAATCCCATTTATATCCCGCCCTTCTCCGAAGACTCAGGGCGGCTTACAATTTTAAAGCACAAATCAATGTGCTTAGCAATAGCCTTCATTCTATGTATATGCCTGCTTATTAGGGCTTTCCCCACCCCCAAGTGGCATTTTTACAAAGTCAGCTTATTGCCCCCAACAATCTGGGTCCTCATTTTACCTACCTCGGAAGGATGGAAGGCTGAGTCAACCTTGAAGCCTGGTGGGACTCGAACCTGCACTAATTGCAGGCAGCTGGTGTTACTTAAGGAGGCATTAGCCCACTGCTCCACCAAGGCTCTTTGTGGAAGAGCCAGGAAATTCCATGGTCAGATGCTAGATCAAGAAGTCAAAAAATCCTGGAAGGTTATAACAAGGCACATTCATGCTGTTGGCAAACGTAACCTACTTGGATGTGTTTATGAAATTGCCAGGAGTCGAGTTCAGCTCAAAGGAGAACTTACCTAGGTGGCACAGGGAAAGGATTACATGATCTCTTTATGATTCTAGTGATGAAAACATTTAACGCCTACTTCACTGAAAAAAATGAACTGCTTACGGCACATTTATCCTTAAAATCTGAAGAAACAGGAAACATGTACAAATACAGTAAACATAAGTAAATCGAATGCGGTCATGTCACTTTGGCTTTCAATTTGTACCAGTTGAACGACTGAGAAGAGTAGTTTTCAAAATCCCAGGATCCAAAATCGATCACCACTTCTCCGAGGAATACGGGATGTCTGAAAATTCCAGCGTGCCAGACAGATATGTGAAGCTCTCGGGTTTGCAGTTGGGAATATTCAATATTGTACTATAAAGATAAATGGCATTATTGACTGGTGCCAGATTAACAAATGCAATTTATACAGATGCAGCCTTATTATACAGCACATTCACAGACTCCTACAATAAATGACCACTCTCTAAGCTAGCGTTAAGGATATTATGCCACAACTGATTGGAAGTTGGGCTAATACTCCTTTAATCCTCAACCAAGTTATATTTTATGTCCTTTCTTGAACAGTGAGACTGCCCAATCCCAATCAAAGCTGATCCAGAAACATAATGCTTTCTATAAAAAAACCCCATGGGAGCTTTGCATGTCTGCCATTGGATCTACTTTTCAATCTATGTTAGATTTAGGTAGTTTAAATTAAACAGCTCCTTTAAGTTTGATAAATTACCTATCAATAATAGAAGATCAACTCATTACCCAAATTGTAATATACGCTACTTCTGAAACCATTCCGAATGTTGCAGATTTTATCTAAACCAGCTTTTAGATAGTGTAGATGTTGGATTTTCACAAGGTTTCTTCTTCAGCTCCAAAATGCTTTGGTACTTTTACTTGTGTGTGACTCAGTAAAACCTTTCTTATGTAACTCGGTGGATCCAAAGAGAGCATGATAGCATCTTTTAAATTAATAAACATTCCTCCTTAAAAAAGGGTAAAGTCCTGCCTGTATTTACAAATCAGTATCCAAAATTCTTGAAAGCCTATATTCAGAAATCTTATTAAATGCAGCAAGTCACATTTCTAAGCAGTGGCGTAGCGTGGGGGGTGCAGGGGGGGCCGGCCGCACCGGGCGCAACATCTGGGGGGGGCGCGCTCGCACTGAGCTGCTCAGGGAGCCCCAAGGGCTGCACAGAGTTGGCTTGGCTCCGCTCTTGAGCTGCTCTTTCTTGCAAAGCGAAATGAGTCCGGCAGGTGAGATGGGCGGCCACATAAACTGAATAAAATAAATAGAAGCGGCCAACTCTAAGCCCAGGCTCAGGCCAACCGCAAGCGCCCCGCAGGCGCCCTGGCAGGCTTGGCCGAGCGAAGACGGACCCGCCGGCCGGCCGGCCTAGCTTCGTGCGCATGCGTGGCTTTATTTAGCAGGGCTCACGTGCGAGCTTGAATGCAGCGGCTCTTGCAGGTCGGAGCCCCGCCCATCCGCCCTCGAGAGGGACCCAAAAGCATCCCGCATGCGCGCGACTCTTCTTGGAAAGTCTACGCCGCTGCGGGGCGCGTCTTTTCGGCGGTGCTGTGACGTCATCGCCCGCCCGCGCCTCTATTTCCGCTTCCGGTTGCCTTGCCCCGGGTGTTGACAACCCACGCTACGCCACTGTTTCTAAGCAATGGACCACTGAAGTATATGCTTACATATTTCTTCTTTAAGAATATTTCCATACTAGGCAGTTTTCTCTACTATCAAGCCACAAAAATTAGCAAGATCATCACACTGATGAGAGTTACTTCCACTCTTCCCATTCAGAGTACCAATTTCTGGACATCAGCTACCATCATTCTATGCGAAATGCTGTGGAAATCCTAGAATAGCAAACAGGCCTCTTTATTGCCATCTTGCAGGCATCCAGTTTGCTCTACGCGTTAAAGCACTGGACTAGAAGCAGGGAAAGCTGAGTTCTTTTCCTGACTTAGATAGGGAAACCAAATGTGTGATTTTAGGCCAGTCAGTTTCTCAGCCTCGTAAAAAGGCAATGGCGAATCACTTAAAAAGTTTGTGGACTTGTCATATACTGTAGTTACCAGAAATTAACAGACTGCAAAAATCCAAATACTCTTCTAGATAGTAGAACAGGAACCTCCCTTTAATATCATGTGTTACAATTTTACCGCAGATCTAATAATCTGCAGATCTAATAATAATCCAAAATGCAGCCATCTCTATTTTTAATCTATACAGTAGTTTTATAGGATAGTTTTGAGTTATCCCCTTTATTCTGATTGCAGCTGTTTTTATAAACCCATAAGAAAAACTTTAGCTCATAAATAAAAAAAACCCTATATGTTGTGCTCTTCCTTGACTCTTCACAATATGGCCAAGAATTGCTTTGAATACCTTTAATATTTCTTGGAATATTGGATTCAACGTGTTCTTTTTGACAGAAGTCTTCCGTTTGCTCTGAAGAGATTTATCAGGCAGCAAGTAAGTCTTGACGTATCTTTCAATCAAAGATAGAGACAGCAGTTAACCCTTGTGAAAAGAAGGCAGGAGGAAAATAAAGCCACATGAGGGTGATTAATTAATGCCTCTGGAGATCAACTGCAGATAAAGTTTGGAAATCTGAAAAAACTAATGAGATTAGTATATGTATGAAATAAGTTTCGTACATATACAGGCCTTAGGATTCAGATAGGAAGAATACAGTGATTCTTGGCTCCTGCTTTTTAATTTTGTGTTGTAAGAAGCATTTTTTCTTTTTCTTTTTCTTTTCTTTTGTAACAAGGCTGTTCTCTTATTCACTTTTAAATTCCATTTTGGTCTCTCTTAATTTTGACTTGATGACTCATAATTAATCAATCAGTCAGTCTAGAGTCTGTGTTCTTCATCTAATCAATCCATTAATTCTGAGAAACAAACATAGTAGTTACATCATGAGTTTGCAAAGGTATTAAATTCAATAATACTGATAGCAGAGTTATCTTTATTTTTTTATTGGTGAAATTTACAGTATTTGCTGTCTATCTTGTATCCGGCAACTTGTGTGGCTTTTAGATTTAGGCACCACACTGCCTAAACCATGACACTGCCCTAGAGCTATCTGGGTCTGAGCTATCTGGGTCTGAGCTTCTAGCTACAGGTAAGTTTTATATGATAGGCTAGGTCAGGGGTAGGCAACCTCAGCTCTTTTATGACCCATGGACTTCAACTCCCAGAATTCCTGAGCCAGCACAGCTGGCTCAGGAATTCTGGGAGTTGAAGTCCGCGGGTCATAAAAGAGCCGAGGTTGCCTACCCCTGGGCTAGGTGCTCAAGTTCCTTCCCTTAAATGTTATCATCTAGTAACATTTGACTCAGGAAGCAAACCTTCTCCATTGTTGACCCTGGCCTGTGGAACACTCTTTCCAGATTTCCCCAGAAATCTGGCAGACCTCTGTCCTTTTAGTTTTCTGGAAGGTCTTGTAGAGCTGGCTCCTCCTGCAAGCATTGGAGGACAATGAGTCTGGAGCCCAGCAAAGCAACATACTGATAGTGAAAGAAAGCTGTCTTGGGGTGCTAGGAAATTTTATCATGGTTTGTTCATTTTTTTAATGTTTAGTGTTTTGTCAGGTGCCCAGAGCTGTGATTTGTAATATGAGTGTCTATATATCTCTTTTAAATACATATGTAGCATATTATATCTTATTATACTTTTGCTACGACAGAGAATGAGGTGGCTGGATGGAGTCACTGAAGCAGTAGGCGTGAGCTTAAATGGACTCCAGAAGATGGTAGAGGACAGGAAGCCCTGGAGGAAGGTTGTCCGTGCGGTCGCGATGGGTCGGACACGACTTCGCAACTAACAAGAACAATACTTTTGCTAGTAAGTTTGTGTGTCTGTCCATCTGAATAGTATTGACAAGTCCCTTAAGTTTTCTTAACAAGAGTTTGGAAGCAATTTGTTCTTGCCTGCTTTCTGGGGCTGAGAGAGATTGCCCCAAAGTCACCCAAGCGGCTTTGTCCCTAAGGCAGGACTATGGTCATGGCCATGGTCTCCTGGTTTCTAGCTTTATGGCTTAACCACTCCACCAAACTGGCTTTGCTACTATGAGTGAAGTATCGTTATGACTCCTGACTCACCCCAGTGAATGGTAAACCGGCCCTCTGATTTTACACAACACTTAACATTTGCTATAGCATTACAATCCATGGAGGGGGGAGAAACAAGGGAGCATGATGAAGAATTAGCCTAGTCCATGTTAAAACAAAGGTGGGAGCAAAGTAGCTTATGAGTGTGTTCTTTCTAAAGCAAGGAAAACAAAACACCTGTCAGTTGCAAAGGGCATCAAAGAAGTGAAACATTTAGCCATTTTTTTAACATTACTAATGTTGCTTCCTTATTGGCTCTTCTTCATGGTCATCTAAGATTTCAGCTATCCCTGAGTTTGCATAAATAGTTGCCAGCATAATTGGCATTGTTTCAGGAATTAAGCCAAGTTTTTATTTGTCTTAGTAACAAATGTCCTGAGTGATCCAGTCCTTACAGCTTTCCTGCAGGACAATTTAATGGCAGAGATGTTCACTCCCATCCAAAATCATCACACTCCTGAAAGTGTGGCAAGGCCAGCTTGATGAGTGTGGCTGGTGCCTGAAAGAGAGGCTTGAACAGCCTTTCCGGTTGGTTGCATAAGTGACAGGTCTCCCCTACAGAGAGGCTTGGAGTATTTCTAGGTTGGTCAGTTGGTCTTCTGGAGAGACTAAGGGCAAACGGGGGGAAAAAACATGCTCAAATGCAGGGATAGCCATGGCAGAAGGAGTGAGATTTGTTCTGTGAAAAACTGTCACCACTGCTTTTTGCAGATCAGAGGATCTGGAAATGTTTCTAGCCAAGAAACCCAAGTCCTGTAATAGTTCAAAAATTTGACTTAGAGGTGAATAAAAGCTAACTAGAAAAAATTAAAGCAAGCCTATTATAAATCTTATTAATGATCTTTGTTTTAGGTTAAAAAAAAATCTATACAACCCATGTATCCGCAGATGTACATTCCTAATGGCAATGATATCAAAATAATGAAATGGGCAATTGCAGCATCACATACAAGCTCATAAGAGACAGAGTTTGCATCATGGTATACATTTCATCACATGCATCTCCTCCTGGCCCCCCCTTGGGGATGCATCTTCACAAATAATATTATTTTAGAATTAAAATACATCCTAGATTTTTTTAAAAAAAAGTAAGCAAAAGAAACTTACGGATTGCATTTCTTTTTTTCCTCCTTTCCATAAGCCAGATTCTTGCAGGCACTGATGCATACTTCCAAAAAGCCAAATTTGAAATTGTATCTAATGGCAAATTCTATTTCACCACAGACATCAGCTTTTTCAAAGTCAACAGCCCCACTGCAAGTGCTGGTAATGCTGCATAAACTACCCTGTGTAAAACAGTGAATTAAGACAATACACAAAAGGGTCTCAAGTGCATAATCGTCTGCTTTCTAGGTTTAATTTAGGACCCCAAAGTCTAGACTGTCTGGGTGGCATGAAGGGTTAGAACAAGATTTCTCAGTCTTGGCAACTTCAAGATGTATGGATGTCGACGCATAGAATTCCCCAGCCAGCATACAGGGAAGATGATGTTCATACATCTTATGATGGCTGGGGAATTCTGAGAGTTGAAGACGACACACCTTAAAGTAACCAAGTTGCGATGGAGTGTACACCTGCAGGAGCAGTGGGGAAGGCTTTTGGCAACAGAGAGATTTCCCAGAAAAAGGCCCAGATTAAGAGACTGTGCAGTCCCAAACTGGAAGGTGGAAGAAGTTAGGGGTAGCCACAACCTAGAATTGCTCAAGCTATACAGTATCTAGTAGGTCAGAAAGACATAGCTGTCATTTGGCAAGATTCTATCAATTAGGTATAAGTAAATAAAGGAATGGACTCAATTGGATATCACTGTTTCATTTCTGGGCTTAGGCCCGACATCAAGGTTGAAAAGCACTGGGTTAGAGGGGGATTTTTTGCATCTCTTTACTGTCATTTATTACTTGTCCAACCCAAGTCAGAACTGTAATAAACCTTAATATCCGAAGGAGATAAGATTTCCCACACAACTAATTTGAAGTGGCACTCTATTCTGATAACCAAAATAAAAGAAAGGCCCATTGTAAAGATAAAGAAATATTTAAGTTTATATCATTATTTCTGTCTCTGAAACAGATTATTTTCTGAACTGGTACATGTTCTTGAGAATTATATAGTATGTCTTTGGGAAGATAGTTAATAAACTGCCTAGCATTAAAAAAAATCCTGTACATTTTCCAGGCACTGTAATAGAAACATGAGAAATAGGATCACTACTTACACGTTTTTTATCTCCACAAATTAAGGTATTATTTGTAATAATGGAAGGTATGCCTTCTTCACTTGATGCTTTTATGCAAGCAACTCTACTGTCATCTTGTTCTCCATTGATACTTGAACATTTCTTTGTTAATAAAAACAGGAAAGGTAATACCGTAATATATAAAATCCTACTTTATAAAATGAACACAAGGGGGCTTCTGAAATGCTGAATGATACAGTCAGTGATTAAACTTGAATGATTCAATAACGTGAACCAGTTGATAACTAAAACAATGCCCAGCAAAATGAACAGTTTAAAAAGGAACTGAGCTAGTTCCATTCACTGCCGTACTTGGCAATGGATTGCATGTGAATCCATGGACAGTCTGAGGTTAATGGAGACACTGAAGATCTGGGAGTTCCATGTGGATGTTTCCCCTTCCCATCTGTAATTGGGGAGGAAAGATAAACTATGATTTCCCACATATACACTAATGCGATTACAGTTATTATATACTGTAAACCTCCTTTCTTTGCATAATTTATTCAGTTCACAGAACTTGTTGTGTTTTCTCAGCAAATCTGATTGTGATTCAAGTACAGAATACCCAACATTCCATTAATATATTGCATAGTTAATATAATTAAATAGTACTGTACCCTAGTTGAAATATCAATAGCGGTATCAGATAGGCTTCTCCTGTCCTTCACTGGATTAGTTTGTGGCCCATAATTTGCTGTGAGAAGGTATTTCTCGTTGGCCACATCATTCTGTGACTTTGAGATTTCTAGAGGGAAAAAAGTCAGAGAATTTAAAAAGTCAATTCAGTTTGTTCATAATTATGTCTGAAATTTATAATTCTTATAATACTTGTAAAGCTGAGCTCTCAGCATTTGAAGTATAATATTCTTGTTTGCATTTTATGAAACTAAAACAGACCTATTAAAATATATCAATTATATATTACTATAGCTTAGATTAGAGAACCAGTTCAGTGTAATGGTTGAGGCATCAGGCTAGAAGCTGGAGACTGGGAATTCTAGTCCCACCTTAGCCACAAAGCTATCTGGGTGATTTTGAACCAGTCATCTTTCCAATCAATCGTAGATCAAAAGACAAAGCTTTAGTAACAACAACAAAAAAAGGCTACATTTGGATAAACTTTTTTTGTCCATGGAAAAGTCTCTCAAGCAATCACACTGAGTTCTTGCAGAAGCTTAGTGCTTCATAGAACACATATTGAAAAACCCTGTTTTAGAGATATCCTGGGTTAATGGGGCTTAATGTAGGAAGCAGGCACACAACAGAGAGTCTACAACATGCATATAATCAAAACACACACACCCTGGTAGCAAGTTCTGCCTAAAATAGTCTAAACTGAAAGTAACAATTTCAGTAAGTATCCATCCATACAGGATACAATTTTTATTCTATTATTTTCCTCTCTTGACAGGAGTCTACTGTTATTACAATTATCCATAGCACAGTTTCAAAGAAGAAGTATGAATTCAAAGGAGTGACTCTTAGTCAGTTTATTGAAAATTTCTCTCAGGCAGTTGTGTAAAAACTGCAGTCTACATTGGCACAGAACGGAGAATGAGTTACAAACTGGAGAGAGTAAGAACTTAGAAAATGCTTCATGATTTGCTCTTTATTTTCTCTTATGTAGCTCTACGTTTGACTTAACAGTAAACTTGTTGATAAGTAGGGGGAGGGGGAAAATCCCTGTTCCAATTATTTCTCAAATAAGCATAGGTGCAAATTATATGTGAATTTTTATTGCATAAGATGTCTCAAGAATATCATCCCCCCCAGAGATAAGATTTGCCCCCACTTTGACACTCTTTCACAAGGCCCTGAAAACCTTGTTTTGCCAATGAGCCTGGGACCCAGGTGGGATGGGGCCCATCAAATGATTAGTTTGATTTCTGTCACCAGGATGTGAAGGTGGGATTATAGTCTTTGTTGTTGTTGGTTTTAGTGGGTTTGTATTGTGATAAGCCACCCGGAGTCATTGACAGTGAGTTAGGTAGCCATATAATTTTTCTATGAATGAATGAATGTTGTAGCAGTGCAAAATCTAAAAAAATGTATTGACCTCTTTGATTAATATTGTCACAAAGGGCAGAAATTAAAAGTGACTATAAATTGTATTAGCTTGGGTGGGAGTATGTAGAACTTTTTCAAATGACATAAGAATAATTCTTCATGATGGGCAGGTCTAACCTCTCATATTCTGCATGTATATTTTTGGAGTATGGTCAATAATTCAGTCCCACAAGCTGTAACTATAATCAGAAGGGGCATAACTAAGAAGTCTCACTAACCTCACTAGAATCTATCAATACACGTTGTTAATGAATGATGAAGCACTTTAATCCAGTGTCATGGCCACCTTGGATTCTACCTCAGAAGGGAAGTGTCAGATGAGAAGTTCTTATTTTCTTCAGGAATGGCATTGGGGGGGATAAGGGGAAGGAAGGCTACTGTTCCTTGTACACTGCAAATCTTGAAGTTCCAATCCAGATTCTAAGATTCAGTCAGCTGTACCTTTGATACTGGTTGTGAATCTCTTTCTTTAAATCCCCCGAAGCCAAAAGATAGGTAGTAAATTATAGTACTGTTCTTTTAGCTACCAGATGACTAGATCTATCCTTTTAAAATGACATCTTATTTCAAAATAGTAAAGACCCTTACTTTTGAAATGTGTGGTAAAAGACAGAAAAATGTTTTCCATAGACTTGTGGAAACCTGGATTAAGTTCCTGAAAGAGAAAGAGACAAGAAAAAATAAATAGAATGGAGCTAGCTTTTCAAGGTTTCCTGGATCATATAACCTCTTTGAAATTGTCAGGGAAACGCAACCGCAAACTTGCAAACAGAGCTATAATTTCTGTGTCTAAGCTTTTAGAAAATTATCTATACTTGCATTATTATTATTATTATATTTTATCCCACCTTTTAAATATTTTGACCAACTCAAGGTGACAAACCTGCCTTAATATTCCTTCCTCCTCCTATTTTTTGTACAATAACCCTGTGAGTTGGGTTGGTCTGAGAAATAGCGACTGGCCCAAAAATCACCCAGTCAGCTTTTGTGCCAAAAAACAGATGCTGTCTGGTCCTTTGGTATCTAAAAGATCACAGTGTTTACCATAGTAATCTTATAAATCAGCCAATATCCCAATCTGAGTTGTAAAAAAAACCCCAAATAACCACTGTATTTTTGTTACTTTGCTGCCATCTAGTGATCATCTGGATTTTTGCTCAGATCATAATCATAATAGTAAAGTTGGAAGGGACCTTGGAGGTCATCTAGTCCAACCCCCTGGCAGGAAAACCTATACCATTTCAGACAAATGGCTGTCCAGTCTCCTCTTAAAAACTTCCAGTGTTGGAGCATTCACAGCTTCTGGAGGCAGGTTGTTCCACTGGTTAATTGTTCTAACTGTCAGGAAGTTTCTTCTTAGTTCTAGGTTGTTTCTCTAGCAAATGATTATTATTTCATATTTCATTTTTGGAAATATTTAAATTGGAAATATGATTCAATCTAAGAATTCTAATGCAGTAAATTCTATCACAGTACATACCATTGACTTTCTAGTTTTCTTTACTTCAATCACATTCTTACTTTACTTGAAAAATTAATCACTATTCTCTTCATTAAAAATTTTAAACCCATTTTAACTTAAATATTTAGTCACTTTCAAAATGAGGCACTTATTTTTATTTGGCAGGCAAGGCTTAAAACGGGAATCAAAGCTCCACAATTACAAAAAAAGGCAAAATTTACCCCATACAAATAATAAGTAATCAAACATTATAACTAGTATGACTCAGGGTTAGCTCATGGGAATTTCAAATACTGCTCCCTGCCTTATATTCGGGGGGGGTACTGGCTGCAGAGTATGTACTGCTAACCACGGTAATCTTGAGAAACTGAAGAGAAGTAATACAGACTAAATAACTTTGTCATCCCATTTTAATTAAATTAAATTTGTCATGAAGATGGGACAGATGAATAAACCATGAATACTTCTATTATGCAATGGGAAATAATAATAATAATAATAATAATAATAATAATAATAATAATAATAATAATAATAATAATAATAATAATAATAATTTTATTTGTATACTGCCCTTCTCCCGAAGGACTCAGGGCGGTGAACAGGGCAATACATACTAAAATACAAGAATACAAAAATTAAAAAGAGATTAAACAAAGTGCCCAATACAACAATAGATTAAAATACATTAAAACAATAATAAAACCAAACCCATCACCCATCAGGCCAGGCCGGCTTGTTCGAACAAGTAGGTCTTTAGATCGTGTCGGAAGGAGCAAAGGTCGGGCACCATCTGGAGCTCAACCGGTAAACGGTTCCACAAATCCGGCGCACCCACCGAGAAGGACCTCCCCCTGGGGGCCACCAGACGACATTCTCTGACCGGTGGCACCCTGAGGAGGCCCTCTCTGTGGGAGCGCACTGGGTGGAGGGAAGTTGATGCCGGCAGTAGGTGATCCCTAAGGTATTCCGGACCCATGCCATGTAGGGCTTTAAAGACCATTACCAGCACCTTGAATCTCACCCGGAAAACAACTGGAAGCCAATGCAGCTCACGGAGCAGAGGTGTAACATGGGAGTATCGGGAGACTCCCAACACAACTCTCGCAGCTGCATTCTGCACCAGTTGGAGCCTCCGAGTGGTCCTCAAGGGCAGCCCCATGTAGAGAGCGTTGCAGTAGTCTAAACGAGAGGTCACGAGTGCATGAGTGACCGTACGCAAGGCATCCCGGTCTAGATAGGGCCGCAACTGGCGCACCAGGCGAACCTGGGCCCCCCTAGTCACAGCTCCTATATGATCTTCTAGAGAAAGCTGTGAATCAAAGAGGACTCCCAGGTTGCGAGCCCTATCTACGGGGGGTAATAACTCACCCCCCATAGAGAGAGATGGAATATTCTGAATATCCCGAGATGCCGGTACGCACAGCCACTCAGTCTTGAGTGTGCTGTAATATTTCTGAGTGTGGAAGAGGAAACTCAGACTAAACAAAAGGCAATCAAAATTAATTCATTTTCAAATTAAGGGGAAAAATTGCTACAGAAAACAACTGTAGCATGGTTATTGTTCAAGACAAGAAGAAGAGTAAATAAATGAAATGAAGGTCAAACTGAACATCAAATAGGAAGTTGTCAATGAGATAGTTACAGAAAATACAGCTTATTCAGTGTTGTCTCGGTTGATAGCATTTCAGGTGCTTCCCAGGTGATAGTGGACCTCTATCTGCTACTGCAGCCTCCTTCTCAGAGACATTCACTTCCTTTACCTGATCATGATTAACATTGGAAAAGATGGATGGCAGAAAAATGAACAGCATGAAGAGAGGGAGGACTCCTATCTATTTTTGTTCTTTAAATCTAGTCTCTTCCCTATTTCATACTTAATTGTTAATACATGGAGGATCATACAAATTAATACCTATGCCTACTATGTTAGGCTGGGGGTTGAAATTAATCATGCATAGAGATCAGTTTCTGGAGACTACCAGACAAAAAGACGTATAAGATTAAAGAAAACATATTAAGCGCAAAATCAATGATAGCTGAAAGCTTTTTGAGTAAGTAGGTGATTGGTCAAACAGAATTTTAGAGTGATACATTACCAATACGTTTATTCTACTGGTGGATTCAGCAAAAGGTGGAGGAGTTGGAGGAATCACCGATACTTTGCTAAGAGTTTTAAGGGGGGGAAAAACAACATAAACAAAACGATTGGCAAATATATCTGCTACATTTCCTGAATTGTCTCCTTCATATTTCATTATTTATCCCCAATTTTAGAATTCAGGAATTCAGTCATTCCACCCAATATTTAGAATAGAAGAATAATAAAAAGTTACCCACATAAAATACAATACGGCAAGTCCTCAACTTACAACAGTCCATTTAGAGACCGTTCAGTTATAACAGCACTAAAAAAAGTGACTTCTGACCAGTTTCCACACTTACTTATTAGGAAGAACTAAGAAAATGAAGTAAAGGTAAAACTTAGGAGATAAATCTTCTCAGCCCATGGTAACTTCCCAATTCAAACAAAGTGCAAGAACTACTTCTTGATATGAGAAATAAGCTAAGATTGACCTAAGATTTATAGGAACATGGAACCTTAGTTTGGAATAGGTTCATCTGTCCATCTACTCATGGATAGATAAATATTTCTTCTCACAGCTTCCCCAATGGCATTAGCAAAGGAACCTATTATCATGATGGTTTGAAATTAATATTATCAGTTTCTCAAAAATGCTGGTGGGATTCAAATATGTGAACAACCAGTACTTTGCGTGGATGCCACTTCTGGAAGTCCATTCTGGGCCTGGGCAACAAAAAATTAGCTACCGGTTCTGCTGAAGTGGTGCGAACTGGCTGAATCTCACCACTACTTCCACTGCCTGAAAGTTGCTACCGCTTCTCACTCGCTTTGGCAATAGATCCATCCACTGCTTGCCTAAAATGTTGCCTACCCATGATGTGAATTTAGAGGTATTCCTCGGCTTATGACCATCACTGAGCCCAGAATTTATGTTGTTAAGTGAGAAATTTGTTAAGTGAGTTTTCTCCAATTGTCAACTTTTCTTGCCATATTTGTTAAGTGAATCCCTGCAGTTGTTAAATTATTAACACAGCTGTTAAGTGAATCTGGCTTGCCCGTTGACTTTGCTTGTCAGGAAGTTACAAAAGGTGATAACATGACCCCAGGACCCTGCAACCATCATAAATAAAAATCAGTTGTCAAGCATCTACCTGCATCTACCTGTACCTGAATACAACATAGCTTAATCATTCAGAGGTAAGACCCATCAGAAATGCTTAAAATTCTGCCTTTGGTAAAACTAGACTCCTGGTAAGTCATGTATGTAGCCTACAAAGAATATTTAAAGAGTCTGTGGTTTGGGGCTGGGGGGGAAGTTGTCACTTTTGTCACTTAGATCACGTCTGTGATTGAAACAAGGAATTAGGACATTTGTCATTGAGATCATGTCTGTGACTGAAACATTAGGACATGAAATGCCACGGAAATCTCATTTAAGACGTGCTTGTTTTAATCTGTGTAAAATACGACATTGCATTTAAATTGAAACATTTAGGACTGAAACTAAATATGTGACTGAAAGCCAACTCCCCAGTTTACTTTCAACATTCAAGAGGTAATACTATTTATGATCTGTCAGTCACACTCCTGTTGGCCTTGGTATTTATTTTTAAGCTTTAATCTTTTTAACCTTTAACTTTTTCAATGAAACCAAAACAAAACTTTACAACTTAATCCCCTTTACCAACTTTGCAAGAACAGCCTACAGTATCAAGGGTCACAGTGTTAAAGAGACACCCCTTTATCCCTCCCCTACCCCCAATGTTGTTGGAGTTGTGGCTATAGCAAAAGCTATACCGTAATTACAGAGCCACACCGAAACGCTCGTCTAAAGACTGCAACACTGAAATAAAAGGCAGTGTTTTAGTGGCTCGAAAGGTAACACAAGGAAAAGTGAAGCAATTTCCCCAAGTAAATATTTGGAAATGGAGATTTCATGAATCAGTTTGCCACAGACGTCTTATATTTAAGCCTTTCTAAAGTTGGACTTAGAAATTCCAAGAATTGCAAGTCTTATATATATCTGAATGAGGCCAAGTGGTAAAATGCTGCTATGGCTGATGTTGTTCAAGTTCTATATGTAAAGAGAATCCATGGCAATGAAATGCATACTCTACCCACGTTCACTAGAACAGGGGTAGGCAACCTTGGCTCTTTTATGACTCGTGGACTTCAACTACCAGAATTCCTGAGCCAGCACGGCTGGCTCAGGAATTCTGATAGTTGAAGTCCACGAGTCATAAAAGAGTCAAGGTTGCCTACCACTGCACTAGAAGCCTCAACAGGCTTCCTGCAGAGGTTAATAAGCACTTAGTACTACATCAAACGTCTGTAGGACACGTCAACTTCCTTGTCCTTACCTTAATTTCTGATAAGATTTCAAGAGTTTTGCTCCAGCAGTTTCATATCTACCTATCAAGAATGAAAAGAACTCAAGGTCACTGATAGCAATAAACTTGTACTCGCGTGCCAATTTTTTTTAATAGATGTAGCCAGGGCTTTTTTTGTCATAGAACGCCCTGAACGAAGTTCCGGCACCTTTTTTAGATGGAACCTTGTAGGGTAGGCAAGGCGGGTTGTATGACATGTGTGAATTCCGGCATTTTTACTACTTGATATTGCCAGTAAGAAAATGTTTGTGGTTTAAAATGTTCTCTTCCTGTTTCTGTTCAACCCCCTGTATTATAATAGATTATGGAGACCTCAACTATAGCAGGGGAAAAATGAAAAAGAAGTAAAGACCATTAAGGCAAGATGATAAAATGAAAAGAAGCAACTTTCGTATGTAACACCATTTAAATATTGTACAACTTTTCAGTACAAATAGTGCTAGAAAAAAAAATCTCACTGATTATAAAAACTACAGATAGGCAGTCAACTAAAACACAGTCAACCCATGTGATTCAATCTATCAGTGTTGCAAATGATGAATGGTGTGAAGCAATAAAAGCATTGATTATTAACAATTACATTTGGAATGTGTTCTTATATCTGTCCACAAAGAAAATCATTCTGCATCAGGTAAATCATTAACAATATAGAAAATAATTCTTTGGCATAATCAACCAAGCTGACAATAAAAATTATTTTCTCACACTGGTTAATCATGTGATCTTTCATAACATGTGTGCCAGTAAAACAGGGAAGTGTGTATATGCTAGTCTTCTGGCAGTAGCGATGCTACTGCAGTTTTCATTAATCCATATACAAAGAGAGCTTCTATATAAATCAACCTAACTTGCAATACCAGAGCTAGAGTCATAAAAACTGGACATTGAAGAATGAATCGAGAAAAACTCAAGTTCTGTTGTCCTAAGAAGAACAGCTACTGGAGGAAAAGATCTCACCAGAACTGAGAGCTTTAATCAGTTTGATCAGTAGTTAAATCAACAGAAATGGCTTCTTCAAATTTACTTCACAAACTAAGCAGCCCCAAAATTCAGACCCTTCTTAGCTTTAAACAATGAAATGATCCTATTCACACACCTACAAAGTTGAGAAAAGGTTTTTTGTGAAAGGAAGTAGAATTAACATTCCAAAGGCTAAATGCAGGAGCATTTTTAAATACTTAGATTAATTGTTAGCCAGACTGCAAATAAAGGATGAGGTTGATGATGATTTCTCTTCTGAAAAAACGCTGTCTTGATAATTTAGGGTCAATTCAAGCTTTATCCCAAAGCCTAAGAATTGTTCAAATATCACCATAATATATGTGTGTGTGGTTCTTGTTTTTTGTAAATTTTGTCAGCTGTTTTTACAATTGTATTGTTATAGTTCCTAATGTTCCAATAATTATGAGGGAAAATATTGCTGGTTTAGTCCATTGTCTCTGTAATTCAGTTGTTCAGTCCAAATATTTTACAACCCTTTCCAGTTTCTTTTGAGCTAGTCTAGTGTCATTTAATACCATCACATTTATAAGTAAACATTATAGAGCTTTTCTTCAACTATTGTAGTGGCTAGCATATTATGCCCTAGATTTCTGTTCATTTGAATTTGGAAATCCCATAAAATGGTCATTGTGAAGCATCTTTTCATCATTATGTGCATCAAATCTACTCTCCTTCTATCATTACTATTTTCATCATAGCTCTGATGAGTTACTGTACTTACGAAGCAATAAAGAGTATTTTTATTCATAGTATTTATATAGTTTATTAAATTAAGAAGAGGTTCTAGCTCAGTGACAGAGAAAATGGCCAATTAGTATGAAAATGTTAGATTAAATGCCAGATAACCAATTATGTGAAAAGTTGGAATAATCAATAATTGATTTAATGAAGCAATAATTTGGCATTCATAAAATAATTTCATAATTTCCTTTTGAGCCTTGGAAGTGAAGCAGTTATTATCATAAGTTCGGGGAATGGCGAAGAGTGATATAGTATTTTCAATAATTTTATTTTGGATTTTGGAATGTTCCCAACTAGGCTGCGAATACCTAGAGCTATCTGTTAATTTGTTGAACAGGCCCTTTTATTAAAGCTTTTTCTTTTTACTTCTACTCTCACCAAATTTCCATATTAATAGTGGGGCTAGCATTAGTTAGGGCTAGATGAATCAAAAGTTGGAATTAAGATTGCCGGAAGAAATATCAACAACCTAAGATACGCAGATGATACCACTCTAATGGCAGAAAGTGAAGAAGAACTAAAGAGCCTCTTGTTGCAGGTGAAGAAGGAGAGTGCAAAACTTGGGTTGAAACTTAACATTAAGAAAACCAAGATCATGGCATCTGGCCCTCTCAATTCCTGGCAAATAGATGGGGAAGAAATGGAGGTAGTGACAGGTTTTATTTTCCTGGGCTCCAAGATCACTGCAGATGGGGACTGTAGCCAAGAAATTAAAAGACGCTTGCTCCTGGGGAGGAAAGCCATGGCAAATCTAGACAGCACACTAAAAAGCAGAGACATCACCCTGTCAACAAAAGTGCGTATAGTCAAGGCTATGGTCTTTCCAGTTGCAATGTATGGTAGTGAAAGTTGGACCATAAGAAAGGCTGAGCGCCAAAGAATTGAGGCCTTTGAACTGTGGTGCTGGAGAAGACTCCTGCGAGTCCCTTGGACTGCAAGGCGATCAAACCGGTCAGTCCTAGAGGAGATCAATCCTGACTGCTCTTTAGAAGGCCAGATCCTGAAGCTAAAACTCAAGTACTTTGGCCACCTAATGAGAAGGAAGGACTCCCTGGAGAAGAGCCTAATGCTGGGGAAGATCGAGGGCAATAGAAGAAGGGGACGACAGAGAATGAGGTGGCTGGATGGAGTCACTGAAGCAGTAGGCGTGAGCTTAAATGGACTCCAGAAGATGGTAGAGGACAGGAAGGCCTGGAGGAAAGTTGTCCATAGGGTCGCGATGGGTCGGACACGACTTCGCAGCTAACAACAAACAACAACAAAGCATTAGTTGCTGGACTGAATTTATTTTCTTATATTTGTCATGGTTAGTCATGTTGCATATGTCAATTGAAACGCAGCCTGGAAATCTCTTCTAAAAAGATCATTTGTTTTGCTTATTTATTTATGCCTGTCAGATAGGTAACTTGTTTTTCAAATAATGTTCTTGCACTATGTGAAAAATACTATGCCAATGCCACAAAGCATTGCACTAGATAAAAAGGCATTTGTACTGAAGATTTAAAATTAATTTATGATTAAGCAGTAAATGAAAGTGTAGGTGATTAGTTTTCCATGAAAACATGAAACTGTTCTATTATCCTATTTTCTGTAGTTCCTTATATTTAACGTTGTGTCAAGTATATCAGAAGTTTATTGGCCTTGTACAGTAATAAATACTGTAAATTGAACCCAAGAGGTATTAACAGATAATAATTATTGCTATTATTAATACTTACTAGTCTGTTAAATTATTTTGGCTTCAAGAGAGTTGTAACTAAGGTTTATCTCTTTATACATCTGCAGCCAAACATATTGAAATCATCTAATTTCAATGGGACATAAGCACAATCATGGATAGTAGGTTACTTCTGGACCAGCTTTTACATTTATTCAGTTTCTGGTTACTGTTCCAAAGTTTAGATTATTTTTTTTAATCAAGAGATACTATTTCCCATTCATTTTTCTTCATTTTTCAAGACTGAGAAATCAGTTTGTTAAAACATGTCTACAAGACCATTTGAGTTTATTTGAATTCTAATTCTGGGTGATATTCAAGACTAAAGGAGTAGAATTCAACATTTACAACTAAATTTGCCTTTCCTTTCCATCACACCCCATTGTGCTTCCATCCCAATCTACTGCAGGGAATCTTCCTACCTGCGAAGCAGATTTTGAAGGCACAAATGTGAGGAGGAATCTTCTTCGTCCATTCTGCTAATATGACTTTGCTATATCTGGATTGTAAAGATGCAAACAGATCATCATAGAAAGAGTTATTTATTGGTTGTCTGGATTTCTATAGTTCACATATACTGTAGATATGGTAGTTCTGTGCTAAGGGAAGTCCTTTCTCTGACAGGAAAGTTTAATTTTACACTGCATTTTGGAACTGGATTAGTATAAGCTTTTAATAATTTAACATGTTTTTTCCTAAATTTTACCATAATAATGATTATATTACATTCGATTGCATTAAAACTGAATAATTTTTTTGGCATTATGATAAAGGGCCAAGAGAGGGCACTGTTTGAATTCATAAAATAATTTATGAATTCATTCAATAATTTGCACTGAAAACTGCTAGGAGTCCAATGTTTTTCTAGGAAAACGTGGAATTATATGAGTCACTGCATATTTAGACAGTTGTGAAAGTCAACATCTTTGTTCTTATGACATTATGTTATATTTATTTACAAATAAAAATAATACTGACTTTTTTGGGGGGTTTTACTTTAATTATATACTTAGATTTAGATTTTTATATACGGTATGTATTGTTCCTATAAACACTGTTTAACATATGCATTTGCAATGTAATTAGAATTCACTTATAGATTATTTTCCTATTATGTTTTAAAAAATGGTAATAGAACTAATTTGTTTTCATGATTTCCTCTTTTCCTTTCACCACCTTTAAATTGCATTCCCTTTCTTCCCTTTTTTATTGAAAAGTTTTAAAATACATTTTGAGTACAAAGAAAAAAAACCCTCCACCCCCCCGTCTCCCCAACCCCCCCTCCCCTCCCCTCCCCGACTTCCCAGAGATGGATACAGGGTATAAAAATACAAATAAACATAATCTAAAATATGCTAACAACAATAAAACATTAAATTCTATTGCACTTTAACTCCCAATTGTCCGAATAATAATAAAGTAACTACAAACTAATTATACATCATATAGATCCACTACTTATTCAAATGCTAAATGAAACTTTTTAGTCCCATATTTGTTCTGGATATAATCAATCCATCTCCTCCATTCCACAATGTATCTCTGTTGCGATTGGTCTTTCAAATACGCTGAAACCTTCACCATTTCCTTTCTTCCCTTTTCTATCATTTTTTTAAAAAACATACACTAAAAACGTATGCAACAGTTTCTCATCACCTTCTGTGTCTCAACAGTAGCAATGCCTTTGGATAAATTCCGCTTTTTTGCAACTAGAACAGAACTCAATTTGGCCTCTATTTTCCAGTATTTCTCCAAGAGAATTGCCCTGGAATTAATGATGGTGTTGGGGTGGGTGGGGGGGTGGGGGGAGCCAACTAAGCACTAATATATGGTATAGGCAGCTTTGACAAGAGTGTGTATAGAAATTTCCACTTAAGAAAATTCTCACGATAGCTTTTTTTTAAAAAGGAAGGGTACGACTTCCGGTGGCGTCGCGGCGCCGAAGACAGCCTTCCCGGGCTGCCCGCGGCTCAGCTGTTTGTTTTTTCGCCCGTAACAGCGCCGAACAGCTGTTCGGGCGAAATTGAAGCCCCCTCCTCAGGAGAAGAGGAGGGGGTGAGGCCCCAGGTAGGGGTTGAGTTCTCCGAGGCCGCCTGAGCTTGGAGCTTGGGCGGCTGAAGGATTGAACTCCCCCGAAGCCTGGGTTGCTCCCAGCTGGCCGGCGTGTCTGCTCTGAACTTTTTGGAGCAGAGCCAGGCGTCTGCGAACCATCCCTGCCTGAAGAAAGGACTATGATTTAAAGGAGCAGGCAGAGCGATACAAGAGATAAAGGTGAAGAGGCTTATTTTATTATACTCTCTAACTACTTGAACTTTTTAAACTCTAAGTGAAAGTGCGTCATATTTGAGGATTAAAAGATGGCGGCGAAACCTCCCCCTAAAACTCTTCGGAGTGGTGGATCCTCGCCAGTGCAACAATCATCTTTACAGGCGTTGCACCCTTCTGAAGCGCTGACAGCGAAGGAGTTTCGAGATGCTGTGGATAAACTTTTGGACTCAATTAATCAATCAATGGCTGATAAATTTGCGCAGATGGAGGAGAAATTGGAGAAACTGGAGGAGAGAATGGAAGAGAGGATGGAACAGAAGCTCAGCGTGATGAAGGTAGACATTTTGTCTTCAGTGCATAAAGTGGCGGAATGTGTGGAAGAATTAGATGAAAAGATGGATGATTTGGCTCAAAGGAATGCTATATTAGAAGTTAAAGTAAGAGAGAATGAAAATGTAAGAGACAAACTGGAGAAGGACTTAAGCTTAGCCCAATTTTACCAGATGCAGTTTGCTGTCAGAATCAGAGGCTTAAAAGAGGATACTAAAGAAGATTTGAAGCAGCTGATCTCTGAGGCTTTTGAAGAAGTATTAAACCTGCCAGCATCTGAAATAAGAGCAGCTATGGATAAAGTGTTTCGGGTGAATTCATGGATTGCTAGACAGAGGAAGTTGCCTAGAGATGTGGTGGTTTATTTTGCAAAAAGAGAGATCAGAGATCAAATTATACAAGCTGCCTATGATGTTAAAGTGGTGATTGCTGAACAAGAAGTTTTGGTTTTAAAAGAAATTCCTCCAAGGATTTTAAGGGGAAGGAAGGATTATACATTCCTCGTGCATGAGCTCAAGCAAAGAGATATAAGGTTCAGATGGGAGATTCCTCAGGGGCTGATGGTGATGCATGAAGGTAAAAGGTACCGGTTGATTACTGTGAAGCAAGCGCGTGATTTCTACAATAATGTCCTAAAAGCAACCCCATTAACGCTCCTGGAAGCTGGAAAAGGATCTGGAGAAGAAGAACAACAAGAGGAGGAAACAGAGGAAAGTGGTGTGGGAGGAGATCAAGTTACAACTTCTTTGGATGATCCTAGAGAGCAAAGAGTGACGCGTGCTGCTTTAAAACGAGCAAAGAAAATAATAGAACAAGATCAGCAAAAGTCTTCAGTTTCTTCGCAACGTACATACAGTCAAGCTGTGGGAGAGGCACGGCCTAAAGAAGTTAGTCCTATCAAGGCTGTGGTCCAAGGGCTTCTGGATGATATGCATGGCAACTAAATTTTTAACTTGGAATGTTAATGGACTAAATTCACCGCAGAAGAGGAAGAAAGTTTTTCAATATTTAAAGCAATTTAAGATAGATGTTATATGTTTGCAAGAAACGCATATTAGAGTTTTGGATCAAAAGTATTTACTGAACTCGAGACTGGGTACGCATTTTGTTGCCTCTGCAGAGAATAAGAAAAATGGAGTAGTTGTTTATGTTAAAAGTGCCTTAACAGCAGATTTAATTGAAGCAGATAAGCATGGAAGATATGTTATGATTGAGCTGCTGTTAGAAGGTAAAAAGATGCTTCTAGTTGGACTATATGCACCTAACCAACAACAAGCTGATTTTTTTAGCTTACTTCATACAAAGCTTACCCAGTTGGATTATAAATCTTTTATTTTTATGGGAGATTGGAATGGTGTTCTGGATGTACACTTGGATAAAGCTGGAGCTTTTAAGCGTATTCCAAGCCACGCCAGACTGCCTAAAACTTTTTTTGAATTGAAGGATGATCTCGAATTGCGAGATATCTGGCGGGAGAGGCACCTGCAGGAGAAGGATTATACTTTTTACTCTGACAGACACCAATCTTTCTCAAGGATTGATTTTATTTTGTTGACTAATGATTTCTTTTTGAGAACTAAAAAAGTGAAGATATGTGCAAGAACTATTTCAGACCACAGTCCAGTTTGGTTGGAGATTGATAAGGAGAAAAGAGACAGGCGCTCGTGGCGCGTAAATGAGAACTTGTTTAGAGATCAGAGAAATGTGGAAGAATGTAAACAGCGGATGAAGGATTTTTTTGAGATTAATATGAATAAGGGTACCTCTATGGATATGGTTTGGGATGCTAGTAAGGCCTATATGAGAGGTGTGTTGATATATATGAATAATAGACGTAGACGTGTAGTGGAAACCAGAAGGAAAGAACTGGAGAATGAAATAAAGGAAAAAGAAAGGGCTTTGATTTTGAATCCAGGGGACGTGAAGATTAAAGAGGCTATTAGGCTGTTAAGAGGACAATTTGATAAATTAATGGCAGACCAAGTGGCAACCAATCTGCGGTTTGCTAGGCATAATACTTTTTGCAACGCTAATAAACCAGGCAGATGGTTAGCCTATAGACTGAGGAAGAAACAAAGGGCCTCTAATATAGACAAGATTGAATATAAAGGAAGGGTCGTGTTTCAACAGAATCTTATTAAGGATGCTTTTGTGGATTTTTATTCGAAATTATATACCAAAGAGGAAATTGAGGTAAAAGACATTGATAAATATTTGGAGAATGCTAATATTCCGGTCCTTACGCAAGCACAAAGAGAGGGGATTAACCAACTGATCACAGAAGAAGAAATCCTTTCAGCAATTAAGGATTTGAAGGTTGATAAGGCGCCCGGTACAGATGGCTTGTCTGCGGCTTTTTATAAAAATTTACAATTTGAGATGATAAAACCGTTAAAGGAACTGTTCCAGACAATCCAGAGGGGGGGAAAGGTGCCACCGTCTTGGAGAACAGCTTTTATCTCATTGATTCCGAAGGAAGATCAGGATGCTACTCAAGTTAAAAACTACAGACCGATTTCGCTTTTAAATACAGATTATAAGATATTTGCTAAGGTTTTGGCTAATAGACTGATGAGGGTTCTGCAACAGGTGATTCATGGGGATCAAACGGGGTTTATTAGTGGTAGGCAAATGAAAAATAATGTTAGACATATAGTTGATGTGTTAGAGTATTTGGAAAGGCACAACCAGATCTCTGCAGCGCTAATTTTTTTAGATGCTGAAAAGGCTTTTGATCAATTGAATTGGCAATTTCTGTTGAGAATGTTAGATAAAATGGATTTTGGGGAAAATTTCTTACAGCCGATTAGGGCATTATATCAAAAGCAAACTGCCCGAATCATAGTTAACAATAGTCTGACGGCAGTATGTAATATTGAGAAGGGTACAAGGCAAGGATGTCCGTTATCGCCCTTGTTATTTGTATTAACTTTAGAGATATTATTGAACAAGATTCGGAATTCGGAAAAAATTAAGGGGATACAAGTTGGAGATCAGGACTATAGATTGAGAGCATTTGCAGATGATCTGGTTGTTACAGTGACCCAGCCAGAGAACTCTGTTGTGGACCTGATAGAGATAATAACACAATATGGGAAGGTTTCTGGATTTAAAGTAAACATACAGAAAACTAAAATTTTGGCTAGAAACATGACAGGCCTTCTTGGAAGGATTAACTGGATTTGAGATTGTTAAAAGGGTTAAATATTTGGGGGTAATTTTGTCGCCCTCGAATACAAAGCTATATAAAAATAATTATGAAAAATTGTGGGGGAAAATTCAAAAAGAATTGGAGAGTTGGCAAAAATTGCAATTGACTTTGTTGGGACGGATTGCAGCAGTGAAAATGAATGTCCTGCCCAAATTTTTATTTTTATTCCAAATGATACCGATTCTTAAGAAAGATTCTAATTTGGAGGAATGGCAGCGTGGTATCAATAAATTTGTGTGGGCAGGGAAAAAGCCACGAGTTAAACTTAAGATTATGCAGGATATTCGTGAGAGAGGTGGCCTTAAATTGCCTAATTTTAAATTATATTATGAAGCTGCTGCATTAGTAGGAATAAGTGATTGGATCAATTTGACGCAATCGAGGTTATTAAATCTTGAGGGCCATGATTTGTTGTTTGGCTGGCATGCATATTTGTTGTATGATAAGAAGGTAGGTACTGTGTTTAGGACGCATATTTTAAGACAGGCATTGCTGAGAGTTTGGAAGAAGTATAGACATAAGCTAAGTTGTAAGATACCATTGTGGGCAATTCCAAAACACGCAATAGAAAATATACATGCTGGTTTCAAACACGATGAGACTACCTACAAGGAAATTTTAAGTTTGGAAAGGAATGTTTGGTGCTTGAAATCATATAGCTTCTTGCGAGAAGAGAAGGTTGTTCAAACATGGTTTCAATATACTCAGTTACGGGCCAGGTGGAAAGAAGACCAGAAAATTGGATTTGCAACGATTGATGAAAATCTGATAAAGCAAATTAGAAATCAGGGACCTGCACACATTAAACGGATATATCTTGCATTGATAGAGATTGATTCAGAAACAGAGCTTGTTAAGGACTGTATGATAAAATGGGCCCAAAATATTCAGGAAGTTATTACAATGGACATGTGGGAGAAGATCTGGGTGAGGAATGTGAAATTTACTCAAGCTCAAAATTTAAGAGAGAATTTTTATAAGATGTTTTATAGATGGCATTTAGATCCTAAAAAGCTTGCAAGTATGTACCCGAATTATCAGCCTAAGTGTTGGAGGTGCGGGGTTGAAGATGCAACATATTTTCACATATGGTGGACATGTAAAAAGGTTAAGGCCTTTTGGATTAAAATCTGGTGGAATATACAGAAGATCTTTAAAAGGAGGATAAAGTTTTGTCCGCAATTTTTTTTGTTGGGAATAATTGTTGATGCTACAGTGGTGGACTCTAAGTTGATGCTGAATTTAGTCACGGCAGCAAGACTTTTGATAGGACAATATTGGAAGAAAGAGGAGCTGCCGACCATAGAAGAATGGACTTTAAAGGTTTCCGACCTGGCAGAGATGGTGAAGATATCGGCTTATTTGAAAGATCACTCGCAAGAACGTTATATTATGGAATGGAGAAAGTGGATTGAGTTTATCCAGAATAAGTATAGGGTTAAGAAGTTTTATCTAGCATTCGAATAAGTCTTCCTTCGTGTTTTTTCTTTTCTTTTCCTATTTTTTTTATATATATTTAATAATGTTAAGTTTTGTTTGTTCTTATATAAGTTAGAGAGTGATGGATTTTAGAATTTATGGTTGTTAGTATATGGTTGCTTATGATTGCTTTTATATATATATACCTTGTATTTAGCTCTGGGAAGTCCGGGGGGGGGAGGGGGGTGGGGGGGAGGTAGGGGAGGGAAGAGGGAGGGGGGAAGGGGGGAGGTAAGGGGGGAGGGAAGAGGTAGGGGGGAGGTAGGGAGGGGAGGGTGGAGGGGGATGGGGGTTTTTAATGGAAAATTGTATTGTAAAACTTTTCAATAAAAAAAAAAAAAAAAAAGGAAGGGTACGATGGCCCATGAGGAAAAACAACCCACATCCATATTTAAGCAGAACATGAGCCAACCACAATGGCACAAATATTGTGCAAGCCTTTACGTTCTCCACAACTCTGTCAGACCAAAGCAAGCAAATTTAAAGTGTTTTAAAGCAATTTGTGTCAATGAAGTCTGCTGTTTAAAGTCACGTTCACACTTTTAGAATAGAATAGAGCTGGCAGGGACCTTGGAGGTCTTCTAGTCCAGCCCCCTGCTCAAGCAGGAGAACCTACACCATCTTAGACAAGTTGACTGTCTTAGCCTCTTCTTAAAAAACTCAAAACTCAAAAATTTCACTTCTGAAAACACAAAGGACATGTGTCCCCCATCTGTCTCTTGTCAAGGCCAAAGCACATTGGCATCTAGCCTCACAAAGAGCAAAATTAAAGATGACTTAGAAAACAACCCAGAGGAAAGGCAGAGAGTAAAATTACGTGATATGCTAAATTTAAAAAAAAATCAATTTGTTGTAATATTACTATAGGAGATGACTAGTGTGAGCCTGACGTCGGGGTCAAACGCATTATCAGTTTGGAATCTCTATGCCTTCATAAGAGAGACCCCTTTGTATGACTGTTGTAATTTTCCACCCATGAACCAACAAGGTTATCATTATGAATGAAAGCAAATATACGCGTCCCAGGATAATGTTGCAGGATCCAGTCTGGGTGGGCCACTGGGACCAGAGGTTTAGTCTTCCGAGCTTTTGTATTCGTGCTGCAGCCCATCATCAGGGAACTACTCTCTACCAGAATATGTGCCTTGGGTTATTCTATGTGTCGTATTTATGTGGTGCCTGATTGTGTATGGCTTTTTAGCTGTTGATTGGGGTGTTGATGACTGGTTATTAATTACGACTTCAACAACTAAAAAGCCACATACAACCAGGCTATACTATGCATAGAATATTCCCCAAACATCTATTCTGGAGAGAGAGAATTTTCCAACACAAGTCTGAAAGCTCGGAAGACTAAACCTCTGTTCCTGGTAACTGGCCCAGACTAGATCCTGCAAGATTATCATTGTTGTTCTGTGTTTTGGAAAATATTGTGCCCTATTGCCCAGGTAGAATTTGCCACCAGAGAAAGATGCACCCTGGTAAGGAAATCCTTCAGCAAATGTCTTGCACTAGATGAAAGCAGTGTGGGAATAACTCTCCAAGAATATACTTTCTATGAAGGAGGCCACGTGGCTACTGAGAGGCAATCATAACTTCCTTGGCACAACACTTGGTCACCTTTTGCTTCTTCTATTGCAGAAAGTCAATGGGAAATTGACCTCCTGGTCAGCAGCAAATAAACAAGTTCCTTAATTTTAATGATACCTCATGTCATGGTTCCAACAGATGCAATTCTTCAAAGAACCTCGAGGCATTGTTTACCTTAAGGAGTCTTTAATCAAAAGATCATGGTCAAGGCGAAATCTGGATTCCCCTCCCCTAAGCACACAGTATCAAAGCACAGTTCCTCCCTCTAATTAACCGTCATAAATCACATTCTCCAATTAGTTTGAATTGTAAGCTTCCCCTCCTGTTAAACAACCTGCCAAATTCTTATCTTCTCTTATTTCAAAACAGCCTTGAGAGACATTCTTTCTACTCCCCCCCAGCATCAGCTAATTCTAGCTCTAAAAGTAACACACAAGTTTTAAAGAAGCAAAGCTGCCTCTCCACATGTTGTCAAAGTAAGAACATCTGATGTTAGCAGCGTTGACATCTCACTTATTTATTTTTTTAAAATTTCTGCCCCACCATTTTTCTGAGAGGTACAGGTGGCATATATTCTAACCTCACAGCAGCAACTCATGGGCTAGATTGGCCTGCAAGGGAGATCTGGCCAGGGAGATCTGTGGCTGAACAGGTCAGGGACTCTGATCTGGGGCTCTCTGATCCAGTGACAGCACCTTCACCAGTGGACAATGCTGGCTTTCTTGGGTTTATCTCTACTTTCACTTCTGTTGCTTCTCTTTTACATAAACAGTGAATACTTCCATATTTCCATAAGGAATGGTTTTGATTTTCAGTAAATGTTTCTTCTGAGTTCATTCTAAAACTCCCATTACTGAATAATAGCTTCTCATTTAAAAATAAGTCATAATATCATTTCTACCTTACTCATTTTTTCCCTATATCCAAAGCTCTCTCTGACAGTTTTAAGAAGCGCTGCTGACTGATCTCATAAAAATGAACTGCAACCTACCAATGACTTCTCTGAAACTATCATAATATCATATTGTAGTTCTAATATTTCTGACTATATGCAGAAATTTGCTGGAAATAATGGTGATGGGATTCATGACATAAAGAGACCAGACACAACTGCAAAGAAAGACAACCAAAACATAAATAGATATGCATAACTGTAACTGTACTAAAATCAATGAATTCAGCAGAAAAAAGTGACAAATGCATACATTTATAGCTAAGGCTGGGTAAATTTAAATAATTAAATTCAATTACTGCTATTATAGCTCAATAAAATTGCACATTCATAGATTTACATTCTAGAAGACTGTTTTTGCTGAGATAAAACATGAATTAGAAAGAGAAACTTATCGAAGGAATCAATTTATCTTGCATATGACTTAATGCTTCTGTTTTTCATTGGGTACCTTCAGTGGGGAATTTCTTCGCTCGCTCCTCAAAGAACCATTCACCTGTTTTCACTTTAATAGTCCTGCAAAAAAGCAAAATAAGCATTTATTTGAATTTTATACATGCCTTTTTCAAGGAGGATTTTTGGAGACATAAATGGGCTAGTTATTTTTTAAAAATCAAACCAAATCTATTCCATCATAGTGATCAAGAGCAGTGGAACGTCAGCTCTTGCATAATCAGTTATGTACCATTCTGTGATTTTGCACAAGCATACAAAACCCTTTTCTTTTCAAATCCTACGCTAATTCATATCCGGAGTCCCTGTAGCTGCCATTTATTTTTGAAACTCCATTCAAACATCATCAAACACCAACATCCCAGCTCTATAACAATTTTATCAATAAATGAAACAAAAGTAGTTTTTCCTGAAAATCAGCTCATACATATACCCACTCTCAGCCCTTTTTTCTTTCCTCCACAGGAAACGGTTTTTCAAGTCCTCCTTCTGAAATGGCAGACTTACACTTTCTCAAGCCCTTCCGCCATTTTCAGCGGCTGGCTATTTGGAAATTCCTATAAATCTGATTCCCCAAATAGAGGTTCCCACTGTCAAGTATACACAGTTGGCCCTTAATTTACGACCATAACTGAGCCCAAAATTTATGTTGCTAAGTGAGAAATTTGTTAAGTGAGTTTTGCCCCATTTTACAACTTTTCTCACCACATTTTTATTTATTTTATTTTATTTTATTTTAATCCCATTTATATCCCGCCCTTCTCAAAAGACTCAGGGCGGCTTACAATTTAAGCACAAACCAATGTGCTTAGCAATAGCCTTCATTCTATGTATATGCCTGCTTATTAGGGCTTTCACACACACCCCAAGCGGCATTATTACAAAGTCAGCTTAATTGCCCCCAACAATCTGGGTCCTCATTTTACCTACCTCGGAAGGATGGAAGGCTGAGTCAACCTTGAGCCTGGTGGGACTCGAACCTGCACTAATTGCAGGCAGCTGGTGTTACTTAAGGAGGCATTAGCCCACTGCTCCACCAAGGCTCCTTTGTTAAGTGAATCATTGCAGTTCCTAAATTGTTAAGTGCATCTGGTTTCCCAATTGACTTTGCTTGTCAGAAGGTTGCAAAAGGGGGTTCACATGACCCTGGGAAGCTACAACCATCATAAAGGTGAGTCACTTGTCAAGCGTCCAAATGTAAATCACGTGACCATGGGGATGCTACAACAGTCCTAAGTGTGAAAAATTCATCTATTAAACCAGGGGTCTTCAAACTTGGCCCTTTTATGACTTGCAGACTTCAACTCTGGCTGAGGAATTCTGGGAGTTGAAGTGCACAAGTCATAAAAGGGCCAAGTTTGAAGATCCCTGCATTAAAGTAAGGTAGGTTCGTACTCAGAAGCATAGCAGACAGTGCACTTCCACAGAAAGGCATTTCGAGTAACGCGACATTGAGAGCATATATAATGGCTGCATCCTTTGCACACTGCTCCTCTATCGAACAGGATTCCAAACGACTTCTGACAACGGGCACAAGACCGTTTCTGAGATCCAGAGCTGGCACTTTTTGTTTCCTTACGCCAAAGTTGCTGCAGTTGGGTTTTCAGTTTCCTGTAGTTGACCAGAAAGAAATAAAAATATTCACACATTTGCCAGGTGGGACATGTACCAGCACTACAAATTCTAAGTCATCTAAATATTATTAAGCTGTAGCTGTGAATTGTGATACTCTGACTTCCGTGGAGATGAATCCTTTTTCGAAACCTCCAATGAAAAATGTCAAATATCTGGGAAATTACCCCAGAATATTTAATGGCCCATTCTTGAATAAAGTTTTGGAGAAGATGATAGCATCCTAATTCCAAGCCATTTGGGATGATTCTGAGTAGTTGGATCTATTTTAATTTGGTTCTTATGTGTTCAGGGCACAAAAAAAGACTCAGGAAGGGTGTCAACCTACAGATTGAAATGAAAAATAGATTCTTGAGCTGCATGGCGTGACTGATCTGAATTACTTTAGGCAGGTTCCCATTTGCCCTGGCTGGTAATCTGGCAATCTGCTCCTGTTCCTAGATTATTTATATATTTCTCAATGGCTTTCACATATGAGGCATTGCAAGATTCTATTCTGTTTTATAACCCCTCTTACATCCCTAAATAAAATGGATCGGGGAAGAGATCTGGAGATTTGGGCTCCAAAGGATCTCAAAAAATGCAATTTGACAGCATTCCTTATAGAGCAGGGCTTTTCAACCTTTTCACCCATTGTACCATTTTTAGGATATGGCAATATTGGAGTACCACCAGTCACCTAGCAAGGTATCAAAAACTTGATGAACAAAAAAAAAAGGAAAAAAGTGATGAAGTACAGGTAGTCCTTGACTTACAACAGTTGGCTTAGTGACTGTTTGAAGTTACAGTGGCACTGAAAAAAGTGCCCCCCAAGCCACAGCCGAGCAAGACACCTGCCTGCCCACCCAGCGGCGCTCTTCCTCCTGTCTGAGGTTTTCATTGTTTCATTGTGAGCATTTCTGTTGAGGATTGCCAGCAGAAGTGGGGTGGGAGGTGTTTGGTTTTTACCCCTCCCCCCCGTCTGCTGGGTGGTTGCAGCAGGTTTTGAACACTTCACATGACCCTGGGACACTGTGACCGTCATAAATATGAATCAGTTGTCAAGCATCTGAATGTAAATCACAAGACTCTGGAGATGCTGCAACATTCCAGCTGATTGGCACTTTTTCTGGGCTCAGAAGCACCAGGATCAGTGCTGAGCTCCAGCTGGAGCCTGGTGCTGATCCTGGCACTTCCACTGAGCCCTGACAGCCCCGAAGAAGCACTGATACTGGCGCTTTTGCTGAGCCCTGCCAGCCCTGCAGCTCCAGCCATCTCTCGCTCAGGCTTGTGCGGTTCAGCTCATTCCCCTCCCCTGCTACCACTTTTCTAGGATGCTCGCGTACCACCTGCCAGATGCCAATGTACCACAGGTGGTACCCGTACCACTGGTTGAAAAGCCCTGTTATAGAGAGCCCTAAACCTCCCAGAATGGTTAGAGCCAAATTTGGAGTCCTGCTCTAGCAGTTTTGCCAGTTTAAGGAAGGGATTTTGAAGGGCAAAACTCTAGAGTGTCTATTTGAAATACTCAAGATATCTATTTGTTGTTCTTCAGTTGCTAAGTCATATCCGGCTCTTCACGATCCCATGGATCATAGCACATCAGGCTCCCTGTTCTTCTCTGTGTCCCAAAGTTTGCCCAAATTCATGTTAATTGTGTCAATGACACTAACAATGTCACCTCTTAAAACTACTAAACCCTCTTTCTAAACTTGGCCCTGACCACCCCTCCCATTTTTGCAACATGATCCTAATGTAAAATCTAGGTGCTATTCTTGTGCAAGTCAAAAATAACTCAGCTAGCCTCATCAATGCAGAAACAACTTCTATCTAACATTTTCATCTATTGATCATTGAGAAACCATGAAACTCTAACATTCTCTAAAAAGCATTTTGATGAGGGGGGATTGATTGAAAGTTTAATTGGTGAGAAAGCTGATAAATCTGAATGAACCTGTTTACTCTGTTCTAAATGGGGTCTCAGTTCCTCTGAAAGATCAGCTAGGAGTTTTCCATGATTTGGGGCTAATATTTGTAGTAAATCAAACCAACCATAGTGAAGAACTATCTGCAAGCATGTAAAATTTCACAAACATTAAGATCTATCTTACTATGAGTTATAAAACATTTTTATTCGTATCCCATTATTTGTGCAACTTTGCCTTCAAGAATACACTTGTCCAGTACAGTATCTATCCATCATTAGTTAAGGAGGCTTATGAATTTAATGAGTTTTTTAAAAGTACTGGTTTTGAACATGGAATTGTTTTCATGTTTAAAGATTGATGGCTAGTTACTACTGTTGCTTTACTAAGTGATATGCTTTCTTAACATTTAAATTTCTGATACTGTAAACTGCTTTGGAATATTATGTTGAAAATCAGCATGGAAGCATCAAAAGCCTACTTTTTCCAAAATTCTTAAAGTTGCCCAGCTGACTCCACTGGAAATGAATGACGGCACTTCCACTCAGCCACCAGTTTCACTCCCCAAGCCCACAAAAATACTTTGAACTTGATCTGTGAATATCTCTGCTTCTGCCCATTTGAAATGTTGAGAAGGCACACAAACCACTGTCCCACTTCAAACTGCTGCAGAGCCTGTAATTCCAACAATCTACACAAAGGGGGAAGAAAAAGAACCAGTTATCTGCAGATTGGCAGATCGACTGGTTCTGTCTTTAGGGAAGAGGAAATTGATTAAACAGAAACCAGTTTTACTGTGATGGTTTTATCTGATCTAATTAGAAGTTACTAAGTCATCAGCTAGCATTTTTATTACAGTAAGTGAAATATAGGAGTTGGAAATAAGTGGCATACAGTCCTCATCTCAGGACAGTAATGGAGCATGATGATGATGATCATAAGTTATGAAGGACATAAAACAGGTTGGGCACTTGACTGACCTGTTTTTATGACTTTTTTGCAGCAGTTGTTAAGCAAATCACCATATTTTTTTAATTAATCAACGAAACTACTTAGGTTTCTTTCTACAAATGATTCCATTCAAAATTTCAACACTAGAGGGTGTTTTTGTGCTATCGTACCACAGAAGCTTGGACATTAAACTTGTACATTTTAATGAACCATCTTGTTTGGTTCTCAAAAGATACTGTATTATGTATTTTGAACAGTATATTAGCTTTCACAGCTCAGAAAACAAAAGTGCCTGCATTCCAAGGTAAAACACACATACCTTACTCTTTCTTCCTCCAGTTTTCTCAACATCTCGTCACGGCAAAGGACATTTAGAACAATTTCTTGCTCCAGTTCCTTAAGTAAGTTAAGGTTAAATTCTTGGGACATCTTCTCTTCTGACAATCACAAGACAATGCAATGCATTGTTCTTTTTAAAAGTGGTAAAAAAATGTAAGTGTATATTCCAGAGAAGCCTTTGTTTTCACAAACTCATTATCTGTTTAATACATCTGCTCTTCTTATTAATAATTGTCTGCTTCCTCCCATGAAGAAATGAAATTCAGGCTTCTAATCTTCTGGAGATAACATTAAATTGAAAAAAGAAATAAATTAACAATTCTGGTAGAAAACTGGTGTGGCATGAAATGTAGTTTATCATTGCTCAGTTTCTCTGCTTATACATCGTTGTGCAATTTGTTACGGATAGCTTTCAAAAAAGTATTTAATAGCCAATTACAATAAGCAAACTAATAAAAGGTACATGGAATTAAGGGCTATTTCCTAGTTTCATGTTCTGTCTGTCTGTTTGTCTGTCTGTCTCTGTGTGTGTGTGTGTGTGTGTGTAGGGGGGAAGAGAGAGAATTACGCTTTGCCTATGTCTCTACAGGCACATAAAATGGCTTTGCATATGCAATTCTGACTGACCACACCTTTCTCATAAAAATCAAGAGGATCTCCTTTTGTTATTTCCAGCAATGTGCACTCATATTGCATCATGGATATTGATTCATGAATTGATGTCCAATAAATAGGAAAACCGCGGCCATCATCGTCAAGCAAAAACCAGGGAAAATTTCAATTATGTGACTTGAAGAAAGAAATAATAACAGAGATCAAAGGAGGGAGAACTGTCTGAAAAAAATCACCATTCACCTGGAGTTTGCGTATATGAGAAATAAACCTCCAGGCGACCATGTTTTCTAGGGAGCTTAAGAATTTGCAAGTTGGAGATTATCTCTTTTTATGCAAAATGCACAATGTGTTTCAGATAAAAGGAAGAAGTTAGCTTTACCTTCATGCCATTTGATCTGAAAAGGTAGCCTTATAACTTCACTGATTGCCTAGAAGACCAAAGAAATCAAATTGGTACTTTTTTAAAAGATTGTCTAAATTGGTGGAGCAGTGGGCTAATGCCTCCTTAAGTAACACCAGCTGCCTGCAATTAGTGCAGGTTCGCATCCCACCAGGCTCAAGGTTGACTCAGCCTTCCATCCTTCCGAGGTAGGTAAAATGAGGACCCAGATTGTTGGGGGCAATTAAGCTGACTTTGTAATAATGCCGCTTGGGGGTGTGTGAAAGCCCTAATAAGCAGGCATATACAAAGAATGAAGGCTACTGCTAAGCTTGTAAGCCGCCCTGAGTCTTCGGAGAAGGGCGGGATATAAATGGAATTTAAAAAAAAAATACTCCCTACAAATAAAATCAACCAAATCTAAGCAGATAAGTTAGCATTCACACCATCATCAGACATAAGCAGGTGCAGAATCTCATTGTTAACAATGACAGAAGTGCCCGTCTCTGAATCTTTAGGAACTGATCCAGAATTACAAACCATTTTCTGTAGAATAACCACATTGGCATGAATGAGATTATTCAGAATTAAGGCATGATTGACGTTAGAAAGTTAAGTGTACAATGAAGAGGAAATGAGGAAAGAACAGAAGTTGTTTAATGCATAATTTCATATTATGAATCTCTTTCTTTGGAAGTCAGGAACTCAATTTTTCACTTACAAACATTTTACTTGAATATCCAAGTACATCCTATAATTTTATTATAGAAAAATCAAGCACATTCTCTTAGTAGTGGAACTGGTTTAAGGGTTGCTGACTTTTTTTTGCCATATCAAATATCTAGCATTGTACCCACATCTCTCAAAATAATATTAACAAGTTTCTTATCCTTGTGAATACAAAAAGGCAGAACTTGTCCAGGTTTATATTCTATTGGCAGAATGTGATTCAGTTATTGGATAATTGTCAGCTATTATACTACCACTAGCTTTAGTTCAGGAATGCCAAGAAGCTGACCAAATCTCTAAAATTCCTTTTTGTTTGTTTTGCAAATGAGTTTAGCCATGTGTCTTATTAAATACACGGGTAGTAATCATATTTGGTCACATTATTTTAACTAAACTTAAACTGAAATTAAATAAAATCAGATTTCATTTTTGTGCTGGCTGGCCCCACCTACTTCTTCAGTACCAGCTCTCTCATTCTTTAAACGGATCCTCCAGCATCTTTAACTGGGTCCTAATGGGAATGTACTTGTTTGTTACACATTCATAATACTATAGGCTGCCAGTCATACCTGCGCTGGTGAGACACAGAGGAAAATAATTCTGTGTCACATACAGAAAGAGTCAAGACACCTCAGCCCCTCTTTGATCCTTTTAAAACTGGTGACAGTACTCTGGCCGGAGAGAGACTGGAAAAGAATGGAGCCCTGATTAAAGTTTGGGAATTTCCAAGAAACTGTATCTTGTAGATATAAAAACATTCTATGAGGAATTGGTGGTTTTATTTATTTTCTTGCATTAAGTCTAATTACCCTTTATTTCTCTGCACAACTAGCACAGGGGTCTCCAAACCTGGCAAAGTTAAGCCTTATGGACTTCAACTCCAGAATTCCTCAACTAGCATGGGTGGCTGAGGAATTCTGGGACTTGAAGTCCATGAGGCTTAATATTGCCAGGTTTGGAGACCCTTGAACTAGCATACTGTGAGTTCAGCTTTTACTCAATCTTTCTCTTGCACTGGGGTGCTCCCTAAAAAATAGATAATGGTAGGTGGCACTGCCAAGCCTCTTAGCCCAAAGAAGGAGGTATGTTCAGGGGGTGAAGATCCGTTGAGATTCTGGGAAAGGAGGCTTGAGAACTCCAAACTTCTACTCTACAGGCTCAACCTGTTTGGTTATGTGGCCCCTGGTCCTGGCATGAAAATGGCCTGCCTTATCCACATCTTCTGCAGAGGAATCAGAAGAAAATGGCTTCCATCAGAGATGCCCTGATGAACTGAAGACTTCCTGATTCACATCTAAGTACCCAACACCATACGATACCACACCAGTTCCCTAGATGAAGTGCATTTTCCACATCTTCTGCAGAGGAATCAGAAGAAAATGGCTTCCATCAGAGATGCCCTGATGAACTGAAGACTTCCTGATTCACATCTAAGTACCCAACACCATACGATACCACACCAGTTCCCTAGATGAAGTGCATTTTCCAAAGGCTTGATATCAATATACTTTAAATGCATAGTTCTATCATACTGAATTTCATAAGAAAACATGAGATAATGCAATGGCGAACAGAAAATATATTTCCTGTAATGTATTGGGCCTTTTACTTGAGCTGTTTCTATGTGTCTTTGAATGTTGCTTGAGATTGCTTAATCAGGGAGCCTGTGTAATGCTTGCTGACTTCCCAGACATGCAGTCTCCAGGACGATCATTGGTTGGCTCTAGGGCGGCAATAGGTTCCTTCAAACCTATTGGCCACCACCTAGTGGCCAGCAGTATAAGTAGCTGCGTAGAAGCCTTGGTTACTAGTTCAGTTCCTGTTATCCAATAAAGCAATGTTCCTGTTTGAACTCTCTTGTCTCGCCTCCTGCTTACAAGAAACCCAGTACACAACATTTCCTTTGAGGGATTTTGTCTTCTGAATTTACTAATAGCTCTCCCAAAATTTTAATAATATTTATGTTAGATTTTGAATGTTAAATCATTAGATCTGAGATTGATGGCATGGTGGTTAAGGCACCAGGAGACTGTCAATTCTAGTCTGCCTTAACCCCAAATCCAACTGGGTGACTTCAGATCAATCACTTGTCCAGAATAGTATAAGGTCTCCTGCTTGGTCCCTTACGACCCTATTATTCTATGTTCCATGTGCTTTCACTTAGCCCTAGGAAAGAGGCAAGTGCAAACCACTTCTGAAAAAGCTTGCCAAGAAAACTGCAGGCAGTCACCAGGAGCCAAAGCTGACTCGAAAGCACTAAACAACCCCCAAAAAACAAACCCAAAATAAAAACAGATCAGACAAAAATTCCATGAAACTACTTTTCCCCATTAATAAAGAGTGACTTACCTGTTCCTTCCAAACCAAAAGAGAGAGCCTTGCTTTATTGAATAAGAGCTTGTTACCACCTTCTCATATGATTCGGTCTTGCTGAACCAGAGTTAACATGGAGTTTTCTCTGTGTGCTTTACCAGATTGTCATTCAGCCATCTGCACTGGAAATCACCATTACTAATACAATTTGCTCTCAAAGAGAGGCTCAACAGGTTTTGGAAGAAGCCATTCGCTCTGGGGAAAAACAGCTGTTCTCATTAAAATGGATCTGAAACGTCTAGTCACTGAACAGGAAGAGTAATAGCAGTTAAATGTGATACTGACAGTGTTTCCTCCTTCTTCCTCTCTAATATTAGATGTGTGCAATACTGCAAACCTCAGTTTCCGCAAAGCTTCAGAATAAGAAACATAAAATTATGTCAATATGCCATTTACAAGAAAAGATTGGGGGTGGGAGGGGTTTCTTGTCAGGCAATTAGGCAATATTGCAGTATTGTTAATGTGGAGGAGAAATTGCTTTATTTTGCTGTGAATGTGCATAATAGCCTACTTTTAATGGACAAAAGGATTTTATCTTTGTTATAGGACCAAAAGCAAATTCATCACTCATCAAGAACAAGCAGCATCTTAGCTGGAGTCTCTATCTTCAGTGTCTATAATCACCTATATGTCTGTTTAAGAACCCTGTCCATGTTTAAAGAAAATACCTTGGAATAAATGAGCTTTTGCAGCATTTCTCTTATTAGCTCAATGATCCATCTAGACTAGCATTCTGCTTCTCACAGTGGCCAGTTCACACTGAATCTGGAGATTAAAGGAGCCACCGTGACTGTAGGTCCATTTTGTTGATATGAAGAATCACAGCTTTCCCAGAAAATAAACTTCTTGGTTCTTCACTCTCATATTTCCAGTCATATATTTTTCATCTTTGCTGGTGAAAGTGATTCATAGAGCAAAAAAACGTTCCATATACTCTTGGCAGCCAGATGGAGGAAGGTTGCCATTGCTTTCTGGGTTATTTTTTCAACTTCCCAGTCTAGACTATAACTTTAGGATTTCCTGGTTTACATTATTCTTCATCCTATTATCAATCAGGCTTGGACTTTATCATCTCTTTGGGATCAGCGTTTTGAATCCAGTCAAAATCTACTTATGAATTCTAGGTATTCTGTAGGGAATATCCCTGCATTGTGTGTTTTTTTGAAGGAGATAGTGCCAGAACCAGATAAGGGCTGAACAAGTCCCTTCAGGAAAGATTTTATTGTAATGTATTTCAGAATAAGATTTTTCCTGTAAAACAGTCTGTTCTGTTATACTCTTCATCCACTTCTACTATGATGCTGTAGAATGGAATGGAATGGAATGGAATGGAATAGAATAGAATAGAATAGAATAGAATAGAATAGAATAGAATAGAGTAGAGTAGAGTAGAGTAGAGTAGAGTAGAGTAGAGTAGAGTAGAGTAGAGTAGAGTAGAATAGAATAGAATAGAATAGAATAGAATAGAATAGAATAGAATAGAATAGAATAGAATAGAATAGAATAGAATACTTTATTTGGCCAAGTGTGATTAAACACACAAGGAATTTGTCTCCAGTGCATACGGTAAGTTCTCAGTGTAAATGCAAAGCAATAGTGTAATACTAATCATAATAAATGATACCAGTAAGAGGGGCTAGTAGAGGAGATGAGAAGGATAATAATAATAATAATAATACAGCCACACAACATGGGTGAATAGACAGTACTGTGAGGATTAGGTGTTCAGCAGAGTGATGGCACAAGGGAAAATTGTCCCTGTTTCTAGTTGTTTGGCCTTGAGCAGTTGAAACAGTTTATGGCCAAGATGTAAGGGATCTGTACTTATTTTCTCAGCCCTTCTAACCCATGCAATATACAGATCTTTTATGGAAGGCAGGCTGGTTGCAATTGCTTTTTTTCTGCAGTCCTAATTATCCGCTGGAGTCTGTATCTGTCCTGTTTAGTTGCTATACCAAATCAGACAGTTATAGAGGTACAAATGACTGACTCAGTTCCTCTGTAAAACTGTATCAATAGCTCCTGGAGCAGTCTGAACTTCCTAAATTGACACAGGAAGAACATTATTTGTTGTGCTTTTTTAAAAAAATGATGGTTCTAATGTTAGGTGTCCATTTTAAATCCTGGGAAATTATAGAATCCAAAAACTTGAAGGATTCTACTGCTGATACTGTGCTGTCAACTATAGTAAAAGGAGGTAGAATAGAAGGGCTCCTCCTAAAATCCACTGTGATCCTAATATACTCACTATTCTTTCCCATGACATGTTCCTATTTAAACTGTGCCAATCTCTTTTTGCATTTAGCTCTGCCTAGACCAGGGGTAGGCAACCTTGGCTCTTTTATGACTTGTGGACTTCAATTCCCAGAATTCCTGAGCCAGCATGTTGAAGTCCACGAGTCTAAAAACTAGATTAAATTCAACAATCACAAAAATTAAAAGTACAGAATAGAATAACAGAATTGGAATGGACCACGGAGGTCTTCTAGTCCAATCCCCTGCTCAAGCAGGAGATCCTTCCTATGCCATTTCAGATAAGTGATTATCCAATCTCTTGTTAAAAACCTCCAGTGATGGAGCACCCACAACTTTTGAAGGCAAGTCATTCCACTGATTAATTGCTCTGTAGTACGGCAGCTCTTCCCAACCTACTGCTCCACAGTTGTGGACATTTTGTGTGTTTGTGCTTTGAGTCATTGTTGACTCCTGGCAACTACTTGGACAAATCCCTGAAATTTTGTTGGCCAGATTTTGCAGAGACGGCTTGCCCTTGCCTCCTCCTTAGAGCTGAAAGAGAGTGACTGGCCCAAGGTCACCCAGCTGCTTCATGCCAAACGTCTTAGAACTCAGGGTCTCTCAATTTCCAGCCTGATGCTTTAGCCACTACATCAATCTGGCTCTTCTCAGTTGCAATCTATAATGTTTTTAACACCTGTAACAATACACCCCATTATCATTGACTACGGGAGTTAGAAGTCAATATATGCCTGGAGGGCACAAAGCTGGCATAACCGGCTAGATCTGGAACAGACACAACTTTCAAGCAGCAATTACACTGATAATTCCATAAATGGGGCTGATTGTTTTTGACATCACTAAAGGAACAATATTATTACAGATACCAAATACATGGCAACTTTTTTCTTTGTACATTATCTAAGGATAAATACAGAACCTTGACCTAAAACAGGGGTGTCAAACTCAATTTCATTGAGGGCCGCATCAGCATTGCAGTTGCCCTCAGGGGGCTGGGTGGGTATGGCCAGGGTGGGCATGGCCTACTGGGTGGGCGTGGCTAGAGTGCATATGGCCTACTGGGTGGGCGTGGCCAGCTCTACATCGTTCGCATCAAGGGTGCCTATGGGGGCCTGGGCAGGAGTGGGACAGATCTGAGGGTCTCTGGCAGAAGGAGGGTCTCTGGGCCAGGGCCAAGGCAGTGGGGGCCGTTCCCTCACTGTTTCCAGGATGGCTTCGCGGGCCACATGAAACCACTTTGCCGGCTGGATTCGGCCCCCAGGCCTTGTGTTTGACATGTCTGACCTAGAATCAACTTCTAGTGACTACATGGATAAAGTATTGTTTTCTTGTTTTCTTCCTAGATGGTATGCATGTGAGTGTTCTGAACCAGCCCTCTTCTAACAAACCCCTTATCAGAAAGAAGAGACTGGAGAGCGTCCAAGGCTAAAAGGCTTCTGCCAAGATTTAATTACGCAGTTAACAAAAACACTAGAGCTTGTCTTCTCAAGCGGAAAAGTTGCTTTCAGCAACCAGCCCCTCCCCAAACACTCCTTTTATAGAGAGCTCAGGGCGTGGTCTCCCTGTGCCTCCTCCCGAGGAGTCCCATAGCCTTTCTTTGTTTGTTCCTGCTCGACTGCCTCCTGCGTCGGGCGTCCTTGAACAGGGCCAGCTGTGGGTCATCATCCTCCGCACTCTCGGGCTCACGCAGCTGAGAAGAGGTCCCCGGCTGAGGACTCTGCAAAGCCTCCAAACCATCATCAGCCGGTTCGTCTCCCTCCTCCCCCTCATCTGAGTCCTCCGATACGTCGGAGCCGGCTGTCGGACCCACAGGCTGGCCCTGAGTCACAACAGTGAGAGATTTTATATCTTCATCTCTTCCACAGCCCTTGGATCTCCTGATGACTTTTTCACTTAGGTATCAGCCTGGCCTGATTCTATATACTTTTTTTCAATATCGTTTCAGATGGCAAATGCTGCTATCTTTTGAGCTGTAGACCTTAGGAGTGCGCCAAAATGCAGCGGTGAGAATCATGCTCCCCACCTTTAAGTCTGGTCACTTTTTGTCCACGACTGTTTTGGATTTGCTTCGCCTCTTCTCACTGATGGTTGCACATCAGTGTTTTTCAAACTAGGTAAATCTCAAGATGGGTGGATTTCAGCTCCCAAAGCGTTGAAAGTCCACCACCACCCCTTTAAGATGCCAAAGTTTGAAAAACCTGGCTGTGCACCCGCCACCCTCCCACCTTGGAAAGACGAGGACTGAATGTGAAAATAGGAAGCCTTTAATCACCTCCAACTATTTTTTATTATTTATTTATTTATTATTTTTATTTATTTATTATTTTTATTTATTATTTTTATTTTTATTTATTTATTATTTATTTATTTATTTATCTATCTATTTAGTTATCTATTTATCTATTTATCTATTTATCTATTTATTTATTTATTTATTTATTTATTTATTTATTTATTTATTTGGACTTATCCGGCGGTTATTTATCTATTTATATTTATTTATTTATTTATTTATTTATTTATTTATTTATTTATTTATTTATTTATTTATTTATTTATTTATTTATTTATTTATTTGGACTTATCCGTCGGTTGCGAGCAAAGCCTGCAAAACCCCACGTGAGACAACACGTCACAATCCGGAAGCGGTGACAGAGCCCGCTCGTGTCCGCGGCGCAACCCGCGAGCAGAAAGCTTAGCCCAGCCACTCCGGGCGTGCCCGTCTGCCTCGCCTGTGATTGGCTGGACGTGTCAACCGCAGTGCGCAACCGCAGAAGGAGGAGGAGGAGGAGGATAGGAGGAGGGAGCTGGTCGCGTAGCGGCAACGAACGCGCCGGGCTTGGAGCCGAGCTGAGTCAGGAAAGGAGGACGATGGATGAGCTCCAGTCTGCCGAGGAGGTAACGCGTCTGCCGGAGCAAAGGGGCTGTCACGTCCCGGGACCTTAGCTTCGTGGCAGGCCTGGCTGCAACAAACCTTCGGGAGGAAGAGAGGCTCCGGCTGGCTTCTCCGGTCGAGACACGCCCCTTCCCCATTGTTGCTCCTCTTCCCCACCTTCCCAAAGGCGGCGGAGAAAGAGCCCGGTTCGTTTCCGGGCTTCCCTGCCTGCGCGCTGCTCTTTCCCGGCTTACGCGGAGGCGATGGGTTGGATACAGCAGCGTTTCCCAACCTTAGGAACTTGAAGATGCGTGGACTTCAACTCCCAGAATTCCCCAGCCAGCTATGCTGGCTGGGGAATTCTGGGAGTTGAAGTCCACGCATCTTCAAGTTCCTAAGGTTGGGAAACGCTGGGATACAGACTCCTTCTGCGCGGCTCCTGTTAGAATTCAAGAGGTGTTTTTTTTTAAAGAAAATTAAAAATAAGTCCTCCCTCCCAATGGGTTAAGCTGGAGGGATGCAGGCGGTCGGGAACCCGTTGGGGTTGCAGCCGTGGTTTCCTGCCAGAAAACGATTCTTCCTTGAATGAGAAAAAATAGCCCTTTTTCGGTGAACAGTTGTCTGCGCTGTCTGATTATTTATTTTGAAACTGATTTGCGGGGCTTTAAGACGGCCGCCCATCTCGTAAAATGATTTCTAGGCAGCCCAGAACAATCCATAAAAACAGGACTGAAAACCAGAGGTTTGGGGGGCTTTTTTTCCCCCTCACTCCCCGTGGCAGAGCCAACATCTTCTCAGCTCAACCCTCATCCTAGGTGAACGATTGGGAGAAGAACAGGGTCTTCACAGGCCTCTGGAGAAGTATTGTTCTGTTGGCTGTTTTATTTATTTATTTATTTATTTATTTTATTTATTTATATACCGCCCTTCTCCCGAAGGACTCAGGGCTGTGAACAGGGCAATACATGTTAAGAGACAAAATACAAAAATTAAAAGAGATTAAACAAATGCCCACAGCTCTTACAATAGGTTAAAACACATTAAAAGTAATAAAAAAACCCAGATATTGCCGTATCTGTCATTGATATGCTTAAGGAAACGTGGAGCATCTTGCTCCTTGCTTCTTTGGGAGAGGCTAAGAAAGTGATACAGCCCCTAGTAAGTCAAAATAAGCTGTAAGTACTCAGATCTGTGATCCTATTTCAATTGAACTGAGTGAAGTATTTATTTGAGTGGCACTTTTTCAGTTTTGCATCATGTAATTTGAATATTTCTGCTTTATTTTAAAAGACTGCATTTGTTGTGGACGAAGTAAGCAACATTATAAAAGAGGTAAGCTTATTTGGCCTTATATATGAACACGATCTTGCATCATTATTACATCTCCTGTATTCCTCAACCGAGTTGTTTTTAAGAAAGTGGTTCTGCCAGTTAACTGGCTTTATTAATAGCTTATATTTTCATAATGCCAAACAACTGTGTCTCCATTCAAAAGAAAAATTTATCACTTCTACAACATGAAGAATAACTTTCACCAGGATTTAAATATAAGACCACTTATTAATGGGAATAATAACTTGCATAATCATAGGAATATTTCTTAGTAAAGTGTATGAGTGTATATGTGCACACATAACAGAATAACAGAGTTGGAGGGACCTTGGTGTTATCTAGTCCAACCCAGGCAGGAAACCCTATACCATTTCAGACAAATAGTTATCCGGTCTCTTAAAAACTTCCAGTGTTGGAGCATTCACAACTCCTGGAGGCAAGTTGTTCCACTGATTAATTGTTCTAACTGTCGGGAAGTTTCTCCTTAGTTCTAGGTTGCTTCTCTCCTTGAGTAGTTTCCATCCGTTGCTTCTTGTCCTGCCTTCAAGTGCTTTGGAGAATAGTCTGACTCCCTCTCCTTTGTGGCAACCCCTGAGATATTGGAACTCTGCTTTATTAAACTAGACATACCCAATTCCAGCAACCATTCTTTGTATGTTTTAGCCTCCAGTCCCCCAATCACCTTTCTTGCTCTTCTCTGCACTCTTTCTAGAGTCTGAATATCTTTTTTCCATCGTGGTGACGAAAATTGGATGCAGTATTCCAAGTGTGGTCTTACCAAGACATTATAAAGTGGTATTAATACTTCAAATGATCTTGATTCTATCCCTCTGTGTTGGCTTTTTTGGCAGCTGCAGCATGCTGCTACCTCATATTTAAATGATTGTCCACTAGGGCGCCAAGATATCTCTCACAGTTGTCATAAACATGACAAAAATAGTGAGTTTGCCTTGCTAGTAGTTTGGCTCGTACATTTTGAAGAAGCTGCAACTTCCAGATAATCTCTAAAGGCTGCTTTGCATTCCAGCCAAATCATAATCAGGGCATCTTGTTCCAGGTAGGACTGAAACCTGCACACTATCTGGAATTGGACAGACCTCGTTTATGGTTTCCACTGCTTTTAAAGCAGGAATTATAAGCCTGGAGGAACCCACCACCACCAGTCACAGATAACCTCCTTTAGAAGAAACATGATCCTGACCAAAGTTCATTCATTGAATGCATTTGTTCAGCGAACTCTGAATCCATCCATAATGGTAGCAAAGTCCAGGTTATATTTTAGCATATTCCATATGCTATTCCAATTGTGGTACAATTTTTTCTATTTCATTTCAGACATTTCGAAGAAATTATAACATCTCCATAGTAGTCCTAACTGTAAAACCACTTTCAAGTAATGCTGTGGAGTTCTTAAATGAAAAAAAATTCCATAACAATATTTCATATATATGTGGAAAATGTGCAAATGGAGATGGACTGCTGTTTTAACTGCATCAAACTCCCCCCTTTGGGGAGCACCTTTATCTTCAGGAATGGGTTTTCAGGGTTTAAAAGGAGCTGCATACAATGAGATAGGAACCCTTGGGTATACCTTCTAGTAACATTTTAGGTGGACTTTAAAGCTCTGTATTTCCTTCTCCTTTTCTGTGGAGGAGACAGCCAGACAGCAACAACCCAAAATAAGTGAAAAAGGGGAAATATTCTAAATGTCAGGAAAATGTTCGCTTTCTGAACAGCAGCTTTTCTGACTTATTTTTGATGCTTGCATAATGTTGGTTAACATAAAATAACTTTAGGGACAAATACCTATATAGGTTTTCTGAATCCCAGCCAATGTTTATCTTTTGATGTCCTAAGAGAACTTCATTCATAACAATACTACTATTGTTTGAAATGATTAAGCATATCCAGCTCAGGGTTTTGTCTCATGTAATTAGACTTGGCCTCTAACTTAATTTGTAACCTATTGAATCTAGTGGTAGGAATGAATTGGTTTCCATGCTTGTGGCTTACTCAGGCAGAATAGGCTATTTTGCCCTATTTAATTCCAACTTCAGGAAAAAAATTGTTAGCAACTTTTAACTATAGAATCTTTTTTCTTCATATGTGTCTCCTGCAGACAAATTACATCATGATTCAGCTTTCTCAGATAATGACAAATCTTTTTTTTAGGAGCTTTGATTCCATTTATATTCCGTGTCATAACTTGTAATCCATACTTAGGCAAAAAGCTTGACAAACTTTTTAGCTGTGGCTCCCAATTCAGTGTCTTCAAGTTATTGCTGTCCGTGTAAACCCTTTTCCTCCATATCCATTAAGTCTTATTCTAGTTTCATATTTCGTAATAAAATCCTTAGCCTTTTGGACAGAGTTTAGTCTAAACCTTTGTTGATGGAAAGTAAAAATTATATCTTCCAGTTTATGCCTTTGGAATGGAACCTTTTTGTGCCTCAAAGTTTTTGTTAGTATAGAATCTATGTAGTTCATTATTTTAGCGCAGATTATAGTTTGGCTAATAGTTGTCAAAGTACCAGTGTCATATTTGCTAATCCCTTGTTGTAGCAACTGCCTTAACAATTCAGAAAGTTGAGAACATGCCTTGTTATGCTAAGCATTACAGTACAGAAAGCACAAGGCATCTCTTTTAAAGTTAAGTTATAGTTGATAATTTACTAAATCTAGGAAAATAATCTCAGACACAGTCATTTCTGTGATTTCCCAGGCTTATCAAATGTAAATGTTCCTTAGTAATAGTTTATTAATTTTAAAAATCCTTCAGGGAGAAAAATACCCCTACCAACTAAGGCTTGTTAATATGCAGTGAATGACTGTCAAAGACTCTACACACTAAATGCGTAGACATAATCTCTATGTAAGCATGCCCTGACAAGACCCATTTTATTTTAAGAGGGGATTAATTGTGGCTGATCTGCATTGAGACTAGAATAGAAAGGTTTAATTTCATTGGAAGAGAATAAGAATAATCCCATTTGGGTTGGTGCAATAGGTTATGCTTTTTTCCCCTCTCCCCCTGCTAAGGATAAATAGATTTTTTTAAAAAAAATGTATTAATCTTGTTTGTTGCAAAACAAAGAATTACCACCACACAAGTTAAAACGAAAGAGATGGCAAGCATGATAGAAGGGAGAGAAAGGACGCAAGGGTTGTCCCCCTTCAATAGAGTGGGGGCCATTGGGATCTTGGGAGAATCTCATTCTGGGGACAGGGACTGCTACAGACAGGGCATGCTTCTTGGGTCCTTATAGATGACAGTGTTCAAATTGCTAGGCATATATTTGGGAGACAGCAATCACTCAAATAATCAGACTCTATGCCATATAGGTACTTTCATAACCAGACAAATGGAATTGTTACTAGTGGACGCCTGTTTAGGGGAGGTAGTGCCAGATGGTGGAATGGGATATAACTCACTGCATTCTAAAACAAAAATCTCTTGCATAAGCTTCCTAATTGAATGTGGGGAAATTCCACATCAGGAGTTGCAGACAATGGAAGGGTTAAAGGAAAGTTGTTTAACTTATCTTTCCAAATAGGAAAAGAGCAACTGAATTCTGGGGACCAAACTCTGAGGAATCAATTGAGAGGTGAAACCCCTCTCAGGCCATCTTTTAAAAAGAAAAAGAAAAAAAAGAAGAGCCACTATTTTTGGTTTTGTACAGCATTGTTTATGCCTAAATAAGCATGATGGGTATGCAATGATTATATGAATCCAGGTAATCCACTATTTTTGCCTGCTTTTTTCAATCACGTTGCAATTATTTTTGTTCTCGAAGTTTTAACGGCAGTGCTGTTAAGATATTATCATTCTATGGGTTTCCCCCCACCCCAATGCCACGGATATGGAGAGTCCATCCTCACAATAAAAGTTCGAGGTTGTATGTCTTATCAATATTTGGATGGGTAGGGAAGGGATATTACTCATCTCTTTTTGTCAAAAATGAATTAGTTGGGAAAAAGTTTGCATACCAATTCTAATTTCTGAGGCTGACGTGTGAATTTTAAAATAGAACTATAGGAATTTAGTTATCTATATTTAATCTGTAGGCCATAGAAGGAACAATAGGCGGCAATGCATATCTGCACAGCAAAGTGAACCAATGGACTACAACTGTCGTGGAGCAGATTTTAAGTCAGTTGACAAAGCTGGGGAAACCATTCAAATACGTTGGTAAGTTAATGCAATCTTATCATGTACTTTTCAGAAATGCTTTCAAACAAAATTAAAGTGGTGGGGAGATTCTAATAGTAATTAGTCTGAACATTTGTGGTCATGCCACGTGTACTCTGTATCCTTTGCAAAATCAGGTATAATTGTGTTGCATAGACAAATGCTTTTTTTTCTAACAGTATTTTGTCTATAATTTATAGTGACCTGTGTGATTATGCAAAAAAATGGTGCTGGACTTCACACTGCAAACTCTTGCTTCTGGGACAATGCCGCTGATGGTATAAAACTCTTTCAAAATTGGTGTTGCTGAACTTTTTTACAGAAAATTTGTGTAACTCTGGAAGCTCTTTCTTTTGGGTAAAATAATTTGCATTGAATTTACAAACTTGATTCCAGTGCATTCACCTGATCATGGCTCATGGCTGTGATGACTTTACTCTCCCTTACTGTTCAAAATAGGTGATACAGTAAACTGTAAATGGGTGTGCTTCCAAACAGTTTAAATAGCAGTAGAGTTTGTCTACAAGTACTACTTAAACTTATGAAGAGTTTTGCCATAGACGTAAATCCCTGGATTAAGTATGGATGCACTAATCTATATCTTGTGTTTATGTAGCTCACCTAACTGGTTGTTGTTTTTTGTAGGAGCCTGCACTGTAAGATGGGAGAACAAGACTATGTACTGTATTGTCAGTGCCTTTGGACTTGCAATATGATTGCCTTGAAATTCTTCTGACCTTGTCGTTGCTTTAAGTCCAGTAAAACTGTGAATTCAGTGAATAACTAAGAATTCCCCATTCTTTCTGAGGAAAAACAGAAATTTCAGTACTGTTATATAAGCATGATTCCTTCTTCACAGCCAAACTCTGTCTTAACACTTTAAGGACTCTTTCTCAAGGTGCTAAAACCTGAAATTTGCTGCAGTTCTAAAGCTTTACTCCACCTGTGTGGGTAAGACTGATTTTCACTCTAGATTTGTTTGTTATTAAATTATTGAAGCTCTGAATATGCGTATGTTCGTTCCTAAAACTTAAAAATTTAGAAATGAGGAAAATATCATGAGCACAGCAGTGACTGACCTTTGCTGGTTTTGGAAGTAAGCAAATTGGGGCCAGATTAGTATTTGGGGTCCCCCATGGAAGTCCCTTTAAAAAAAACAACAAATGCTACCAGTGTGTACATGTGATCACCAGGAACTGAGTTTGATTTGGTATCTTTATCCTAACTTAATAGTCCAGTATTTTAACATGCTGAAGTTCTGAAAGAGTATCATTATTCCCTAATCTCATTAGCTTCCTGGGTATTTTGTTTTGGCTGGCATTCCCCTCTAAAGCCTGTAAAGAAAAATCAAAGAAAGGCTAATTGACATTGATACAGAAGTTCAGTATAAAATTTTATTATGAATAAATTGAATTTCATGATTTTAATTTTGCACTATTTCTAGTACTTACTAAAAAAAAAACCTTTACATTACAGTGAGTGTTATTTTTATGCTGTGGGAAAATTCTATCCCATATTCCAAACCTCATAATTGCAAGCAGCCAGATTCCCTGAAGCCCGGCGATTACATATTACAATAAACCATGCATATCCCTTCTTCAAGCAAAATTAAATTTACAAATGTACTCATTAACATAGCCATTTTGAAAAAGCACTAGCTACACTTTGATATAAAATTTTCTATATTTGCCTTGTTACATCTGTTTAAAATAGTACTGAAAGGATTTTTCCATATATATATTGGCACAAGTGGAGCATAAGACAACAAACACAACAAAAGAGCCACAGAGCTAATGTGCAATGATTGCACAATTTCAGGTAATTTTTTCTCAAATTTTGTATCAAATGTGAACCTAAAGCTTGATAGCATGTATTTCTGAATAAACATGCACAAAATCAGAATTAAAATCACCATTAAAATAATTGATTTTTTTTCAGCATACCTACTAACCTTTCCAATTCCCAGGCATGTTATATACATAATGGTAACTTATGCTGCTCTTGTTGGTACTGAAAAAGCCTCAGTTTTATCCTTTTCAAATATTTCCATGAAAACATGTTTTTTTGATGGGCCTCACTAATAACAAAAGTTAAATCTGATTGGCTTTATGGCAGTGTAATATGACATTATCTCCCTCTCCTATACAATCTGCTTTCTGGTTTAATCAGGTTATTCTATCCAAACCTTTACTAAAAGAGCAGCTGCTTTCACTAAAGGAAACATGGCATTGTCAGAGGACATTTTAAAACAAAATATCCAGGCTTGGGAGGGGGTAAAATTCCTACTGCTAACATCAGAATTATTGGAATCCAACTAAAAACTGAGTACATTAAAGGGATAGTCTCGTGTTCCCATAATGCTTGGCAGCCATTTTATAATGAGAACTACCCTAACCCCCCAAACAACAAGAGACCTATAAGTGAGGGTAGTATTTAAAACCCTCTCCTTTTACTAATAGCTCCCTAGCTTCTTACTGGGAAAATATACTGGTATCCAAGTGACTGAAGTAGTTCTCTCCCATTATTCCCTTAACTAAAAGGGTGAAATAGATCCTGTCTCATTACACCATTATATACTGCACATGCAAAAGTATTCTGTGATTAATAATATGCCTGAAAAATAATCTCAATTTCCAATAAGGAGTGAGATACAAAAAAGAGCAGCAGCACTCATCTTTGTTGGATTTTCCAAGGTAGATGTCATTCTGTATGTTCTGGAAGTTTCCTTCTGAACTTTCCAAAACTTAAAAAATACCACATATGCAATAATACACTTGTTCTTTGCAAAAGGTTTTAAAGTGATCCCCATTGGACTTGCCTCTTTTCAAAGATACAGACAAAAACAGAGGGGAAGAGATGCCTAATTCATCCCGTGCAAATTACTAAATTATTTAAAGAAACCAATCCACGTAAATTCATCAGAAAACTTTTAACTCATAATACAAGTTTACAATTTATGAAATTATGTACAAAATAAATGGCGTACAGGTAGTCCTTGACATACGACCCCAATTGGGACCAGGCAGTCTGTCACTAAAGGGGTGGTCATTAAGTGAGTTGTGTCCAATTTTGACATCTTTTTTTTGCTGCCGTAGTTAAGGGAATCTGGATTTTAAGTGAATCATGCAGTTGTTAAATGAAACCAGCTTCCCCCATTGGCTTTGTTTGTTGCAAACTGGCTGGGAAGATTGCAAATTGTGATGACTGCAACAGTTGCTAAGTACAAGGACCAGTCGTAGCTTTTAGTGCTGTCGTAACTTTGAATAGTCATTAAATGAATAGTGTTAAGTTGAAAGCTACCTGTATCACAATTCTAATCCCTCATAGAGATTTAAGAAAGTGCTCGATTTTCTTGCTGAGAATGCCTCCTTAAAGTAATAAATCCAGGATGGATAAGTTCTAGTTATGTACTTAAAAATCAAAGGTCAGACAAACATTTTGCAAATAGGAAAAAGGATCAAAACATTTAGGAAATAGTATTATGCTTGCTAGACATTTTCAACTGGCTGAAGTGGTGCAAGCAAATTCAGTGATATTTAGCTTATAGCTACATTACTAAGTGAAAAACCAAAGCTGCCAGAAATTCCCAAGGACAAATGAACTTCAGGGGCATTGAACTGAATATACAATTCTAGAGAAACATCAATGAATTCAGGGTAAAATAACTTGCGAACCACATTAAATAAAACTTGGACATCTTAGTGTTGAATTTAATGCCATTTGTCAGCAAGATATTGCTGGAAAGAGTCTACTTGTAGCTTTCCCTGTCATCAAATGTGCCCAGAGAGATTTAGGGAAACCTCCACAGCAAAGCTGGGATACAGAAGGAGGAACAGATTTTCTTTTATCCTTTTGCACAAATTGAATGCAAACCTTAGAAAAGCAACTGAAAATAACATAAAACAACATATACTTCAACAACTTTTCATGAGTAGGCAATACAAAAAAAGAGGAAGATATTCTGTCTTTATCATTTTACACTATAAGCTTGGCACAGTTAAAATATTACCATAAAGGAAAACTGGATCTTTCACATATACCAAAGACATGATTTACAATAGTACACAGTATAGAACCGAGCTGATCACATAATTTTACATGTGGGATGTTGAACTGCAACCCGCACTTCATCTTTTTTAGATATTTGTTTTGAGTAACTTACAAAAATGAGTTTATCATTGTATTACTAGCTTTGGGTTATTTCAGTTTTTATTACATTCTTGGGTATGTCTGGGATCCAGTCCCTGCATGCCTATTAAAGCATCCCCTTACTATAATTCCTTGCGTGCACTGAAGGACCATCAGATTTGCAAGTGATAGAGCGGAGAATATTGTCTCCCCTCAGCACAAAAGGAAGTGCTTTTTAATTGAGGCCCTGGAATTAAATCATTAGGCTGCTCCCGAAGCTTAAACTTAGAACAAGACCTAAAGCAAGAAATGACTAAAACATGAACTTTGGGAACACATTTAATTTTAAAAAGGTAAAGGTTCCTCCGCACATGCATGCTAGTTTTTTCCAACTCTAGGGGCCGGTGCTCATCTCCGTTTCAAAGCCGAAGAGCCAGCGCTTGTCTCCGTGGTCATGTGGCCGGCATGACTATAGGCCAAAGGCGCACGGAACACTGTTACCTTCCCACCGTAGTGGTCCCTATTTTTCTACTTGCATTTTTTACGTGCTTTCGAACTGCTAAGTTGGCAGAAGCTGGGACGAGTAACAGGCGCTCACTCTGTTATGCGGCACTCGGGATTCGACCCGCCAAACTGCCAACCATCTGATTGACAAGCTCAGCGTCCTAACCCACTGAGCCACCGCATCCCTCATTTAATTTTACCTGTAGCTTAAACAAGGCTTTAATTCTTATGTATCATTCAGGTTTTATTTCGCAGGTGATAAGAGCTTCATGTGTTTAAGAATGTTACTGGAGTGAATGAGAAGGAGGAAAATGTACTATGAAAGCACAGAAAATAGAGATCCATAAGGTTAATCTGATGAAATTAATTCATAGAATCCTTCTAGATGTAAGAGTAAAAGTTATTTTTAGTGCACTGTTAACTGGTATCCTCATTTCAGTTAGCACACTGAAGTTCAGTAGTTTATTTTTCTAACAAGGATCAGAAAGTTGTAGAAGAGGTTATTTTATTTATGTTAGAAGCTGAGATTAAAAAAGTCTTCAGAAATACCATTCAAGACAGTTGCAATTCAAATCAAGAAATCACATCATAATCCCCAGACACTTGCTGTTTGCTGCAGAGCTCTTCATTCCTATTCTATATGTACAATAGGAACAATGGTAGTCCTTATGATAGCCCGCACACAAAACAGCGATGAAGCAAAGGCCATTCTAAGAAAATGTCATTTGACCATATTTTAATCATATAATTCTTCCAGAGTTTTGTAATCTGAATGCATTTGTTTCTGTGCAAATCTGAAAGTTCTACCTAACTCTGCCAAAGGAATGTTCAATAAAAATAAATCAACCACCATTTTGGATCCTGCCAGGTTATAAAATGAGCAAGTGCTCATTTTACTAGTCATCATACTGAACATTTACTGTTTGTTTCTAAACTACAGTACTTAATAATGTTCGATTTATTAAAATATTCAGAACATTTTTTCTGAAGGAAGAGTATGTGATTGAAGTATATATGTTCCCTTAAAAAATACTAGCAGCAGAAGCCTTTGCTTTGAATTCAAAATTGCCATGCATTTAAATGTTATCATTATTTTAAGATAAATCAGCTTTCAAATAATCCCTTCTCTCAATTTGTTTTGTTTTCTAAAACAACACAACTACACTGGTGTCTCAGAGAGAATGAGCTGCTGTGGTAATCAATGGTCCACCAACAGAAAACAACAGGGATAAATGTTTGTTTTATGAATTCAAGACCCTGGTTATGTATTGAATTATTATTGGGAGTTCCGAAGTATGTCATCTCTGCATGCCTGTGGTAATATTCTGCTCTTTTCTCGAGAGCCAAGAAGACCAGCCCAATTTCCACCTAACTTTGGAATCTAGAGATGTTGGGAGATGGTGCATTGTCCTGATGCTCAATATGCAACTACAAGATAAATTACTTTGGCATTTTTAAAATGCAAAGTATTGCCGCCATTTAAATAGTAACGAAGCACAGTCATAAATAGTAACGAAGCATAGTAATTAAAACAGCCTAATCAAGAAACAATCAAGAAGAAAACAACACTCCCACCAACACTGACAGGGCAAGCCATATATAAACAGAACAGATCCCCACTCCCCTTTAGCACTGAAGATGTTATCTAATTGGGCAATGAAATGTCTTCAAGGAAAAAAAAGCAAGCTCAGAGAGCATCAAAGACTCCACAGTTCAACCCTGAGCTGCAAATATTCTCTTATATTAGTAATGAAGGAATTAGGAAATCCGGTATTCAGTTGTTAATCCATAATAAGCTAAGACTCCCCCCAAAACATAATTGATTTAATAATCTGATTCCACAGCATTCCATCCGTGAATGCATCCTGTTGCTACAAGAGTTTTACAAGAGGGGAGTGGGTAAACCACAAGTGTCTTAAAAATAAATGTTACTAAACATTCATTTCTCAGTCCCATCCATTTTAGTTTTGTAAACAGAAAATGACTGGAATAAAGGACATACTTCCACCAAAAGCAAGGTTCACTTGACTATAGGAAATATAACATTACTCTTGTTCCATATTCTTGGCTGTTCCTGTGCAAATTTAATCACTGTCCGATTCCTCTTTGAATTTGGCTCTGATAGCCTGGCCATTCTGAAGTGGCATTTCTTCATAGTCACTCCTGTCCAAACATATTGAAGAAATGATACTTTAACATAAGCAGCAAAAATATTACAATTCCATACCACTTAAATTCTGGAATTCACTAGCTGAGCTTTTTCCAGGGAAGTACGCAAACTACATTCCTTTATTTGCTTTCAGCCTGTTTGGAAACCCCCTTTTTTGACGCTTTTAAATTAGAATTGTATTAGAAGCATGGTATAATCAGTTTAATTTTAATGGTGTTTGTTTAAAGCAATATTTATTTCAAATTTTGCAGCAGTCAAAATGCATCAAAAACAGATTCCAGGAGAGTAATAAAAATCCTGAAAAAAATGAGCCACACAATTTTGAAAGGGCTGATACACTCCACAGCTATGAATACTGCACTTGCCTGAAAATGGATAGCTTGTAAAGCTAATTTCAAAGATATCAAACTCGGGACAAGAAAAAAAATCAGGTACCAATCAGCATAACCCAAAAAGAATCAAGGTTAAGATTGGCTAAAAACTGACTAGGATCAGCCATAAAATTCCCAAACCTTTCTTTCAACCAATCTAACTGACTATGTACAGTGTTTTTTTTTAATTTTACAATATTTACAAGCTACATTTACAGATCTAAATAAGAAAATTGCTATTCTGCCTTATACAGTTCTTTGCTGTCAACAAATTTTGGAGATAATTCCACTGGCTTACTAGCTGCCTGGTGAACTTCGTAGATTTGCCATCTTTTTATAGAAGTTTTATTCCTTTTTGGGCAAAAAACCACACACAACAGCAGTTTAACAATTTATGCCTACCTTTGCCACATATTCATTCCAGAAGTACTTCCTTATCATGTTTTTATTACAAAAACAACTTCCGGGACAGGATAGGTTTTTTCAATATAGGAAATGGAGAGGTCCGACAAAAAAGTGGCAATAGGTTTTATAGAACATTACAGAAACAAAGTGGGATTGGTGACATTATTGCAAGTCTTACCCATAGATAACATCGTCATCTGAATCATTCAACATGGAAAAGGCTGGGTTGTCTTTCAACTGAGACTCTGAAAGATGTTTTGAAGGATATAATCAATAAATGCATCTCTCTTCCCCAAAGGTCAGTCATGTTATTAAAAGCCATTGAGATTCAAGGTGCTGGTAATGACCTATAAAGCCCTAAATGGCTTGGGTCCGGACTATCTAAAGGAACACCTGCTGCCGGCATCATGTTCCCATCGTCCTGTGCGCTCCCACAGGGGGGGCCTTCTCAGGGTACCGCCGGTTAATGAATGCCGGCGGGTTATTCCCAGGGGAAGGGCGTTCTCTGTGGGTGCGCCTGCCCTATGGAACCAACTACCTACGGAACTTAGGACTGCCCCCGACCTTCGCTCATTTTGCCGGGACCTGAAAACTTGGCTCTTCGAGCTGTTTGGCCCAGACTTAGGGGGTTTTAATTTTAATTGGGTTTTAGATTTACTTTTGGGGCTTGAATTTAATTAATTGCTTTAATTGATTTTAAATTTTGTATTTCATGGTTTTAACTGCCTTGTAAACCGCCCTGAGTCCTATGGGAATAGGGCGGTATACAAATTCAATAAATAAATAAATTCAGGTCTCTTCTTCCTTGTCACTCTTTGGTGCCAACTGAGTGAATATTAAATCCTCCTCTCTTTGCTTCAGTTTTAATTTATTTATTGTTATAGGTTGGAATTGGGCAATCATTTGGTGTAAAGGGAAATGGGCATCTTACCTTTGTTGATTACTGTAGAGTGGGGAGGGTCACACTACATATGTTGGGACTGAGATTTTAGGGATAGTTTCAGATTTTGCATCTGTTATCAAAGAACGGTGCTACTTTTTTAAAGGGTCATTTTTCCCCCTCACATTCCTAATCTCAAAACACCTGGAAACTGCCAAGTTCAGGTTGCCTAACAAATTTAGTTCTGGAAAGTATAATTTAAAAATACCTGATATAACATGAATGCCTACAAAGAATATAATTTTACTATGCACTGCACCATTTGGTACTAAACTTCATAGCTTATCCATAGGTCGGTCAAACTGTATTTCAAGCAAAAAAACAAAACAGAATTTTGCCAAAAGAAGCAACAGAAATTAACTTACCGTACAGGGCATTTTTTGATGGTGAATACACAAAGGCTAACGTGTATAGATAGAAATTTAATAAGCCATAGAACGATAAGAATTCTGCAGGTGATAACTGTCAAGGATATCATTACTTATGAAACAATTCAACATGTCATCAAGATCTAAAGAACCATTCAAACAGCTGAATGAGCCCCATTTTATATTCCTCACCCAACAGTGATTTACACATTAAAACACTGAGTAAAAAGCCAGCCTCATAAAAACATTTGTACACATTTCTTTCCTAAGATCTTTTACAGCAGGGTCCACAACTCTGGGTCCGTGGACCGGCACCAGTCTGCGGCATGCCAGAAACCAAGCCGTGCAAACAAGTGACGCCCCATCCATGGGATGCCGGCAGCACATGAAACCACACCCTCTCCAGTCTGGGGAAAAAACCTTTCTCCATGGAACCTGCCCCTGTTGCCCAAAAGGTGGAGGGCTGCTGCTTTACAGAGGTTTGCCAACTTCCCACCAGCATTTAAAGCTACATTTGTTTGTGTTGCCCAGAGGGTCTTCCCTGTAGTTGTAACTAGCCTTTGGAAGTCCTGACCTTGGAAATTCCCCTAACCTTCAGTATGAAGATCTTCATCACCATGATGAAGATCAGATAAGCAAGCAAACAATCCTGAATTGCTAGGTTTTAATCTTTGTGCATATCGGTCTTTTTATCTGACATGCTTTAATTTTTAACTTTAATTTGTATTGAATTTTAAACATTTTTTTTAAAATTAAGCTTTGAGCCAGTAAGATATTTTGAGGGTAATCAGTGTATTCAACACATAAATCAAGTAAGAACTAAATGATCAGGAAGACTTAACAATATTCATATTATTTTAGTGTCTCAAATGACACATTGCACAAGAATCTAAATTTATATACGTGGAATGTCTATGGAGATTCTCAGTTATCCAGTTGTCCCAAACGAGCTGTTGTCCCAAACGAGCTGTTCAAAAGGCAACTGGACTTTCTTGGGTGGGGGGGGGGTTCTTAAAAAAAAATTCACCTGTCATTCAAGAAGCTTTCCTGGGTGAAAACTGAAGAAACCATTCCTCACCATTCAGCCAGAACTGAAAAAACCTCTTGGATGAGAAGTGAAATGTCTTCAAGGGAAAAAAAACAAGACAGTCTAATTGCTTTTTGAACAGCACCTTTGGGATACATACATTGAACGGGAGAATATTAACTGTGGGCTTCAGGGTAATAAGGATGCTTAGTCACTGTTGATTTTAGAGACTACATAATGGACTATAAAGCCCTACCATTTGACTGAAACTTTGAGCAGGATGTCACAGTAAAAGGATATAATTATGATAATGGCTTGAAAACTCAGCCACAAAATTGTCCTGAACAACCTGTGCTCCAAAACGCAAATAAAATATAGCAATGCTGGAAGAAGAAAAGAAATGAAATCAATCAAAGTTTATTCTGGATTTTTAATTCCAAGATCAATTAAATAAAAATCCATATTTAAAATTAATGTTAGGAAACTATTTCCCAAGTAAGCTGTGGAAAATTGCAAATGGGCCAATTACAAATATACGCCTCCAAGATTAATACAACTGCCCAAGTAAAGTAGGAATAAGTTATATAAGACATCAAAATAGTTTATGGCAATTATGGGGAGGAAAAAGGTTGTGTTTAATCTTGTAGGATTTCTTACACACAAAAAAAACCTACATTATTGACGGCTGACTGCTGTGGTGTAAAATTTGTACAGTAAGAATGTCTAGACAGATTGTTTTAATTCTTTTCATTGAGTTTCTTCATTTTACCACCAATACCACCACTTAAAAAGAAAATATTACCAAAGTGCACTTTCTAGTACAATGGTACCTTGTAAGGAATAATGCAGTTAGTCACACTTCATTGGAGCAACCTCCCTTTTCTGACATAAGCAGATACAGTGGTACCTTGGTACTCAATTGCTTTGAAGCTCATTGAATTTGGTACTCAATGCATTTTGACATGAACATTTTGTCCTGTAGCTTGTGTGATGAGTACAAACAGGACAAAATGTTTGTGTCAAAATGCATTGAGTACCAAATTCAATGAGCTTCAAAGCAATTGAGTACCAAGGTACCGCTGTATCTGCTTATGTCAGAAAAGGGAGGTTGATCCAATGAAGTGCATCTAATATCTTGCACAACATCTTTCATATTTCACAGAGTATTAGGAATGTGCAAAAAGCTCTAGTCTGATAAATGTCAAGAGATTGTATTTTCCTTCCAGACTAAGTTGACCCAGCCATTAAAGAGTGGGGGTGGGTGGGTAAGGAGGGGTTGAGTCAATTTAGAGACATATAGCTTCCAAAACAGGAAGTAATTTGTGTTTCAAACATGGTCCATCCCCCCAAATGGAACATTTTGCACACTTTTAGGTATAACTGAATAATATCTTCAAACGAATAATATCTCACCTAATGATAAGCACTACGAATGTCAGCGCAGTCAAGAATTTCAACCTGAGATCTGAGAAAAGAAGAGCAAAGAGTTATTTGATAAATAACTTTCTAGAAGAAAGTATCTTTCTAGAAGAACAACACATCATCAAAAATCACAGGTGAAGAATAGAGCTTACCAACGTAGGGCATATTCCGAAGCTCTGAGCATGCCCGGATTATTAGAAATAAAAGGTACAAAATGTAGACTGTCGCCACCACAAGGAAGAAGATTTTCATCCCCTGTTACAAAATACATTTAAAACTGTTTTAGCATTATTTTGATAGCATCACACTTCTTTTCTCCCACATTTGTGCGTTCTACCAGGAGTTGACAACTGTATTAGGCATTGAACCCAATCCTTATTTTTACATGATTGAAAATTCAGGAAAGCACCAAAGTTTGTAAGATTAAAATAACCCCACCCCAAGGACTTCAGTGACATCTTGACCATTTTAAATTTTATTTTCAGTTATTGGGAATGACTTAAAATGGAGAAAAGATGAAAAAAAATAGCGATTGCCTTTGTCAAATTGAGCAGTTCTCTGGAGTTAAATGCACAATTCTTAAAAACTCATAGAACTTCTTTTCATAGGTGTTTACTTATAGTATTTTTTTGGGGGGGAAACATAACTGGCAATAAATAAGAGAAAAAGGAAAAAAGAAAGCAAAAGATATATTAGAGATACCAGAAACTTACTGGGGTAAATAAAAAGGAAAAATCTTGAGAATAAATCATAAATTTAGGATCCAAATAAATAAAATGCTTACATGGCTCAATTTAGCTATATTCAAAGTAGATTGCATGCACTGCCAGAGAAGTAAACCAATTTTTAAAAATCTTTTTTTGCAGTAGTAGCTTTGAAAATAAAGTTTAAGCTCTGGTACAGTTCTCCCTAATACATACAAATAATTTTAGATGTGGAGTAAGCAATTTTTTTACACAGTTAAATAGACAGGTAAAAACAGCTCTATTTTCAAAATCATTTCCTATGCAAATCCAAAACTGCTTTATGCTAACACACCTGAAAGTTATTTGTGTCAATCTCATATTGGTATGTTGGATCGTGTAGTTCATTGACCCTAAAAAACAAAACATGCCATGATCATTAATCTAAACATTTATCTGTAACAATCTAAAGGATATGATTTTGATATAGTTGGCTTTTTATTCTACCAAAACTTTTAAAATATTTTCTAAGATCTCTTTCTGGCCTTTTCAAAATTAATACTTTAGATCCCTTTTTCATTTATTGGTATATTAGTATTCATTCCAATATTATTGCTGTCTCTAATCTGAATTTTATAAATTGTTTTGAATTAGGAAAGGGATAATTGGTGTCTAACAAATAAAAACAAGTAAATTACTTACGTCTGCCATATGCCTAGTGTAACAGAAGCCAGCCACAGGAGACCAACAATAAGGAATTTGGGAAAATAAAAGGTCATGCATTTCCTTTCTCCCTAAATAAAATGGAAAAGAGAAAGAAAAGGTGACAACCATATTGGATTTGCTTTACAAATATCAGTTAAAACTCTATAAAAATATTTTTATTTAAAAGAGAGCAAGAGTTCTATTGCTTCTATATTGATGTTAAATGCAAGAAGAATATATACCTCCCAAAAATTCTTTTTTCCCTATTAATAGCAGAGGAAGAGGTCAGACTGAAGTTTAATTACTCTTTGAGGAACAGCTGTCAAATCTCTGTCAGTTTCTTTGGAAAACACAATTAATCAATGCCAATGTTTCCAAAATCTGGCAGATCTCACTTATGGCTGCAGATGTTCCTCTGCAGAGCACAGAAATTCTGCAAATTGTTGCATACTTTTTGGAGAGAAGTGTAAGTATCGAATCATTCCAACGCTTATTTTCTTTTAATGTGTTTTTTAGATTCAGGATTGTAAAACTTGGTATTTTTTTCAGAAGGACTTGCAGAACGGTGATCAGTGTAGTCAGCCACCTGACTATGGTACTTCATATTCTAATAGAAACTTGGTGGAGCAGTGGGCTAATGCCTCCTTAAGTAACACCAGCTGCCTGCAATTAGTGCAGGTTCGAGTCCCACCAGGCTCAAGGTTGACTCAGCCTTCCATCCTTCCGAGGTAGGTAAAATGAGGACCCAGATTGTTGGGGGCAATAAGCTGACTTTGTAATAATGCCGCTTGGGGGAGACCGAAAGCCCTAATAAGCAGGCATATACATAAAATGAAGGCTATTGCTAAGCACATTGATTTGTGCTTTAGATTGTAAGCCGCCCTGAGTCTTGGGAGAAGGGCAGGATATAAATGGGATTAAAAAAAATGTTATCATTTATGACACACAGTTTTCAGTGTGAGCTCTGAAGAAGGAATCAGCAAGTAATCAACTATGTAATTAACTTGACCAAGGGCAGAACCAAAACAACAGATTTACACAGCCAAGACTCTCAAGGCCTTCCTTCACTAAAAGAAGGCACATCATTTGTTACCCAATGAATAATGGAAATTCTTTTGGGGTTGCTGGCCACATAGAGCTAAATCCAAAATTGTGTAAGTGGATTTCCTCTTGAGCAAAAGAAGCTTTCATCCTCCTCTTCTTCCTCTATTGCTAATTCCATATTTTTATTACACTTATTCTGAAGATTGCCCCAGTATCCCAGAGGCAATATACAAGGAGCTAAGGATAGAATTCTGTTCAGCAGTAATGTTCATTTCATTAGCAAAAGACCAGCATTCAACACCTGTTAAGTACCACATGTTGCTAAGTGAAACAAGCAAGTTTCACAGAAAAGTTTTAATGACTGGCTGGGATTTGGGATTAGGAGGACCCTTGTTCAGCCATGAAGATCAGTAGATATTTCTAGACCAACTGCCATCTCTTAGCCTAGTTACTTTGCAGAGTTTGTAGAAGAGATAAAAATTATACTTTGTATGTGTTTAACAAAAAGAGGATTATCACAGAGCATAAACCACACTGAAATATTATTTATTCCTGTCGTAACAACTGTGCTAGATGAAAGACCCAACTTTTCCAGCAATCTTCACTTACATTGTTCAAGAATATGTACGATTCCCTTTTAAAGGCAATGAAATTGATTGCTTATTACTACAATCTGCAGCAGTAAATTTTATTGCTTAATTTCACGCAATGTAATTCAGTAATTCCTCCATTTCTTTCCTGAGTTTCCCACCATTTTACAGGAAGAATGATCCTGTTCACTTTACCCATTCCACTTTCCTAATCCCATCCTTCTTTATTGTATTAATTGTAAAAAGCTCTAATTGCTTTATTTTTTTTAACCGTTGCATCGTTTTGAAATGCAGAGTTCAGAACTTTACTCACAGTCCAAAATCAGTCCTCACCTGTACCCTAATCCCGTGGTAGACACAAAGCCAGAACAGCAGCAAGGCACACAAGAAGAAAGACTGAAAGAGGTCATCTAGCATTCCAGGAAACCAGCTGTTGATTAGGAATGAGAGGGGAAAAAATGGGTCTGTAACAGAATGGGAGAGGGAGAGAGTCAGTAGACATCATTGTTCCTACCCACAAGAATATTCTGCCTTTTCTACAGCACACAAGACCTAGATGTTACTAGACCATATCCGCTCAAGCCAGCGTAGCCAATATTGGTGTATTGGCTATACAGGTAATACAACATACAAGACAGGTATGCTGGAAAATACAGATCAACACATTTGAACTCTGTGCAATCATAATAGTCTAAGAAAAGAGTGTGAAACATGTGCTAAGTATTTTCTATATGGTATTTCTAACATACTTTGTTATGGATTTAAAGATGTGCATTCTAAAGGCAATTTACTGAGAAAACATTTGCTAAACTTCCCAGCTTATTACAGCAGAATTCAACTGAAGATGGCCAGGAATTGGAATTGAGCAGGAATTTTCAAAAATTGGACACCAATCATGGAAACAAATATTGGAGAATAAGACTACCAAAGAGGACCAATTTTGTGTAGTGGTTAAGACACTAGGCTAGAAATTGGGAGTGTGTGAGTTCTAGTCCTGACTTAGGTACAAAGCCAGCTAGGTGACCTTGGCCCAGTTACTTTCTCTCAGGCCTAAAAAGGAGACAACGGCAAACCATTTTCAAAAAAACTTGCCAAGAAAACTGCAGGGCCTAGTCCATGCAATCACCAGGAGTCAACACTGACTCAAAGGCACAGACACAAATAAAAGACTAATAAAGGAATGTAAGGTAGTTAGATTGTCATCTCTGTTTCAAGTTATATGTAAGGCTACCTGCCTGATGCATCATCGCTATTGGTTCCTTTTGCAGAAATGATCGTGCACCAAAGGCCATGCTTGTGCCTGGAGAAAAACTGGAAACTTCCTAATAGCTACCTTGAATTCTAGAACTCCTTCTTAAGCAAGACATCAATCTCCACTCAAATTGGTATGTTATTTGTTACTTCTGCGCATTTGCAGAAAACACTGTGCAGTGTACAACAATATTGAAAATGAAGGAGTAGGCAACCTAGGCTCTTTTATGACTCATGGACTTCAACTCCCAGAATTCCTGAGTCAGCACAGCTGACTCAGGAATTCTGGGAGTTGAAGTCCATGAGTTATAAAAGAGCCGAGGTTGCCTACCCCTGGGATAGCCACACTGATAACAACTACAACTCTGATGGGTCAAATTTTCTTGTTTTTCTAAGAAGCCATGTTTTCAAAAAAAATTCAAAACTGTAATGGGAAGACACCCCAGAAATGGAGGGCTATCACCAATTTGAGCATAGGCTCCCTGAACATTATATTTTAGAAGAAATGGCTTTTTGCCAAGGCCTCCATCTTCCAACACTTCTTTTTAATTAGAATAAGATGGTGGCCTATTTCACTAATCAGCTTTTTTGCTGTTGAGCGATAGCAGAGGTTAACTTGGTTCCACATATTAAAGCTTTTCAGCTACTTCAAACACTCTTAATTGTTTTAGTATTAAACAGAGGGAACAACCATGCAAAAGATTTTTTTTATCAAATCTGAAAATGCCATCAGATTATGCCGATCGGCCAAGCCTTATGTTTCCAAATGATTTCAGTTGGAATTTTCATTTGCAATCAATCTCTCATATGTGAAAGTCGGATAACCCCCCCCCCCCCGAATCCCATCATATCAAAATATGATTTGAATAAATACCATTATAAAGTAATAGCAGGGGGAGGAGGATTGACATCCACTTCTGCTCTATCCCCCAATCTCGCATGGAGAACTTGCGCAGGGAGTGAGCAAAGAGACACTGCAAAGAAAGGAAGAAGAAAGTTGTAACAATTATGTGGTATCTGTTCAGCATAAGAGAAGGGGTGCAATTTGAGAACATGTGCAGCATGAGTGACTTATACACCCAAAGCAGAATTCCTGATTGTAGAGCAATGACTAACCATAAAATCTCATGGCTACATCTTACTAAGGATAATGGGAGATAATGGGAGAGACCCATAACCAAAATCTCCAACCAACATGGCCAGTAATAAGGGATGTTTGCAGTGCTTTTTTTGTAAAAGAAAAAGGTGCCGGAACTCACACATGTCATACAACCTGCCTTGCCTACCCTATAAGGTACCATCCAAAAAAGGTGCCGGAACTCCATTCTGAGCGTTCTATGAGAAAAAAAGCCCTGGATGTTTGTAATATTCAGTACTGTTTGAACGTCACAAATGTAACCACAAAACAACCACTAAGCTGAAACACAGGTCAAGTGTATGTGCTGCATCATCTATGACACACATGATGTAACAGATTTCTTCTATTACATTATTTTCTTCTCTTACTGCACGTATATTGTCTCATCTTCAACTTTGATCATTTTTCTTGCCTCCCTCACTTGATAAAGAAATATTTTCCCACAAGATTGTTTAACAAAAACCTTCCAGCATCAAGCAATTCTAATCTTTTGGATCAAGGAGAATAAATAGTAAAGCAAAGCAAGAGAATTAAACCAACAGCAGGTGTACCTAAACAGATACTGATTTGTCGAAGACGGGGAAACATACCAAAATATCTTATCAAAAACTAAGCAGAAAGCTGATACTCACTGTCACTATAAAAGTAAGAACCACAAAGACAAATCGGAACCAGATTTCCACCTGGGAGAAGGCTGGGTTATAAGTTTTCCACTGAAAAAAATGATGTCAGAATATTAACCAAAAACTTTGTGAATAAAAATACTTTGCACATTCAATATTCTTTTCCCACTGAGTGCCCTTCAAATGCAAGTACATGTGTACCTTTATTATGGTAATTGATCAGAATACAAATCATAGCAGATGAAATAACATAAAAGAGTTGGTGATTAGTTTATTGATGTGATCAAAGTATACCTAATTTTACAAACAGTATAATAAAGCTTGGCCATATTCATAGAAGTAGAATCTTTCCAGTCTGGTAATAGCTGCACATAGAATAAAATTGGAGTTGCCTGGTTATTTTATTAACTGGGAAGAGATAAAAATGGGTCCTTGCATCCTTATAAAATGTACACAATATTGCATGGTCTTTGGCAGGGGTCTCCAAACTTGGCAATTTTAAGACTTGTGGACTTCAGTCCCCAGAACTGTGCCCCTCTTCACAGGGGCACAACCTAAGTTCATGTGGAATTTGTTTCTATCTTCCCTTAAGAACTGCCATAGGAAGTACATTAAAACATGATAAGGTTAGTGCCCTCTGGAATTTAGGCCTGGTTATGCGGTGTAGTTGTCTTACTGTACTGAAAAAAACAGGTCTGACAGCTCTAGAACTCCTTCTTAAAATGTTCCTGGGTAGGGCAGATTGATCCATTTGGGCTTTCAGATCTCAACGAAGTTGCTGAGTCATCATCTAGAAAGACAGTTAATTCTCCCTTCAGCAAGAGAGAATCTGCTACAATGAACCAATAAGGTGGAGCTTTCTTCACAGAGAGAAAGATGTCAATCCACACATTACAATGCAAATGTTATTTTGAGGACATCTGAATCGTGTGGACAGGATTAATTTCCCTTCACTTGTCTACTGTTCTTTAGATGCAGTGGATTACAAATCCCTGGCAAATGAATTTTCTCCTGAACAACAGGCAAAATCTAAAGTCCCATCAACATTTGGGAACTCACCGCCATTTGTTAACTCCTCCAATCCTATTTCAAACTAAGCTTCAGAAATACAGCTCACAAAATTAAAGTATAGATAATAATACTGAATGGGCCCCAATAGGAATGAGATTCTTAAAGACTCTTTCCGCTTTCTACCAAATTCTGAAATGTGCCTAGAGAATTAAAAAAAAAAATAAATCCCCTGAATATACCAGTAGTACCTTTGGACTGCTTTCCTTCCTATGATCTGCTTGCTGCTTTTTTACAGTCCATTTCACTGTGAGGCAAATATATCATTATTTAGACAAGGCTAATCTATCTGATTAACCAATTCTCTTTACTGCTCTATGTATTTTAATTAACTGTTTTATTGCATCGGTCAGAATTTATCATATTTCAGAAGAGAAAAAGATAATAATTTTCTCAATTCCTCTTTGCAATCTCCAATTCCATTCTCCATGCTCTCCAGTAGCTTATCCAATTTACTTTTTTTTTTGTAATTACACTTAGCACAAGACTTTTTTTCTTCAGATCAGCACTTTACAGTTTGTCTTGTTTATGCAAGTCATATGTCTGTAAGTCATATCAGATTCAGAATCAAGTCAACTGTAATCATGTTTAGTATGTAATCTACTTCTATTCAGTTTTTTTAAAAAGGGATTTCTTCCACTCCTTAAAAACAATGCCAGACAGATATTTGCAATTCTCTGCCTGGTAGCTTATTCAGAAAGATTTTATAATTACTGTCAACTGCTTCAGGATTTTCTGTAGAAAATCAACACAAAGGGACTTCCATATAAAACTGAACCTATATTTTCTGCTTACTTTTACAATTTATACTTACTGTGAAGTTGTAACTCTTGATCTTGATCTCAGGAAACTTGTCAAAGGTAACAACAACATTATAACGAGTGAAATTCAGATAACCAAGATGAACCACGATAATTTCATCACAATCCTGTGAATTGTGACATGAAAACTGGTTAGTAGAGTAATAATAGCCTTAACTTCATTTTGATTTGGAAATGTGTGAATAGTTCTAAAACACATACCGTTTAGGTACAACCTCTTATTTTTTAAATTGTTACTGACAAAGAACTCATCTATATAAAATTACCAATAATATTTTTTTAGAATTTCTACCAAACATACTGCCATCACACCTCCTAGAAAGGCAACTTGTTGAATCTGTGATTACCCATTGTTGTTGTTGTTAGCTGCGAAGTCGTGTCCGACCCATCGCGACCCTATGGACAATGTTCCTCCAGGCCTTCCTGTCCTCTACCATCTTCTGGAGTCCATTTAAGCTCACGCCTACAGCTTCAGTGACTCCATCCAGCCACCTCATTCTCTGTTGTCCCCTTCTTCTATTGCCCTCGATCTTTCCCAGCATTAGGCTCTTCTCCAGTGAGTCCTTCCTTCTCATTAGGTGGCCAAAGTATTTGAGTTTTAGCTTCAGGATCTGGCCTTCTAAAGAGCAGTCAGGGTTTATCTCCTCTAGGACTGACCGGTTTGATCGCCTTGCAGTCCAAGGGACTCGCAGGAGTCTTCTCCAGCACCATAGTTCAAAGGCCTCAATTCTTTGGCGCTCAGCCTTTCTTATGGTCCAACTTTCACTGCCATACATTGCAACTGGGAAGACCATAGCCTTGACTATACGCACTTTTGTTGACAGGGTGATGTCTCTGCTTTTTAGTGTGCTGTCTAGATTTGCCATGGCTTTCCTCCCCAGGAGCAAGCGTCTTTTAATTTCTTGGCTACAGTCCCCATCTGCAGTGATCTTGGAGCCCAGGAAAATAAAATCTGTCACTACCTCCATTTCTTCCCCATCTATTTGCCAGGAATTGAGAGGGCCGGATGCCATGATCTTGGTTTTCTTAATGTTAAGTTTCAACCCAAGTTTTGCACTCTCCTTCTTCACCCGCAACAAGAGGCTCTTTAGTTCTTCTTCACTTTCTGCCATTAGAGTGGTATCATCTGCGTATCTTAGGTTGTTGATATTTCTTCCGGCAATCTTAATTCCAACTTTTGATTCATCTAGCCCTGCCTTTCTCATGATGTGCTCTGCATATAAGTTAAATAGGCAGGGTGACAGTATACAGCCTTGCCGGACTCCTTTCCCAATTTTGAACCAATCAGTGGTTCCGTGTCCAGTTCTCACTGTTGCTTCTTGACCCGCATATAGGTTTCTCAAGAGACAAATAAGATGGTCTGGTACTCCCATCTCTTTAAGAACTTGCCACAGTTTGTTATGATCCACACAATCAAAGGCTTTAGCATAGTCAATGAAGCAGAAGTAGATGTTTTTCTGGAACTCCCTAGCTTTCTCCATGATCCAGCGTATGTTGGCAATTTGATCTCTAGTTCCTCTGCCTCTTCGAAATCCTGCCTGTACTTCTGGTAGTTCTCGATCCACATACTGCTGAAGTCTAGCTTGTAGGATTTTAAGCATGACTTTACTAGCATGAGAAATGAGTGCAATGGTGCGATAGTTTGAACATTCTTTGGCACTGCCTTTCTTTGGAATTGGAATGTAAACTGATCTTTTCCAATCCTGTGGCCACTGTTGAGTTTTCCAAATTTGCTGGCAAATTGAGTGTAGCACTTTTACTGCACTGTCTTTTAAGATTTTGAATAGCTCAGCTGGAATACTGTCACCTCCACTAGCTTTGTTGTTGCTCAGCTTTTCTAAGGCCCACTTCACTTCACATTCTAGGATGTCTGGCTCGAGGTCAGTGACCAACTCATTGTGATTATCTGGGACATTAAGCTCATTCTTGTATAGTTCTTCTGTGTAATTTTGCCACCTCTTCTTAATCTCTTCTGCCTCTGTTAGGTCCCTGCCATTTTGGTCCTTTATCATGCCCATTTTTGCATTAAACGTTCCCTTCATCTCTCCAATTTTCTTGAAAAGATCTCTGGTCCTCCCTATTCTATTGTTTTCTTCTATTTCTTTGCACTGTTCATTTAAGAAGGCATTCTTATCTCTTCTAGCTATTCTCTGGAATTCTGCATTCAATTGGGCATATCTATGTTTTTCTCCCTTGCCTTTTGCTTCCCTCCTTTCCTCAGCTATTTGCAAAGCTTCCTCAGACAGCCATTTTGCTTTCTTGCATTTCTTTTTCTTTGGGATGGTTTTGGTTGCTACCTGTTGTACAATGTCGCGAACCTCTGTCCATAGTTCTTCAGGCACTCTGTCTATCAGATCTAATTCCTTAAATCTATTTGTCACCTCTACTGTATATTCAACAGGGATATGATTTAATTCATACCTGAGTGGCCTAGTGCTTTTCCCTACTTTCTTCAGTTTAAGCTTAAACTTTGCAAGGAGAAGCTCATGATCTGAGCCACAGTCAGCTCCTGGTCTTGTTTTTACTGACTGTATAGAGCTTCTCCATCTTTGGCTGCAGAGCATATAGTCAATCTGATTTCTGTGTTGACCGTCTGGTGATGTCCATGTGTAGAGCCGTCTCTTGGGTTGTTGGAAAAGAGTGTTTGCTATGACCATCGTATTCTCTTGACAAAATTCTATCAGCCTGTGCCCTGCTTCATTTTGTACTCCAAGGCCAAACTTGCCTGTTATTCCAGTTATCTTTTGGCTTCCTACTTTAGCATTCCAATCCCCCATGATGATAAGGACATCATTTTTTGGTGTCAGTTCTATAAGGTGCTGTAGGGCTTCATAGAACTGGTCAATTTCATCCTCTTCAGCACTGGTGGTTGGGGCATAGACTTGGACTACTGTGATATTGAATGGTTTGCCTTGGATTCGAACTGAGATCATTCTGTCATTTTGAGGATTGTATCCCAGTATTGCTTTTCCTACTCTTTTATTGACTATCAAGGCTACTCCATTTCTTCTGAGGGATTCTTGCCCGCAGTAGTATACCTGATGGTCATCTGAATTAAATTCACCCATTCCTGTCCATTTTAGTTCGCTGATACCTAAGATGTCGATGTTCAGTCTTGTCATCTCTTGTTTGACCACGTCCAGCTTTCCTTGATTCATGGATCTTACATTCCAGGTTCCTATGGAGAAAAAATCTTTACAGCATCGGACTTTCCTTTCACCACCAGACACATCCACAGCTGAGCGTCCTTTCGGCTTTGGCCCAGTCGCTTCATTCTTTCTGGCGCTACTAGTACTAGCCCTCTGCTCTTCCCCAGTAGCATATTGGACGCCTTCCGACCTGAGGGGCTCATCTTCCAGCGTCATATCGTTTTGCCTTTTGGTACTGTCCATAGGGTTTTCATGGCAAAGATACTGGAGTGGGTTGCCATTTCCTTCTCCAGTGGATCACGTTTTGTCAGAACTCTCGGCTATGACCTGTCCGTCTTGGGTGGCCCTGCACGGCATAGCTCATAGCTTCATTGAATTACGCAAGCCCCTTCGCTACGACAAGGCAGTAATCCATGAAGGGGGTGATTACCCATATACAGAAATAATTAATTTATGAGTTTCTCTAACAGGTAAATTATTTTACATCTACTTCAGCATTTTTTTAAAAAAATAAGAAATTTTATTGTGCTTACCTTAGCACAATTGAATATCCTTGTCCGGTTGTGAGTTTCTCTATTATAGTACCGTACACTTCCATTCTTTAGTACACCACGTATTGTAACTGACATAATAAAGCTAATTTTCATATCCAAATTGTTATCTGAAACATTAAATCAAACACCTGTGACTGAACTTATTTTGAACCATGGACAACCTCTCCCTTTCAGTTGCATGGGGAGATGCTCGAAAAGAACTAGGAGAGGCCATGACAAAAACTATTTTTTTTTGTTTTAATTAAATATAGGTAATAAGATGACTTCCAAGTATATAATACTTTCTCCCTTCTCCTACGTTAAAAGATTCAATTCATTAACAACTTTAAGAGTTCCTAAGAAAACCACTTCCTAGGGTTTTAGAGCTGCACGTCACCCAGGGCCTCAGACTGTGTTCCCCTCCTATAGGAGGAATCGTGCAACATAAGAGAGAAAAATAAATCAGGAAGGATGAAAACACATCAAGAAATATCAACAGCAGAATCAATCCAATCAGCCACAGGCTACTGAAACTAGTTCATGTTGAAATATGCTTCCAAATAGGCACCATATTTTTTTAGGCACTAGCAACCCTCTTCTATGACTTACGATAGCTTTCTTCAAATAGATGTCTTCCAGGCATGTTGGATGACACCTGTAATATTCAACCAGCACTAGGAGAACAATTGGCTCGGTTAAGCTGATATTTGTGTGATATTTCTGGAAGCAAGGTTCAGCCTGTTCACATATTTCAGATCAACAAATGTGCTCGTTAATTCCAGCTCTTTTATTACTGGATCTTTTACATTTCAGACATCTGGAAATGTATCTTACATACATGAAATGTGTCACATAACTTGTTATCTGGAGAAATTTACTTTGCTTATTTTTTTAAAGAAGGAAAAAAAAACTTAACTAGATAAGGCAGATCAGAAACCTAATCTGTTGTCGCAAAAGTGATGCATGAAAAAAGAACTTACGGTAATAAGGCAGCAATAAGTCAACATCTTTTCATCTCAAATGGCTATTATTCATTTTCTAATTTATATACCTATTCTCCTAATCTTTTTATGAAGGGCTTTTGAATATATATTTTTAATGTTGCTTCTTTGTATGAAGCAGTCTAAGAACGGGTGACTTCCTTTAGCAATACACCCAGTTTTGTTTATAGGAGCTTAATCCATTGGCTCTTTAGCACTAAATTAATCTTCAGGTAACTACGGTACTTACTATTGATTTATTTACCCTCTATACTTTTTAAAAGAATATACAATGATGTGAAAATTTGTTATTTTAGCCTTTTAAAAAAACATTTGTGAGATGAACAGGTATATAAATTTGATAAATTAATAACTAATATATATATAATGATACACACTCTAGCATGTGTATGGTACATACAGCAAATGCTGGCAGTTACATGTACCTGATGTAGCAAAAGAAAATAACGTTTTGCAATATAGTCCATCTTCAGGGGAATTTTCCTCAAAGGAAAAATATATTTTCTTAGTTAACCCAAACTGCAGAAGCAATATAAGCCATCTTTTCCTGGCAAACTGATTTCAGTAAGAAGATTTTTCTGATATATGTTCCACAGCTACAAAAAGTCTTGGTACATACATTGCCTAGTCCAGGGGTAGGTAACCTTGGCTCTTTTATGACTCGTGGACTTCAACTCCCAGAATTCCTGAGCCTGCATAGCATAGCCAGCTCAGGAATTCTGGGAGTTGAAGTCCACGAGTCATAAAAGCGCCAAGGTTGCCTACCCCTGGACTAGTCATATCTTGACATCAGTAATGGGTAATGTGCCGCAATCTGTTTCTTGCTAACACCCCATTTTTATTGGCTTCTTGATATATACAGTGGGGGAGGCAGGATTATCAAGCACCTAAGACACTGTGAAACAAAACCAATGTGTCAGATATGACTCTGTTTTCTCCATGCTAAACCAAAATGGGACACAAACACTCTATACCAGGCATGTGCAATCCATGGTTCATGGGCCACATGCAGCCCCAGACAGTTAATAATGCAACCCTACAAAATAGTAAACTTTTAAATTGTTATGTGATTTATGTACATTAACTGTATTATATATATTATATGTGGCCCAAGACAATTTTTCTTCATCCAATGCAGCCAATGGACACAAATCTTAAAGTTGTCAAGGTTGCAGACCCCTGCTATATAGCATGGGTGTCCAACCTTTTGGCTTGCTGGGGCTGCATTGAATGAAGAGGAATTGTCTTGGACCACATATAAAATATATAATACAGTTAATGTACTTAAAGTTGTCAAGGTTGCAGATCCCTGCTATATATACCATTCATAGGTATATATGTAAGTAAGATAATGCAGCAAAACAGCAATACACAACTAAACTAAAAAAATATCCTTACCAGAACGTTGGTCCAAGTGCACTGTACAGGTAAGCCAGAGTTGTTGATTATAAGTAGATACTGGTGGCGAACTTAAAGGAAATGACTTTGTCTAGAACAAAATGGAAGCCAAAGGTGCAATCATGTGAAATCTTCCCATTAAAAAATCATTCTAGTGGAAGCATAAGCTAGTTTGCTTTTTAGCCGTATCTGTTAAGTACTAATAGTACAAATGTTACCCGATCCAAGTTCATGGAAATGTTTTCAGAAATATAGGAGCATGTATTAAAAATACACCTCTGACAATTAATAGCATTATCCAAATGTAATTCATTAAAAGAAAATATGTTATTTGTGCACTTCCTCGACCAGAGTGGCTGGGTGATTAAGACGCTGAGTTGGACGTTAGCAAGCCCATGTTCAAGACCCGAGTGGAGCCGTGGTACAGGGTTGAGCTCCCATCCTTCGCTCCAGCTCCTGCCAGGGACATGAAAGAAGCCCCCTCTACTGGGCATCTCCCAGACAATGGTGGTGTCACCGGCTAATCCTTTCAACCTGGAAGCCCTTTGGTGCTTCTGACACAAGTGCTATGCTATGCAATTGATAACCCTGTCAGTTTGGAAAAGGTTTCTTTTTTTAAAAAAATAGTTTTATTCATTTATAACATAAAATGTGAAATTACAAAAGCAAATGGTAGGGGACAACAGTAGCAAAAGGGAAAACAAAAAAGGTATGGAGAAAGGGGGGGGCATTGACAAAAGGCATTGACTGCCGACGCTCTCTGTTGCAGTAAAAATCAGACATTAAAATCAAATCTCAACTTTTTACATTTCTATGTAATGAAAGGGTTTCGTTGTTTTGTCCTTAGCCACGAAGCATATTCTGATCCCTAAGAAATCTTAAAAATCTGCATTTCATTAAGAGAAAGGGGCTAACAGTTTACAGATAATCTTTAGCTTACAACCACAATGGAGACCAGCAAGGAAGTTGAGTCAGATCTAATTTTACAATCTCTTTTGCCGTGGTTGTTAAGCAAATCAGTGCAGTTGTTGAGTGAGCCATGCAGACATTAAGTGAATCCAGCTTCCCCCACTGACTTTGCTTGTCAGAAGCCAGCTGAAAAGGTCTCCGATGACAATCACATGATCCCGAGACACTGCAAGTATCATAAATATTGGCTGGTTGCCAAGCAACCGAATTTTGATTACATGACCATGGGGATGTTGTGATCATCCTAAATGCCAGGAATGGTTGTCACTTTTTTCAGTGCTGTTTAGTGACCACTGTTTGAATGGTCACTAAATGAATGGCTGTAAGTGGAGGACTGTATTTGGTATGGAAGCAGAAGGAACAAGGTAACAGCTATTACCTTGAATTATAGTCTGGGAGTCAGTAGGAAGTGCCTTGACCTTTTTGCTACTGAACCACTGAACGGTTGTGCAAGCCGTAGACTCAAGAGAAACCCGAGACCATGGTTAATATTATTCTGAATATAAGAAATTGTTGGAATGATACCTTTTTATCTACAATATTTGTAGAACGGTTAAAAATTGTCTATAAAGTTGGAATACATCAAATCCAAAACCAAGGACAACAAGACTTACCTTTGAACCATTATTCATCGGAGGTATTTCTGATATGCATTCAATGACTCTGGGACCTGAACAATACATAAAGGCACGGAATTTAATCTACGAATGGCTGTGGAACTCTGGGAGTTGAAGTCCACACATCTTAAGGCTGATGATGTGGAGAAACATTGCTTTAAAGCTATCAAATGTTTTGGGGTTTTTTTTAAAAAAAATAAATCCAAAAGCTTTTAAGACAAACACCTCATTCAGATAAGACCATGGAATATATTACCGTATGTTAAAATTGCAGGACAGTTGAATCCACTTCCCATGAAAGCAAAAAAAGAAGAAGAAGAAGAAGAAGAAGAAGAAGAAGAAGAAGAAGAAGAAGAAGAAGAAGAAGAAGAAGAAGAAGAAGAAGAAGAAGAAGAAAGATTTTCTAGCTCCTGAAAAACCCGTCTGCCTCACCAAAGGAGAGACTTTTGCACCTCCCTGTAAAAGCAAACAGTGTGCATCAGCCACTTAGGCATGCCAGCAAATCCATCTGCCCCAGCTATTGTGCAAAAGTAAAGCGCCTACATCAGCATCCACTTCCCCAGGATAACAAAGGTCAGGTTCACCCTTCCAACGTGACATCAAATATCATCTATGTAGCCCTGGAGGGCAACTATACTGAAGGAGTTTCACCATCAAACTGCAGAGGAACCCTGCATGCTTTACTTGCGTTTAGAAATTGGGTGTGAACAGGCTACATTTAAATACAGTACTTGCATTTTATTCAGACACCATTTTCTTATTCAATGTCACAAACAACATTTACAGCAGGTGTCCCCAACCCCTGGTCCGTGGGCCAGTACTGAGCCAAGGCATGCCAGCAACTGGTCTGCACAAACAAGCAAAGCCCCATCCGCAGGATACTGGCAGCACACAAAACCACACACTCTCTGGTCCGCGGAAAAACCTCTCTCCACGTAACCTGGTGCCCAAAAGGTTGGGAACTTCTGATTTACAGTATACAATGTACCACCACGACTGCACCAGAATTTCCATTGCTAAGCAAGGCGGTTGTTAAACGAGCCCTGCCCAATTTTACCAGTTTTTGGCCATGGTTACTAAGTGAACTGCTCTAAATAGATGTAAAGCCTGTCGGGTTCATCCTCAGTTTGCTGCTGAAACTCTTTCTGTTAAGTGAATCATGTGGTCATTACGTGAGTCTGGCCTCCCCCATTGATTTGGCTTGTCGGAAGCCAGGTGGGAAGGCTACAAATGAAGATCATGTGATCCTGGGATGCTGCGACTTTTGTAAATACATGTTAGTTGCCAAGTGCCTGAATTTTGATCATGTGATCGTGGGAATGCTTTGACAGTTCTAAGTGTGAGGACAGGGTTGTGAGTCCCTTTTTTTCAGTGCTGTTGTTAACTTCAAACGGTTGCTAAACAAATGGTTGTAACTTGAGGACTATCTGTTCTCAACTACACAAAGGGCATTTGAAACTCCCCACTAAAAAAAAAAAAGCAAACCACAACTTGTGGTGATGACTGTTCTACACCAAGTTTCTACTTCATTAGAGGCATTCAAGTACAACTAAGAGCAGAATTTCTGTTGTTAAGCAAGGCAGTTGTTAAGCAAATCACTCCTGAATTTAATAATAATAATAATAATAATAATAATAATAATAATAATAATAAATAATAATAATAATAATAATAATAATAATAATAATAATAATAATAATAATAATAATAATAATAATAATAAAGTTGGAAGGGACCTTGGAGGTCATCTAGTCCAACCCCCTGCTCAGGCAGGAAACTCTATACCATTTCAGATAAATGGCTGTCCAGTATCTTCTTAAAAACTTCCAGTGTTGGAGCATTCACAACTTCTGGAGGCAGGTTGTTCCACTTACCGTATTAATTGTTCTAAATTTCTCCTTAGTTCTAGGTTGCTTCTCTCCTTGACTAGTTTCTATCTGTTGCTTCTTGTCCTGCCTTCAGATGCTTTGGAGAATAGCTTGACTCCCTCTTCTTTGTGGCAGTCCCTGAGATATTGGAACACTGCTATCATGTCTGCTCTTGTCCTTCTCTTCATTAAACTAGACATACCCAATTCCAGCAACCATTCCTTATATGTTTTAGCCTCCAGTCCCCTGATCATCTTTGTTATTCTTCTCTGTACTCTTTCTAGAGTCTCAACATCTTTTTTACATTGTGGTGACCAAAACTGGATACAGTATCTGGCACAGTTAATTACACCATTGTAGTTATGAAGTAAATCATGTTGACATTAAGCAACTCCAGCTTCCCCCATTGACTTGGCTTTCAGAAGACAGCTGACAGGGTTGCAAATGGCAGGACACCAGATGCTGCAACTGTTGTAAATACATGCTAGTTGCAAGCGCCCAATTTTGGTCACGTGACCGTGGGGTTGCTGCAACTGTCATAAGAATGACAGTCACTTTTTTCAGTAACTTTTGTAACTTTAAACTGTCACTAAATGAATGATTGTACGGAGTGCAAATTCAAAACAGGGGAGCACATTTGCAGTCTTTGTTCTTGAAGGTCATCAACTATCACTCCTCTTAAAACATTAGTATCTTTCAGAACAGGTAGTCCTCGACTTACAACCATTCATTTAGTGACCAAAGTTACAAGGGCACTGAAAAAAGTGACTTATGACTGTTTTTCACTTATGACCATTGCAGCATCCCCCAAGGTCAGGTGATCAGGATTTGGACGCTTGACAATTGGTTCATATTTATGATGGATGAGTGTCCGGGGGTCATGTGATCCCCTTTTGTGACTGTCAAGGTAATGATTTAGAAGCTAACCAGCTGATATAATGTATGATGTAATGTTGGAAATGACTCAGCAGGGTCTATGTCTCTTTAAGAGCAGTCAGGGTCTGTTTCTCTTTAAGAGCTTTATAAAAAAAGGAAGGCTCCGCAGATATATTCTCTCTCTTCTGTATTCCTGCTGTAACTGTGGTGTGTTGGATCCTGCTGTATTAACACGTGTATGTATATTGTTCCTGGTGTACGATATTGTAGATAGTGTAAGACAAACCACCATTTAATATAGACCACTGTTTACTGTGTTTACTCCTGGGTTACCTCAGCGCAATAAGACAGTGCATGCTCTGACAGTGACCCTCTGACAAGCAAAGTTAATGGGAAAAGCCAGATTCTCTTAACAACTGTGTCACTAACCTAAGAACTGCAGTGATTCAAATTAACAACCATGGCAATAAAACTTGTAAAATGGGGAAAAACTCACTTGACAAGTGTCTTGCTTAGCAATTTGAAATTTTGGGCTCAGTTGTGGTCGTTAAGTCAAGGATGATCGGTGATGCCTAATATTCATTTACCATTTTTATATCGAGATACAAACAAGGAATACCTTCGGTGGTTTCACTGTTAGTAAAGTAATCACAAATGCAGCCCAGGAACAGAATAAGAAGCAAGTAAAAAAAATCTAGAAGAAAAGGTGAAAATCTTACCTGCAATGCCTATTAAGACTGTCAAGCCAAAACAAATGAAGAATACTACAAAGACCAAAACAAAATGGCGCTTGGACAGAGTATATAATCGCATTGGAGCCAGTCTGTCAACAAGGAGATAAAAAAATAAGTTACAGGTAAACTTTATGTTATCGGTGGTGGGGGGTGCTTTTTTCTTCCAGACAAACAATTCCAAAATTAAAAGATAGAATTTCTATCTAATATATGTGGTCATTAATTCATATTTTAAAAGATTTTTAGACATCACTTTGGAAGGGTTTGTATTAAACAGTAGCATATTCTTATCAAATATGTAAGTCAACCTTCTTGGAAGTGTATGCATAACTTATTCCTGATTTACATAAAGCAGGCTATGTCTTAATGGTAAGACATAGATAGTGATGATCCATTTTGTGACCTTATCATTGTCCCTGTGCATAATCAGAAAATGATACTCAGATGTTCCTGAAGGAATCAGAAAGCAACATAAAATCACAGAAACACACAAACTTCTGTTTCTGTATTTCCTTTATAATGTGCTGATGTTTACTTGAAGAGAAATTGAGAAGACACCCCCACCCAAGAAATTTTGAAAGATCCTAGATCTCTTCACTTACTATGCCTTCAGATGCCTCAGTAAAAGGCAAAAAGATTCAGCCTTCATTATAATGGCTGGTTCTTGCATGATATTATAATGTAGCCAACATTTAGAACACATTTATATCTAACCTTGCCTATCCCCAACATTAATATGGCTTTGGGACCAAGAAGTGACAATGTTTCATTCTGCATTCCAATACAAAAAAGGAAATCAACACTTTTTAAAAGCATCAACAATTTTAATAAAGACATAAACACAGCTGCTCACAGTGTTTCAGACAGGAAGAGGAGAAATCTTTCCTGGGGCCTTGTTTCTAAAATTAAAATCGACACACCTCATAACTCCCAGTGAAATTACATCTCTTGACTTGGCAGCTCTTATTCCAATTATAAATGCAACAGGTTACAGTTTTACATAGGAAAGCTATTACTTTCTGATTATCTCATCACATCAGTTCAGTCTTATCGTTTAAATCCTATATGGAAGTTGGAAACAAGCCTGCTTTCCATCAGCTAAATCAACTTTGTTTCAACCTGGTGCTCTCCAAAATTGTACTATATAGATGCGTGAACTTCAACTCCCAGAACTCCACAACCCGCATGATGGATTCTGGGAACTGAAGTCCAGACATCTTAAAAGTTGCTGAAGTTGAGAAACACTGCTACAGCATCGATTATGGGAGCCCATCAATCTGGACAGTATCACAAAGAGGGAAGATTGGACCGGAGCTACCAAACTGCTCTTTCCGACCCTTGGTCTGAGCCTAATTTCCTCCTCAACCTCGGAACCGGCCACCAACCCCGGGCCGTATGTTCCAACGTAACCGGATCACATCAGGCTGGGAAAGGCTTTACAACAGGAGTCTTCAAACTTGTCCCTTTTATGACTTGTGGACTTCAACTCCCAGAATTCCTCAGCCAGCGTGCCGGACTGAGGAATTCTGGGAGTTGAAGTCCACAAGTCATAAAAGGGACAAGTTTGAAGACCCCTGCTTTACAAAGTCTGCCTTGAGTTACGCACAGTAGGATGGGAACAAAATTGCTAAGCGAGCGCCGTGCGATCGCCCCTCCTTCCTCCCTCGACTATATCCCCTTGGCGGTCAAGGCACCACGCTTCCCAAGGAAGGCCCCCCCACCCCCACGCTCCCTTTCCAAGAGCAGCCCCTCTCCAACTCACAGCTCCATGTCCAGGCTGCACATGCGCACCAAGGCTCCTTTCACCTTGCCAGCATCTCGCCTTCAGCCGAGGGGCCACTCCGCTGCCACCTGGCCCGGTGGCGGCACCGCCCGCGAGCCGCTCATATCACTTCCGCGTGCGTCACCCGGCGTCCCAGCCCTGCCTCCTGGCCAAGGGAACAGGACGAGGAGAGTCCCGCCCCGCCGATCTTTGGAGGAAGGGAGGGGGAGCAGCCGCGCGCTGCCAGGAGAGATTGCCATGGCTGCCTCCGCCGGGCCCTTTGAAAACCTCTGAGGGACTGGGTCGGAAAGAATTGCCGAACCTCCAAACAAAGCTCAGGAATCCTCGTTTCCGAGGCTCCTCCTGCTTCTTTGCCTTTAAAGCAGGGGTCTTCAAACTTGGCCCTTTTATGACTTGTGGACTTCAACTCCCAGAATTCCTCAGCCAGCTTTGCTGGCTGAGGAATTCTGGGAGTTGAAGTCCACAAGTCATAAAAGGGCCAAGTTTGAAGACCCCTGCTTTAAAATGATAAAATCCGCCTCGAGTTGGTGCAAAATTCTGGCGGCTGACGTTCCTTGAAAAATCACACAAGGTTTCACACGCCACACTAAATTCCAAAACAAATAATCCGGAATAACAGCATTACAGAGTTGCAAGGGACCCTTGGAGGTCTTCTAGTCCAATCGCCCTCTTGCTCAAAGCAAGAGACCCTACACTATTCTGGACAATTGGTTGTCCACTCTTTTCTTTAAAAATCTCCAGTGATGAAGCACCCACAACTTCCGGAGGCAAGTCATCCGTTTCACTGGTTAATTGTTCTCACTGTCAGGAAATTTCTCCTCACCAGGCTCAAACATAACTGATGGACTAATTTCATTGATTATATGCTATTAAGTGGGTGACAGCTCTTAACAACCAGATAGATAGATAGATAGAAGGGAGGGCCTTCTCTGTGGGCGCCCCGGCTTTATGGAACCAACTGCCGTTTGAGCTCCGGATGGCACCGGATCTTCGCTCCTTCCGGCGCGGGTTAAAGACCCATCTATTTGAACAAGCTGGCCTGGCCTGATGGGGGAATGGTAGGGTTTTAATGTTTTTATATTTTGATTGTTTTAATTTGGGCAATAATTTAATCTTTTTTAACTTTTGTATTTTTATTTATATGCCCTGTACACCGCCCTGAGTCCTTCGGGAGAAGGGCGGTATAAAAATTCAATAAAGCATAAACATAAACATTTTGTCCATGACACTCTATACCCAACCCAGTCCTCCAAGCACTTCAAATGGCACACCCATTGCTCCTGAGTCCATCCAACTTGATATAGGTCATCCTTTTTTTTGCCCCTTCCATCTCCCTCATCATTACAATCTACTTTTCAAGAGAGCCCAAAGTGTGACAAACTGAGTGTGGCCATTTGTGCCTCTTTGAATTGATTTGTCCTGAGACCCACTTGCCTGTTTTGACTATTTGTGATATTCTCGGGGGTTTTCCAACATCAAAATTCCAAAGCATTGATGCTTCTTCAAATTCTTCAAATTCAAATTCAGCCTCCAGAGGTGGTGAATGCTCCAACACTGGAGGTTTTTAAGAAGAGACTGGACAGCCATTTGCCTGAAATGGTATAGGGTTTCCTGCCTGAGCAGGGGGTTGGACTAGATGACCTCCAAGGTCCCTTCCAACTACTACTACTACTACTACTACTACTACTACTTATTATTATTATTATTATTATTATTATTATTATTATTATTATTATTATTATTATTATTATTATTATTTATTAATTATTATTCCAACTTTTGCTTCACAGGGGAAGCAGTTCCCTGCCTGACTCTCATCTCTGTAGATAAAGATACATCCGAGCATTCACTGATGTTGTCTCTAATGTGTTGCTGTTTGATTACTTCTATGTTTTGTTTTTATTCCTTTTTGTTAGTCTGTGACTGAAGTAAATATGATACTTATCTCTGAATACCTTTTCCAAGGCCTTCTTGGCTACTCTAAGTGCTAATCATAAAAAAGCAGAAGTTAAGGATCGTGTCAGCATCTTCATTGTCAATTCTAGGACTGTTTTTTTTAATTTTGTCATTAATTTGGCCTTTAATTTCAAGTGTGCACCTTGATTTTTATCAAAAGAGGTTCATTTGCATTTTTTTCAGCTATCAGAGCAGTATCATCACCATATAGTACATGTTACTTAAGTTTCCTCTTCTAAATTTGAAATTGTGCTTTTCCAGTTTTGATTATATGCCGTCACGTCAGTGTCAACTCCTCAAAACAATAGATTTTTTTCATATCATCCACCATGCATTCATCACTTTACCACTGATTTTCCTCTTCTCTTTCTTCCACCTTTTCAACATGACAGCCTTCTCCAGAGAACTAGATCTCAATATTATTCAACATTTTTTTATAACCATATAGTTCCTTAATTCTGAATAGAGTTGGGACTACTGGATGGAACTGGGCATTTTCTGGCTGGATGCCCTTCCTGACACCTTTATTCAGCATATAATGTTGAATAGATAAGGGGATGCATACAGTCTTGTTTTAATCCTATGCCACCTGGAGCCCATCTCTATTGCCATGTTCTGTACATGGCATGGTTTCTGTCCTGTGTTGAAATTAAATATTTTGGGATTCTTATTTTCCTAAGGACTTTCCACAACTTCATATGGTCAACACAATCAAAGGCCTTTCTGTAATCAAGAAAGTCAATATTAATAGCAATACCAATAGCATTTAGGCTGATATACTGCCCCACAGTGTTTTACAGCACTCTCTGAGTGGTTTACCATGTAAGCATTATTTGCATATTTTCCCTAACAACCTGTCCTTTTTCAAGCTCTTGTCACTGCTGCTTTATATGGATATGGCTTAGAGTGATGTATGTATTAGTTGTTGGGTTTTGTAAACTATGATTTCTGTTTATCACACTGTGTGAAACATGTCAGTGGAGGTTATTTAATAAACCATCATTAAGCCAAGGTTTAGTGCACTGCAAACTTGTCCCATGTCTCTAATGTGTGAAAACCTCCCGCATTTTCACTCCTGGTGATTTAATGATAATGTAAATCAACTCTAAAAGAAGGCTAAAGCTACTGTTATTGAGACGGGCTATAAAAACAGACCTTTGTGATCCCGATTGTGTTGTGTCTCCTCTCCTCCTTGTACTTCAATGGATTTTGATAATATTCAGGAGCCTGAACTGCTTCTGAATATCATCAAGTCTTAAAATATATTTCAGGCTCTTTTGCCTAGGACACGGTTCTTGCATATATCCCTCAAAGTCAGCTTCCTTACTCTCTGCAATAGCTGCTTAAAATAATTGATTCAGAGGAAGCCGAAAGAAAGTAAGTAGACTCTTTAGGGACTGGGATATCTTATCAGACTTCTAATCTCAAAAGGTAAGTCGGCCAGTACTGCATACTGTTGCATACTTAGCTGAGAGGAGGCTGAGGTACCACTTCCTTTTTTCATCTCAGGCAAAGTGCATCTACTGTTTTCCCCAAAATAAGACTTGGTCTTATTTTTTTAAAAAAAACATTTGCCTCCAAAAGAGGCATCAGGTCTAATTTCAGGAGGTGTCTTTTTCACAGTTTCACTTCGTGGCGGTGCCAACAGCCCCACTCAGCTGGCCCACTTCTTCTATGGCCAAAGGAAATGCCTCTGCAGCTGAGAATGGAGCTCTGGATTGATGCTCGTGCCCCCCCCCCCAGCCTGCAAAGGCCTCTGCAGCCAAGAACCGAGCTACGGATTGAATCTGTAGTTCAGTTCTGGCCTGCAGAAGTCTTTCCGGACAGCCTCTGACCGCAAAATGCAGGCTGGGAGGCTCCACAGAAGAAGTGGACTAGTGAGGTGAGGCAGGTGTTGATTCATGAGAAGCCTGACTGCAACAGTAAACGGGTGTGGGGTGCATGGGGAAGCTCCACTCTTCCACCCCCATCCTAGCTTGATTTTTAGGTGTGCACCTTGCTCCAAAACTAGGGCTGATTTTTGTGGTAGGGCTTATATTAGATCCACCCCCCAAAATCAAGCTAGAGCTTATTTTGTGGGTAGGTTTTACTTTCAGGAAAACATGGTACGTCCTTCTAAAAACATGACTATACTTTGGCCAGCATTATTACTCACAAGTTCTAGTAAACATATACAACAGCCAATACAGATGTTCACTGTATTAACATTCTCAAGACTGAGCATTGTGGGGTTTTTTCTTTCTTAAAAATATTATAGCGTTTGAATGTTATTGGGGGAAACCCCAACCCTCACCCCCAACCTTTCCTTTACCCTAACCGTAATTCCCATCCCCTTACCCCCCTCCTTAACTCTATAAAAACTAATAAAAAATTTTCAAAAAAATATATTATAGCGAGATTTTGTTGTTTTTTTTAAAAAAATCAGGGGCTCACTGAGTGGGGAAATCAGGACCGTGCAATTAATCCATGTCACAGTTAAATCTAGGAAGCAATTAAATTTTATTATAAGTTAATATAAGCTAAATTTTATTTTACGGTCTTATGATTAGGCATAAAAATAACTATTGATTCACTTTTAGTCCCCACCAAGATGATTGTTAATGAATTTGGTTATTTGAGATTTTTGCCAATGGAAGTGGAACTTTGTCTTCAAATCAAACATTCCTCCCCTGGATGCCAGTGAGAGACCAAAGAGGAAGAGAGAACTTTATCTCCATCATGACACCTTGGAAACTTTTGGATAAGGTTGGCTTCTTCAAGAGATACATTCTTAACTGTGATCCTATATATATTAATTGAAATTGCTTATTGGGATACACTATATGGTAGGCAGGTTGAGCAATTCTGGTTTTCCCCGTATCATTTTCTGTCACATAATTTCTATGTACTTATTGGGAAGTTAAACCCCAGCCTCGAGGATATGCATCCCTTCAGAATAGGCAAGCACAGACAGAACTCTAATCTGGGGTTATCATCCAAACATTTAGACAAAGAAGAGATTTTTTTTCCAATCACCATCAGGATTCAAGAAATGTAAGGCAGCCTTCCCTTCCCTGACAAAGGGAATCTTTTAAATCTTCACTCAAGACCACATTCCCAAGAAAACAGATTAACTCAGCTGGGAGAAATCAGAGCTCTTCCACGGACAGCCATTTTGTATCGAAAGGGAATTGTTCTCATGATACTATATAAGCCAAAGCTGCTTTTCTAAGGTTTACATGAGGACCCTGTTGCAGGCGCCATCTTCCACTCCCCCACCCACCCCGACAGAGGAGGGAAGGCTGCCCAGAATGTGAAAAGCTCCCTGAGCATACGATCTTGCCTAAATCACCCATTGATGCTTGAGAAGCTCGCTGATGTCAGGCTAGTCAGTCCCCCTGGCCCACAGGCCCAACTGCTCATGCGCACCGTCCTCTTAGGGAACACTAAAAAGCTCTTGCTCTCAGCCTGGCCTTTACCGAACTGGTGTCCCCCAAACGTGTGGAGATGAGCAGGATGCGGAGAGTTAATGATCCATCCCATCTGGCGCCCCAAATCGAGGGATGCATCTTTTGCATCTTTTGCTTCCCTTCCGCCAGCCTGCGGGAAGATTCGGGGGATGCAGCTACCTCAGCACCGTCCCCTCGCTCTCTCCTCTTACCTGTAGTAACGGTCATCCTTGTAAGGGGTGAGATCCTCTTTGATCTCCTTATAGGTCTCTTTGATCCTTTGGTAAATGTGCTTGAACTCGCCGCAGAGCGGGTTTTCAAAAGCCGGATAATCGGCCTCCATTCCGCACCCTGATATTAGAAAGCTCTCCTGCTCCAGCCCCTTGACGTCCCTCCCTCCCTTCGCTCAGCCATGAAGCCCTTTTAGTCCTGTGCCCCCCAAAGCTCTCCGGGCTGCCGACAGGGCCATCGAAGGCCACGGAGACGATCCGGGAAACTACCGTAGCGCTGGAAGAAATCCGCCTCCCTCTGTGCTTCTCCCGTCTGCCTCGGGTCGCTCCTTCTCAACGAGCAGAGCGCCGCCACTGGCGCGGAAAGGAGTTTCGTGGAAAGCTGACGCTCCATCTGCACTCCCTTTGGGAGCTCGGATTTGTCGCTGGGGGAGTGGGACTTTGGGAAGGCTGGCCAAGGCCGCCAAAACGGAACCGGCAAAATGAGGCTCCCCTTTCTCGCTTCCTTTCAAGCCTTAGGACAGGGGTCTTCAAACTTGGCAACTTCAAGGCTTGTGGACTTCAACTCCCAGAATTCCTCAGCCAGCCAAGGCTGGCTGAGGAATTCTGGGAGTTGAAGTCCACAAGTCTTAAAGTTGCCAAGTTTGAAGACCTCTGTCATACAAGATCACTGATTAGGAAAGGAGAGGGGGGGGGGGGAAAAGACCAGAAATAGGCCCTTTTTATTTGTACCCCAAACGGAAACTAAAGGGTTAGTTCTTCTCTGCCCTATTTTCAAGCGACCTCCTCAGGTGGTTGTCAAAATGGTTGTCAAAATCCGGAGGTTCCCCTAATCTGCTCGTTGGCAGATACCGCGGGCCCTCGCTCGGAAACCTTCTTCGCGTAACAGAAGCTCGGGAGAAGGGCGAGCGATTCCTCCGCACTTCCCCTTGGACGCCGGGAGTTTCGCAAACGCCTTCCGAGCTCGGCAAGACCGAAGACAAGATTTCAACAACGCATCTCTTGTGGGCTCTATACCGCTCCACACATCCCGAGAAAACCTAGATCAGGGGTCTTCAAACTTGGCCCTTTTATGACTTGTGGACTTCAACTCCCAGAATTCCTCAGCCAGCAAAGCTGGCTGAGGAATTCTGGGAGTTGAAGTCCACAAGTCATAAAAGGGCCAAGTTTGAAGACCCCTGCCTTAGGATTCCCGAACTTGGCAGAATTGGGGAGGGATCAGCACCAAGGATAGCGCCGGGGAATTCTGTCTCGACGCGGAGGAAACTGGGTTTCAGAGTCGAGAGGAGGACGCCCATGTTTGCCCCTCACCCTCCCTGGAAACACAGCCACACGAGCATTAACCTCCCATGGCAGCCTTTTCAGGCAATTGTTGCTGGTTTCCTGTTTGTTCTTCAGTCTTGGTTTGGTTTACCCAAAGAAGTGCAGTTTCTGCCATAACTGGGATAGTGCCTTCCTGCCCTTTTCCAGAATTTAGCTGTAAAGACGGCGGCTCGGTTGCTGACTAGGATGGACAGGTTAATTAGCTAGGTAACATTAAAGAGCCTTGGTGGAGCAGTGGGCTAATGCCTCCTTAAGTAACACCAGCTGCCTGCAATTAGTGCAGGTTCGAGTCCCACCAGGCTCAAGGTTGACTCAGCCTTCCATCCTTCCGAGGTAGGTAAAATGAGGACCCAGATTGTTGGGGGCAATTAAGCTGACTTTGTAATAATGCCGCTTGGGGTGTGTGTGAAAGCCCTAATAAGCAGGCATATACATAGAATGAAGGCTACTGCTAAGCTTGTAAGCCGCCCTGAGTCTTCGGAGAAGGGCGGGATATAAATGGAATTAAAATAAAATAAATAAATAAATAAATAAACATACATAGAATGAAGGCTACTGCTAAGCCTGTAAGCCGCCCTGAGTCTTCGGAGAAGGGCGGGATATAAATGGAATTAAAATGAAAATAAATAAAAATAAAAATTAAGATGGGCTCAACTCTTGGTGATTACCTGAGCTAATGCACCACTCTCCAACAATAATTCCAAGGGGAGTGCTGTAATCTTGTTAGTAATCATCCGCCTCTTCCTCATTATCTTCCATCCTATTTCCTTTAACTCGCCAGACATCATTGTTTTCTTTTAAAAGATGCTGTCAGATCTCGTGTCCAAAAGATGGAAACTTTTGTCAGCTGATCATTGCGTCAAGGAAGGAACTGTGTGTATGCACCTTTAAGTCAGTCTGGTAAACCTGCCTGGACAAGTCTGCAGTTTTCTTAGCAAGATTTCTGAACTGGTTTGCCTTCAGTTTAAATTATCTTGTTTTTCATTGTCCACCTTGAATTAGCTCATCTTATGTGCTTCCCCCCCTTAAAAAAAAAAAGACTGCCATATCATATGGCATATCTTTATACCTCTGTGGCTCTATTCTTCTTTATAAGATCTTAAGCTAAACTTTTATTGTGTAAGGAATTAGTGTCATGGCTCAATTATTTACACATTCATTTACATTACTTACACTAATATATTACAATCTGTATTCCATAGAGCAAGGGTGTCAAACCTGCGACATCACGTGACATGTCGCGATGTATAGCGACTTTTTTCCCATTGCCGGCAATGGGTTAGGCGCGGTTTTGGCACGACGCATACGGCCCGCAGGCTGGCAGTTTGACACCCCTGCCATAGAGAATGTGTGCATTTTACAAGAAGCTATTTGCTCTTTAACTGCTATCCCTTGCAGTTGTAAACAGTTCAAAGGGTGTTTTATCTATAAATGCCATATTTGACAAAGGGCCAGCTGTCTGTTGAACCTTTAGTACCTATTGGGGACACTTCCTGAATATGATTCTGTTGCTCTAGGAACCCATTTGTAAAGGGATCCAATACAGTATAATTTAAATAATTAATTTTCTTAAAATAATTTTTGGTTCTCATTTTTTGATGTTGTATTTATTGACATTTTAAAATACGTTTTCTTGCCATTTGTTGTTTGGCATGGGAAGTGAGTGTTCTATAATTATATCTTCTTCTTGTGGGATCTTTCCATAACTTCCTGATTTCCTTTTGCATGTATACTGAATGTGCAATGTACAGCTTATTTTTTGAGTGGGTGCATTACACGTCAGGTCTTGTTGGCGCATCTATTCTTCATTGATCTGAATTTCATTCAGATATTTGACAGCTATAATTCAGTCTGTTCCACAATCTGCATCTTGCAGTGTTATATAGGAACAGACTGCCCTTCTCCATTTTCCATTTCCTATCACAAGTAGTCCTTGTCTTATGACTGCCATAGAGCCCAAAATTTCCATTGCTAAACAAGACAGTTAAGTGAGTTTTGTCCCATTTTATGACCTTTCTTGCCAGTTGTTAAGTGAATCACTGCAGTTGTTAAGTGAGTAACATGGTTGTTAAGTGAATCTGGTTTTCTCGTTGGCTTTGCTTGCCAACAAAGGTGATCACATGACCTTGGGACACTGCAACCACCATAAATGCATGCCAGTTGCCAAATGTCCAAAATCTGATCATGACCATGGGGATGCTGCCACAATTGTAAGTGTGAAAAAAGGTTTCCCCAACATCAAAAGGTCACTTTTTTGTGTGTGCTGTTGTAATTTCAAATCGTCACTGAACAAGTGATTAGTGTAAGGCGAGGACTATCTGACCACAACTGATTTTACCCCACTGTTGTGAATCTGGTTATGTCCAGAGGTACAATTCACTTGTTTTAATGTCATTGAATGCTGTGCAAATAACAGCAGATTTTCAGGCTCCTTAATTTCTAATGCAAAGTGTCCAGTCATTTTTATTATATGCGTTCCTAACTGTATTGGTTATACTCCTATTAAATTTTGCACTGTAGCTCGCTTTTAGAAATCTTTTGATGATACACTGGTACATTAATTAAAGGCGAAGTTACCAACTGTACTTTACAAGTAGTCCTCAACCTACGACCACAATTGAGCCCAAAATTTGTTGCCAAGTGAGTTTGTTAAGTGAGTTTTGTCCCCCATTTTACAACTTCTCTTGCCATATTCGTTAAGTGAATCACTGCAGTTCTTAAGTTAGTAACATGGTTGTTAAGTGAATCATATTTCCCCATTGATTTTGTTTGTCAGAAGGTTGCAAAAGATCACATGACTACGGGACACTGCAACCGTCATAAATGTGAGTCAGTCGTCAAGCATCCAAATGTAAGTCACATGACCTTGGGGATGCTTCAACGGTCATAAGTGTGAAAAATGGTCATTAGTTATTTTTTTCAGTTCTGTTGTAACTTTGAACTGTCACTCAGTGAATTGTTATAAGTCAAGGACTACCTGTATCTTACCTTTTTTATAATATTGCATAGTCTTTACTTTTGTATTGCTTTAGTTTTATATCTTCTGTAGATATTCTTAACTTTCATCTTTTCAATGCAAGCTGCCAAGATTCTTTTTTTGATTGCATGGGCATAGAAATGTTGGAGTTTTTCCCCTCAAAAACTAAGTTTCGTTATAAGAAATCTGTAACGAAAATTATTTTTTCCTTAGAATAATTTCAAGAAGTTTTACTTCTGACAAGCCCTGAAAGAAAATGCTTATTATTATTTACCAAGTTCTTTGAAAATGTAGTACTCTTAGATATGCTTGAATTATACAATAGTTTGCCTCTTTTGAACAATGCCCATTACAAGTATACATGTTTTGAAGAAATTACAATATTATTTGAACATGCTGAAACTTGGAAACAAGGAATCTCTTTGCCCAATTATATCATAAACATTTTCACTTCTCATTTTTATTATTTGGGTTTTTGTGATATTCGTAGATTTAATTCAGGATTGGATTCTTTTCTGTGTCTTATTTTTGGTGAGAAAATCAAATAAGATTTGCATTTATGTTAAGACTTTTTATACCACAATAGCAACATATGGCAAAATGATCCACTTCAACTGCTGTTAAGATTTTTTTAAGGGTAGGTGTTAAGTTTTGGATCCTTGACATTAAACCTGATTCTAAAAAAAGAAATTTAGAACTAATACTGGCCTAGGAGCTAAAAATATGCAGGGTTACAACTCTCTGTAAGAGAAGGAAACTGGCCATTATCCAAAATTTGATTATGACAAATTATCATTATAAAATTTCTAGGTTGAAATTTTGCAGGAGTGTCATCAGGTTTGACCAGTGGAGAGGTTAGAATGGACCATGAAAGTCCATTTAAGTCATTAGGACTAATTAGCTAGCATAAACATTCAAACTTTTCAGTCCACATTAAAGCATCAGAAGATGAAGGTAAACTGCTCAATAAGAGGCAAAACCACATCAGAGATTCTCTAGCTTGCAAAAAATTTAATAAGCAACACCTGGACAATTCTTACAGTTTCAAATCATCAAGGATATTAGGGCCACCAACCCAATCTCAATGTAGACAAGTCAAAAGTTGGAACAAATCACATTATTGAAGGGAAAACCACTTAATGCTTTCTAGGTACCTTCTCCACAATCTATTACACAGAGCACATAACAGGAGAGGCAAATCAGGGCATGGTTCATAATTACAATGAAAAGCAGATCTGAATGGAAGATTTTTTTAAAAAAAAATGAACCAATTAGTTCAAAGGGCCATTTAAAAATATCATAGGTGCAGCAATCATTAGAGAAATGTTTCTATTTCTTTGCAGAACTGAGAGTGTCATGCAAGTTACCCATGTTTAGGAAATCTACATTATCTAATCACGTACTTTTGTAAAAACATGGAGAAAACTGAACCCCAAGATGAAGCAAAAAAAAAAATCCACAAAATCCCCATTCCTCAAATAACAACACAAAAAAATAAAGCAAATAAATTCAAAAACATTTATCAAAATTAAAGTACCTGAATTATGCATTTTATTAACAAATGCATTTTTCAACAAAGACCACAGTGCCTCAACCAAACTATATCCCCATGCAATTCTGTAATACAAAAGTTGTATCTACAGCAAACAGCAAGTTTTAAAAATTCTTCACCACAAAGAAGAGGGGAAGAACAAACCTGGGGAGAGGGTGGACACAAAGTGGAGAGAGAGAGAGAGCGAGCGCATAATTTGAAGATCCTCCTAACTCTTCAGTATACTTCAGTCAGGGATCAGTTGCATATAATGTATTTGGTTTAGAAAACCCAAACTGTACCTGTATATAGATCTGAAACAGATTATATTCCCTCTGTACTCCTGTATTATTTGGAAATATTATGCAATAAAGGCCCACAACTGCAACATAGAAAGTTGTCATTAAAATTATGTTTTAATGGTTCAGTTCTTCCAATTGTAGTTTGAAACATTTGACTTGAAAAATTCTTGTTATACCATTGAATTTCCAACAAGCTCTATTGCTACAACAAGCAGGGACCATCAGCTGAATGATTTAACTGGCTGTTTCTTAGTTCGAGTGCCCGCTGGATAGAAGTTTTCTACAAGCAAGAAAGACAATTGTAGTAGTACATTGGTCCTAAATTGCTGGAAGGAACAGAAGAGGTAGCAACCATTTCTCTTGTCTATCATATTATTTCTGTCATAGGAGTCACCTGATACAAAAACTGATTCTGATGTTATTTTTTTTCTTTCTTTAAATTTATAGATGCACATGAGAGCTGGGTTTTTTGTGTGTACAGCCAAACACTGTGAACAGGACAGACAAAATACTTCACTTGTCTGTGATTACCTGCCATGCCACTAAAATTATTGGCAAACAAAGGTCTGTATTTACATAAATAGTGAAAAAAATCTTGACAGAGAAAATGAGCAATGGCCAACTGTGCAGGCATGTTATTTTATACCTAAATCTCCCTAGGTAATTGGCAAAGGTGACCACTAATTGCATGCTTGATAATTATCTCACTGCTAGAATGATTCAATCAAGTTTAAAGGCATTTTCCCAAACTCCCAAGAATATCTTGTATATGCATGTCTTGAGCCAGCTTGCTAGTCAGTCAGATTAGAGGGATCTATTGTAACTCTACCAGAACCCATTACTGCAAATAAAATGACTCAAAATCACTAGATTTAAGAAAAGTCTTGTATCCAGTGATGAATGGAGTTACCAAAGTTACTCAAATAAACCTAAGAGTTGAGCTTAGTGCTGAAGGATTTCCTCTAAGTATCTCCTTACCAGTGCTCCATTTTAAGATATTTGGTCTTTCCACTTTCACAAACACAACAAAAACAACAACACCAAAATACTTCTAATTTTTGTATATTTTCAAAGGCTTTCCTTCCAATAAAATGTTTATCATAAAACTCAGATTCTATATTCTCATGGAAATGTATAAATATTATATAAAATATGTGGATTTTTTTCCAGATTTTTAATCCCTTTATTATTTGTATAAATAACCCAAGATGGCAAACGTATCTACTATTCCTTCCTCCTTCTATTTTCCCCATAACAACTCTATGAGGAGAGCTGGGCTGAGAGAGAGTGACTGGCCCAAAGTCACCCAGCCAGCTTTCATGCGTAATAGAAGACTAGAACTCCCAGTCTTCTGGTTTTTAATCTGGTGCCTTATCCACTTGACAAAATAAAGTGGAGGAAATTATCACAGATTTTCTTGTAACATTACGTAGAGTAAGAAAGAAATTATAAAGCTTGTAGCAGTCTAATAAAACTTTGCCTTGTACAAAGCTGTGTTCCTGTTCAGCTACTATATATGTAATATTAAACCATTGCTGTTAATAATTTATTTTGCAGGAGTGGTTCTTTTTCTTTCTTAAATATCAACTCATAGAAAAAAGACTTTAGTAGTCCTGCATTTGCTTTATTCATTTGGGATGGGAGTTGGGATTCCCAGAGATTAGATTGGCTCATAGTTAACGTATTAGGAACTCATTCTATATTTAAAACAAAAATGTCTGGTGAGCCTATTCCTCATTCATTAAGTCCCAATGGCCTTATTCATCATCACTTCAAGTAGTAAGTTTGACTAACTAGATTTTGCCCTTCCTGCAAGCCCTAAGGGTGATGCTAGTTCAAAATTACTGTGGGACATTAACAAGTAGCTACTTTAAACTATATATAGAATCCAAGATCAGATTTGGAACACTTATTGAGTGCTGTGGATGAATGTTGAATGCAATTTGTTGGTCATACTTTACACATGCCTAAAGACTGGCATCCAAAAATTGCACTACAATGGATACCTCCTAGAGGAGGGGTAGGGAACCTTGGCTTTTATGATTTGTGGACCTCAACTCCCAGAATTCCTGAGTCAGCATGGCTGACTCAGGAATTCTGGGTGTTGAGGTCCACAAGTCATAGAAGAGCCAAGGTTCCCTATCCCTGTCCTAGACAAAAGAGGAAACTTAGCCAGCCTTGGAAAACCTAATGCCAAACACTTAAAGATCTTAAGATTATTAATGTCTCTTGGGACAAAGCTGAAGATGTTGTGAATGATCAAAATCACTGCAAATCATTTACTGCCCAATGAGCTCTGCACAAGACCTGATGAGGATGATGATGACTCAAAATGTCAAATGATGACACAAGTTCTGAATATGCTAATTGTTTCTGGGTTATCTACCTACCTACCTACCTACCTATCCATCCATCCATCCTAATTCTAAACCACCCATCTCCCTCAGGAAAGAGTTCCGGGCAGTGTATTTGTTGTATTTGTATGAAGCTATATGTTTTCATGATGAATGGTCTATGATGCTACCAAATCCCACAGGTCAAGAAACACAAGAGCCTTTAGAAATGGAGCAGCATATAAAATAATATATACATTAAGATTTATATAAATAAAAATAATCATTTCCAATTAAAGGTTTCTTGTCGACCTAAATGCAATCCTCAATTTCACACAGTAAATAAAATACACTGTAATTGTATTTATTTATTAGGCATTTCTTCAAACCAAGCAGTGTTGGGGGCAATATCCAAATGCAGTAATACTGAAGATGGTTTCTTAGAGGGGAATGGCCATTGTCAGTAAATCCAAATGAGAGGGTACTCAAAATAGTCCCAGAATATTATGGCGAATTTTACTGAAAATATCAGTCATTAAATCTTTCAGGAATTTCTTCAGGGGCAAAATCAGTGTTTCTCTACCTTGGCAACTTTAAGGTGTGTGGACTTCAACAACCAGAAATCCCCAGCCAGCATGTTCACTGGAGAATTCTTGAAGTCCACATATCATAAAATTGCTTACATAGGGAGACACTGCCATAGATCAACTGAGAATATTTAGGCATGGAAAGATCTATAGCAGACATGTCAAACACAAGGCCCGGGGGCCAGATCCAGCCCGCGAAGTGGTTTCATGTGGCCCGCGAAGCCATCCTGGAAACAATGAGGGAACGGCCCCCACTGCCTTGGCCCTGGCCCAGAGACCCTCCTTCTGCCAGAGACCCTCAGATCTGTCTCACTCCTGGCCAGGCCCCCATAGGCACCCTTGATACGAATGATGTAGAGCTGGCCACGCCCACCCAGTAGGCCATACGCACTCTAGCCATGCCCACCCAGTAGGCCACGCCCACCCAGGCCATACCCACCCGGCCCCCTGAGGGCAACCGCAATGCTGATGCGGCCCTCAATGAAATTGAGTTTGACACCCCTGATCTATAGAAAAAAAAGCAACATGCTATTGGAGAATGGAAAATTGTGGCAGTTTGCTGAGGGGAGATGGTTGAGCAGAAAAAAAAATCTGTTTTTATTTTTTTGATGGCACTCTCAAAATGTGCAAATAGCCAAGGAAGAGGAGTCTGATTTTTGAAGGGACAATTAAAACAACATGTAACTCTTGTTTTAGGCTTAATGCATCACATGTACATGGATCAAAAATCTCCGGGAATCTGTTTCAATGTCACTGCATCTCTGCCCTGTCAAAGCTTCTTTCCAGCTTATTTTTAATCTGTTCAAGTCATCAGAAGTTGCCCATCTCTCCTCTCGAATTAGAACTGAATAAGGATCCATCAAATGGGAGTGGAGCAGGACAGCAAAGCGATGAAACCTGCAGCTCTCCAACTTCTATTGGATCTTGTCTTTCATTCTTAACTGGTAATCCTGCTTACTGATTCATAAGATTTGGATTCTAATAGTGTTGGATACACCATAGATTTCTGACCTACAGTCTGCCTAACTAACCTCTTTATTGTTTGTGAGAACTGACTTAATCTCTCTCCAAATATGAGGAAAAATATCCATCATTTAGGAAACAAAACTGTTCTTGCACCAAAACCTGTTGCCAAGATGGTGTTTTCCTATTAATAAAAATGTGTGATTTGCAATTGGTGTTATTTACAGTTATGAATATAGAAAGATGGACTTTCTACAGTCATACATTCTCTTATGGTATCATTAGATTCTTTTATGATATCATTGCATTCTAAAATACTTTTATATGACTCAGAAGCCTTATTAAAAAATCTCTTTTCCAAGAACAACAATCATCTGCTCTACAGACATCTAACAAAACCGTAGTTGTTAGAAGAGACACATAAACCTCTTGATTGGTCAGAATGAGGATCACTGTTTCATTCATTTATTTCTTTTATCAGACTTACTTCTGAGCTTTGAACAACTTGAAACATAAAATTTGAGCGTGTGAAACCTTTATTCTTCAATAAAGTATCTCTTTGGGATCTTTGCTCAAAGAATGCAGCCACTCTTGTGTCTTGAACAGCTGCTCCCGGTATTAGAAGATCCCTTTCACCAGGGACCTGTACCAGAAAGAAGAAATGGGCAAAATTTCCCCTGGGTCATTTTGTTCTGCTTCTTTGTCTAATGAGTGGTTCCAATAAAGAAATATGCTTATTCCCCACCACCACTACTTCCAAATACCTTTTCCCCAAGAACTTTGCAAATACCATGATTGTCTAGTACAACATGGGAAGTTACCAATTTATACTTTTGTGTACTCTGATCATCCCAAATGGTTGCATTAAGTAGAGAATGCAGCATCCTGAGAAATGACCCTTTAGCCTAGAACTATTATTTTTGCAATTTTAAGCCTTTTCATTCTAAAATGGAAATAATACTGGATAAAGCTGCAGAAGCTGGAGATAATGCGGAACAACCAGCACAGATTCAGCTGGATATAAACCAGGAACCTTCTGATTTACAATTTAACATCCATCCTTAGTCGAATTCATACAGCAAGAATATCAAAAGAAGAGAAAATTTACTCCAGTGTAATACACTAGCTTTGATCTTATCCTGGTAGATATCAAGTTTTGCCCGTAACAGTTCAACAGTGATCACAATATTGTTTGGATTGTTAATTTATCGCAGCTTGCCTTCCTCCAGTGAAACCCTAGACAACCCCTTTCTACAGTCTGCTTGTGTGCATCCATTCTTAAATCTAACCCTCGCTCACATAGCTACCCCAATCCAAACGCTGGATCCTGATCTGATTTTGATTAGCTCAAAACAATCAATCTGACTCATTGCCTATAATTGGCAAAAAAAAAAGTTCCAGTTTTTGCCAATAGTCTTCTGGATTAGTACTACAATGTTGTGGAACTCGCAGTTGCTGAAAAGTTACGTTTTTATTTATTTAGTTTGTAAACATTGTTAAGTGAGGATCAGCAGATGTAGCTCTTACTTAAATGCCACACCAAGTCATATGTATCCTACATTCATACAAAAAATCAATACAAATATTTCAAAACAACATGTATCTGCATGCCTCATTCCCTGGCCTCCCCCCCCTAGTTTTTACTGTCTGGTACAGACTCATAATCCAGATCACAGATCACAATGAAAAAGGGGGCGGGGGGACCCACTAGCTTCTTCAACACAGCATTTTTGCAAACTACCCTCAAAGTAATAGCTTTTCTTTTGAAGAATATTTTAGAAATTAGATATGGATTTCCAACAAATCTCCTTCATGCCTACAGTGCTCAGCTATCTGGGAAGAAAGACATGTTTTCAAGTATATTATAGCTTTCTTGTTCTTTTTTGCTGTTATATTTGATGTAAATAATACCAACTAGTCCAACATGGGGAGGGGGCATAATTTCTGTTTTAGACAGAACAGAACAGCATAAAAGAAAGAAAAAACAGGGAGGGAGGGAGGGAGGGAGGGAAGGAAGGAAGGAAGGAAGGAAGGAAGGAAGGAAGGAAGGAAGGAAGGAAGGAAGGAAGGAAGGAAGGAAAATCTTTTAAAATCCCTCTATCATCTTACATTAGCTATTTTTTTTGCAGCAAACACAGAAGAACCATCACAAGTCAAAAGCCACATTTTCTCAGCATAATACTGAATAGATCTCATCCTTCCCTTGCCCCCCAAAATCAGCAAAATATTGATTCAAATAAATTTAACCCCAAACCAAAGGGTCTCCACCTCATCCCCCCAATTGTTTAAAGATGATGCCTTCCTTCGGGCACTTGTAGACTTTTCCAGTTGCATTTCCACCTTTCCTCCCAGATTCCTTTGTGCAACTCTATTAGACCTCCACTCTGACATTTCCTGGACTGGCCCTCATGAGAAAGCTCCATTGGGTGGGGTGGGTTTTTTTGTGTTGTTGGTGTTTTTTTTTTGTAATCCTCTCTAGGCTGTTTTTCTCTTTTCATTTCAGACGTTGAGTCACATTAGCCAAAGCTACTGCAAAAGCCTGCACCGCTGAAAATGGATATTGAAAGTCCAAGATATAGGCATTGCCATCAATCCGTCCAAACTGCATGACCTGAAAGATTGAGGGAGAGGAGGAAGGAGAAAAAGAATAAAATTAGTGGCTAAAGAGAAAGAATAAATAAGTCAGATAAAGGAAGAAGCAGCTCACAATCCTTTGCCTTCTATCATGAATTATGTTTATTTTTATTTAATTGTTGCCCTGCCTTAGTTTATAAGTAACTTGAAGCAGCAAACATTCCTAATACTCCTTCTTTCTCCTTCTATTTTTCCCCTGACAGCAACCCTATGAGATGGATTGGGCTGAGAAAAAGTGATTGGCCCAAACCATCCATACTTGTAAGTCATAAAATATTGTTCACCAATCTCCAGATTGTGGATTTGAAATGCCCCAGCCAATGTGACCTCTGCTAAGAATTCTGAGAGTTGAATTCTACATATCTGGATGAGGAAAGTGGGCAGGATTCCCATACCACATTAGCCCAAAGTCAACCAAGCCATATTAGTTATTTTATTTGTATTCATTTGTTTTAATCTTAAATCTTGAAGCTATTTACAATAAAGTTTTCTATTTCAGCCGAGTGTGAAACTCATTTTAAAAGCCAGAGTATGATTTTTCTCTCTCTTAAGAAAAAAAAAACTGGCTTAATTTTGAAAACCACTTTGTGTCGGTGTTTATGTACTTTCGATTACTAAATTATGTAATATTGCAGCTCTTATAAGTGATGAAAAACAACAGTCAGAATTTCAAATCATACACTTCCTTCTTAACACTTCAGTTCACACTGTTGTTTTTTTGTAGCAGAAATGCTTATATGCCAGACTGGTGTCAAGTCTTCATTATGTAAATTATGCAATTTGCATCAGTCACATATTGTCTCCTGTTGAGTTATAGAAAAGCTGTAAACAATTGGCTTTTTAAAGAGACTCCTGGAAGGAGATAAGTTGTAAATTGGGAGCCACCATTATGGGTTGTGATTGGTTGCTTAATATTGCTCAGTAATCATAGTTTCCTTTGTAATTGGCTTGCTCCTATGAGGGTCTGTTGTGTATGTGAGGATGTTTTGTTATTTTAATCTTCTTACTTGAAAAAAAAAGATTTCTGCTTGGAGGGGAGCAACAATAAAGTCTGAGTATTATCAATAAATATGATATGACACAAATGACATGATTCATGTCATTTGTGTGATGATATCATAAGGCAAGAGATGTCACAGGGTCTTCCTCCCAATGCTTATCATTTCACTGTGGTATTACTCAGAGACCATAATAGTTTCTAGTAATTTGGCTTAGTAATTTCTATTACGGAAAATATCCAGAAAAAATAAGCAGTTATTTTACCTTCCACTCTCCTCCTGGAACAAAACAGATTTAAATAGTTTTAAGACTTCCATGCTACCAAAAAATTGCAGGTATCTCAAACAGAAATGTAAAGGTGGGAAATTATTGCTGAACTGCCCCTGACCTTCGCTCATTCCGCCGAGACCTGAAGACCTGGCTCTTTGAGCTTTCTGGCCTGGACTGAGAGTATTAACTGGGGTTTTAATTGTATTTTTAATTGTAATTGGGGGTTTTATTTCAAGGTAAATGTAATCATTTTAATTGTTTTTAATTTTTGTAATTTGCTGTATTGTTTTTAAAAAACCTTGTGAACCGCCCTGAGTCCTACGGGAGAAGGGCGGTATATAAGTCTAATAAAATAAATAAACTACAATTCTTAGTAGCCCTAATTAGCAAGGCTAATCATGAGGGATATCAGAATTTGAGGTGCAGTTACATCTTAAAGGGCTAGAGGTTCCCTAGCCATGATCCACACTTATTCCCATCAGGACTTAAACTTCTGGTACAAATCTCACTCTAGGATCAGCATTACATGTGTGTGTGCACATGTCTCATTCTTTGCAAGAAAACAGGTGAACTGTTCAAGAGCAGTCATATGAAGCTTCACCCTGACATATATGTTAAGACCAAACACAAAAAAGATTTTGCATTTTCTCTTTGTTAGCTTACCTGTCTTCCTTCCAGCTCAATTTGGAAATTCTTTGCAGATTCTTGAGTCACTCTCCCTCCAAAGTCCAGCTGATAGACCTGGGTTGCCTCATTCCACAAAGGCTGTTTATTTGCCATCACATACACAAAGCCCTGGTTTCCCAGCCGCCCATCTTCCTTCTCATTTGCTTTCCGACACTTAAATTCATCCAGTTCACTGGCTGTCCTCAAGTTTCTTTTAGTTTTCCATCCCTTTTTACTGCCTTGGCTCTGATTCATCAGTTCATCCCCACTAATAAACAATTCGGGCTCACTTTCTGAGCTGTCCTGAAATTCGTTCATCTTGTTCAGTTTTTTTGACTTCAGCTGATCTTTCTGACTCTTGAGTTTCTTCTTCTCCCTGCCCAATCTTGGGCTGGCTATCAGTGAATTGAAGTCAGTCAATGTGGTCCTGGCCTCCTTTTTGACTTTTCCCTCTGTGATAGCCTGCATATTTCCTTCCTCTGCCCGGCTATCCAGTCGCTTGCGATTCTTCTTCCCAAACTTGTCTGTCCTCTGAGGAATGGGACTTTCAGTCAAGGAGAGCACTTCTTGGAAGTTATCTGCTGTCTCTGCCATCACATCAGAGCCCACATGACCTGGAGGCTCTACCGGTGGTGGAGACATTACAGATTTGTCCACCACAAGAAGTGCCTTGGGTGGCAGAGCATTCTGGGTACTCTGGACAGAAGGTGGGCATGTGCTATAGGAATTCCATGGGTGCAAGGCCATTGGTGGCAGCTGTAAACTTGAGCAAGTACTATTTCCAGGATACATGGGAGGCAAAGGGCAGTATGAGAGGTTTGAGGGATAGGCTGGCTGAAGAACAACAGATGGCTCCTGTTGTGCAATTTGAGATGGGGCCAGAGCTTCTTTGGGAGAACAGGTGACCTGCATTCCTTGAAGAGGAGGAGGTGGTGGTGGAGGAATACTATAATTTCCCAAATATGGTGCTCCAACACCATAACTCATCTGGAAAGTGGCAGTGGGACTGGTTGGAGATTTGGGAGAAACAAAGGTTGCTCGGGATATATCCAAATGTTGAGCTTGGCCAATGACTAGAGGGTTGGGTTTACCAGGGTTGGGCAAAGTATTATGAGCTATCCTTTCTTGAGGAACCCATATCTCCTCGCTCACCATAGGTTCCCATTGATACGGAGGTGGCCTTTTTACAGCAATGTTAGGTTCTGCCATGGCTACAGGGGCGTGGCGTGCTGATTTCTCTACGGGGCAGTGTTGAGAAAGAGCCTCATCCTCCATGAAGGCAGAGTTTACGTAATCGGTCCGCTCCCGAGAATTGTCAAGTGGGTTCAGTAAATTGTAAGAGGATTGGGAGGCCAAAGGTGACGTACTGGCTGAGTGTGCAATGACTGAATTGTGCTGAGAGCTGTTCCCTGTGGTTACATCAGGCCTCATAGTGCTGATGCCTGATGTGCCACTGCTTGCGTTGATATTACTGATGTTCCCATTTCCATTGTTCGTGTTGCTGGTGCCACTGTTTGTGTTGCTGCTACACTGGCTGCATGTGTACAGGGCAGTTGGCACTCGCTGCTGGTACTGGGCTCCCACGACGTTGCTCTTCAGTTTCAGTGGGAACTGCAAGGTGGCCCTCTGGCTGTCCACCAACTGAGCCATTTTCAGGGCTGCCTCCCTACTATTTCTCCGCAGTGTAGCATGGATGATGCTATTGTCCAACCTCTGCGTGATACCCCGGCCTTGAGATAGCTGGGCTGCAATTTCTGGATAAGGGGGTGGGTCCCCTGTTGGAATGGAGTAACGAGGAACTGTGAGCCTGTTCAAGGTGGCACTAGTACATGGCTGCTGAATCTTCTTCTCTGATGAAGTAATCCGCAAAGTGGCAGAACTGCCTGGCCCGGGCAAAGTGTATGTGTTCTGGGCACACACCATCCGGGTTCGAGGGCGGCACACCTCCTCGACATTCCCACTGCTGTCAAAGGTGGTGATTCTCTCATAGCCAAGAGGGGTCTGGTAATGGGCTGCTGAATATAGAGAGAAATCACCTTTTTTCAAACAGAGATCTACAGGAGGTTGTGGAGGTACTGGAGGAGGAGGTGGTGGTGGAGCTGTGGTAGGAGCCGCAGGTATGGTTCCGGGATACGGAGGAGGAGGGTTTATTTTGTTCAGTTGAATTTCTTGGGCAGTGCTGAAAACAGCTGGGTCTCCTTCAGCCACCTGGGGAATGGGACGCAAAGCCTTAGCTTTTTGGAAGTGTTCATGGTCTCTGTCCCCATCTCTGTGGTCCACAATTGCCATCTGGATGGCATTCTGGGGTGGCAAGGGTAACTGAGGTGGGACCTGGAGGATACGTCCCATTTCTACTCCTCCAAAGATTACTTGGCCTGGGCTTGAGTACCTGCTTGGGACTGAATAATGGACTGCATTATCAGCCATGTGGTCTGCTGTTGCCACAGCTGTTGTCTGATTTGCAAGGACATCCAGTTGCACATTCTGATTAGCTAGCAAAGACTGCACCAACCCTATGCTCTGAGTTGGTGACATTGCTTGTGCTGAACTGTGAATAGGAGCAATTGGGATGTTTACGGTGCAAGGAGGATTATTCTCAGGAACTCCTGATGCTCCAGTCACTGTCATATAAACAGATAGTATTAGATTATGATATTAAAGTGTTTCTTCTCAATAAATATATTAGACTTATAATATCAGATTTATAGTATGGTTTACAGATTAACCTATCCTTGCCATCTCTAGAATTCATTTTGTTAATCTACCACTTAGCAAATACTTTGATTTACTCCACCGTTGAATTTACATTGTTACTCAAATGAATGCATCTGTGTAATATTATCATCTTGTCATGAGAGGCAAATCAAATAGCTGGCAAATATGCTTTACATTCTTCCTGCAAAGCATATTTACCCCCAAATATCCTGGTCTAAAGGGAATCTTGGTTGGCTAAAATTCAGTTGAACCTTGGTACTAACTGCTTAGTATGGTTGAAAAAAGGATAATGTGAATTTGCCCAAAGGAGAAGGCTAGAACTGAATATAAATAAATCCTTATTAACAATCACCTACTGTTCTTTTATAGTGTGGGGGGGAAAAGAAGAATCTGACTAGAAATGAGTAGTTCCCAGGCTGCAGCAAACCATTATGTCAATAAAACAATATATCTTCTTCCCAAGCCATCAAAAGAATGCTAAGTATTTAACAACTCATAAACATGGGACCAAACTTTCTAGTATTCAAACCTTGGAGCGTAAACATCCATAAAGGCTTTGATTTCTATGAGCTGCTGTGGAGAAATCTACGTGTTTAAGGCTTCCATTTATCTAATAAAGAAACTAAATCATGTTTGTGAGCCATCTGCCAAATAATCCAATTCTTGAATAAATGCTTACGTGACTAAAGAGCCTTGGTGGAGCAGTGGGATAATGCCTCCTTAAGTAACACCAGCTGCCTGCAATTATTGCTGGTTCGCATCCCACCAGGCTCAAGGTTGACTCAGCCTTCCATCCTTCCGAGGTAGGTAAAATGAGGACCCAGATTGTTGGGGGCAATAAGCTGACTTTGTAATAATGCCGCTTGGGCCCCCCCCGAAAGCCCTAATAATAAGCAGGCATATACATAGAATGAAGGCTACTGCTAAGCTTGTAAGCCGCCCTGAGTCTTCGAAGAAGGGCGGGATATAAATGGAATTTAAAAAAAAATAAAGAGCCAAGATTTACAGATCAGGCAGGTGTGAAGCCAGACAGTCTGTTTAGATAAAATTAGGGTCTTAGCATTCTTTTGATAAATTTGTAAATTTAGTAAAGTGAGTAGTCATATAATAAATTGTAATTTATATTATTAGAGCCAAGCAATTATGAAAACACAATAATAATATAACCTCAGGATTGTAAATGCACCTATCCACCACTTTAATCTCAATAATCTTTAAAAAAATAAAATTGTACTAGACATGAAAAAATGCTACCATTAAAGACACTTGAATATAATTTGAAAAAAAAATACTGATTTGTTTTCTTCCTAGTCTCAGTTTCATTTTGATAAGGTCTTCAATAACCTGAAATGATGGGGTATCCAATTTACACAGCATATAAATATTTTTCTATAAAAGCAAGAATTCATCTGTCTTCCTAAAACTTGGAAAAATAAAATGAACACACAAAAATCTAAAATTTCCTAGCAATATTATTGTTGCTTAATCTCCGGATAATTTGGCAAGAGTTGTATTCAATCAAGGCATACTGATTTTATCATTAAAAAATGCTACTAACTTTTCCAGGTCTGAGTAATTGTTATTGCAAATCTTTGTTTCATATTAAAACCTAGCCTCAGAAAATTTGCAAATTTGCAAATGATGTAATCCTAGTAGTGATGATTAAATTCCCAAAATCGCTGTTAAGTTCCCAAAAGTCCTAATTAACAATAGTTGGATCTCATCGGAATCCAGTTCCTGCATAAATAACTAAATCAATTAATTAATAGCATACCCACATAACACAGAGATTAATTATACTTTCTTGTTTACATGTATAGCCTGCCAACCTTTCTTTGCCCTCTTGGGTTAGTTCTTAATGTTATTCTTCAGAATATTATAAGAACTAGAAGCTCCACCACACTATCGAATATATCTCCAGCTTTACATTTCTTATAGGATCTTGGCAAGACAAACTAGAAAGAACTGACACTGCCAAGAATCCAAATTCTATCAAATTCCATAATTGATAGATGCCTTGTGCAACATCATCCAGCTCCTGAGGCTCTTCCCTCACTCAGCCTTCATCAGATCTCTCAGCCCAATAAGCAACATAAAGCAGGTTGATAGTGGGAGGAATTATCTGCACTGGTCAGGATTCAGTAAAGGCTTCTTAGGATCTGTTAAGTCCCTGAAGGAAGCACTAAAATAGATTATCAGTTTTGGAGTCCATGGCCTTGTTACAAACTCTAAAGCAGACATGTCAAACACAAGGCCCGGGGGCCGGATCCGGCCCGCGAAGCCATCCTGGAAACAGTGAGGGAACGGCCCCCGCTACCTTGGCCCTGGCCCAGAGACCCTCCTTCTGCCAGAGACCCTCAGATCTGTCCCAATCCTGCCCAGGCCCCCACCCAGTAGGCCATATGCACTGTAGCCACGCCCACCCAGTAGGCCATGCCCACCCTGGCCACACCCACCCGGCCCCCTGAGGGCAACCACAATGCTGATGCGGCCCTCAAGGAAATTGAGTTTGACACCCCTGCTCTAAAGCAAGGAGTGTGCTCACAATGTCTCTTTATGACTGCCTTTATGCATGCTTTAAATCACGTTAATAGAATCGTGTGTCCCGAGCTCTTTATTTCCAGCAGAACCAGAGTTGGTGTACTCTGTAAAGGAGGTAAATATTCAAGTTCAATCTCACCTGGCAAATCATCTTCATCTTCACTAAAAACATTGGGATTGAAAACAGGTAGGTTGATATAATCAGTGGAAATCTTCCGCACTTCTGGGAGATAAATGGTCATTTGCCTTGGCTGAAGATGCAACAAGCTGGTTTTATAGATAACTGCAGAAAGGATACCAAAAGAGGGAGGAAAATAAAAATCAAAAATCCCAAAGATGGAAAAAAAATTGAAAATTTCAGGCCATAGACTCAATGAATTAACAATCACTACACTTCTGATGTGGGTGAAGCGGTCCTGTGAACAATTCAACAGGAACTGACGTGTCACCCAGAAGCCTTTAGAGATTTTGAAGAATCATTTCAGATCATTCACAAGACTAGTCATCTCCCCAAATAACTACAGTGAAAATCTGTTCATAGTAACTTCATCGCCTAACATGTGATTATCAGAATTATCCCTTCCTGCCAAGATATAGCAACTGGCATCAAACCATAAGACAAGACAGAACATGACAAATCCCTGAGTAAATCTGGACAACACGTTATCAATTTTTAATGCAACCAGATGCTTCTATTCTAAAATGTTTTTGTTGCCTGTTCCATTAGTTAGACGTTTACTATTTCTAAAAAAAAATGTATGTGTTTTTTCTAAAAAAAAAACACCAACAACCAACCTGCATGGTTAGAAAGAACTGAAATGAAGGAAAAAGTTCAAGACTAAATTTTACCTGCACCGAGATTGGTTGGTAGGAACGCAGCCAAGCCTACAATTTTAAATTTGGTTCCCCAGATATTTGATGTGACCTGAGCAAGGTAATTGTACTGCAATGAAAAGACATAAGAAATATATATATTTTTATATATTTATTTATTTATTTATATTATAAATAAATATATATATAATTTTTAGAGCATTTATAAACATTATTTTAATCAGGATCCAATCTGAGTCAGTCACTGCGATCAGAGATTTATTCTTCCAAGCTTTTGGACCTGTACTGGAGCCCATCTTCAGAGAACTCCTCTCACTCCAAAATGTGTGCACTGGGTTGTTCTATGCATAGTATTTATGTGGTGCTTGGTTGTGTGTGGCCTTTCAGTTGTTAATGGTTTAATTATTTCAATCAGTCCTATAAGACTGATTGGAATTATTATTTCCAGAATGTAAAATGGGGCCACTATTTAAACTGAAGGTGAAGACATTTTAGATCAGATATCAGATTAGAACCATTATCTAAATATAAATTTCAGCTGCTATGACCTAGCTCAAAACAAGGAACATTTTTTTGTGGGAATGCAGGGTTCTTCACGGAAGATTATTGACTAATTTATCATATTAGCCCAGTCTGAGCTGATTGACAGATGCTTTTGGACTTCCGTGTCTAGGCCAGAGAAAGTTGTGATTGGCCCAAAGTCATCTAACCAGCATCCATGTTTAAGAAAGGATAGAACTTCAGTCTTCCTGTTTCTAGTCCAGAATATTAAGCCTTCTTGAGGAACATTTTAACTTATTGGCCACCCAACTCCAGTGGACTCTGGGCTGACATAATGCTGTAAGTAATAAAAAGCTATGAAATACCTGAGTGATGTCTTCCAAAGGAAATTCTCTACGGGTTAAGCTAGGTGATCCTATGGAGGGCTTCCTTATTGGCAATCTGGGAGATCGTGATATCTCCTGAGCAGCTCGTGACAACTTTGGAGACTTGCGAGCTTCTATATTAATTCTGTAAACAAAATTTCAAAAAGTTACTGATGCACAAGCAGATATGCTCTCTGTCTCTTTACAACACAGTAGTATGGATTAGGATTAGGATTTATTAAATTTATATGCCGCCCTTCTCCCTAAGGACTCAGGGCGGCTCACAACAATAAAAATTAAGAGACATAAAATACAAAAATTAAAAAAGAATTAAACAATGAATATAAGAAATACGGGACAATTTAACACAATAAAAACTAAATTAAAAACCATGGTCAGTCCAGGCCCGCTTGTTGGAACAACCATGTCTTCAGGTCACGGCGGAAGGACCGAAGGTCAGGGGCCATCTGCAGCTCCAGAGGCAGTTCATTCCAGAGGGTCGGCGCGCCCACAAATAAGGCTCTCCCCCTGGGGGTCACCAGCCGGCATTGCCTGGCCGACAGAACCCTGAGGAGGCCAACTCTGTGGGAGCGAACTGGGCGATGGGAGGTTGGTCTATGGCCTGCTAATGTGATCAGCAAGTTACAAGGAAAGAGTTGTCTCTGGGAGCAAAGGAAGGGCAAAAATTCCTCTTTTCTCCTTTCCTTTCTCCCAGCAAAAGGATACAAGCACAGATTCACATTTTCTATCAGCACGAGGGGTTGAAAATCAGTGCATTTTCACTGCTTTTAACAGAAGAAAAACCATAGTGAGTGAAAGAATGGGAAAATGACCAAACTTCCCGGTTCCTCTCAAGACCAAAAAAAAGAGGGCATTCCTTGTGCTGCAGGAAGCAAAAAGGCAGTTATTTTATTTTTCCAGTGGAAAAAAAGTTGTGCATGTGCTTCTATACACATATGGATGTGTTTTCAGGATCCAGTAAGAAATGGAGGAAGGTTACTTACAGACATCCTAAGGGACTAGCTAATCTGCATTATGTGCTACTGGCTTTAGCAGGAGTTTTTCATGTGAAAAAAATAGTTATAGCGTAACAGCATTTTTTTTCTTTGCTGGGTAACATTCAGGTTCAAATGCAGAACAGTTTTATCTCTACATATCAAACATGAGCATCAGATTTAATACTCTGTGAAAACTATTCTCAGGTCAACAGAGGTTAGGAGAGGTTTAGGTAGGGTAGTGTTCTGTAACAGGAACTTTATGGCTGAAATACTGAATTTTCAAGAAGGATAACGTCCTTTTCAAAATAATTGATCTGGAACCAGTCAAAGAACCACTCAGTTCAGCCCAATAGAGATCAACAAAACTATAAAGTTCAGTAAGCAGAGAGGAGAAAATTTCTCACGGCAGAAAATTATTCAAGGAACAGAATGGAACCAACAGCGAAATAAAAACTGTTTTGGCAGTGACGATGAACTGTGGGCAATCAATCTGTCAAATTAAGAGCAAAGGAAGAAAAAGAAAAGAAACGTGTCTGAAAAAGAACAGAAAACTTCCCAAGTCCCTTGTCACATTTTATGTCTCATCAAGCATCTGAAACATCAGAGAGAGGAAAAAAATTGGTATTCACTTTATGCAAGGCTTGGCACTGATTTAATGAATGTTTGATAACAAACCTGGGAATCAAGGCTATTTTACTCTGGTAGTTAATCACAGAAAAGAATTCTAAGGTTCTTAGCAAGCTTTATATGAAAAAAAACCAGCATTTTTTAAATGGCCAGTTTCTTATGTCCTAGGGATATTTCTTGTTATTTTAATTTTATAGGACACCATCTTTGCATATTCATATACATAATAATACATATACAGATGGATACGTATGCATATGAATAAGAATAATATATTCATATACATATACATAAAATTCATACACAGCTGGGAGAAAGAATACCTGGGAAGTTTGGGTGATTTACTAGCACGAGTGATTTTCGGAGATTTTTTCCCAGCCCAGTCATCACTCAGTTCAATATCGCTGGAATCAGAGCAGTTGCAGCTATCAATCATGGTGGAAATCAAGCTGTTACCATAGACTTCATCTATTATATAAAAGGGGAAAAAAGGAAGACAGAAGCATTCACAGATCAGATCACAAATATAACTCAGTCATCTATAGCTTATTCTATAAGTAGTAACTGCTATATAACTGCAATACGGAACACTCTGAAATCAAACAAATAGTGTTCAGTTATCTGAATTGGCAAGTATCTCTTCAAAATTGAAAAAAAAAATGCTTTGAGCAGTTAATGATATGCCCTTGCCCCTTCTGTTAGGTCATAGAATATTATAATAGACTACAATTTAAAAGACAAATTGAAGTATAACAGTTATCTTAAGTTAATTTAAAATAGCTGATAGGAGAAATAAATAGCATGACTATTCTTAAGCAGATGAACTAGTTTTATGGATTAGCAGAAGACACTTTTCTGTATGACATCTCAATATTTGTTCTGTGAACAAGATATGAAGTTTAAGGCTCTTTGGTAGTAGACAATAGCAGACCCACTGTAGAACTACTGTGCATCTTAAAACAAGCTATTTCTAATACAATACATGATATTTGCATAATACTTGGCTGAACACCTAAATCCCACAGTATTATCTTATATTTTCCCATGTGGTGTGACTGTATTATTATCCTTCTCATCTTTTTTACTACTTTCTCTTATTGGTATCACTATTGTGATTATTATTACTTGTTATTATTGTTTTGTATATACGCTGAGACCTTATGCACCAGAGACAAATGCCTTGTGTGTCTAATTACATTTGGCCAAATAATGTTTCTATCCTGTCCTATCCTATTTCCATGCACAACGTCGCACATCAAGTAGAACTGGAGTACAAAAACAGCCAACTCATAACTCTGTACCTGCTTTTCCATCTGTCTTAGGATCCATGATGACAAACTCAGGCCTGAGTTTACTAATTCGACGTCCTTTCAAGATAGGCACCAGACCACCTAAATATTCTAAATACAATGTATAGCAAGGACCTCCAACTTCCGGGTCATCTTCTGTCCGCTTCATTGTACAGTGAAGCCTTTCATTGCCAGATGTTGGGTAGCTAACAAAATCTCGCATGTTGTTAGGGTCTGGAATAGGAGGCTGGATTAAATGTAGAATAAAAAAAACTAGTCATACCAATCATTCTCCCACCACCTATCTATCATCCAAGAACACCTGCTCAATTTTACTCTGAATTTTGCACGTACTTCAAACTAATATGATTAAGCATTATTCAGTTGTAATGAAAGCTTTGTTGTATGCCTATGTGTAATAAGCAACAGTGATGTTAGATAAGTGGAGTTTTTTAAAGTAGTTCCTGTAAAAACCAAGCACAAAGGTTTTATGATTCAGCTAAGAGATGAACTACATTAATGTTTATGCAGGCTACTGAACTAAACATTGCTTTGATTTCTTCTTATGAGACTTCGAATCTAGGCCAATGAATTCATGGAAATTTCTCTCAAGTAAAGGCAGTGAAGAGAAGTGGCAATTTAATCATGGCCAGTAACATCACAATATCTGCATAACAGGGATGTCAACTTTCTGGTCTGGTTTTTTTGTTTTCTTTTTTTGGGGGGGAGGGGAGGGGAAAGGGCATTTAAGGGGTAGAACCAATGTCTTCATTCAAGCCATAAAATAGTTTTGCTTGCTACTTGAACACCATGGGGGGAAAAATCAGTCCGATCTTGGTTATTATTTTTTAAAACCTTCCCCGACATGCAAACAGGTAAAAAAAAAAATAGATCCCCCTTATTGCAGGAGTGCTCTGAGCGTCACAATATGGCCGCTTGGAAAATGCATACAAGTTGTAGGTCATCCACCAGTGTTGTCAAATATTGCTGCCTTAATTTACAATGTAATTCTGTACTTCATTTTTTAATGTCAGCTCCTTCTATAGTTTAAGTTTTACCTATCTTCCACTCCATACTATACTTCCATTCCATACTATACTATACACACACTATAATACTGATGATGTTACCTAGACTAGTATTGAAACAAGTGCAAGAAAACAACCCAGCTCAGAGCGCACCAAGCATCCTACATACTAATTTTGACAGGTTTATCACCCCACCATTTGTTTACCTTGATTGTTGGTGTAAAGGCAGTGGTTAGATATGAACAAAGCCGAGGAGGGAGGATTAATTTACTGATATCTTTGTCATCCCGCAAAGAGCTGGCAATTGTTTGTTGGCACAGAAGCTGTAAACTGGACACTCGGTGCTCTATTCGGACAACATAAAGGGCAGGGCCAGAAGCCATGAGCAGACGTGAGTCTCTATGACCCCAGCAAATTGAGATTATGGGACGCTGTGTGGAAAAAAAAAAATTTTTTAGACTTTTCTGTATCAATCAATCATATTTTAAAGATTTTTCAATAGGAAGTATTTTATTATCCACATGCCTTTCCACATGACTCAGGCCTGAGATGCATGTTCAAGTGTCTATGTTTTTCTAGGATTCTATTACTCCTAAATAAGGGACACGGTGGCTCAGTGGGTTAGGATGCTGAGCTTGTCGATCAGAAGGTCGGCAGTTTGGCGGGTCGAATCCTAAGTGCCGCGTAACAGAGTGAGCGCCTGTTACTCATCCCAGCTTCTGCCAACCTAGCAGTTCGAAAGCACATAAAAATGCAAGTAGAAAAATAGGGACCACTACGGTGGGAAGGTAACAGCGTTCCGTGCACCTTTGGTGTCTAGTCATGCCGGCCACATGACCATGGAGACGTCCTCGGACAAGCGCTGGCTCTTCGGCTTTGAAATGGAGATGAGCACCGGCCCCTAGAGTTGGAAACGACTAACACGCGTGTGCGGGGGAACCTTTACCTTTACCTTATTACTCCTAACTGTACCAATCTTCAGTCGCTAGGATAGGATATTAGCCCGCTACTGGAAGCCTTTTTATCATTTCAATCTTTTCTTCACTATTTTATTAACAATAGTTAAATAAGTCACAGTGATTCTATATGAATTCATTCCTATCTGTACTATCATGCTAGCAATTTTTCTATATGAGAATATATGTCTTGGGGTTTTTTCACCTTCCTGATGTCATGCTTTTCAGCATAACTCTTACCTGTACAGGGGTCTCCAGAGTGTAGATGTGTTCTCCATGAATATTGTAGAACTTGACGAGTGCACTTTTCAGAAAAGAAGCAGCGTTAAGTTCAGCTAGTTGGCTTAGTTTTTCCATGCCTGCTACAGCCAGCAAGTCTCCTTGTGTGCACCACTGAGCCACTACATCTAAAGGCACAAAACAGCAGAAATTTAGCAAACAGTTCCTCTCATAGGTACATACATAGACCCTTCTTCCCCATAGGAATGTTTAATAGGGTTGCCACTAATTAAGAAATAAGCAAAGCAATATATGAATAAACATTATGAAAATAACAGTAACTGTCCATCCTCCTTAATTATTCTTCCTGTTTCATCCTACGTGTTGGGGCAAGCCTTTCAGCCTCGGTGGGACAATTTTCAAAGTATTTCACTTGACAGAAAGGCTGGCTGTAGATATCATGCAAATTCATAAGTCATGGTTGGCAAACTACAATAGCTGGGTTCATGAATCAGGTTAGGTCACCCCCACATTGTGACCTTATGTTAGCATGAAGAAAAAGGATCATGGAAAAGATATACATTTGACTTCATCTTAGTTACAGTTAATTAAAACAGCTAATGTTGAGTATACTCCAGCTGCATATTTCCCACTTCTAACACTTTGAAATTTCCTTCGTTAACAACTTTAGATAGTCTGAGGAAAATAGAGTCAAAGATTTTGAGAGTCTGAATAACTGCGCTGAGTCCAGGATATTGAGCCAACAGACTGTTGGGGGTACAAACAATAACAAAACTAGCGACCATTTTACTTGAAAAAGAATCCCATTGTTAAGTTTTCCCTTTGACAGGGTAGGTGTCACTACCGGTAGCAGAAAATTTGCAGACAGCTGCTGAGCTTCATGGGATAGATGCTGTCAAAGCAATCAAAGTTAAAGCAAACAAGAAGCTTCCCTTTTGTAGTACCTTTTAACCCTGAGCGGATGATGGTAGGAGATAAGTCATCATAGTTGTTCATTAAGCTAATATCTCCTGATGTGAAGCTGACAGTGAGAAGCTGTTTGGTGTTCTGAACTAGGACTGGATATACCGCTGGACCATCTGCAAGGCAAATTAGAAAGAAAAACAGATGTTGAAACCAGATTTCCAGTTCCACATTAAAGTCCTGATAGGATTTCAAACCTTGCTCTAGATGTATTCTGCTAAGTTGTGGAGATCTGAAAGCCAGTATCATAGAACTGGCACTGTTCTATGGAGCTAATTCAAGCAACCTACTCCTACTCTTCTGTGTGAGTCAAAACCAGATCAATGGAACACACAAGGCTTCATAAGAATGTGTCATATTAGCATAATCAATAGAAGTAGGCTTGAACCAAGTTCACCCACTGCTGACTGACTCAGCATCACTTACACACTTGCCAGCTTTATTCTTCTACGGCAGGCAAATGGCACTGTAAAGCAATCCCAGAATGAACCTCCTGTCCTGATTTATTATAAATCAGAAGTTTTCCAATGAAGGGAAACAAACCAAGTTGGGAGCAGAAGCCTGTTTTCGTAGATTCATCTGGCGATGCCATAAATATTGGAGTTTGCATGCTCAAAATGAAAGCTAAATCCTTGGGATTTTTTTTCTGTTTTGCTTTTTCTCTTTGGCCTTGGGAGAGAAGTTGTTTTCTTTTACTGGATAGGGCATGGGCAAAATAAGGCACCTTGATTTACAGAAAAGAGTCCTTTCAGCTTGACAGTTCATGGAGGTGGATTGGATGTGTCTTGATTGGCCACTTTGTTTTGCTAACAAGGCTTCTGACCTCAAAATGGAAGCCTCTGTTGTTTATGGAAGTGAAGCATTTGTTCCCCTCCCCTCAAGAGAAGTGGGATACTATTTTGCCAAGACACTTCAGTAGACCTCTTCTAAAAAGTGCATAGTTCTAAGGGCCATCTTTTAAATTTGGTTTCAATCAACTCCTTTTTCCAATTCATATAACCAGGATGCAATTGATATCTTTATTATAGTGGTGAGAGACAGGGGTTCAGGCTAAAATATAACCCCCTTCAAAATTCTGAGTACTAAAAGGCAATTACTTAAAATAACCTCTCATAGCTTCTTAGCTGGAAGGGACAAAATATAAAGTAATCTGGGGATGATTCGCTCAAGAAACTTTGATTTCAGAAAGGTCCCAAAGATTTTGGAAGATCCTCTTTGGGGTACCTTTAAAATAAATGTATCAGGAAGAGTAAGAAACTGTTTTAAACTGAGGAATATGCTATTTTTCTCAGGATAAGAACGTCACAACTTAAGCCCAGCTAAGACCAACCATGTAGTCGGGGCAGAATCTAACAATTGTTTCCACCTATCTAATGATATCATCCAACCCTTACATTAAAAATGACTAAATTTTGCTATTCATTAATTTTTGCTAGGATTCTGAGACCACACCCATGGCTTCAGGGGCTGCACGTACTCCAGCTTTAATTGCTTCCCTGGTTGAAACTAAGTTGGAATAGTCTAAGGAAGGCTGGTAGCTAGAGATTATCTCTTTCTACTTCCTTTTTGATAAACAAGGAAATCTGGTAATTAATAGCAGTCAAGCTTCAGATTTGCTTATGAAATAAGTACAGTACTTGCCCTTTTGAAATTCATGCTTATTGTCTTGTGTCTTGGTTCTGAGAATAGAAAATCGTGCAAGAACTGATAATGTGAGTTAATCTACTGTTCAGTAGCTTCAGACAAACAATTCCTTAGGTTTGTGCTTTTGACTGGAAAATGTGCCTAATTAAGCAAAGTATGCACGCAATGTACAATGTGCAAATACAATCCTCAGCAATGTTGTGGAAGAAATGTAAAAATCTAGTTAACATACAAATTATGCCATTCTGTTTGCAGATGTCTTAAAACATTTAATGCTCGTTTGAAAAATAATGCAAAAATGTTTTTATATCACTAGAGTTATTTAGAAGAGGAATCAGATTGCCAAAATATTACTATATAAAGTATAAGAAGATATGTGAACTATAAGTAAGAATTTCATTAAAAAATATAAAAACAAGAATAACTCTCTACATGTTATATCTCAGTAACTGATGTTCAGCAGCATATAGCCTTTGATCCTGGTGGAATCAAAGAAGTATGATTCCAATTAGTGACTATTGATAATCTGATCTTCTCCAAGTTTATTCTATTCCCCCTTAAACTCATATAAATTAGTGGCAATGATACTTATGAAAGCAAATTCCATAGTTTATACATTTCTCATCTAATATACTTAAGGAGTTCTACAGAATTTGGAAACCTTTTCACTTGTTATGAAGATGTGTTGACACCTGAAAATAAATCAGAGGTCTATACAGTATCTCTTTTTTCAGCTTTGTTGATCTCTGACTATGTGACCATGGATTATAACTGAAGCCAGAGTGCAAAAAGTATTGGTATATATGTCTGCAGAAGGCATGGGAGGGGAAAGAGATAAAGCAAACATGCAAAATTTGAGAAGATACTTTTAATTTATAAATCTTCCCGAACCTGGGACTTTCCTGGTAGGGTTGAAACACAATTTCCAGCATTTCCAGCATACTACAGTCCCAATACATTTGGAGGGCATTAAGGTGGAGAAGACTGTTCTATAAGATACCACTGTATAATCAGAAATGCATTACAATATGCAACTAGGAGGTAGATGAGTCATACAGAATGTAATGGTAATTTAGCATCATTGGCAACTTAAAATTAAACAATTCTTGCAGTAAAAAATTCTTTAGAAGAGATGCATTTGGAGAATACTCCAGCAAGGATGTGAATATAAATATATAAATGTTGGAGCACTCAATACATTGCTTTACCATCTCAGTGAGAAGCAGAACAAAAATATACAAATACCGAACTGAAAAAAAAAGTGACCTTGTGGTGGGGAATAATCATCTGAATCTGTGTCACTCTCGCTACTGTCTTCCACCAAGAAACTTGGGTAATTCCAGGACATACTAAGGATGCCATCGGACTCATGAAGAAGAACATGTGCCAGCATTCGGCCATGGCAATCCATAACAATAACTTGACCATCAGCAGTACCAAATAAGACCTAGGAAAAAATATACCATCATTAGTAAAAGTATAAAAGAACCAACGTTTAAAAGGCTGGAATGACTTTTGACAATCTTATAGCTCAAATCATTTTTAGATTGTAAAATGCTGAATAGTCCACATTCCTAATGGATTCAAACGAAGTGCTGCAAGAATCATCTTTATTGGCCTCAAATAAACCCATCACTTGAAAAATGCATATTCTCACTCAAGTCTATCCTATGATAAACAAATTTGCGTTGCCAAGAGATAATTTCTCTTCCACAAACATTTAATATTTCCCCTTCTGAAGATTCTTTTTCCTCTTTACTGTTTGTCTCCTTCAGGAGAGAATATCTGTAGATAAGACTTTGATGTTACCAAACTAGGTAACATCAGGGCTTTTTTTCTCATAGAACGCTCAGAATGGAGTTCCAGCACCTTTTTTTGGATGGAACCTTGTAGGGTAGGCAAGGCGGGTTGTATGACATGGGTGAGTTCCGGCACCTTTTTCTTTTACAAAAAAAGCACTGGGTAACATCATCAGTGCTAGTACAAGGTCCCCACAAGTGTCTTCTTCCCCATAGAAAGTTTCTCTCTCCCTGTTTCTACAATATTTAGCATCCTGTTTTTGTTCCATTTCTCTCTCCATTTCAAGATTTGGCCATCCTGTACCCTTTTTCCCAGGATGCCACATTTTGACTTGGAAAAGCCTTCCTGCATGGAATCTAAAATCTAACAATCCAAAACAGTTAGATAAAGGCATACTCTGTGGTGCTTCTGTACTTCTGAACATTTAGTCCATCCCTTTACATTGAAGATAGTTAAACACTTTAGGCAAATAGAGGCCTGATAACAAAATATTAAGTAACTGGACATAAGATGTCTGATTTAGCAGCAATTAATAGATTCTGGTTTTTAAGCACAATAGAAACTTGACCAGTTAGCAACCAATTGTGCATCTCCCTGCAGGAAAATTTATGGGAAATAATCAAGTGAAACTGGAATGGAATAGGAAAGCTACAAGCTAAACAATCATAAAGAAAGAAAAGTTCCCATCCACAGTTACTAAATGGATAAAGCAGTTTTTATTTTGTTTTTTAAAAGCAATTAATATGCCTCATGCCTCATACAATATTTATTTATTTATTTATTTAGATGTATATATCGCCCTTTCCCGAAGGACTCAGGGCGGTTTACAGGGCATTTAAAAGAAAGTCAATACAAACGTTAAAATAAATTAAAAAAGATTAAATAAAACCCTGAGAAAATTAAAAACCCAGTTAAAATTAAAATTTAAAAAAAAATTCTCAGCCTGGGCCAGAGACCTCGAAGAGCCAGGTCTTCAGGTCCCGGCGGAATGAACGGAGGTTGGGGGCAGTCCCCATCAAGCTTCTTTTGTTTTCCAATGCACTGAGAAAGCTATGATTTGCACATTTTCACTGATTTTAGAATATATATAACATACTGCACAAGAGAGGTCACATGTGGAAAAAATACACAGGCAAACTTAAGTCACATCATCATCCGCTTTCATAGAAGTTTTCACAGGTTCTAATATAGATTTCAGTTATACTGAATTTTGAAACCTAAATATATTCCAGAGGCTGTTCAAGGAAACTAAAGGGATAGTATTCTGTCTTCTATATTGTAACACACTGTTCAATACTTCCTGTAGTGTAGAACAAGCAACATTCATTATTTATTGCTAAAAATGCTGAAGGTTTCTTCAAAGATCAGTTATGTCATTAGCAATGCTCAATTAACAACACCAAAGAATTATTAGAAAGGCAACCTGGTATAGTGGTTAAGCATCGGGCTAGAAACTAGGGGACTATGAGTTCTAGTCCCATCTTAGGCATGAAGTCAGCTGAGTGACCTTGGGCTAGTTACTCTCTCTCATCCTAAGAAAGAAGCAATGGCAAACCACTTCTGGAAAACCTTGCCAAGAAAACTGCACTAGTCTAGGCAGTTGCTAGTACCTAGACTCAAAGGCACACACAGAAAAAAGAATTATCAATCAATAGTTGTTGCCAGGGCTTTTTTTTGTCATAGAACGCCCAGAACGGAGTTCCGGCACCTTTTTTGGATGGGACCTTGTAGGGTAGGCAAGGCTGGTTGTATCACATGTGTGAGTTCCGGCACCTTTTTTTTTTTTTTTTACAAAAAAGCACTGGTTGTTGCTATTATTAGCTTGATTTGTGTGCTCTTATTGTTTTGATGGATTGTTTTATTGCAATGTTTTGAACAAGCAATACTTCATATTTTGGCGATCCTAATGACATACTGTAATCTTGTTCGTAATTCTGAAGGAGTGATAATAATAGGGTTTACTTCTAGGTAAACATGCAAAATGTTTCACTGTGCATTTATCCAACCTTAGAAAGCAAGAAACTAATAAAGGTATTAGCCAGAATCAATCCTGAGAGGTATAATTTTGGATCTACATCTCTGTTCCCTTCTGAGTCATCTAACCCTGTTACAAGGGTACTGTATAATTAGCATGCTTGCAGTATTGTAACTGCCTTTCTTTGAGCCTGATAGGTAGACAGAGGTGTATTCAAACAAGGCTTCTACTTTCTCAGTGACTTCTGCACTAAACTGGGGGTACTGACTCATGAGAGGTTTTTAATCATCATTTTTAACTGTACTGTACTAACTCAGAAAGTCACCAAATGTGAGGCAGGAAGTACAGTACAGCTGCCAGGGGAGGTGGGAAAAGCCCATTCAGGACCGCTGGGAGAAAGGCTTTTGCTCATAATCAAACTCTATTTGGGAAGTGGCTTTTTGTGAAAAACACTAAATTACCTTTCTTTTGTGTTGTTGTTTGGTTACAGATACTATGCCAAAAACTATAGAACGGGGTGTCAAACTCGCAACGTCACGTGGCATGTCACGTGACGTATCACGACTTTTTTGCCATTGCTGGCAATGGGTCGGGCGCAGTTTCGCTAGGATGCATCCAGCCCGTAGAGTGGCAGTTTGACACCCCTGCTACAGAGGAATCTCTATTTCCTTCAGTTCACCATCCGAGTGTTTATTAGAACCTTGACTCCTCACACATTTCACAAATCCATAGTAAGAGGTGAGGAAAAGATAAAGCATTCCTTCAGTCGGAGTGGCTGAAAGGATAAGGCCCAGGTTGAAAGTTGGGACAGGACGGTTTTCCTGTTCCAAGTCTCTACTCAATCAATAATCCAGTGGGACATTCCAGGATACATTTAGTATATGCAATAATCCAAGAGAATATAGATCCATTCTGTGCACCTACAGTATATTCCAGAAATCTCTGCAGTATGTGGTTCTTTGATAAATTAGTTGATATGTCTAACCCATTTATTTGGCTTGAAAACATTTCTCAGAGAAATTTGAAAACTACTGAACTAACAAGTGCACTAGCCATGTTGGTATCTTAAGCAGTGAAATTTTGGAATTGCTATTATTTTAAAAGCTAAATTTGTTCTTGCCCAGCCAAGAGAATGTTGTCCTCCTGTGATCAGAAAAAAGTTTTATAAGCTTTATCTGGTTCCAATCCAAGTGCATCTATCAATATCTCATTTGCCATCCCTGTCTCTCAAAATCCACTGCTTTTTCTTCACATTTTGCACTTGAAACGAGCAGCAGTTTCAAACAAACATGGGTACCTGTTGATTCAGGCAAATGTGGATGGCCAATGAGCAAGTCTATTAAGTAAGAAGCATTCTTCTGGAATCACCCTCCAGTGCTATGCACATTCATTCAGGTGGAAACCCTGCTCCAAGCAAATTATTCCTCAGTAAATGTGCACAGGTATGACTCAGTGTATATTTGTGCCATTCCACTCATCGTCGAAAGTTAGATGAAGGAAGGACCTACTTGGAAAAAAATGGGACTAAATATATAAAAATATTCCCCAATCTGGCACCCTTCAAACAGTACACCAAATTGTAGTTCAATACACCTGGAATACACTAGGTTGAGATAAGTTGGAATAGAGGGAGGTTTTCACATTCTGATAGCATCCTTCTATTTGTAGCTGAAGAAATGACAGTTTAATGTAAACAGTTAAGGAAAAAGAAAGCTACTCTAGACTAGCTTTACTTCTTTTTCATTTCATTAATCATAACGTGCAAGCTCATAAACATCAAGCACGGAAGGAATGAGTGTTCTCTGTTTCAATAATTCATAACAATTTAAAAGTCAGCGTTAAAATGTTTCGACGTTCTAAATATACAAAGAAAACCATTTCCTGTAGCCAGTCCAGAAGGAGACACTGGAATAATACATGCACAAAAGAACATCAGCAAACAGAAGTCATTATATTGAAATAAGAAAAATGACACAGATAACAACACAAAAGCTTTCTATAATAATTCAAAATATTATGTGTGGGTTGGTCTTTTTGTTAAAACTGAACTTTCTAGACACATCCATTATTGGTCATTACAACTGCTCTTTACTACAGCAATTAAACTCTTGCTGCCGTTCTACACATATTAAGCATACTGTCTAATTCATCACAAATGCTTTTTTTCTATTCTATGTTTATTTGCTATTCTATGTCATAACAATTAAAACACTGTAATTTACATTGGAAGAAATACTATGTTTGAAATTGCAGCTTAAAAACTGGCTTTAAGCATAGGAAGAAAACCAGCATTTCTTGCTACTATCAGTACAAAAAAGGGTCCAAAGTCTCTCAAGGGAATATAAAGTTTGGGACAGTTAGCTGATATTACTGGTCATGATATTTTAAAGGCTCTATCAAGGAGAAGCTTATAGTGAAAATATATGAGGAAAATTAGACAGCAACCCCTCATTCCTTTGCACAACAACAAAATTAAATGATTTTACATATACGATTTAGACATAGTAGATTTTACATAACACATATTTTAAGAAATTGAGACATCAGTTTGCTCATTCATTAAAGCTCTGAAAAGTCAACACACTCTGCTTCTGCATTTTGAATCTTCCCAAATTCTGTTGTGCTCAAAATAACATTTTCTCTATCTTCAACTGCTCCTTAATCTATGATCAAGTTGAAACATCTGTTGCACAGAGGCTATTCTAAAGTATCTGGTTTTGTGTCAAAATTTCAACAGCAATTTTCTCTTACATTTATACAGGCTGCAGCGCATTTTTAAGAGATAATATTGTATAAAAGTAACAGGAGCCAGAGAAGTAAGGATGTATTTCACTGATTAAATCTGACACTAATACCAAAGCAAGCTAGCAAATTTGTGTTCTGAGCTTAACACTCTCAATCAATTGAGAGCTAGATAGAATTGAATCTAGACAGAAGTCTGAAGTCACCAAGAATTTTCTGATCTTGTATCTAACAAGATACAAATTGGTTCAGCCAAAGAAATGAGAACAATTTTTTTCTCAGTCTCAGCATCAAAGTGAAAAGCTAACATACCTCTGTTAAGAGTGATATAAATATAATATTTGATGACATTTGCAGACATAATGAAACTGTTGCCATTATAGGTGGTTCTCGACTTATGACTATAATTGAGCCCAAAATTTTTGCTGATAAGGGAAAGAGTTGTTAAGTGAGTTTTGCCCCATCCTATGACCATTCTTGCCACAGTTGTTAAGTGAATCACTGCAGTGATTAAGTGACTCACACGGTCATTAAGTCAATCTGGCTTCCCCATTGACTTTGCTGGTCAGAAGGTCACAAAAGGGAATCACATGACCCTGGGTCATAAATATGAACCAGTTGCCAAGTGTCTGAATTTCGATCATGTGACCATGGGGAGGCTGCAATGGTGTGAAAAGCAATCACAAGTCACTTTTTTTTTCAGTGCTGTTGTCACTAAATGAACTGTTATTGAGGACTACCTGTACATACTTATGTTGTGATCAATCAGAACACAATCAATCAGAATAGAGCTGGAAGGGACCTTGGAGGTCTTCTAGTAACGTCCCCTCCTCAAGCAGGAGAACCTCTACCATTTCAGACAAGTGGCTGTCCTGTCTTTTCTTAAAAACCTCCAGTGATGAAGCACCCACAATGTCTGAAGACCAGCTGTTCCACTGGTTAATTGTCCTCACTGTCAGGAAGTTTCTTCTTAATTCCAGGTTGCTTCTCTGCTTGATTAGGTTCCATCCATTGTTTCTTGTCTTGCCTTTTGGTGCTTTGGAAAACAAACTGACCCCCTCTTCCTTGTGGCAGTCTCTACTGGCATACTACTATCATGTTCCAACTTAATCTTTCTTTTCTCTAGACTGGGCATACTCAAATCCTGCAACCATTCTTCATGTGTTTTAATCTCCAGGCCTTTGATCATCTGAGTTGTTCTTCTCTGCACTTTTCCCAAAGTCTTAACACCATTTTTTGTAATGTCAGCCATGGGATTTGAAACATGTCATTACATCCTTATATTTGTTGCCCCTGTGGATTCCCATGACTAGTATTGTATTTATACTTCTTTAAGCTATCTACTGTAGACAGTACACTTTGGAATGTATGAATTGATTTTCAAAGCCTTTAAAATAGCACCTGGTCTGAGTCCACCAATATATTTGCCAATTTGCCTACAACTATGAGATAATCTGCTCGGCTCAAAGGGGTTGAAGTGCACTGTCAGCCACACTGAAGAAGATAGTATTGCCATGGCTTGACTAAATATGTTCACAAATCTCAAGCAACTTCCAACATTCTAAGCAGATCGAGCTGATGTATACAGGGGGGTTTATAAGCACACCACTTGTATTATCACGAAATATTTTTTCATATACCTGAGGAACCCAAATAGATCCAATGCTTTCCTGTGTTATGTATAGCAAAAATCAATAGTTAACAATAAAAGACAGATGCTATTCTTGCTTTTAGGGGAAAATTACCTGTTGATCATCAGGTGTCCATATGCCACAGGTGATCTGACTCTCCAGGTTAATCTCTGAAGACCAATGTCTTTGTCCACTGACCGATCCAACCAGCACAAATCCGTCTCTGTAGGATATAAGTGCTTGTGTTCCATCATGGCTCCATGTAAAATCGCTCACCTTAACATATAAGATTAGATATTATTTTGACTGTGTATTTCTGCCTTTTTTAAAAGCGCACAACACAGAAAAATAAATACAGATTCAATCCATTAGCATCCATATTCTCTGAGATCTCTAGTTCACAAGATCATCAAATTTCTCTCAAAAAAAACCCCACAAGTAAGGATCTTCAATGCCCAAAATTTTGGCAATGCCAACATATTATATCATTTTATAATTCAAGTTTTAAAAAAATCTACCCATATTCTCCAGATTAAATTCATCAAAGATAAAATCTGAACTAACTAGAATATGTAGGTGTGCACTTAATCTTTCGTACTGAAATTTATGAGATTTAAAAATGATTAACATTTAAGTATTTTAGATTGCTTTACCTTTTTTAAACAAATGAAGATGAAATTTGAATTTTATACTAAACTATGGTTTAACCATAATTTACTGAATACATTGGGGTTTAACAAGACACATGACAGGTATCCCTGCAATGCTCTGAGCTCAGGGCATCAGCCTATTCAAGTGGGTAATTAAAATCCTGCTCTTCGCTATATCCTTCAGGGAGCAAGTATTACAGTTATATTCACGTTATAGGTATCTTATCCAGGGAGTTTACATGGCATAGATTTATTTAAATTGTTGAGTTTTTTTAAAAAAACAACTACTGAAAATTGAACTATTTTGGAGAGCTGAATGATGTTGCTATATCTATAACAGTATATAACAGAATAACAGAGTTGGAAGGGACTTTGAAGATCTTCTAGTCCCACCCCCTGCTCAGGCAGGAATCTATTTTTATTTTCTATGATTATGATTGTTTTGTTGCTCTGCTTTTATTGTTACTATTTATATAATTATTGGATTATAAAATTGTAGCATGGATGTGTTAAGGTGTATGATATATTCTGTGTAAGCCACTGAGAGTCTTGATTGTGGCAGTATAGAACTAAGTTTAATAAATAAATTAATTTAAATGGTGATAATTAGTGCCTTGGTTTACCAATTAGTCGTTGTTCTACTATGCTAGAATCTATAGCCTAAATACCATAATGAGAAATAAAATTTATGAACTCACTCTATGTTCCTGGCCAAGAAATCACAAACATATGCTAGGATTAGCATTAGAGTTGCATGTAATGTTACTTGGAATAGTAACTATTTAAAATTGAAGTAACAAAGGATTCATTGGCATTTGAATTATTGTTTAGAGAAAAGTTATCAATGACTTGTAGGTAGATCCATAAAGACAGAGTGGAAATAGCATAAGACTCCAGTACACTCAGTCTCTTGCTCCATTTGTCCTTGTGGTAATTCACCCACAAGCATTTGTTTCAAATTGTATTCCAGAAATAGCATACTGTCCTTTTGCTACTTGCCTCAGGGAAAGCTATAGAAAATATGCTAATTTTACATGCTTTTCAGTTAAAACATTTCTCTGAACAATTCCATTTTCCTACTTTCTCCAAGCAGTTTTTCTCCCCTTTATTTTTTCCCCCAAAGTCAAGACAATTCCCAAGGCCAAACCAAGTGGTGTTTACTAACCTGTGCTCCACGATCATTCACAAGCTCCACAGACCATCTGCCTTCATACTGAATCCAAACAAATATTCCACCATCAGCATCACAAGTTGCCAGCTTCTGGAATGGTTCATTCCATCGAACAAGAACCACCTAATATTTCAGAAAACACATTTTTCCCCCTCAAATTTTATTTTGGATGCCAACAGACACTTTATTAGAATTTCAGTTATTATGAAGAATAAATAAATATTAGGTTTTAAATTAGGATTACAAAAATTATAAATCTTCACCATAAAAATTCTGCCAGTGAAAAAGCAACTAAGAATATTCATTAACACAAGTGTAATATAGTTTGAATCCCGAGTGCCGCGTAACAGAGTAAGTGTGTTACTCGTCCCAGCTTCTGCCAACCTAGCAGTTCAAAAGCACGTAAAAATGCAAGTAGAAAAATAGGGACCACTACGGCAGGAAGGTAACAGCGTTCCATGCGCCTTTGGCGTCTAGTCATGCCGTCCACATGACCACAGAGACGTCCTCAGACAAGCGCTGGCTCTTCGGCTTTGAAACAGAGATGAGCACCGGCCCCTAGAGTCGGAAACGACTAGCACGCATGTGCGGGGGAACCTTTACCTTTAATATAGTTCAACTCTCTCCAACACTTTAAAATGGAAACTAAAGAACTTTTTTAATATGTAGCTTTTTCTCATCTCAATTATTTCTTCAGAACTTTAATCAACTTCTTTTGTTAAGTCCAATAAAAGCTCCTTATCCAAGTCAATTTCTTAGCTTGTTATTCATATTTCCAATTTAGTTGTTTTCTGCTTCAGAGTCCATTTTTCATTACTTCTGCAAATTCTTTATGTTCTGATATTTCTGATTCTGGCAAAATTTGTTTTATCTCTTTACCTTGTAAATCTTCCAGGATGTTCTCGTGGACATCACTAATTTCTGCTTTAATATCATTTGGACATAATCTATTCATAGAAGCATACATTATTGCTAAGATTAAAGCTACTGTTTTTTGTCCCCCATTCTTCAAAAATCTCCTGAAATATTTTAAAAGTCAATGTGTCATTTTGCAAATTCCAAGGCTGACCAAAGACAAGCGTCAGGCTTTTCATTTTTTTCTCCTTTCCCTTTCAGCCTGGAATCATCAGTCCCCTCTAGTGTTCAATTTCTGAAATCATCAACTTTCTGTTTGGACTTAGGATAGACTACACAAATGGGTTCCCATGAAGGTGTTAGTTATATAATTATTTCCAAAATCCTATCGACAAAAATCCTAATATTCCATTTGTAAAGCAAGGTGAGGAAAGCAGGGAAGAGATATTGCCTAGAAAACAGATAAGAGAGTCAAGATCCCCTGGTGGCTTAATGGTACAAAAGGAAACTTAGGAAGGATCTGCACTAATAGATCAAACACTTAAAAGTGTTAATAGAGAGTTTATACGTTCCAACTTGTAAGGTTCTGTTAATGTAGCATTACCATAAAGTAGAATTAGTTCATCTAGTTGTATTTCCCGTCTGGCCTAACCGGGACAGCTGACAATTACTCCAAGTTTGTCTGGGCCTTTAATTTGTTTACAAATTAATAATCCACACTTAACTACCATAATTGGGACTGGAATCTTGGTTAAGTTTCTCTGCTCAACAACTGCAATCCCAGCACTCCTGGTTGCAGTCATTTAGGGATCTACCCTTTAGGTAGACCAGAACAAGAAAACATCTCCACAGGAAAACTATTATATTGAGATTGAATTTAATAATTGAATCTTGCAAGTCTGACTGTGATAACTGTGCAATGATGGTATTGCTCCCACTTGAACAGGTGTGTCTAGATTAAGAGCTTAATTTAAGAGCTGTGGTGGCACAGAGGTTAGAATGCAGTATTGCAGGCTAATTCTGCTGATTGGCAACTGCCAGCAGTTTGGCAGTTCAGTTCTCACCAGCTCAAGGTTGACTCAACCATCCATCCTTCCAAGGTCAGTAAAATGAGAACCCAGATTGCTGGGGACAATATGCTGACTCTGTAAACCACTTAGAGAGGATTGTAAAGCATTGTGAAGTGGTATATAAGTCTAGGTGCTATTGCTATTACTAGATGATGGTTGTGGCAAAGACAGAAGATCAGACCCACAAGCACTTCATTACAGATGACCAGTCCTTTCCCTGGTCATCCATTCATTCAGGAAGCAGTATCTTCAATATGCAGATGATATTCAATTACACATCTCCTTCCCAGGTCAGATGGGAGAGCTGGGGAAAAAACATGAACAAGTGTCTGGAGGCTGTCAGGATGTGGATGGGGAAGTGTGTGCAGAAATGTAAAACTTATATCCTTTGACACTTACATCCTTTGACAAACATGCATTCCTCATAACAAAGTACTAACATCTTACTAGGAAAGTTTCTTGTGAGTTTTGGGGAATGTTATTAATTTAAAGAGAAGTCACTTCGCAAGCACCTCACCTTCTTTCATGTTTCACAGTCTTTACTTGAAGAGCATTAGACAGCATGCCTCAATGTAGTGACATATTCAACACCCCCACCCCATTTTATTGTATTTGAAAACTCTTAAAGTATTCCTGCTATATCATTAATTGGATTTCACAAAATTGTCAGAAACTGAAAGCTATGCAGACTTATATCTGTCCTTCTTTTCAAGAGAAACCAACCAACTATGGCAACACCTTATACCTATGAAGTGTTCTGCAAGTGGGCTGCAAATGCAGACTGAACAAAACCATTCTAGTTGTATATAATAAGTTCAAATGCTGGATTGCTTTATGTAACATAATTTTTCCGTGTTACTCAGTCTCTGCCCATTGGATGAAATGCTTGAAATGCTTGATCAAATCTGACAGCATATATCCAGGGCATCTACAACAGTAGCATGAAAAAACCTTGTGTAGCAAGAGGAGAATCCAGCACATGGGTTGGGATTTGTTTTCACGCTGGGCCAGTTCCAAAATATGTTTCTAATTGAAAACCATTTCATCACCGACAAGGGTCTTGAAATAAGATTTTATGATGTAAGAGTGAATGAAACGAACAAAGATTTCATTTCAAGCCTCAATTTTCTCCAAAAGAGACAGGGAGCACAGTTCCAGTTACAGGAGCTGCTGGATTTGGCTGAGGCTGTATATAAATGGGCAACTGATGCTCAAGAAGGCAGCAGAATTTCATGAAGCTGTCACTCTCCTTTCATCCATTCAGGTGGGCTTTGAGGCACAATTGCTTGCTTCTATGAAAATACAACTGATGGTACACCACTCTGTCCTTGAATGGGTAGGGCCTCCTTGTCCCTTGCATTAATCAACTCCCATCTTACCCCCAGTTCTGGTGGATTGGGAAGAGGAATATAAAGTGGAGTACGGTATATCCTAGGTTCTAGATGCAGGAGATTAGACAGAGATTGTGTGAAACAGAGGCAGATGTACACACATACCCAAAGTGGTTTGCCAGTTGCACTTGAAATTTCTGCAGAAGCTTTGTCTCCCTGAACTGCCAGACTTTCCAACAACAGGAAGAAGGTTCCTCATTCCTCTGCCTCACAACTTGCTGCTTTAGACTTAAATAAGTCTGGGGAGTGTGGGCCACATTCCAGCTTTGGTGGTGTCTTCCATTTCAAACTTGTCTATTGACCTTGCAGAGATACCTGGCCCATATTTGCAGGGGAGTAGAGGACATTTATGAAATGTGATATAAATGGATTCTGACAATATCACTCTCTGTGCTTTTAGAGGTGTGCGGGGGGTGGGTGGGGGGTGAGGCTGAAGGAAAGATAGTGTGATGGAATGTCTATAACCTGGGTATAATTTGATTTTATTGGGAGCCACCCAGAGTTGTCTGAAAGATGGGCAGCTACATAAACATTTTAAATAAATAAAAACATGCAGGGGAGAGCAAAATGTTACTGGAGGGATTTTAATCGTTTACAGATTTTAGTTCAAGGGAGGGGAGAGAAATCAGATAAAGAGAACAATTCTGCCTTATAATTGATATAAATATAATGGGAGCTGAAGAACTGCTTTGACAGGCTTTCAAAATTCTGTTGCATGACCCTACTAGCGTTGTTCTTTCCAGAAATCCGAGTGATTGTTGTTCCTTGGGTTTGTCACCTTTGGGCTTGACAGCATCACTCTCACTCAAAAATGCATTTACCTCTGCCTGCATCCAGACTCCTGACAGCTCTATGGCCACTTTCACCAATCAGTAGGGCATCTAACCTCTAGGTAGCAGAGCTAACAGCACTGAGATCCCTATCGATTGCCTCAATATCCACAGGCACAAACCAATCTCAGATAATTTCTCAGGATGAAGGCTCTGTCATCTCAGCGTGGTTTGCCCAGCTGGCATTTTTTAAACAAAATTATTTTATTCAAATACAAATAATACAAACATAACACATATAAATCTGTATAAAAAACAGTATAAAAAAGTACAACTACTACAGTGCACCCACACCCCTGGAGACCATTTTTATTGCCTATATTTCTTCTCACATAACAACTAACAATATATATTATATTTCAATTGTGCCCTTTTCCCCTCCAAAACAACATATATTCTTGAGCAGGTTTATCCCCTTTGCCTTCCACCAAGACTGTTTTTATAAAATCATCCCATATTTCATTATAATTATATACATACATTCAACCCCAAGCAAATGTATGCTATTTTACCCAGTAGAGTATTTGGTAAATTCATCATTATGGTCCAGCAGACAACTGTCCTGCTCAGTTTTTAGTCACTTTAAACAGTGCTGCTGAGTAATACTTTCCTTTTCTTCAAGGTTTCCTGTTGCCTTCCTAGAACAGTTTCAACCAGTGTAACTTCCTAAAGATTCCCTTTCTGAAGGAAACAATTTCTTGGAGCTGAGCTTAGGACTTGGCTTAATGTAGACATCCATCTTTCAATGGGCTGTTAGGCTTTTGAACGGGAAATAATTTTATAAACTTTATGCATGATTGACTTGCGAGGCCGGTGTGTTGTGCAATTAGCTCACATGGTGTAATAAGATGGAGGGTTTGTGTCACTGTAAGTTGGGGGTGGGGGCCAATCTCAATGTATACATGGTTGTACTTTGACAATAAAGGTTCATTCATTCATTTTGCTGCCGCTTTTCACCAGGATGATGGTTTTCAGTTTCTAGTCTAGCCTAAGATTTTCTTGATGCTGTAGTCTCCAATCTAAAGGCAGACCAGATATGAACCTATTTGGTTTTTTTTTCAAGGCAAGGCAAGGTGGAGTTACCTGCTGTGAGTGTTGACTCACATGTGCAGATTAAATATAAAACTCCGATAAAGAAGAATGTATCTTTCCAGACTTAATTATTCACAGGGATGGTAGTTGTAGTTATGAAAGAAAAAGAAGTCTACTACTTGGAAAAAAGGCTATGTTTGATTTAGTCAAAATATTAAGTACAGACACATCACATTGGCAACAAAGGTACATCTATCAGGGCTTGTAACTTGTCCAAGTGGCTTGTAACCCACTTGTGACATATGGATTTGAGCAGACACTTGACATTTCTATTTCTTACTAGCTTTTTGTCAGTAATTGAATTGCTATTACTTAACAATATCTTGGGAGGCACATGTACATCTTTACCTGTTCACATGTTTTTCATTCTTTTTTTGTGAACTCCCGGGAATATTTCAAGGTTACCTTGACTAAGAAAAAAAAATCAGTGCTAAACACAACCAAATATAGCCTAGAAACCTCAATAGTGGAACAGGCAATTCTATTGTGTTCTAATACAGAGTAGCAAGTTCAGCTTAAGAAATAAAGATAATGCAATATTTCAGGAGTCTAAAAACAAAAGAATTTACTGTCTCTGGTCATTACATTGGAAAAAAAAGTATTACTGTCACTCTTACACAATTTTGTCTTAACCCATTAAATATTCCTTAACAAATAACTCAGGGCACATCATAACGCATGGTTGACCATAACAGAAGCATGTGATCCTTCTTGCACATTTTGTTTTTACAGTCAAATGCTAAATTAATTATTTGTTGAGAAATACTGACCTTGTCCTTTTAAAAGTTGCATGGGCTTTAAAATGTGTTTTAAGATTTTCTCACTCCTATTGCTAGGATGTGGAATGAGGAAGTGAAAACTATAAAAACCATCATTGAGTCACAACAATGTAAAGATTACTACATCTATTAAATATAAATCAGAAGCTGTTCAATTTTGCAGCCAATGTGGCACTATAGAAAGAAAGAGGAATAAAGGTTAAACAACATTTAAAGAGCTCTTTAATTATAAAGGTCATCGCTAACACCGCAATTACCATCTGTTATTGTTATTAAGGCAACATGGGAGAATCCCAAGCAGATAACCCCAAGCCTCTTCTAGGAAAGGCTAAATGCATAAAATACTAAATAAATTAATAATTAAGCTATAATCATTTTATATAGTACATCCCGGGTTTATTTATGACATTGTCTAGAATACTATTTCAAGCTACATCAAAAACACAAATCTCTTTCCTAGAGCAAAATTCTTTCATTCTGCTAAGCCTTTCGTTGTCCGTAAGTTAGTGTTTCATAAAGACTTTTAAAAAGCAACACAGACAAATCCTGACAAAAGTATAAGTCATGTCTTGTTGCATTTTTTTTTAAATTCTCAGAACAGTTTTATTGCGTGATATATCTTTAAACAATGAGGCCAATTTAATCCCTGCTTTAGCCATCCATCCCTATCCTGTATGTTTCACCAACAGAAATGCCTCTTTTTATTTATAAAAGAATCACAGAAAGCATGTTTCCCAGCCTTAACTGGAGGTGGCAGCATTCAAAACTGGAATCATTACCGGTAGTATGGTAAGCTTATACTGTATGTTACTCATCAGCTACGCTAGGGAGTGTGGAGTAGATAATTGCCCTCAGAAGTAGAAGCTATTACCAGAGCACCAATCATTAACCTATAGAAAATATTTAAGATAAAGGTATCTGCAGGAAGTCACAGCTTTATTACTGTATGGATGTTTGAAGGGGAAAAAAATCAAACCAGGCCAAGTAGGTTTTTTTTACTACAATAATGATCTTCCAGAGCAAGAAAACCTACTGAATTTATTTGCTTTTTCAAATGTCAGTGCAGTCAAATACAGCTTTTATTATATAAAATGCATGTCATCATTATCAAAGCAGTACCTTAATTGCACTTCTGTGTAAGGCAAGCCATTTTTTTCTTGAACGGTATTACTGACTAGTGTAAAAATATACTAACTTTTCATCGTAAGAAAAGAAGCAGCTATACTTTTAATATTTGTAAGTGGCTGTTAAATTCTTAACAAAGCTGATTCTCTAGAGATAACTCTTCAGGATGGGCATACAGGGTTATATTGCAATGATTTTCCTACATATGCCTGACTGGTTTCAAAAAAAAAAAAAAAAAAAGACAGCCTTTAGACCTTTTTGTGTTAGAATACAGATCAGTGAACTGATCATGTGCTTCCGACCAAGCCTTTATCATTCTTTCTTTTTGTTGTGTTGATGCTTTGTAGTAGCTTTGAAGATAGTCTGCAAACCTAGATTGAGGTTATTTTATAAAAATCAACCACTTTGGGGGGGAGGGCAGGGGTGGAAAGGGAGGAAGAAGCACTATTTACATAACAATAAATATTCCCTATGTGCTTTGAGTGTGTGTGTGTGTGTGTGCGTGTGTGTCTGTGTATCATGGAAATAATAAAGCAGCTAATAACAGCTATATAAAAGAAAATCAGCAGATATGAAGCTCAAATTGCATGTTATAGGCAGAATTTCAGTCGAATCAGAAGCATTTCTACTAATTGGGAGAATATCTGAAGGTAGAGTAAAGAATACAGTTGCAAGAAAAAGTATGTGAACCCTTTGGGATTACGTGGAGTTTTGCATAAATTGGCCATAAAATGCACTCTAAACGTCATGTAAGTCACAACAATAGAAAAACACAGTCTGCTTAAAATAATACTACACAAACATTAGCTGTTGTCATGTTTTAATTGAACATAAGATGGAAACATTCACAGTGCAGGGTGGAAAAAGTATGTGAACCCTTAGCCTAATGACTTGTCCAAGAGCTAATTGGAGTCAGGAGTTAGCCAACCTTGAGTCCAATCAGTGTGATGATATTGGATGTGTTGCTGACAGCTGTCCTGCCCTTTAAAAACACACACCTGTTTTGGGTTTATTGGTCTCAAGAAGTACTGTCTGAGCTCTCAGAAGACCTACGATCAAGAATTGTTGACTTGCATGAAGCTGGAAAGGGTTACAAAAGTATCTCCAAAAGCCTTGATGTTCATGTGTCCACGGTAAGACAGACTGTCTACAAATGGAGAAAGTTTAGCACTGTTGCTACTCTCCCTAGTAAAAATGACTGCAAGAGCACAGCGCATAATGCTAAATGAGGTAAAGAAGAATCCTAGAGTGTCAGCTAAAGACCTACAGAAATCTCTGGCACATGCTAACATTTTTGTTGACACATCTACAATAAGGAAAACATTAAACAAGAATGGAGTACATGGGAGGACACCACGGAGGAAGCCATTGCTGTCCAAAAAAAATATTGCAGCACGTTTGAAGTTTGCAAAAGAGCACCTGGATGTTCCACAGCACTACTGGCAAAATATACTGTGGACAGATGAAACCAAAATTGAGTTGTTTGGGAAAAACACACAACACTATGTGTGGAGAAAAAAAGGCACAGCACACCAACATCAAAACCTCATCCCCACTGCAAAACATGGTGGAGGGAGCATCATGGTTTGGGGCTGCTTTGCTGCCTCAGGGCCTGGACGGATTGTTGATGGGAAAATGAATTCCAGTATTTATCAGGACATTTTGCAGGAAAACGTACGACCATCTGTCCGCCAACTGAAGCTCCGCAGAGGATGGGTGATGCAACAGGACAATGACCCAAAGCATACAAGTAATTCAACAAAACAATGGCTTCAACAGAACAGAATATGCCTTCTGGACTGACATAGTCAGAGTCCTGACCTCAACCCGATTGAAATGCTGTGGCATGACTTTAAGACAGCGATTCACACCAGACATCCGAAGAATATTGCTACACTGAAACAGTTTTGTGAAGAGGAGTGGTCCAAAATTACTCCAGATCGTTGTGCAGGTCTGATCTGCAACTACAGGAAACGTTTGGTTGAGGTTATTGCTGCCAAAGGAGGGTCAACCAGTTATTAAGTCCAAAGGTTCACATACTTTTTCCACCCTGCACTGTGAATGTTTCCGTCTTATGTTCAATTAATACATGACAACAGCTAATGTTTGTGTAGTATTATTTTAAGCAGACTGTGTTTTTCTATTGTTGTGACTTACATGACATTTAGAGCGCATTTTATGGCCAATTCATGCAAAACTCCATGTAATCCCAAAGGGTTCACATACTTTTTCTTGCAACTGTACTAAAACTAACCAATCCAATTGATCAAGATTTCTTTAAATGGTTGAAAGTCCAACTAATTACTTCATGTAAATGAATAGGAAATGAATTGTATTACTAACATGCTGCTTCCCAACAACTATAGAACGTGTATTCTCTTGCAGCCTCTCCACAAGCAAAGCAAAGCAAAGCAAAGCAAAGCAAAGCAAAGCAAAGCAAAGCAAAGCAAAGCAAAGCAAAGCAAAGCAAAGCAAAGCAAAGCAAAGCAAAGCAAAGCAAAGCAAAGCAAAGCAAAGCAAAGCAAAGCAAAGCAAAGCAAAGCAAAGCAATTAAATTGATTCTAAATGAACTTCCAAATATATAATTTTTCAGCTGAAAAGATCTGGCTTGCTTGTGGGTAGTTTTCTTTTTGCTATCTGTTTTTTGTAAAACTAGTATTAGATTCAAGAGTCATACTTCAGCATCTCTAAAATGAGGTAACTACCATATGGCTGTTGTTTGCTAAACTATAATCCCACCCACCCCCCTCAAATGTTGACTGAGATTCTGGCAGCTCTTTAACCATTTGCTCTAAAATATAAACAAACAACTCCAGTAATCATCCATCTGGGCTTTTGAAAAACATGTGTGTTTTCTAAACCAAATCCTCTGTAGCCACATAGTGTAAGTGTGAAGCAAGATGGTTTCAGCACATCTGATACTCCATTTGAAGGAATAGGGAATATCATTGCCCTAAAGAAGTTCCAAGTGACATCTAACAGCATTTCTGGATCTGGACCAGCACAGAAGCAGGCATATCAGAGGTGGCTGTCTTCCCATCACTCCTAGCACCCTGAACATTTCAGAAAATAATAAAAACAAGTGTTGGAAGAAAAATCTTCACCAGGGTCCAATCCAAGCCGGGAATAATCAAAATGGAGACTGCTTTAGAAAGAAGGTTGTAGTTTATTGAAGAGGAGAGCCAGACAGAAAAATGGCTCTGGAAAAACTGACTGACCACATGGAGCAGAGTGGTGGGCTTTTATACCTTCTGGGGCTCTTGAGGTTGTTTCCTGTTTCTGTTTGAGGCTTTGTATTTCCTGTGTCATGTACTTTGACCTGAGTCTGAGTGTGCCCTTTTGGTATTGGTGAGTTAATCCTATTATGTCTCCTATCCATAGAATTTGGGTGGGGTTATACGGATTTTAGGTGCCTTTGTCTTCCTAATTTCTAGCTTCCTGGCTCCAACCTTCCTGAATGGATTACTGAGTTTGCATTTCTAAAAGCTGGCCTCTGCCTAGTGGCTGGGGGCTGATTTCTGGGGGCTGGTTTCTGTCTTTGTTTAAGATCTTCTCCATTATTCCTTTGGGGAAATATATTCTGCCTTTTTAATATTCCCCAAATTATTTCTTCTCTGGCTTTTTCCCACATAAGGCAGGACTACATTACCAGACCTTCTAGCAGAATCTGATGCCTTTGTCAAGTAACCAGATGAGTTAACTAGATCCTTGGTATCCTAACAAGTACAATAGGTAATCATGAAGGCAAACCTCTCTTGAATTGAGTTTGCCTCCTAATGACTAAATGGACTCATCCATATGGTTGACAACAATAAAGAAATTATTTACCATTTCCTTCTTCTGGAATTTTTTTAATAATAATTTCCCAGTCTAATCTGAAGTCCTGAGATTTTCTACTGGTCTCTAACCCAAATACTAATAAATTCTGACCCTTATTTAGTTTTTCAAAATCAGTCACTATTGGCTAGCTAGGTGCTGCCAACTGCTGTAGGAATAACAATATGTAATCAACTTTGAAAGCACAAAACCAGAGGTCAGGTAGAATAGTTGTGATTAGATGTTTTTGTACATTTAAAAAAAAGAGATATGAAGGGGAACCCAAGTAGGAATGAAGCTACTCCTACGTATATCTGTGCTCTTTTCCCAATCTATCTGTTATTAGCTGGGGAGTGGGGGGGGGGTTAAAATATATGTTTGATGTCTCCTTGTATCCCCCGTTAATAGGAACCTCAGTCAGGGACACCTTGTTGTTTTTAAGCCGAAAGGAAATGGGGGAAAAATCTAACCACAGAACTTCCATATCCTATTCTGTGAATTTCTACTCTCGATTAGTTGGTGAAGGCTATATCATGGGGATCCTAAAGGGGATTTTGGCTGTCTTTTGGAAGGACAGATACTGAAGCTGACACTCAAATACTCTGACCATCCAATGAGAAGAAAGGACTCATTGGAAAAGATCCTGATGTTGGGAAAGACTGAAGGTAAAAGGAGAAGGGAACAGCAGAGGATGAGATGATTAGTGTCATTGATACAGTGGACATGAGTTTGGGCAAACGCCGGGAGACAGTGGAGAACAGGGGTGCCTGACGTGTTATGGTCCACGAGGTCATGAAGAATTGCACAAGACTTAGTGACTGAACAACAACAAATATCATGGGGAAACATTGCAATTTCTAGCCACTTCAGTTTTGGTTAGAAACATCATGCTTTTTGTCCATCTTCACTTTAATCAATTTATCACATTTCCTTCTGTGATTAGGCACCTGAATATTCACAAACTGAAATCCATTATCCAATAACTAATCTAGCAAGTGAAAGAAAGTAAGTTTCCCACTGTGAGTTAGATGCCACATCATAGTATGAAAACCTTAATATTTCTTTTGCAAGCCAAAGGAGAAACAAAGGTAGATCAACTTACCCTCTGGAGTTACTATTAAACTGATGAGAAAAGAATTTTTTTTAAAAAAACACCATAATAGTTCTGCAATAGTTTTGTTTCTGCCAACACATTTTTCTTTTATTGCACATTCTACCATATTTCATTTGCAGTTTTGAACCACATGAATGGATATAATTTGTCAATTTTTCATATTGAGAATTGTATGTGAAATATATAATTATTCATCATACCACTTAGCTTCTTAGCCTTGTGAGCAAATGCAGAAAATAAGAAAATCAATGGAAAAAAATTAATGCTTGTCTTTGCAATGGATTAGAATCTGCATTTGTTCTAGGACAGGGGTTCCCTGGAGTGCGAAAAGTTGAGTTTTCAAAATTATAGTGTATATGTATAAATTGTTGCCGTTATTTCCAACTTTTGTTAAGGGGTGCGAGAATATACCAGAAGCATTCTAGGGGTGCAGGGTATAGAAAAGGTTGGGAGCCCTTGGTCTAGGACAGGGGTAGGCAACCTCGGCTCTTTTATGACCCATGGACTTTAACTCCCAGAATTCCTGAGTCAGCATAGCTGACTCAGGAATTCTGGGAGTTAAAGTCCATGAGTCATAAAGAGCTGAGGTTGCCTACCCCTGGTTTAGGAGGAGAGACATGCTTCAGGTCCCATCAACTATAGAACGGCATCTGTGGAATCCAGAAGAGAGCCTTTTCTATCATGATACCCACCCTGTGGGATATCATCCCTCCAGATGTCAAATTAGCCAAAACTCTACTGGCCTTTTGCAAGGCCTTAAAGACATGGCTGTGCCACCATGGAAGCATAATGAAACCTGTAAAGGAGTTATACAAATAAATGTGATGTAATTGTGAGCCAGGCACCTCAGTACCCATATTGTGATCATATGACCACAGGGATGCCATGGTGGCTGGAACTTCAGGAACCAGTCATATGTCCATTTTTTTCAGCACCATCATAACTTTGAATGGTTGCTGAACAAATGGACATAAGCCAAGGACCACCTGTATGTTTGAAGTGCTACACAGCTGTGAAAGGAATTCTTAATAGGAGATAGAATGATGGAATGAATCATGTTTTCAGAGCAGGCTTTTATCATTTAATTAAAGAAAAAAAAAGAATGAAAAAGAATCAATAATTCCAACTCTTCAAACTCCAGGGAAGAAAAACTGACAGTGAAACAAGTTAAAGAGGTATTCCATGACATAAATCAAATGCTATCCTTCAATATTTCTTCAGCTAGGATTAATAAAAAGAAACAAAATGAGCAGTTAAATTTATCACAACAAAATGCCCATGAAACCAAGTGTGCCATGTGTACACACCTGCCAAAAAATTCCAGTAGGAATTTCAAGCCATGCTTGGCCATGATAGGACTGTACATGCCAAGAAAATTGGGAGTCTGTAGAGTCCTTGGTGCTCTCTGGGCCTGGTTGTTTGCTTGCATACATTTCATTACCTGACTAGGTATCACCAGTGCTAAATAGTATGAGGTTTGTTCCCTGTAGCTTGCCCTGCTACAGTAGCTTTCCCTGCTAGTGTTGGTGGGGATGTGATTTTCTTCTTGGTAGTTCCTTGGGTATTGTTTTCTGCTTGATTGTTTGTCTGGTGTTCATCCTTGCTTATCTGGATGTAGGTTGCTGGGTATAGGCAATCTTCAGATTGACAGAACTTGGGGTAAATAAGAGATCCTCTTTCTTTTGAAACCTATTTCCTGTTGGCATTGTTTGCTGAGACTCTTGGTCCAGAATGTGGATAAAACTCTCTCTCTCCCCCCCTCTCTCCCTCCTTCCCTTCCTCTCCTCCCCTCTCTCTCCCTCACACGCATGCACACATTTTTAATATTTGTATTTTAAAGTATAGTAGGAAGTGAAGAACTAAGGAATTAATCTGGAGTTTGGGGTAGTGCAGCAAAGCTTGCAGTGGCTAGGATTTCTGTTTAGTTTGGCATAAGGCACACTGGGATCAGACACCTACTTTGAACTTGGGTCCATAATTGTTGGGATCTGGGAATGGAAATGGGCTTCAGGCTATGGGTAGCATATGGTGAACCATTCTTCTGGCTCCCGAATACTTGGGGAAGGAACAGTTGAGGAAGTGTTGAGATCTGCTCTGAAGAGTAAGTGTGGTTAATGGAGTGGACTTCCATGAGTTGGTGGTAGACTAGGAGGCGTGTGCGAAAGCATGGGTTCTATGGTCTGGAAGGAGACTGAGGGCAGGAGAAGAAAGGGCAGGCGGTAATAATAAAGCTACTCTTTTAAATCATATTTTGCAAGGAACCCAGAGTCTTTTGAAGAGGGGCAGCTGCAAAAGATCTAATTAGTAATATGCAATGCTTAATATTGTTTTATAAAACCAGATTGTGTTGGATGGATTACTGAGAGTAATTTATTCTAAGGCCTTCAAGCCAAGTCTGCTTTTCAGGTTTTGCATCTTGTTTCATGATATCTCTCCTGAATAAACTTATCTGAATCCTTCCACATTTCTCTATGGTGATAACATTTGCAGGTGAATAATTAATGTTGGCTTTTGTCCAGTAAGACTGGGAATCTGTTAAACAAAATAATAACCAATATAATTTGAATTTATGTGGCATTATTAAAAATATTTCATCCTATTTTTAAACATCTTCTTGAAGCAGCTTAACAAAAAAAATATCCCTCCGGATTATATGCAATAAATCAAAGACTGCACTTCTACATTTGAAATTGGGTGATTGTTTAATTTAAAGTATTTATTTTATTTGGAAGATTTTTAATATGCCACATTGTTTTCATATATTAAATTGTAATAAGATTTGTAATACATTGTTTTAATGCATTTCCCCTGTGATGAAGTATAACTATGATTTACAGAGAATGAAGTACAGGTTCAATTACTTGGTTTGAGTTTTATGATTGAAAAATTAAATAATTTGGAAAAATATTCTATAAATGAGGAGTATTCTTTATAGAGATTTAATAGGCCTATATCGAAGAAGATCTAGTAGGCCTGTATGTAAACAGTGATTTCCTATTAAACAAAGGTTTTCAAAGTAGCATCACACAGATACTGCATAGATTTAAGGTTACTTTTCCACTACTCTACTCTAGTCTCTATCCCATGAGTTTTTGATTTATACTCTATATAAATCTTTGAACAATCAAAGATTAAAACAAAAACAAAACATCTGAAAGAACTGTACTGCGTTTGGCATTCAAGAAAACACTAAAACAGATATCATTAAAATCAGTTAAAAATAACATTACTAAACAAAGCCAAAACTATTGTCTTTATCCCTTATTCCATTTGCTTTCTATGGTATGAATCTAGACTTTAAATCTGTAAAGCACAGTTTTTATTCTATTTTATGTTTTAAAATACAATGGAAAGATACCTGCACACATACAGACACACAAACACCAGTCAACTTGCTATTTTAACATTAAAGAAAATACATAGGTTTAGAAGTACAGATGAGCTAATTTATGGTTATGTGTATCTCATATCTTCTTATAAAATAAAAAAAATCTGTTTTGCAAAATCGAAGGACATTCTATCAGCACAAGTGGAAGTGCAGGATGAAACAAAAATCACCTGCATGTTTTAAGGAACTAGAAATAGCATACTTTTTTTAAAAAAAATCCTGTTTTCTATACTTTTACGAGCATCACCCAGTTACTCCCTAAGAGATGAGCAAAGTGTCCAATTGTTACTTGTACACAGAATATGAAAAGACCTTTTTGTTTATTTTTTCTTCCTAAGGCGCACACGCACGCACACACACACCCCTATCCTATAAAAAGATTCACCTATGACTGAAAATAAATTTATTCCAGGTTTGTGAGGAGTTATTTTGCGAATCATTTTTGGGCCCTTAACTATTCAAGTGATGTATTATAATGTAAGTCAGTTTAATCAAGGCAATATCTATTCCATATAACATAGATGAGAAATTCAGCTTTCGTACTAAACTTTCACCTAAAGTTGACATTCTGGTGACCTTTATATTCTTCCATGTTTGCCATTAAATGACAAGATATATATCTCAAACAAGTTACACATAACAGAGAGACAACAGATTTCCAACTAATTAGACTTCACTAGCTCTCTCCAGGATCTCATTGTATCCTGCAGAAATGAATGCCAAGTCATGGCTGCAGAAATCAATTTTAACAAATGAACAGAAGTTAAAAGCAAATTAGTTCTTCTGTTTTACTCAGCACACTAACAATTTTGGTTTAATTCCTGAAATTAGAAAATATGCTGCATGTAGACAGGAGTCACTGGGAAGACATATGCCTAACCCCACACTACGTTTTACTCTGACAGATTGATTTTCTAGGCACAGAGAAATCAACAAAAACTGTGGTTAAATTGTGGGAAATGGCATATTAAAAAACAAATGTGCTTCCCTCCCCCCCAAAATCTAAGAAGAATGCCACAGTCTCTCTATGATTAGCAACTATAAAACCTGATTATTATATTTCTTATAGACCATGATTAATACAAAATCAATATTACACTGAAACACGACAGTTCAGGCTCTATATCTAGTGCAGTTAGCCATCCCAAGGCAGTATGTTGCTTCTTGATCTAGTCCCCAGCACTTCCTAACCCTAGATATAAACAATATCTATTTATTCACAATGCAAGTACCCCTAGTGAGTAACCAGCCATCATTTTAACCTATCCTCATTCTCAGCCTTCCTTACCAAATTCCTCATAACTTTGTCCCTCTAAATTAAATTCATAATCCTTACCATTTAGCCCAATTTCAGACTGAGGTTCTCAAGTATTATAAGCTGTTATGCATCTCATACCTTTCCAAGTGCAGGGCATGATTCTCACAACAATAGACACAGACCAGTCTCTTTAATAAGAATGGCAGAATATCCTAGATAGAGATCACACTTTGCCACTTTCCTAGAAGTCTGAAAATTCAAAGGTGCTTTAAAAGATCATTCAGCTTCTCCAGAAGGATTGGATAAGGTGTTATTATCAATTAGGTATAACTGCCCACTTGGCTTTTGTTTCCTACTAAGAAAACATACAACATATAACTTCACCAGAGCTATCCATGGTTCTGGACTACAATTTGACATACTTATTTTGATTGCCTTCTGTTTATTTGACTCAACCTTGTTCATCCACATCTGACACTTCCTTTCTAAATGTGGCTCTTCCCAAGAATTTTTTAAGCAGTCCAAGCAACCATGGTTTTTGTTCGCTTTTTGCCTTTAAAAAGGAAGCAGAAGCAAGCTGCGATTTTAACAGAAGCAGCAGCAAGGGTGTGAGCCCAAAGGTTCAGATATAAGAAGCAAGTTAAAATCTGACAAATGGAAAAAGAAGCTTCTCAGAACTATATGAAAATTGCCCGCTGGCGGTGTGCTGTCCTTTGGCCATTTCTGCAATCTCAAATGTCATGTTGTACAGTTACAATTCATTCTTATTAATAAAATGTGTTTGCATCATGGACAATCTGCCATCCGAAGCAACCATCATCTTATATATATAATAAAGATCACCACCTTCCACTTGCCAGCTTTGTCAATACGCAACAATGAGCTTCAGTTTCTTCCCTTCTTCTGCGTCTCAAGTTTTAAACAAACTAGAATTCTGCTCAGGCAAAAATGTCTGATATGCCTGAGAGGAAAGGAGAAGGTGTGCATATTACATAGTGAAGAAGCAATGCTTCCCATTATGTCTGGGCAGGGTCTATAGTCCTATATAAACTAAAAGCTCTAAACCAGGAGTGTCCAAACTGCCAGCCCATAGGCTGGATGCGTCAAGCTGAAACCGCGCCCACCCCATTGCCGGCAATGGGGGGGAAATCGCGATACATCGCAACATGTCAAGTGACATTGCAAGTTTGACACCCCTGCTCTAAACCAACCATATATATAAATCACATCTACTTATATAACCATGATGTCAACGCTGTTAACATTGCATGTTCTTACTTTGACAAAAGATGGAAATGCAGCCGTTTTTCTCTATTGCTTTTAGAGTTAGTTGATGCTGGGAGGGGGAATGTGGATGAGAGTCCAGCTAGTCATAACAATAATAACTCAGCCGTGGGAATCCAAGGTCATTGGGCCCAGAGTTGATAAGAGTTTTGGCGGGCTAGAGAGCTGGGGAGAAAGCCCACGCTTGAAGCTAATTGGGAAATGTGATTTATGACTGTTTATTGGAGGAGGGAATTGTGCTTTGATACTTTTCATACAGGGGAGGGGAATTTAGTTTTTGGTTTCGACTATGTAGTGCAATACGTTATTTCTCTAATAAAAGATTCTTTAAGGTAAACAATGCCTTGAAGTTCTTTTGAAGAGTTTCATCTGTCGGAACCATGACACACATAATCATATTTATTCTAGTTTTCCATCTAGCTATCCTTGAGATTTGCTATAATATCAACTTGCAGAATTCCTAGGAATTCCAGTCTGAACACATCTGAATGTTGAACATATGCCTATTGCCATAAAAATAAAATTCCATTACTTAAAACCCAACCAGGTTTCATTCATGTTGCCTCTTCTTTTAACATACTTTTCAGTAATTCAAGTAACAGCTTCTTATCCCATTTACAGTGGACATTTCCTTTGCACTTTTAGTTAACTATAGTTCAATGTGTTGCAAACCTTCGTGATACGTTAAAGAAGCCAACTCCAGAAAATAGGTTTTCAACTTAAGTTGTTTTAAATAATTACTCTAATGTTAAACGTAGTTTAACTTTTCAACCAGCCCTCTTGGAAAAAAAAAAGAAAGTTATAACACCTAAAAATATAGGAGTAGAACCCATTTAATTGTACTTGACTTCGTATGTAGGGATAACTCTTAATGGGCGAACACAGCCAAAGAAAACCATCAACCCATGTAACTATCCTAACGGCATTCCAAGTGCTGTCCTTTATCCACCTTGTGTTTTTTGATGGTAGTGTTCTACTTCCTAGATTGAACGTTAGCAGTTGAGAGTTTACTCACCTCACTGTTGTGGCCTCTTAAATTAAAGTTGATTCGTTGGGGTGTGTTTCTGTCCTTTCTGCAGTGGCTGGAAGTGAAGGTAACGCCTACTACTCCTCTGCCATTTCCTGTGGCCAGCCAGCCTTCCTCGTAATATCGCCTCCGGCATACAGGTTTCTCCTTTTCACTTTTTGGAACCCTGCCTTTCCATGAGAGGCAGAGGATGTTGGAATCGCTGAAGAGAACAGGCCCATGTTCCACTGCTGCGTACATGCTTTGTTGTATTTTTTTCCCTTTTGACGTTAAGAAAGTACTATGTCTAGTGCAGCAAATATAAATAGATCTCTTTGTAGTTGTAGTTTCTACTGATAGGACCAAATGTTTTAAGACAGATCAGAATTGGGACGTGAGGGCGGTGTGTGTGTGTGTGTGTGTGTGTGTGTGAAGCAGAAGAGAAGATCAGTTTTTATAAATATCCACCAAATGCATAGTGAAAAATTTCCTTATAAAATATGATGACAGTTGGCTAAGAAAATGTAACACTTAAAAAAATGAAAATCAGTCAGGCTCATCTTGATTCGGAGTCAGTGGAGTGAGGGGGTACACTTGTCCTTTGGAGAAACAGCTACCGCAGCAGAGGAGCTCAAAGAAATGGCGAGCCGTCTTTTTGCTCAATTGGACAGAACCACCATGCGGCCTGAGATTTCCAGTATAGCATCACACAATTCCAGAGACAAAAGTTTGCAGAAGTGTAGGTTTTCAAGTAACTTAAGGCTTTAAAAAGATTTCCTCCAGTCGGACTTGCAAACATGGTGCGTATTCATTTATCTTTCCCCAAATCCACCCTCTGGCATGTTATTCCCACCAGACCAAAACATCTGCTGCTAAAGCTGAGAAAGATTGCATAAAGGGGAGAGAAAAGGCACACAGACTGTGCAAGACCACAAGCCAGAATTCGGTGCAGCTAGCAATGTGCCAGGCCAGATGGAAAAGCCCTTTCTAAACTCAGCTGCTCACCGTTCCGCCCAGACCGTTCGCAATCCGAAGGAAGTCCCATTTCTTTGGCAGCCGGTGGCATTCCTGCCACCTTCGCAGGTGACCCAATTTATTAAGCTGCCTTGCCTGCTTTCTCACAAATTGTTGCCGCGCACAGGCATAAAAGCAAAGGTGTCTTTTCATTTAGCAGGTGTTTTCTTTTAAAACTTTTTTAAACCTTTCTAAAGGTTTTAAAGCAAGAAAGTTGGCCTGGGTGACTTATGAAGCCTTCTCCAAGACAGAGGGCTGTTGACTTTCTCCTTTTGATGGAAAGTCTATATCCTCAATGCTAAAACACGAATCAGAATTAAAAGCAGATTGTTTAGTTTACTGATCGTGTGTTAAAAAAAAAAGAAGGCAAAATGGCCAGTTCAGAATAAATGTTGGGCTAATAAAAAAAAACCTTCTCCACGTTGCTTCGTTGGTTCTTCAACAGGCTCCTTCCTTATTGGGCTTCCTTGGGGCTCAAATGCATCATTCTAACCAATGCATTTGTGGCAGTGGAGTGTATTTTTAAAGTGTTCCAAAAGCTTTGAGTAATGTTGATGATCAAATATTTATTTGTATTTGTACCATGTTAGCAAGGAACAGATAAGGAAAACTAGCATGCTCCATTGTCAAATTTAATACAAGCATGAAAACCGAAGGTCAACCTTGAGAGTCTTCCCACTGCCCCTTAGCTTGTTCTTCTTTAATCATTACTGTAAAATTATCTGTCGCTTCTTAATTGGCAAACGTATTAAATCCAAGTGACTCCAATTCTAATACAGCAAAAGACGTGATAATTTCACATAATTCCTCCTCTGGGAATGACAATATCACTCTATTTGCTGCTCAAACTTTATCACTTTCTTAGGTGTTCTGGTGCCATTAACTCTCTTCAGAGACTGTTTAGCTCTGTTTACTTTTTGCAATTCTTTTCTTCACTTGCTGCAGATCATTTGGGAGGCTGACCACTAGCAGCAGATGGTACTTCATGGATTTTTGGTCCTCATGCTGTCAGGTTGCTATGCTGGTGCTTGCGATCACTTTCATAAATCGCAAAAATGTTGACGTTTGCAACAACCAATTTGAATGGTTGCAGCAATAGGTTTGTAGGTGTGTATAAGGACCCACACAGAGACACATATGTTATTATAATCACACCTTCAAATTGGTAACTGGACTAGATCTGGCTTCACCATTTAACTATGGCAGTTGTCATTTCTCACTCAAGGTCTGGATTCTCTGGATGCTTTCAATTCTGTAAAATAAAATAAATAAATAAATTACATGCCTGTCAAAATATCAGGGGACAATGCCAATCGAGTAAGTCCTCGATTAGTCATATTCACAGGTCTAAATTTAGGATTTTTGTGACTCCAATATTTCATGCTGATTTCAAAAAATAGCAAACACACTTAACAAAAAAAGAGCATAAATTTGGTTTTTTTGGATAAGGAAAGATGGATGGAGTATGATTAAATAGTGAAGGCAGTGAAATATAACTAGCTTTCAGATAATTTTTAGGCAAAAAACATGCAACATTTAAGAAAGGTCAAAAGTTCCTATTTTTGTCTTTTCTCCCCATCCTTCCAAAATACATTTGAGGAATTGCTAACATAAAATTCATCATTAGCTCCCCAAATATTAAAATCATTTCCATATTATTTGAATTTAAGCATAATATTGGAAAATCGAGTAAACTATTCTTTAGATACAGTCATGGCCGAAATTGTTGGCACCCCAGAAATTTTTTCCAGAAAATCAAGTATTTCTCACAGAAAAGTATTGCAGGAACACATGTTTTGCTATACACAGGTTTATTCCCTTTGTGTGTATTGGAACACAACAAAAAAGGGAGGAAAAAAAGCAAATTGGACATAATGTCAAACAAAACTCCAAAAATGGGCCGGACAAAATTATTGGCACCCTTAACTTAATATTTGGTTGCACAACCTTTGGAAAAAATAACTGAAATCAGTCGCTTCCTATAACCATCAATAAGCTTCTTACACTTCTCACCCGGAATTTTGGACCACTCTTCCTTTGCAAACTGCTCCAGGTCTCTCTTATTGGAAGGGCACCTTTTCCCAACAGCAATTTTAAGATGTCTCCACAGGTGTTCAATGGGATTCAGATCTGGACTCATTGCTGGCCACTTCAGAACTCTCCAGCGCTTTCTTGCCATCCATTTCTGGGTGCTTTTTGACATATGTTTGGGGTCATTGTCCTGCTGGAAGACCCAAGATCTCGGATGCAAACCCAGCTTTCTGACACTGGGCTCTACAGTGCAACCCAAAATCCTTTGGTAATCCTCAGATTTCATGATGCCTTGCACACATTCAAGGCACCCAGTGCCAGAGGCAGCAAAACAACCCCAAAACATCATTGAACCTCCACCATATTTCACTGTAGGTACTGTGTTCTTTTCTTTGTAGGCTTCATTTCATTTTCGGTAAACAGTAGAATGATGTGCTTTACCAAAAAGCTCTAGCTTGGTCTCATATGTCCACAAGACGTTTTCCCAGAAGGATTTTAGCTTACTCAAGTACATTTTGGCAAACTGTAATCTTGCTTTTTTATGTCTCTGTGTCAGCAGTGGGGTCCTCCTGGGTCTCCTGCCATAGCATTTCATTTCATTTAAATGTCGATGAATAGTTTGCGCTGACACTGATGCTCCCTGAGCCTGCAGGACAGCTTGCATTCCTTTGGAACTTGTTTGGGGCTGCTTATCCACCATCCGGACTATCCTGCATTGCAACCTTTCATCAATTTTTCTCTTCTGTCCACGACCAGGGAGATTCGCTACAGTGCCATGGGTTGCAAACTTCTTGATAATGTTGTGTACTGTGGACAAAGGCAAATCTAGATCTCTGGAGATGGACTTGTAACCTTGAGATTGTTGATATTTGTCCACAATTTTGGTTCTCAAGTTCTCAGACAGTTCTCTTCTCCTCTTTCTGTTGTCCATGCTTAGCGTGGCACACACAGACACACAATGCAAAGACTAAGTGAACTTCTGTCCTTTTTATCTGCTTTCAGGTGTGATTTTTATATTGCCCACACCTGTTACTTGCCCCAGGTGAGTTTAAAGGAGCATCACATGCTTGAAACAATCTTGTTTACCCACAATTTTGAAAGGGTGCCAATAATTTTGTCCGGCCCATTTTTGGAGTTTTGTTTGACATTATGTCCAATTTGCTTTTTTTCCTCCCTTTTTTGTTGTGTTCCAATACACACAAAGGGAATTAACCTGTGTATAGCAAAACATGTGTTCCTGCAATACTTTTCTGTGAGAAATACTTGATTTTCTGGAAAAATTTCTGGGGTGCCAACAATTTCAGCCATGACTGTACAATATTAGTAGCTTACACTACTCAGTTTTTATTACAGCAAATACATTGGCTGAAATGTGCTTGGTATTAGAGCAGGGGTCGCCAACCCCGGGTCCATGGACCGGTACCTGGCTGCAGCATGCCAGCAATCGGTCTGCACAAACAAGCAAAGCCTCATCCAGGTCTGATGGAGAAGTGGACCATTTTCATAACAAATCAAAGATATATGATTGGGCAAGGTAAACACCCAGTGGGTGTGGGTTAAGGAAAACTATTGTTAACTAGGCAACCACCAGACCTGGTTTTGCTTCTTCAGTTCCAAATCAACAAAGTTTATCTTTAATGGCACTTGCAGATTCCTTGATTTTGAGTTTGCTAGCCAGATGGTTGACAGACAGCACAATTCAGAAAAGGAAGACAGCTTGACAGAGTGCTACAATTACAAGAAGCTCATGGCATTCATGTTTTCCCCGTTTGTTTTTCTCCCTAGGCTAAAGGCAAGCCCACAATACAAAAGTATTGAAGTGGTATCAAAGTTGTGATAAGGAACACCAGTGTGAATGAGGAAAGAGGGGGATCAAGACAGTTAAGAAACTGTAAAAAGCTTAATATAGAGATGTCTGTATAGCTAAGGCCACTGTAGTTATTAGAAATAAACACAAACAATTTACCTAAAAATACTGTACCAAATAAACTTCCCTATAATTTAGAAGAACTGTGTACAAATCTGGAAAACCCCTGTCCCTTATCCCCAACACACATACATGTGCACCTAGCAGACTAATGGTGCAAGAAACTGTGAGAGATAGTTCCAGTAAAGTGAGAAAGAAACAGATAAAACTAATCCACTGCAATAATCACATGTTCAGTGGTCCTACCACTCAAAGTGTTGTTCCTTGCATCTATTATAAATATGGTTTTCATTTTACAGCAATAACACTTTTATGGGGAAGGAACAAATCCAAGGTTCTAGATTCAGGCAATTCCTTTTTTTTGAAGCATCACTAAGAGCTGGTTGCTAATTCCTTGGTCCTGTATCAAAACCAACTGGCACAGCACCAGAACCAGGTGACAAAGGAACCAATCAAACCAGATGGTGAACCACCTAGCTCAGACATGTCAAACACAAGGCCCGGGGGCCGGATCCAGCCCGTGAAGTGGTTTTATGTGGCCCGCGAAGCTTTCCTGGAAACAGTGAGGGAACAGCCCCCACTGCCTTGGCCCTGGCCCAGGCCCAGAGACCCTCCTTCTGCCAGAGACCCTCAGATCTGTCCCACTCCTGCCCAGGCCCCCACAGGCACCCTTGATGAGAACAATGTAGAGCTGGCCATGCCCACCCAGTAGGCCATACGCACTCTAGCCATGCCCACCCAGTAGGTCACGCCCACCCTGGCCATACCCACCCGGCCCCTTGAGGGCAACCGCAATGCTGATGTGGCCCTCAGTGAAATTGAGTTTGACACCCCTGACCTAGCTCAACTGATGGATCATAGCTAGCTTCCACTGACTGTCACACCATTTCTATCTGGAATTGTAGCAACAATGGTGGCAAAAGCAATTTCAATCACCATTTTATGATCCCCTTCATTCTTTGCCTGACAAGTATGGTGGAAGCCCAGAGAGGCTTATGATCTTTGTAATTCAATACAAATTGTATCTCCTGGAAACTCTTGACCCAGAAGATAGAGACTATCAATCATTGGATTTTCCAGACAGAGGCAGATCCTAAAAAATTCAAAAGAAATTCATGTGCCCTGCCTTCTACAACAATTCCACTTGTCGTATCCCCCTTTTCCTTCCTTAATAGCTTTTAGCAGGATCCAGAAATATAGCGTTAATCCTTAGTCCTGAAATATGAGCGTATATCTCATTGTTCAGTCAACTCTTATTTTGCTTTAACTCCTTCTGTCAATGTATATTATACAGCGGCCCCCAAATTCTTATTTACTGATATTTTATATTTCCCCAGGCAGCTTGCATGATTGCCAAGTTTATATGCTGCAAAGCTTGCACATCAATAACTCTGACTCTGTTAAAATAGCAATGTTACTTGGAGTTGCACTTTTGAAACACTGTAATCAGGTATACACCTAGGTACTGATTTTGGAAGGACGCCCGCTTTCTTACTAAGAATTTTAGTATACCTCTTTGGGTACTGCATTATAAACCATTATATGTGAAGCATTATATGCTGCAGATTCATAAAAGAATTATTCTAGTACATAAAGTAACAGTAAAGTTACCTAAAATTTTGAAGGCGGCTAATAACATAAAATGGCACGTGGCAATGTAACTATACTGTAATTTCCTTAAGACTTTAAAAAGTCTTAAATCTTTCTCAACCCACTTAAAATGTCTCTCTATATAGAGAGACATTTTAAGTGGGTTGAGAAAGATTTAAGACTTTTTAAAGTCTTAAGGAAGGCTTTCCAGGTGCCTTATATTGCAATTCCCTTAAATCTCAGCCAGGCGGCCCTTGGGATTTATGTGAACCAAAATAAAAGCTGTGTCTGCATTGTATTAGTACTTCCCACTACTAGTATATTCTTTCCAAAAGCTAAGGAAAAAAAATCCACATAAACAGGGAGGCTCTAGTGATATCCAGGAGAGAATGTATGTGATATTAATGTTAACTACTTTCATGTATTGTGCCCTATTCCATGCTCAGTTACACACAAATGCAAACTAGAAATTACCCTGGAGTCAAAAGATTCACAACAATAATATGCAGGTGCCTTATTCTTATTAATTTCTCAAAAGGTAATTGTTTCTTAAGAACATCTTACTGTTTATTCAAGACATTATTCAGTGTTTGCACTTGAGATCTCATTTGTTAATAATTTGTTATAAACACCCAGAAATTATTGAGAGTTGAGCAGCAAACAAGTTTAATAAATTGTTATTATAAATTGGCATTATTAAAGTTCAAGGATGCAAATCCCACTACCCTTAATATACAACATTGGATGAATATATAGTAGCGTTCTAGGTTGCAATTCTAGAGCCACACATTTAAGCACTGACCTCTATGGGATTTACTTCAGAATAGATATGTATATGATTATATTGATAGAAAATAAATGTTGGTTTAACTGAAGAGACTATTTTCCACATTATAGAAGTAACAGAAGTGGTTGCTACTTATCTTCTATTGAATTTAAAAAAGAAAAAGAAACAAAGGCAGACTCATAAGAAACTGGACAAAAAATCCACACAGTTTTTCCATTTTGAAAATAATGGATTATATTACAAAGTTGAATTGAGTTTTAATGTTGGTTTTAATATGGTGGTCAGACTGGGTTTTTTTATTGTTCTTCCTATTTTAGTTGCTGTGAACTGCCCAGAGTCACATACTTGGATAGCTATACAAATGGAATCAATGGATGGATGGATGGGTGGGTGGATGGATGGATGGATGGATGGATGGATGTAGATAGACAGACAGACAGACAGACAGATTTCAAAATGGTTCAAAAGCCGTAAGACCTTTATAGTTTTTATAAAAACTAAATCTTATATGGTGTTTTATATCCTTATGTGACTATTGGCCCAATATGTCCTGCTCGATACCAATTTATCCCTCACTGAAAACACTGTGAGGAATCATCTGTAGGTTTTTCATGTACTGCTATCATATTGATTACATCCAACATACATATTCTCTCACATGCTCTTTTCATCTAAATCCAGGAAAAATAATTAATTCTAAACTACTATCTAATGATCAGCAGCTGGTTCTCCAAATTAGCTAGAAAGCAGGTACAAAAATAAGGATTTAATTTTTCTTAAGTGAAATGTCCACTCTTGGTGTGCAAGCTAAAGTTTCAGCACTGGCCTGATAAATTTAGTACGCCAACCGCATCCATTCCTAGAGGTTCAGAACTAGCCATAATAGTGCACTTTCCGTTGGTATTCTGTAACATGCGCTATACAGTATAGCATTTGAAAATGTTTAGAAACCTCAGGGGCTCCAGTTGCACTTATATTATTGATTGATATCAATTCTAGAGCTAACCCTTCTGCTTCGGTGGATACTGTTCAGGTCTTCCAGGTTTGGCTTATGATCACTGTCTCAAAAACTCAAAGCCCTGGAAAGCAGCCACACTTAATTCACTTTCTACCAAAACTGAGGCACAACCAATTCTTTGGAATACACAGAGACCCAGTGAATTGAAAGTAACAGCAATATTTTACTGGCTGCAATATACATTTGCTCTTTTTTACATGCACACACACATGCGCGCGCACGCACGCACACACACACACACACACACTCATCCACACTTACCTACAACCTTCTCAACTAGGCTGGCAGGCACTAGCCAGAGGGATGGAAGTCTCCAAGTCTGGATTCAAAAAAAGACTCAAAGAATGGGCAGGCTTCCAGGCCCCTTTTATTCCCCCAAAGTCCTTGCTTTGATTATTCACAAGATTGGCAGGTACTCTTGCCTTGTTGGTTTTCAAGTCTGGTAGATGTTCATGGGATTTGGGGATGGTTTTCCCAAGTGTTAGGGTCAACTTCTTTTGTCTGGTTCAAGTGACATTTTTTCCTGTGTTTCCTTAACAACTTAGCTCCTTCTTATTTATTTATCTCCTGAAGGGATCTTTTAGACAAGATTCCTGGCTTTTTGTCCTCACCTGCTTATATGTCTGCTTCATTTTTAATTATGGCAGCTTCAGCTTTCACTGTACCTACCTATTTATGCTAGTTCAAGGTGAAGACAGGATGGGATAGCTTTGAAATTCTTCAGACCTGCTCATATTTATAAAATGCCGTGACATAGGTTTCGAAGAAATTTTGTACCATATAGTTAGTCATCAAAATTTCTTCATAACTTAGATCAAAGATTTTTTAAAAAATGAGCGTATCTGAATAATTTCAGTTATCCCATGCTGTCCTACGTCAAGCTACCTTTCATTATTTTCAAAGACCAGTTTGTAAGTGGTTGTTGCCTGTTTTGGTCTCCAAGGAACTCACATATGAGAGTTGAAGGTAGCAAGGACCTAAAACCAGAAAAGATTGTTATTTAAAAAAAAGTGTGTGTGTGTGTGTGTGTGTGTGTGTGTGTGTGTGTGATGTAGATGCCCTTCAAATCCTTGTCTATAAAATGAGTGGCAGGATGTTCATTCACATATAAGGGTAGAAGAAATAAACATAAGCTTTAAACTGAAGCTAATTTTCATTATTGTGGGTTCTTGCAGCCAGTGAACTTATTCTGTGGCTCCTGTGTCCCTGCTCCAGATCCAGCAGCCATAATGGCAGCAGCAATTACACTTCTTGTCTGACAAACATGATGTGTTTACCACTTTCTTTGCTCAATGTGATGTGAACATATCACAAATACCTGAGGATATTCCTATGTCATGCAGGATTTATAATTGGCCTCGATAGAGGAAGCGGCAGAACTGACAATCCCTCCTCTGCCGCAGAACAGCTCAAACCTGGATAACCATGCCAATTTCTTCTAATTTTGACGATCTCATCAAACGTGTGACAGACAACTGCAAAATGTGTCACCTACAACAGGTTAAGTACTTTGCATGAGAATATTTTCTAGACTTGCAGTTGCTAGCTAAAGATGCCGGCTGGATTTTTTTTAAAAAAAGATTAACTGACTACTTTAAAGAGGAGATATTAAATGAAACAGGACCTCAGAGACTGCATTAATCCAATTCTACTTGGGGATCAATGGAAGACTCAAAGAACTGTGGTAAAGTACATGCGAGAGAGGAAATGCTGCTATTATAATTAATTTCTTCTTCTTCCTGCCCATTCAGTAGAAGCTTCAAATATTGAATTTATGCAGCTGGGAGTCCCATTTTCCTGCTCATTTCAGCATACATGGGATTCCCATCTTAGAATGCTGATTGTGGTGATTTGTTTAGGAAGGAAAGGAGAGGAGATTCTGCTTTTAATTCTGACTGCATCATAAACCTGGGACAGATTCCTGGAAAATGCTGCGTCAGAAGCAGAATTAGTTAGCCTAAAAAAATTCTTGATGACGACTTGCAGAGAGCACCATCCAATTATCTATGTCCCCAAACAGTGCTCCTACTTTTTTTTTGCTAAAAAGGTTTCCTACCATCTTCTCAGAATCACCTCGAACTGTGAAATGGGTGACAAACAAATGTAATAACAACAATAGTAATAGTAATAATAGTAATAGTAATAATAAACCTATCTTTAACCAGTAGTACAGAATCCATTGTTATATGTTCCTGAGTTCTGTAACTCTTAGGGATCACTAAATCTTCCCCTCATTTCTGCACTGTCAAAATAGATGCAAAAAGCACCTATTTTCACAAATCTGGATTTCAGAGGAACTTAAATCGGGCTCACATGACAGAGGGTATAGAATAGTTGACTTCCGGTATGGGAAGGTTTGCTGTGCCATCATGTTATTCATCATGTCTGGAATCTCTCCTAAGATTTATGATTTCTACCTTTCATGGCCCTTTTAATAAGTTTTTAATCATATGTTGGGATAAAGTACTGATCTACAGTAGTATGATGATCCTGCTATCTATAGTGCACAGTTTAAGGCAATTATTTAACTTTGTCCATACAGTGCTAAGTTAGAAAAAACGAATTTATGGTCTGCCTGTCTTCAACTAGTGGGTTTACTACATTTCCTCGGGACATGGAACATATCCTGGGGTTTGCTAATTTTAATACGTTTTGTCTCTAATTTTGTTGCATTTTTCAGATTGCTCAGTCACCCTATCAAGAAGGGACTTCTTTAAAAGGAATTTTGACACCCCTACTCAAATAGATTTTAAGTCTAAACTTCTGATTTCTGTATTGTTACAATCCATACCAGAATTTAGAGAGAGCTTGCTCCAGTGTGCATACTTTCTAAACATCTTCTGCTGGCCAAGCAGAAGGATGTTTTTAGAAAGGAACTTTTAGCCATCAAAGATGCATTTCAAAGAGACTGAAAGAGTAGGTTTATCACCTACTAACAACCTCACAGAGGGCCAGCCTCAATGAACACAGAGGTTTTCCCCATCCCAAGACTCTCTCTGATGATTCACACCTGACCCATCACAAGACCCTCATTTGACACACCCACACCTGAAGCCCTTATCAGCAGAAGAGTACTGAAAAAGGTATCTCCTAAATGCAGCTGAAGATGTTACCTAGCCTGGTAATGAAACTTTCAGAAACCGACCCACAAGCTCAGAGAATGAACCTTCACCCTCACATAGATTTTTGGTTTTGTTTTGTTTTAATTTTAAAAACCAACAACATATCCCCAGCCTGTGATGGCAAAATAATATTTCACTTTAAATGTTTGTTCCCTTCATTCTGCCCCTACCCCATCCCCACTCTAACTGATCAAATGCCTACTTAATAAAAGCTCATGTATGGACATCAAAATGGTCTTCAAGGAAATCCCTTATGGGCCCTGTTCCCATTTGCCTAAGAAGAGGGAATATTGCATCACAACAACACAATAGCTTTGTATCCCTCTTCCCTCTAGGGAATTCTGGAACAAGAGCTGGCAGTGGGACATTTCGAAGTACTTGAAACTCTGCAACTTATAATGGCCTCACATTAGAACAAACATCAAGGCCTTTGCTTCTCCCTGCCACATGCATCACTGCACCAAACCTCTAATCAGCAAACTGGTCAGGCTGCTACATCTTCTTTCCTCCCCACAAGTATCTTGGGACATTATTTCTCTGAGCTTTATTACTGTAATTACCTGTCAAGCCCCTGGGTACCATATTACTGATGGTACATCTTTTTCTTAAATGTCTCGTTTCATCCCCAGTTGCAACCTTCCCCATTGCACTTGAGACAGCCCATCCATTATTCACCAAGTTTTCAGAATCCCAAACTACCGGTACCCAATCATCTCGTCTCTCAACCAACAGCCTGTTTGGGGGAAATGCTATTTGAACTACTGGATGCTACAAAGTGCACTGCACATCCCAGACTAAACTGAGTGGCAAGAAGTCCATTATAACATACGAGTGAGAAAAAGATATATGATTTAGACCCTAGGGGTGTTATAAATAGAATGCCCTGGCTGTTTCATTCTGCAGAGGTAGAGCATCTTCATTATCTTCCCCATTATTAAGGCTTCTTGTGCCTGCAATAAAAGCAACAGATCTATCCAAGTCTTGTCCTTGACTCTTCTAATGTTAGCTCCTAAGCTGAGTTTCTAGAGGGAAATTATTGCCACATTCTGAGTGAACCTTCAACACTACATAGACTGAAAACTGACATATTTATATGCAGCATATTCTCAGCCATGAATAGTACTATGCTATTTGTTGAAAATGCAGTTAAAAATTATATGTTGCAGACTATGGATTTTAAATAATGACATGGATAATAAAGCACCATTATTTAGATATCAATCCTGAGGACAAGGAAATATCCTTTCTGCTGATTAATCTTCTAATCAATCCCTCTGGCCTGTATGTCATCATCAAAGATAGCAGGTTTCTTTTTAGTATCACTGCACCATGAGAGCATCTCCATGCAAATACTGAGAATGCCTGGAGAACCTCTAGTAAGCTAAGATGTCCTGGTGATACAGAGAATATTACCTCTAGTATAATTAGCCCTATAATGTTTTGTGGCAATATCCTGTCATTAAATCTTTAAGTATTAAGCAAATCATCTGATTGTATAAGAGAAAATTGTACTGCTATTCCACATTCTCTTACCCTAGTAATAAAGTACCTACTATTTTTAAACCAAATGTTCATAAAATAGGGAACCATCTGTATAAACAATATCTAGTAAGACATTGGTCCATCCAACAAGCATAATAACTTAGAATTTGGGGAACCATATTTCCTAGTGGATAAAAAATGCATTCTGCTTGTCCAAAAAAGAGGAGCTTTCCATCATGAAAATGGTATTTTTTTAAAAAAACAAAACAAAAACAAAACCCACTGGCCCTATTATAGGTAGTTCTTGACTTATAACTGGTTGTTTTACAACTATTGGAATTTATGATGGAAAAAACAAAACAAAACACCATCCTTTCAAATGAATGAGTTTGCTTAATGACTATGGCATTTGCTGAATGACTGTCATGATAAAGGCCAGAAAATTACTTCTGGTCACATGGGTGCCTTGACTTACAACCATAACGACTTACAGTTGGATTTCCAGTCCCAATTATGGTTGTAAGTTGACGACTAGCCATAGCAGCAATTAAGGGAGGCTTTGCACATTTAAAATACAAATAGATTACAAGGATTTTTAATGATAATTTGAATAGGTACTTCACACTTAGAAGATTAAAAGACTTGACCTTATCTGCCCATGATAAACAATTAATGCCACTTTGGGGGGCACTAAAAAAGCAGTTACTTTCCAATCATAAAAGAAGCACTCAGCAGCAGAGTTTTTGATACAACACTCTAAACACAAAACGGTATGAGAAATATTCCAGTCAGAATCTACTGGGAAGCATGTTTCTCTGTTATGCGTTTCAGAAAACTTAAATGAATCACTCAAGACCAGCAAAGGCATTCCAAACTAACCCAGCAGGAAAACCCTATTTATTTTGAAAATACTTCAAGATCTTAAAAAAAAGAAAGGAAAAAAAGAAAAGATACCCTACCCCTTATGCCTGATTTTCAGAAAAATATAGAGGCAAAATGGGGGAACTTTGAATGCATCCAAAAGAAAGAGAACCTTTATATTGTCTTCCCTTCATCAAATTCCTCTAGCTAATTTTTTCAAATTGGGTAAGCCAGAAAGGGGAGAGTGTTTATGAACTTTCCCTTTGATTAATATTTTTGAAAGGAAACAACCTTTATGACCCTATGTTCAGAAAAATAATTATCTTCACTGCCCCCAAACAGCTGGAACCTATAACTAGCATGCTAGCTTCCAGGACATGTTAACTATCAACATTTACTTTGGATGAATCAGCCTAAGGCCCGTGAGGCTTGCTTTGTCTGGATCTAGTGCCATATGATAAAATACATCAAATCCAATTCTTACATTTTAAGCATAAAAGAAGGGTTAAGAATTGCTTTTATGAATAGCTGCTCTGTACTGCTGTTTACAAGATTTATAAATGCCTCACTCCAAAGGCTTAGAAAGGTGACTGTGAATAATTTGTGGTGACAAATGTTATAGCTTGGTTTGTTTTATTGTCCACTGAAATAAACAAATATGAAAAACACCTTCACAATACTGCTTAGACACACAGAACTGATTTTGTTCAAAGCTCCCTGGTTTATTTCTGCAACTACCTTCAGAATCAATAAGGTTTCTTAGATCAAGTTATGATATGAAGGAGATGCAAACCCCTAATAGATATTTAAAATATATGAGAAACTATTTGCATGTGTGTTAAGGTTATCTAGTAACATACCAGGAATTAAATCAGAATGCCTGAGATATGGTACTTTTTCTAAATGACATGCTTAGTTTCATAAATTACTATCACAGGGGACAAGTGATATAACATGCATCGTGACAAACACTGTTGCTTATGCATCTGCATCAGACTGCAAGTACCGGTATGTATGGGTGGCATTTGTTTCATGGCATCATTCTGCATGTAGTTTCATTTTAGTATAATCTTGATTTGTTATTGATGCTCATGATTACACAGACCCATTTCCACATTTTCTTAATAATAAGGTAATCAGTTAATGGAAATATGTTGCATAGAATAGATGGCAAATTTGGTGCTGTTATTTTTCAGATAGCAGATGTGAAAAGTTTACAATGGGAAAAATATTACTTCCAGAAGATAATTTGGTCTTTCAGTGGACTTTGTCTCACACACACTGCTGATTCCCCAAGGCGCTTTTTTTACGAGGCAACTGGACTTTCTTGTTTTTCTTTGAAAACATTTCACTTCTCATCCAAGAAGCTTCTTCAGCTCTGACTGGATGGTGGGGAATGATGCTGATTCTGATAGGATAAGCATTATTTTGCTATATGATAATTGTGATGCTATATGATAATTTTCAGTCTGTTAATTCTCCTGTCTTTGATATAGTGAGGGGAAAAATTATTTGATCCCCTGCTGATTTTGTATGTTTGCCCACTGACAAAGAAATGATCAGTCTATAATTTTAATGGTAGGTTTATTTTAACAGGGAGAGACAGAATAACAACAAAAAAATCCAGAAAAATATATTTCAATAAAGTTATAGATTCAAATATTGTTTTTGTTCCATACAAAACATTATGAATTAGATATGATAATATTATCATGTCATAAACAAAATGAATCACACTTTTTAGTTTTGACCAGTAGTCATAGTGCCTTCAAACTGTGGAGGCTGACTCTTTTTCAATCAACTGTTCTTGAAAAGATTTCATCTTCTATTGGAATCATTCAGGCATTACTGTGGTCCAGATGATGTCAGAACTTTTGCCATCCTCACACTATGAACTTTACAAGGAGCTCAGCCAACAATGTACCACACATAACTATCTAAGATTATTTAGGATTATCGTAGCATAGTATTTGCCTCCCAGTAATTCAACATTTTATTAAGTGGGGGGTACCCCAAAATGTTTTTCAAATAAGCACAAATCTACACCCTAGTAGAATGGTCCAGGGTCATTCTGTTGGATCAGCAAAGAGTTATTGAAGATCCCAACTCATAAACAGTGAAAACTAAATTTGAGAAACTCTTTTAAGTATTATAACCTTGCAAGTTCTGATTAATCATTGGTAGAATAGACAGGTGGTCATAATGTTGGGGGGGAGCAAAGTTTCATGATAAATCTGAAATAAAGCTCCATTGTTTGCAATAATCACAGAAATACTAAGGCCTGGCCTCTAGATAATGACTGGCTTAGCTGTTTTTCCATCTTAATCTTGCACTTTATTCTCTTTAGAAATCGTGGTAGAATGTATATTAGATTGAGTAGCTACTAGACAATCAGTGAACTGGGTTCTCCTCCTTTTTCTGTTGCATATGAAAACAAAGTAGTTGGGTGATTGAAGAATACAATATGTGGCTGATAAGCCATCCGGTCATCTGTAACAAAATCTCAAGCTAGCAGAGCTTCTTTGCATGAGCAAAGAAGATAAAGAATAGGAATGCTTCCTGACAATGTGAGTTTGTTAACATAACAAGCTCTTTGTCATTTCCACTGGCAAGCAAGGAGAGCAATATATGTTCCCATGATTCCTGAATACCACAAGTAGACCAATGATTTTTTTCAGTTCAAAGTTCTGTAATGCTGATGAGAATTCCTATAACTGGAAAGGAGCTAGTAAGACCACTGTCCATTCCTCTGCTCAATGCAGGAATCCAAAACTTTTTGAAAGTTGGTGACCAGCCAATTCATCAAGTAAAAGGAGTTTACACCTCCTTTTACAATTGGTTCTGGGGCAAATATTTTATATCTCTTTACTAAGACTTCCATGGAAAACGAAATCCAGCTTGAGAAAAGTATAATCAAAATGCTCTCAAAAACGGATGCATATCAGTGGATTATTTTAATTTTTTTTTTAAATTCCATTTATATCCCGCCCTTCTCCGAAGACTCAGGGCGGCTTACAAACTTAGCAGTAGCCTTCATTCTATGTATATGCCTGCTTATTAGGGCTTTCACACAACCCCCAAGCGGCATTATTACAAAGTCAGCTTAATTGCCCCCAACAATCTGGGTCCTCATTTTACCTACCTCGGAAGGATGGAAGGCTGAGTCAACCTTGAGCCTGGTGGGATGCGAACCTGCACTAATTGCAGGCAGCTGGTGTTACTTAAGGAGGCATTAGCCCACTGCTCCACCATTTGCCCTTTAATGTCAACTGTGAGGGAGTGCATGGGCAAAAAAAACCTCTCTTGCATGCCTAATATATCGGTTTTTGAAATCCAAGCACCTTTAGGAGGACTTTCCTGATGATCTCAGTCCCCAGTCAGGTTGGTATCAAGACAAGTGATTCCTCAGATCTTTAGAAACTTTTGATCCAATGGCAGAGTTGCTTTGAAACAGATAAACAAAAGGTTTATCTGTTTCAAAGCAACTCTGCCATTGGATCAAAAGGATTGATCCAGGATTGACATAAATGATATGATAACAATCAGTAGCAGCCCTTCAGGAGAAGTCAGGAGAGCCCATATTCACTTTTTTACAGGGCACAAAACTCCCAGAGGCCACATTCTGGGACAAGTTTCATTTACATGAGCAGTACAAAGTGTTTGGGAGAGATAAGAAGTGCCTATTAACCCTCTATGAAGCTTTTTATTTTTTTGCTCAGAGTACACAACTAGCAAGTCCACATCGCTCTGCCATTGCTCATCAAACACTTTGCTAGGGTATCATATACATCTGTTGCGGTTTTCTAAGTAGATTGTATATCTTACTCATCCACCAAGAAAGTACTATTCACCCAATGTCATGGCAAGGTGAAAAACTGGTTATGTGCATGAGCAATGGACAATACTTGGATGGTATGCTGAGGCCAACCTCTCTTTATATAGGCAGAGCCCATCTGCAGGCCCAAAGGGCTGGATTATGGTTATTTTATTAGTTATTATTTATTAAGCAAATGTATATAGGTGCCACTACATAACTCTGGATGGCTCACAAGATTATTATTACATTTAATATTCTTCCTCTTCATATATATGTAGCCCATGGTTAATAACCATTCATTCAGTGACCATTTAGATACAAAAGTGTCCAATGAAAAGACTTATACTCAGTCCTTGAAGCTGCGGCCATCTTAGTGTCCCCACGTTCACATAATCGCTATTTGGGCACTTGGTAACTGGTTCACGGTTACAATGGCCATAGCATCATGCAGTCATGTGATTACCGTTTGTGATCTTCTTTACTGGCTTCCCAAAGGGAAGTTAATGGGAAGCTGGCAGGAGGTCACAATGGGTGATCAAATGACATTGGCCTGACGACTGCACAGGGTTCATTTAACAACCTCAACTGGCACGGCAATCGTAAGTTGGTAGAGTCATGTGATGTCGCACTTTATAACCCTGTCACTTAGTGATGGAATTCCCAGTCCCTATTATCATTGTTAATCAAGGATTACCTGTACCTATTTTTTACTTTCTATCCTATTAAAAATGGAACACTAATGCCAATTTTGGGCTATTCACTGCTTGAGGCAACCATTTTCAGCATGGCTTACCAAGCCAAGCTAGATGTTTCTGGTGCTTTTCAGACTAAAAAGCCCATCTGAACAAGAGAGAAATTGAGAATCTGCACCAATTCAAAGGAGGACACCTAAAAGAACCACACATCAATCCATATGAAAACTGGTTAAATTTAGAATCTCTGCAGCCAAGGATGTTTTATAAAGCAGCCTTTCTAATCCTGATACCTCCTGATGTTAGATCTGTTTCTGTAATCTCTATCATAACCAGAGGCAATGTTATCTGAATCTGAAATCCAACCTTACTTCACCCTTATGGCATTAAGAAATCTAGTGACCTGGTTGTTCTCCCAGGCCTTTTGAACAAGCTGATTGTAGAACTTTATTTTTGTTCTTTTGTTTGTCCTAATTTGATCTAGTTTTTATTACTTTGCTCTTCTTTGCCTGTTGTATTTTTTATATGTCTTTATGTATACTTTGGTAGTTAGCTCCCCAAAGATCTATGAGAATCAGGCAGCCTATAAATTAAACAAATAATTGAAAGACATTATATCAGGAAGTCTGAATTAAACATAGTATGTTTAATAAGATAGTTTTCTGGTCCTACAACTCTTGAAGAATTCTGCTGCTGTCCTTTCTTGTTCAAACTCTGCCCTAAATATCTTGTCTAATCTTTAAAATTATTTTCCTGTCCTAAGCTTTTTCTTTTTCTAGGCTCTCCATTTTAGGCATTTTTGATGTCCAATTGACTATTCTTATTGTCTCAGGACTTATTTCATCAACTGTTCATCTCCTGTAATGCTGAAATATAAACTTAATTCACACTTTATGCTAGGTTATGAATAATTGTGAGTTATTAATACTGTGAGTTAAGGAGAAGGTGGGTGGAGGAGCAAAGTAGCTAAGCCCTTGCTGATTGGACCCTTTTTGCTTTTTAAACTGTCAGAGGCTGCTGGGAAAAGCTACAATACTGTGAGTTAAGGAGAAGGTGGGTGGAGGAGCAAAGTAGCGACCCGCGCACCGTTACATATAGCTAAAAATCAAAAATAGTGGTGGTACATTCAGGGCAAGTGCATCTGAGATTCCTTTCATCTCAGCATATCTGGCTTAGTTCAGTGCAACACTTGTTTTGCAGCTATCTTTCGCAGCACTCTTTTCAAACTGGGAAAGTGTCCTATCTATACACAAATCACTCTACAAGGACAGATTATTCAACTAGGGTCTGTAATCTGTGCTCTTCAGGCAGAAATTAGGTGTTCAGTTCAGCCCTCCTACTCTACTGAGCCTCTGCGCTATCAACTCCCTCTACCGCAAAGATCCTGCAGGAGAAGGGCAGTGTGGACAACCGTGGGATCTGGCAGGGTGAGAGCTGTGAACCATAAACCCAAAGCTTTCGCTGTGTCCCTGCATAACAGATACAGTGCCCTTGCTGACCTTAATAGGGACATTAAAGAAACAGGTCAAGGTAATTGTGATGATAACTCAAATAAGCAGGGGACCATGGTCCGAGATGAACTTGTTTTTGACAGGGAGAAGTGTGAATCAGGTATTATACATCAGTCATGCAAGAAAAGAAAGGTACCCCAAAACAGAAGCCACCTTCTGGTTGGTGATTCAATTATAAGGGATGTAAATTTAGGAAAGGATACAGAGGTTTCAAAAGAGGTCAGGTGTCTTCCAGGTGCTACTGCCAGTAGGGATAAGAAGCATATTTTCAACAATGCCACCAATGACTGTGATGTGGATGTTACTGTACATCTTGGCACTAACGATTTGTCCCAAAAGGATGTACCCTGTGTGCAGAATGATTTCCAGAGCTTGGGGCAGGAACTCAGCAGAATAGACTGTAGGCTCACTTTTTCAGAGGTCTTACCAGTGTATAAGGAGCAAAATGGAAAAGGCCAGTGTATAGCAGAATTTAATATGTGGCTAAAGGAGTGGTGTAAAGGAGAAGGCTTTGGTTATATTAGTCACGATGTCTGTAGCTGGTCCAATGAAAAAATGTACAAAAGAGATGTTCTGCATCCATTGAAGAAAGGGACTGAGTTACTTGGCAATAAATTCACAGCTTTTCTGGAGGAATATTTAAACTAAACAACGGGGACAGTGAGTTAATTGATACAGAACATCACTGTCCCTGGCAATCTAAGAAAATAGGGGAACTCAGGCACCACACAAGTTATGTAGCAAGTGAACACAGGGTCAGTCATAAAGAACTCAAATGTCTATACACCAATGCACAGAGTATGAACAGTAAGCAGGGTGAACTAGAAATTCAGGTAAATAAGGGCGGATATGATATTGTTGCCATTACGGAAACATGGTGGGACAAAACCCACAAATAGTTAGAGTAATTTAAATTATTTAAAAGAAACAGACTAAACAAAAGAGGAGGTGGAGTTGCTCTATATATAAGAAATAACTTTATCTCTACAGAAATAGAGCACAACAATGGCAAAAACTGTAAACTTGAATGCATTTGGGTCAATATAAAAGGGGGGAAAATGACATTGCCATAGGTGTATACTATAGGCCGCCCAACCAAGCAGAGGAAATAGATGAATGTTTTGCTAGTCAGCTAACTAAGGTATGTAGGAAGCACATCACAATAGTAATGTGGGTCTTTAATTACCCTGATATCAACTGGGAGACAAACTCTGCACCAAGTGGAAGATCAAACAGATTCCTGACAAACCTAGTAGACAACTTTCTCTCCCAAAAAGTAGAGAAGGGAACTAGGGGATTAGCCATATTGGATTTAATTCTCACTAACAGAGATGAAATGATAGAAGGTGTCGAAGCCACAGGAACCTTGGGGGGAAGTGATCATGCAATATTGGAATTCAACATTCTGGAAGCACAAGCAATAGAACACAGTCAAACTAGAGTCTTGGACTTTAAAACAGCTAATTTCAATAAACTTAGAGAGACTTTGGGAAGAATTACATGGATGAGAATCCTAAAGGGGAAAACAACTAAAGAAGCTTGGGAATTTTTGAAAAGTGAGATAATAAAGACCCAGTCTAGCACAATACCAACAAAGAAGAAAAATAACAGCTCTCAAAAGAAACTATCATGGCTGCATAAAGAACTCTCTGATAACTCTCTCATTGCGTCCGCAGATAATCGCCCGGCCGCCTTGTTTAGGGTGACTCGCTCACTTCTTAATCAGGAGGTGAGGGAGGATCCCTTGCAGGGTCGTGCCGAGGAATTTAGTCAACATCTGTCGGATAAAATCGCTCGGATTCGGACCGGTTTGGACTCCAACTGGGCAGAGTCTGGCGATCAGGACACGAGCGGTCTTGTCAATGTTATCTGGGAAGAGTTTGATTCTGTGACCCCTGATGAAGTGGACAGGATTATGGGGAGGCTGAGCTCCTCCACATGTTTGTTGGACCCGTGCCCTTCCTGGCTGGTTTATGCAGCTAGGGAGAGGACACGAGGCTGGCTCCAGGCGGTTATATCTGCTTCTTTGAGTGAGGGTTATTTCCCCACCGTCTTGAAGGAGGCGGTGGTGAGACCTCTCCTCAAGAAGCCTGCCTTGGACCCAGCTGTATTGAACAACTTTCGTCCAGTCTCCAACCTTCGCTTTCTTGCGAAGGTTGTTGAGAGTGTGGTGGTGCATCAGCTCCCTCTGGTCCTGGATGAAGCGGATTATTTGGACCCCTACCAATCGGGTTTCAGGCCCGGGTACAGCACGGAGACGGCATTGGTCGCTCTGGTGAATGATCTCTGGAGGGCTCGGGACAGGGGATATTCCTCTGTCCTAGTCCTATTAGACCTCTCGGCGGCTTTCGATACCATCGACCATGGTATCTTGCTGCGGCGTCTCAGGGGATTGGGAGTGGGAGGCACAGTTCTTCGGTGGTTCTCCTCCTATCTCCTGGGACGTTCGCAGTCGGTGTTGGCAGGGGGGCAGAGATCGGCCCCTAGGTCTCTCGTTTGTGGAGTTCCTCAGGGGTCAGTTCTCTCGCCTCTCCTGTTCAACATCTATATGAAACCGCTGGGTGAGATCATTCGTGGTTTTGGAGTTGGGTATCATCAATATGCCGATGATACCCAACTTTTCTTTTCAACCCCAAACCACCCCAGTGATGCCCTCGCTGTGATGTCCCGTTGCCTGGAGGCGGTTCGGGTCTGGATGGGGAGGAACAGACTTCAACTCAACCCTGACAAGACTGAGTGGCTGTGCATTCCGGCATCCCGGGACATTCAAAATGTTCCATCTCTTTCTATGGGGGGTGAGCTCTTACCCCCCGTGGATAGGGCTCGCAACTTGGGAGTCCTCCTAGATTCACGGCTTACCCTGGAAGATCATGTGGTGGCCGTGACTAGGGGGGCTTTCGCCCAGGTTCGCCTGGTGCGCCAGTTGCAGCCCTATCTGGACCGGGATGCCCTGTGCACGGTCACTCATGCGCTCGTGACCTCTCGCCTTGACTACTGTAATGCTCTCTACATGGGGCTTCCCGTGAAGACCACTCGGAGGCTCCAACTGGTACAGAATGCGGCCGCGAGAGTTGTCTTGGGAGTTTCCCGGTACTCCCATGTTACACCTTTGCTCCGCGAGCTGCATTGGTTACCAGTTGTCTTCCGGGTGAGGTTCAAGGTCTTAGTTATGATCTTTAAGTCCCTACATGGCATGGGTCCAGGTTACCTCGGGGACCACCTGCTGCCGGCTTCAACTCCCCTCCGCCCTGTGCGTTCCCACAGAGAGGGCTTCCTCAGGGTGCCTCCGGTCAGGGAATGCCGACTGGCGGCCCCCAGGGGGAGAGCCTTCTCTGTGGGTGCCCCGGCTTTGTGGAACCAACTGCCGGTGGAGCTCCGGATGGCATCAGACCTCCGAACTTTCCGTCGTGGCCTGAAGACCCATTTATTTGAATTAGCCGGTCTGGCCTGACGGGGGAGTTGGGTTTTAAATTGTTGTTTTAAATTGTTGTTTTAGGATTGTAGTATTGTTTTTCAACTGGGCACTGATTTAATCTTTATTTTAACTTTTGTATTGTATTGTATTGTTATTTATATGCCCTGTGAACCGCCCTGAGTCCCTAGGGAGAAGGGCGGTATACAAATTAAATAAAACATAAACATAAACATAAACATAAACATAAACAAACAAATTGAAAGATAAAAAAGACAAGTATAAGAAGTGGAAAGAGGGGCACATAACTAAGGCAGAATATCAGCAAATAGCCCTTGCTTGCAAAGATGAAGTGAGGGAAGCTAAGGCTCAAAATGAACTAAGGCTTGTGACCAAAGTCAAAAATAACAAAAAAGCTTCTTTCAACATATAAAAACCAAAAAAAGTTAAGGAAATGATTGGTCCATTAGTGGGGGAAAGTGGCAAAAAGGTGACAAGCAACAGGGAGAAAGCAGAACTATTTAACTTGTTTTTTGCATCTGTCTTTACACAAAGGGAAAAAACAGTCCAACCTACCAAAAAACAGTGTCATAAAAAAAACAGAATAGAAACAAAATTTAAGATAGGCAAGAAAATGGTAAGTGAGCACCTGTCCAGCCTAGATGAGTTCAAATCATCAGGACCAGATGGATTACACTCCAAGGTTCTCAAGGAACTGGCAGATGTGATCTCAGAACCACTGAACTATATTTTTCAAAGATCCTGGAGCACTGGGGAACTACCAGAGGACTGGAAGAGAGCTGATGTAGTTCCCATCTTCAAAAAAGGGGAAAAAATAGATCCAGGAAACTACAGACCTATTAGTGTGACCTCAATACCTGGGATGATTCTAGAAAAGATAATCAAACAACAAATCAGCGAACACCTTGATACAAACAAAGTCATCACTAAAAGCCAACATGGGTTTGTCAAAAACAGATCATGCCAGACAAATCTTATTGCATTCTTTGACCAAGTGACAAAATTAGTGGACCAGAGGAATGCTGTAGATATAATTTACTTGGACTTCAGTAAGGCATTTGATAAAGTAGATCACAACCTACTAATTGATAAGATAGAAAAATGTGGGTTAGATAGCATCACCACCAGATGGATTCGTAGCTGGCTGACAGGCCGTACTCAGCGTGTGGTCCTCAATGGCACTGCATCTACATGGAAGGAAGTGTGCAGTGGGGTGTCCCAGGGCTCTGTTCTGGGCCCAGTGCTCTTCAACATCTTCATCAACGATTTGGATGAGGGGATAGATGGGGAACTCATCAAATTTGCAGACGACACCAAGCTGGCAGGAATAGCCAATACTCCAGAAGATAGGCTTAAGATACAGGAGAATCTGGGCAGACTCGAACACTGGGCGCTATCTAACAAAATGAAATTCAATGGTGAAAAAAGCAAGGTTCTACATTTACACAGGAAAAATCAAATGCACAGGTACAGTATAGGTGGTACCTTGCTCAATAGTAGTAACTGTGAGAGGGATCTCAGAGTCCTAGTGGACAATCACTTCAACATGAGCCAGCAGTGTGCTGCAGCTGCCAAAAAAGCCAACACAGTGCTAGGCTGCATTAACAGAGGGATAGAATCAAGATCAAGTGAAGTACTAATACCACTTTACAGTGCCTTGGTAAGGCCACACCTGGAATACTGCATCCAGTTTTAGTCACCAGGATGTAAAAAAGATGTTGAGACTCTGGAAAGAGTACAGAGAAGAGCAACAAAGATGATTAGGGGGCTAGAGGCTAAAACATATAGGGAACGGTTGCTGGAATTGGGTATGTGTAGTTTAACGAAGAGAAGGGCGAGGGGTGACATGATAGCAGTGTTCCAATATCTCAGGGGCTGCCACAAAGAAGAGGGAGCCAAGCTATTCTCCAAAGCACCTGAAAGCAGGACAAGAAGCAAGGGATAGAAATTAGTCAAGGAGAGAAGCAACCTAGAACTAAGGAGAAACTTCCTGACAGTTAGAACAATTAACCAGTGGAACAACCTGCCTCCAGAAGTGGTGAATGCTCCAACACTGGAAGTTTTTAAGAAGAGACTGGCCAGCCATTTGTCTGAAATGGTATAGGGTTTCCTGCCTGAGCAGGGGGTTGGACTAGATGACCTCCAAGGTCCCTTCCAACTACTACTACTACTACTACTACTATTATTATTATTATTATTATTATTATTATTATTATTATTATTATTATTATTCACACGAAACTAAAACCCAGAGTTTATATATCATAAAGGCTGGGTTGATACAATGTGTTAAGCTAAAACCAAATAAATCACATTATGGTTTAGCATGCTGCGTGATCCTTTAAATAATCAATTAGACTGAACTAGATACTTGAACTGTAATAATATACTATCTTATTATCGCCAATCGGTATTTTAAAATATGTAATATATTTGTTTATTTTTAAATAGAGCTTTGTTCTAAACCCAAATCTGTAGTAAGTATGGGCTGTATGAACACATAAATAAACATATTGCCAACTTTGGTATAATTGAGAACTTGCCAACAAAGGCAGCTTTCTAGCTTTTGCTAAAAAATAGTTAATAAGAATTAATACAGCTTTTGCATTTTATATCTCAGGGGTTTTACTACAAAAGTTATTATTACAACTTTTTAAATTTTGAATACAGTATTTCAGTGAACAGTTTACAGTTACAGACAAGCTGAAGTATTAATCTGCATTAGCCAATAGTAACCTTTTCTACTCTGACATCCATTTTAAGCTTTAAATGTTCTACCCAAAATTATTTTTTTTGAAATTTTAATGTAGATTAAATCCATCTTCCCCCAGTACATCCAGCTGTTCTTTGTTCAATTATAAGCTGCTACTCTCAACAAATTCTGATACTTTACACTCTTTTTTGTGTATATCATAAACTGTTTATTTTTCTCCAACAACTTTTCTCCTCCTATTTTCCCAACAACAACAACCCTGCGAAGTAAGATGGGCTGAGAAAAACTGACTGGCCCAAGATCACTCAGTTGACTTTCATGGCGAAGGCTAGACTAGAACTCACGGCCATCCACTTTCTAACCAGGTGCCTTAACCACTAGACGAAACTGTGGTTATATAAGTTTCTACTTTTTATGCAAAGTGCACAACACCCTTTGTAAGCTATTATTCCTAACTGTGACATGGAAAAGTCCAATCTGTAGATGACTTTGATATGCAGCTGAAACTGAAACCGTATTTCATTGTTTTCTATCAAAAAAGAAGTAATTCAGATACTAAAGAAGATGTATACAATCAATGATACCGGTAATTGAATTCTAAAATGTTTGAAGGTCACCAGTTAGGGAAGGCAGTTTTATAGATTAAGAGCCCATACGACAAACAAAATAAATACCTACAAAGAAAATAACAATATTAACAACATTATTCATATCTCATCTCACAGTTAAAATGTTGTATACCTTTACCAATTTAAAGAATCTATTGTAATTGTAAAAGTGATTCTGTAACAAATCATACAAGAACCAATTTATCTATATGTTACAATGTTAATTAAAAATACCTAAAGAAGAAAGGGAGAACTTTAAAAGATAACTGGCATCTGAAATCCAGATCTGCGTTATATGTTTCGAGTAAGTTTCAATCAAATTCACAAGTTCCATCTATATTTGGTTTTAAACTAAATCATCCCATAATCTGGTAAAAAGAGCAATTCTAGGGCTTGTCACAATGGATGCTGTGATTTACTTCCCAGGAAAGCAGAATTTTTTAAATATGAAATAATACGAGGTATAGTTTCATTTCTATCTGCTTTCTTATTGTTCTTGTATGCCCCTGCATGTGTACACACACACACACACACACACACACACACACACACACACACACACGTCAGAATACAGCTTTCCCCTTCTTTGCCCATTTAATTTTTGCTTCTGAAATCCTGAGAGGTAAAAGTAGAAACCCTTCCTTTTTTTAGGATCCATTACTAGTAGAAGCTCACTTTGAATCAGAGCTACATTTTCTAGTAATCCACAAACATTCTCCCTGCCGGAAGAAATATCAGATCAAGCAGTTGCACAACCCAGAAAACACAAAGCAAACATCGAAACGTGTCATTTTTTTTCCTTTCTCCCCCTCTTCCCCGCTGCACAAGAAAGGTATAATTATCTAAAATCACATATACAGATACTTGCAACCTACTAAGGGTCTTTGGCAATGAGAAGCCTCACAACGAGACACTCACTCGCATTTTAAAAGAGACTGAGTTCTAGTTAGCTAAAAATGTAGTGATAAACGGATGGTGAATGGATAATTTTGCAGAAAAGTTGGAACATTAATGAAAGGTGCTTCAATTTTACCAAAGATTCTAAATTTGCTTATGACACTTAGAAACTGTTAGCCCATCTCCCCACACAACACATTATCCAAAGAAGTTAGCTATTATTAACTTCTCCAGACTAGAATGCTGATTGTCTTGAACAATTGTCATTCTTTCCAAGATTGCAAGAGAAGCTGTGTAACCATGAGGGCTGGGGGTCGGGCAAAAACTGCCTGATCATTAACCTCAGGCTAACTTCTGTTTCTTGCCTCTTTAATACCAGTACATAAAATATATGAAGGATTTCTTATGACTGTGCACTCAGCATTTCCTAACCCAGCATCCTCCAGAGGTATTAATCCACAACTCCCAGAATTCTCAACAAGGTTAACCAACCCTATGTTACCCTGTACCCTCGCCTTTCAGCGTTTTGATATGCTGGATCACAAAGTGGAAAACCCCATTAAGATATGTTGTGTCATATAAATCCAACTAATGTGATTACTGAATAGCTCAATGTGTGATGGAAACCTAAGAAATTGAATTCAGAAAACCAAGAATCTATTAAACACACACACACACACACACACACACACACACACACACACACACACACACATATATATATATATATATATATATATATATATATATATATATACACACACACATATACATACATACACACATATGAAAACCTATAGTAGTGGGATGCTTATAAAATCAAATTTTCTAAGCATCATATATAGAGAAGTAAAATGGTATAATGTCAAACATAAAATCAGCACATTAATAATATAAAAGTGAAAAACAAACCTAATATAATCACCAAGCAGTCTAATAAAATACCAAGTTTCTAACATATATTAGGAATTTAATACTGTTAATATAAAAGATCAAGATAAATATAAATATAATACAAAAGTGTTTAATAAAAATTTAAAGAGTTTAAAAGACCACGGAGAACAAACAAGTATTATTGCCAGGCCAATTTCTCTGAGAAGTGTTCATAAACTCTGGAGTAAATTTGTTGGAAAGGTGACTTTGAAAATTACCTTAAGGCACAGAGAATAAGAAAAGTGAACTATCATGTTTTTCCACCTTCTTTTCTGAATGCTACCTTTTAAAGAAAGTATGAATTTACATCCATTTATTCTTTATGAGGATCATTGTAGTATTTATCCTGTTAGATAAAATAAACAAGTTAAAAGATGAGATTCACGCTTGCTTGGTCATTTGGCTGACACTCCTGGCTTCTTTGATTGCCTGGCTTATAACATATCTGCTAGTTTTCCAAGTGCAACACAACAGACTCCAGAGAAAATTCTACATCACACAAATTCTATTGCAAACAGTAGGGGTTCAAAGAGAGCATAGAAACACACTCTTAATTGCATACAATGCAAGCCAAGGGAGAAACAAGTTAGCTAAGCAGGTGAATTATCTCAAACTAAGTGTTGCCAGGACTACAAGATAAGACTCAGTGGAGTAAACCATGTTTACTACAGTCAGTCTAAGATTCCAATTTACCATTACTGTACTGCCTACGGCCATATTAACCCTTGAGAATTTGAAACCGACAATTAATTGTATGCCATCCTCAAGATACTGTTGTCTTCCACAACATGGTGCTGAACTTGAACTGATGATTCCCCTAAGGGTCAGTTGTGTGAGTTGTTATGGTGCCTTGGTGGGGAGGGTATGTTGCATTTTCTGCTGGTGCTTTTACTGGTTGCTTGTTGTTGTTAGCTGCAAAGTCGTGTCTGACCCATCGCGACCCCATGGACAACATTCCTCCAGGCCTTCCTGTCCTCTACCATCTTCTGGAGACCATTTAGGCTCACGTCTACTGCTTCAGTGACTCCATCCAGCCACCTCATTCTCTGTCATCCCCTTCTTCTGTTTGCCTCAATCTTTCCCAGCATTAGGCTCTTCTCCAGTGAGTCCTTCCTTCTTATTAGGTGGCCAAAGTACTGGTTGCTATGCGTTACCTAAGATCACTCTGACAGATAGGCAGCCATATAATTTTTTTTCATAAATAAATGCTTTCTGCTTCATGCTACAATGTTGGTCACTTGATTTTTGGTGCAATGTGTTCTGTGAAGGAAGTTTTCATGTATGATCATTAAAGCTTCACAGCTTTATCTCCAGCTTTATCTATTATACACGCACAACATGCAGACACAATGCATACTGCTGCAGTTATTGCTGTTTACAATGGATTTAATATTTAAATTATACTTCAATATATTTGTACTCTTTACCACAAGCTATTTTCTTCCAAGGAGAAGAGATATGTAAACAGCCAATTAAAATGAAAACATAAATCTCTTTACACTGTTTTTATTCCGTTCTGGGCTACACACATTATTGGAACAGTAGTGTTTTGAAACCAACCAAAATTATATTTTGAAACTTCTTGACCACAGATGTTTGCATCTCAGGCTGACGAACACTTTGTTGGGACATTGGAAGCTATTGGAAATTAAAAATACAACTAAAAAGTTAATTTAATGTGTTCAAATACCACCCCAACTGAAGGAGGGAAATTGCCATATAAAAAGTAGGCCACGCCAATTCTGATCTCATTTCCAAGTCATTAGCTATTTCTGGTCAGGTAAAGAGGAGAATCTTTATTATCCATTCTTATAGGAGAGAAATCCACTTGAAAAACTGTTCTATCACAGATTTGGCAAGGGCTACTTAATTATTAAAAGGGATGTGGTGGCTCAGTGGGTTAGGACGCTGAGCTTGTCGATCAGAAGGTCGGCAGTTTGGCGGGTCGAATCCCGAGTGCCGCGTAACAGAGTGAGAGCCTGTTACTCGTCCCAGCTTCTGCCAACCTAGCAGTTTGAAAGCACGTAAAAATGCAAGTAGAAAAATAGGGACCACTACGGTGGGAAGGTAACAGCGTTCTGTGCACCTTTGGCGTCTAGTCATGCCGGCCACATGACCACGGAGACGTCCTCGGACAAGCGCTGGCTCTTCGGCTTTGAAACGATGAGCACCGGCCCCTACAGTCGGAAACGACTAGCACGCATGCGCGGGGGAACCTTTGCCTTTATTTAATTATTATACAATAAATTTGCTCGTCTTTAAAATACCACAAGACAAGACACTCGTTTTTGTTACAGACGTGCAGCACTAAAAGTATAGTATTCAGATTCAAAGTGAGCAGGGAGGTATATTAACATTCAACCCAAAACTTTGTACTCCCAGCTGGGAATACAGAGGTCAGATGAACAGGGAAAAATAATGAGCAAGGTTACAGGCACAAACCCTTTCTCATTTGAAATCCTCTGCACATTTGGCTAATGAACAGAACAGAACTACATACCTCTCTGCATCAGAGAGAAATTTACAGAGAACTTTATGTAATGGCATGCCATTTCCAAAAGTGTTGCAAGGAGTTGTCTTGGCAGTTAACAACAAAAAGAACAATAAAATTGCTATATATATGATTGATAGATAGACACATTTGGAAAACCTCACCTGAAGACAATATGGTAGCTTGAAGAACACACAAGGAAATCTGCATATCTCATAATTCTTATCCTCAACACTCCGCTATTGTCGGTCAATATTTGCTACCTAAGACAACTGTCTTGCATTCTCCAATGGTAAGCTAATACACTATGTTTGCAAATATGTTTGTGGCAAAGCCAAACATAAAAATAGAAAGCAAGTTAATTTCTTAAGAATGTTGAGAAATCAGTGATGGAGATGTTTGCCTCTTTCAATATATTAATAATCTTCGGGTGGAATCAGAAGAGAAAATTGTAAGAGCCAGCGCTTGTCCGAGGACGTCTCCGTGGTCATGTGGGATTAATTGCACAAATATATTTATTATACTTTTGTGTAATTAATTGAAAAATATTAGTACATCCAATGCATTTTCAAGTCTATAATGGAATTTTAAATGATTGCATTAATGAATGATTAGTTGATGTGAAGTACATGTAAAATATAGATTTAACATTATATATTAAGGATGCATTATCCACTTTACACCACAGAATTTTGGGCCCCCAAACATTTTTTAGAATTTCACCATCAGCATGTTCTCAGAAACTGAATGTAGTTTTCAAAGAAAAACAAACTTGCTTTAGAGTCACTTGGTTTTGAGTTTCAGAGACTAAAGACCAGAATCAGTATAATCTACCTTAATATAAAACTAAATAAATTAAAGCAATAAGTGTGCCCTGTTTCCAACTCTGATTCCTGATAAAAATATAATCCTTGACATAGTGAAAGGCCCTAAACCGCAGAGATTTTTTCACACTCACTGCAACGTATTCTCTATTTCAGTTTTAAAAATTAACCAACATAAAAAATTAGTGTAAGGACATTATCAGTTATCATTATTTTTTCATGTCTTTAGCTATATGAAGTTAAATTGGACTATAATGCCAATTGTTTTCTGACTTGTTCAATTCAAAATTGCTTCATATGAAATGAAAAACACCCATTATTAGAGGTAGTCCTCAACTTATGACCACAATTGAGACTAGAACTTCTGTTGCTAAGCAATGCAGTCATTAAGTAAATCACACCTGATTTTATTATCTTTTTTGCAATGGTGAATCACCACAATTTTTAAGCAAATTACATAGTTAAGCAAAATTGGCTTCCCCATTGATTTGGAATGTTGGTTAACAAAGATGATAAGTCAAGGACACAGAATAAATTATATATTTTATTGACATCATCAGTAAAAGTGAGATTTCAAGTCTGGTCCCAAATGTTTACAAAACAAATCAGAAATAAGATTTAAATTCTTTTCCAAATTGCTGGCTACCTGCCCAGTTAGGCAGGTTTACCAACAGATTATGAGCCTACCCACATAAAAATCACTTTAATTGGCTTTTATATTGCCTTATATGGAAGCAGCATATTCAGCACCAATGGGTAACACAAAGATTTGGGAGAGGGAGGTTGAAGAAAATTCACCAATTCAAGATGGGTTATCTACACAAGATGCCTATGGCTTCACAGATGAAAGTGCTGCCTCAGAGGTAATTTAATGTGGATTCTGGGTAACACTGGTCTTTACACCCCCGTGGGAAGTTCAAATGCTGGGAAAGAAAGAAGGAAGGAAGGAAGGAAGGAAGGAAGGAAGGAAGGAAGGAAGGAAGGAAGGAAGGAAGGAAACACAGTAATTGCCACAGAACACAACTGGTGGAATAAATTGCAGGAACCCAGCTGCTGAAAAACGTCCTTGTAGTTACACCCTGCCTAACACCCACTTGACAGCTAACATGCTAGGAGCAGAAACATTCAAGAGCAGAAGCCTGGGGTAAAAAATAAGAGAAGTGCATCTGTCTTCATCAGCAGACTTTCTTGACTTCCATGTGTGAGAACCATCAGGGGAAGCCTGAGAAAAAAGTGCTACTCAACCCCGGGAACTTGAACTTCCTTGGATTTTTTTAAAATGAAAATGTCACCTTGGATTTACTTTTACAAGAAAGAAACCCAAGGAAAAGTCATGTGTCCATAACTAGCCCAGAGGTTACTTAATGCTGAAGGATGTTGTGATTAACAACACAAGCTTAACTCTTTCATATTTGCATACAAAGTTAAACATAAAGGGTTGAGTTTGTGTTCCAGCATTTGCCTTCTTTATAGTCCTCAGGGGATACCCATCCTTGGAAGAAATCCCATTTTAGGATCTTATCCAGGATATCTTTATAAGATTTGTTTCACTTTTCTTTTGTTTATTACATGAAATGAAACTTGTAAATTAAAGTGTGTGGATTAGAATACTGTGCAAAACTCATCCAACTGTGGTTGATTCAATAAACCATGGCTGAATAAACCAAAGTTGACCATAATGTATGATTCTACTTTTTAAATGGTGTTAATCTCAAACCTATTTAAGCATGATTTTGAAAACAACATTGATCAAGTTCAAATGAATTCATCCTCACAGTATGGGGAAATGCAAATAGGACTGTTCAGTATTAACATCAATTTTCCGTAATCTAGTACTGTATCTACCAAATGGATTAGACTAAAATTCCACTTTAACTATCCAGCGTTCAATGATTTATTTCAGCTAGAGATTATGGGAGCTATAGTCCAACATATCTGAAGAATGCAGATTGAGGGGGGGAAAACCCTTATCTACATCAATTTTTTTAAAAAGCAACCATCACCATCATCTCCATCATGCCATAAGGTTAAATTCAGATAAATAAGGACTTCCTATAGTTTCACCTTCTCACTGTGAGAAGAACATCATGGGGCTGTGCCTCCTAGTCTGTGGGATAGAGATCTCAGGAGATTTAAGGTGGTAGGTGGAAAAAGCGGATGTAAAAAACAATTTTTGCTCTTTCTTTTTCGTTATAGTATATTGCTAAGATAATCTTTACACAACATATGTATACAATAAATTCCTTATGTGCTAGAATCTCCAATATAATCCTAACAATAATTCTATATTAGATCGCAATATTGTCTTCAGAGTGTGACAGACTTATTTAAAGCTATTGAGTGATTTCATGATTGAAGTGAGATATGAACTGAGCATATCTCATATCATGCTCAACTCATTTTCAATCATGCTGTTACCATCTCTCATCTTAGGGTTAAACCAAACTATTCATCTTTTTTTAAAAAATCAAGATATTAGAAAATACTAGACAGAAAATGCTAAGAAAAACCCCAGGGACACTATTGATAGTAGTGTCACACTCAAAGGACAAATATGCACTTCTGTGCATGCCAATTTATTGCACAGAGAAATTATGTATCATAATTATGAAATGGCTTATAAATCTAAAAAATGAGGCATCTAATAACTGTACAAATTATAGGGATGGATTTTGATCTAATAGTGCTTCTGAACCTTATCCCTTAGCCCCTGAAAATTTTATCATTTCTCCTCTATTCATATAACTGAATGTGTAGTAAAAATGTGATCTTAAGAACTAGAAATTTCATTTTTATTCTTCATAATTCCTTTACTGCAATCATTATCATTATTCTTAAATAGCTTTTGCAGCTACAGTTATTTTTTTCCTAAATGTTAGTTGCAACCCAATTGGAAGTGATAAAGCAGCAAATTATATGGTACAGAAGAAATGCTGATATACAAATTTGTGGAACATCCATGATACATTTCCAATTTATATACTATATATACTCCCTACTGGATGTTTTTCTTGTTGATATGAATTTTATTTTCTCATAAGATAGAAGTAAGAAGTAGAGTTCCTCAAGAATTGGTATAGATGATTTTTAACATGTTTGTGAATTATCTTCATCTGGGGTAAGCAGAGAATTGGCAGACCACACTATACTATTTAAAGAGGTCTAGAAGCATCCCTTGACACTGGGTGAATGGTTAACCAAATAGCTAACGCAGCCAAAATCAGTTAAATATAAAATGAAGCATATTGTCCTTCCCACCCCCAAGACCCAAAACCTAATTTGACATATACAGTGATGGCTTCTGAGCAGGTTATAATTAACTGGAAAAAGATCTTTAGATCACAGTGGGTAGCACAGTGGAGATGCTGACTAAGTACATTCCACATTGTGTAAAATGTAGACTTCATGATAGGAGTCCTTAAGAAAGGGTTAAAATATAAAATGCCAATAATATAAGAAAAGTATACACAGAGTATAATTAACCTTGGGAATGCATTCCTATAAGATATGGTGATTGGCCATCAACTTGGTTGCATTTAAGATCGGAATATATAAATTCATGAAGGACAGGTCTAGCAAGATCTAATAATTTTGAGATTAGTGTTACCTCCCAGTTGAGGGAAGCTGCAGAGAACCAGTGGCTGAAGAGATGAATGTGTCTTCTCGTATTTATGGGCACCATGAAAGAGAAAACATGCTGACTGGCCATGCCTGAACATGAGGCTGACTTATGAACTATTAAAAATAAAAAGGTGCTCTTGCCCAAATTTCAACTGTAATGTTTGGGATTAAGAATTTATCTCGCAAAGATTGCCTTTTTCTCAGCTTCCCAGCATGTGACTTTGTTCTTCAGATCACTCAAATCATTAAAAGAAACATTGCCCTCTAATCATGAAAAAATGCATTAAACTTCAAGAAAGTTCACCTTGACTAAATATGGCTTAGCATTTGGAAAGATTACATCATCATTTTAGCCATTTTCGCTTCCAATCCTGTATCAAAGAAATGGGGCCACTTTTTTTTAAGTGACTAAACATATATACTTTCAAGGAAGATCAGGTCTATAGCAAGTCAGATAAACCACTACCATCAAAAGACTACAATTTCCCAACAGCCATGCTAACAGTATTTTAACCGTATGGACTTAATTGCATAAGGTTAAGCTGTCAGAATAAGTATTCTAAAAAAAAATTCAAAATCAAGATACCAGAATGCCAAGAAACCATAGGTCACCAATTAAACTTCTGGATTAGCATTCAAGTCCTTAGCAAAGGTGCTTATTATTCAAATTAATCTGAGATGGAAAGCAAATTATTTCACAGCTAAAAGAAAAATGTTGTAATCATTTTCAGTGTGACAAGTGTTTTATTTATTTTACATTATTCTACAATGGGACTGACACTGTGATGGGGTAAGGAGATATAAAGCTCTTGTAATCTAAAATCTTAATGAGTCAGACTTTGAAAGGGTATCCTAATGGATCTGGAGAGTATTGAATCTGACTTATACAAGCACTTAAGAAAACTTATATGGCTCAAGAAAGGACATTTCTGGAATAAACAAGATTCATTATGGTAAAAATAAAGTTTCCTAACCCAACTAAATCATACTGCTTAAATTCTGGAGAATCTCTTATGATATTGTGCTTGGTGCTAAAGAGATGTTATCAAACTTTCGGTCTGGATTTTTCACTCCACGGACCGGTGGCTATAATCAGAGGGTGGCTATAATCAGGTTTGTGTGTTTTTTTTAAAAAAGTGTGCTTAATACAGTGGTTTTCCTCTAAAAAGTACAGCTATTCTCCCTGAATGACCTTTTCCTTCCTATTGGCTGCAAAACAGATCCAATGCAAATACACCAGACAACAAAAGTCAGGGAGAAGGGAGGGGGGGAAAAGCCTGCCCAGTAAAAGATCGCCATGTGATCAAAATTCAGAAGCTTGGCAACTGGTTCATATTTATGACGGCTGTGGTGTCCCAGGGTCATATGATCAACTTTTGCAACCCTCTGACAAGCAAAGTCAATGGGGAAGCCAGATTCACTTAACAACCGGGTAACTAACTTAACAACTGCAGCGATTCATTTAACAACTGTGGCAAGGAAGGTTGCAAAATGGGGGCAAAATTCACTTAAATGTTTCACTTAGCAACATAACTTTTAGGCTCAATTGTGGTCGTAAGTGGAGGACTACCTGTATAAACAGACACCTAAATCTAAATATGACTTGCTTTGGGGTAAATCTGTTGCAGGAGATACAAAAGATACAAAAGTGTTTCTTTTCTTTCCCCCCCACCTCCCCACATCACCTAAAGCTCTTAACTTCCATACATTGAGCGGTGGCGGCCAGATAGCACTTTGCAATACTGGACGTCCATCCTCAAGCTGAAATCCAAAAGTAGGTTTTAAGACTCAACCTTCCTGAGGCGGAGACAAGGTGTTTCAGAAAGAGAGGATTCTGCTGCAAACCTGTTCTCCCCACCCACCCTCTTCATTTCCTTTTCCCTTCCCCGTTCAAAAAAGGGGGGCCCATTAGAGATGCTGCCTTTTCTTCAACATTGACTCAGCCTTCCATCCTTCTGAGGTAGGTAAAATGAGGACCCAGATTGTTGGGGGCAATTAAGCTGACTTTGTAATAATGCCGCTTGGGGTGTGTGTGAAAGCCCTAATAAGCAGGCATATACATAGAATGAAGGCTACTGCTAAGCTTGTAAGCCGCCCTGAGTCTTCGGAGAAGGCGGGATATAAATGGAATTAAAATAAAATAAATAAATAAAAACATATCCTCCTGATTGAATAGACCCGGGTGTGTAGACAACACACACACACACACACACAGGGCGGGAGGGGAAGAGAGGAGAATGAGATCAGGCAGCCCATCAGCATAAAAGGACACAAATCCTAAACTACCAGACTCCCTGCGCGCCACCTGTGCCCCCTCCCATCCTTCCTGCCACCCCCACTCCCGGACCCCAGGCACTTCTTCCACCCACTCCTCCCGGCCAGCCTGCGTTTGCAAGACTCCACGCTAGCCCGGACTCTTTTGCCCCACATCGCTTCCCTAATCATTACGTGGGTTCGTGGGGGTGGTGGGTGGTGGAGGGGAGGGGTGTAAAGGGAGAAAACACCGATAAAAAGCAAGAAAGCAAAACAGCCGCTCCTCCTTCGCCAACAGCCGGAGCATCTGACATAAAGGCGAGGGGAAGATTAGGAGACGGGGAGTCGTCGGCTCCCACCCGAGAGTCTCCCGCCCAGACGCACGGATCCTGCATCCTCCGAAGGGGACGATGAGATGAATGGAAGGGAAAGAGGGAGGATGGAAGGAAGGAAGGAAGGAAGGAAGGAAGGAAGGAAGGAAGGAAGGGAGGGAGGGAGGGAGGGAGGGAGGGAGGGAGGGAGGAAGGAAGGAAGGAAGGAAGGAAGGAAGGAAGGAAGGAAGGAAGGGAGGGAGGGAGGGAGGGAGGGAGGGAGGAAGGAAGGGAGGGAGATGGGAATGAGATAGAGAGAGGCAGGGAAGGAAGGAAGGAAGGAAGGAAGGAAGGAAGGAAGGAAGGAAGGAAGGAAGGAAGGAGCGCGACAGAGCCCAGTTCCTATATAGCAACACCGAAGAGGAGTGGGCAGCTGCAATGAAGGTGCTGGTGGTGGTGGTGATGGGGGGTGGGTGGGTGGGGGGGGAAAGAAATGAATGCCTTACCTCGCCAGCAGACCAGACAGGCAGCGCCAGCTAGTAGCTGCTGGAACTCGTCCGGTGAGGCTTCCGCCCTCCCTGCGTGCCTGTCGCTCCTCCCGGCAAGCCCAGCGTCCAGCGTCTGTCTGTGTCTCAGGCTCAGGTCGTGCAGCCGCCGCCGCTGCTGCTGCTGCTGCTGCTGCTGGGCCTGACACCCCTTTCACGTGATGCAGCCACATGACCCAACATGTTATTTTCTCCCCCCCTCCCTTCCTCCCACAACTCCGGCTCTCTCCCCTCCCCTCCTCTCCTGTTCTGCAGCAGGCGAAGAAAGGAGCTAGCAAGCCGGACGTAGCCAAACGCCCGTGCCCTTCCCAGGCCAGCCAGTGGCTCAGACCAGAAGCACCAAGGCCGGCGATGGCTTTTGCACGCCCGTACAGAGGGGCCGTTTTCCTGCCTCGGCCTTCGCCATGAAACGCTTCCTGGAGGGGGCTTGGGTGATGGGCGTGGGGGGTTGGCGGGCTAGAGAGCGGCCGTATGCCCGGCTCATCGGGTTCGGCCTTCCAGGCCTGTGCCTGGCACGACATTTCAGAATGCCCGATTTCGTTTTGAAAATGAAAGAAGGCCGTTTCGTTGCTTTATGGCAGAGGTCTTCAAACTTGGCCCTTTTATGACTTGTGGACTTCAACTCCCAGAATTCCTCAGCCAGCATCCCTGGCTGAGGAATTCTGGGAGTTGAAGTCCAGAAGTCATAAAAAGGCCAAGTTTGAAGACCCCTGCTTTATGGCGAATCGGTGCATCGAAGATTAACCCTTCAAAAACGATGCGATTCAGCCTTGTTTATTATCTTGAACACCTAAGATCCCAGATAATGAGTTTTGCGTTACGTTTTTGGGCTATTGGGGGGCAGTCTGGCTTGTGTTGTGTTTTTTTTTCCAGGAGCGGAAAAAGTAAATTTAAGACGCTCCCGAACCCATTCATGTCCACCAGAATTCATCATGGGTGGTGGAAAACAAAGCTGTATTGTGCAGTAGGTCTGGAACTAGTCTATGGAATTATTCTACTCCATACCTGTCTGGTTTTCTGTAGGTGAACAATTTTTTTTTTCCAGGGCAGTGTGGGAGGCTAAGTCAGACCTAGTTGCTTTTAGTCAATCAATCAGATGAAATCTGATCAAAGTAATAGTCATTCTGAGTGCCATCCTGGAGGAAAGGTAGGATATATATGTTTTTTTTAATTGTTTGCTCAATTCACCCAGTTTATACAGCCGCCCACTTACCGGACAACTCTAAGTACCTAACAAGGATTAAAAACATTAAATGCAAAGAAAAGTGATCAAATGATAAAAGCACAATGAAATAAAATGTACTATGTTGTGAGCCAGATACGCAACTCATATAATTTACAGCTGGGCCAGAATCTAGAACCAGGTATTTGGAGCCATATTGATACCGGCAAGGTTAGGACTAACCATTCCTATTCCCAACCTGAGCCAATCCAGAATACCAGGATCAATTCAGAAGAATATCAGAATCAAAATCACTTGAGAGATCAAGAATGCTTAGTTGAATGTGCTACAACCATCCCAGACCAGACAGACAGAAGTCATCCACAAGTATAATCAATGGCACCTCAGTACTATGCCCAGGATTGAAACCCAACTGAAAGGGATCATGTTAATCTGTTTCCTTTAGAGCTTCCTTTAGCTGCCCCTTGACCATCTTCTCTATAATCCTCTCTGAAAAGATTGGAGATAGTTTGGAAATTATCCAATGCTGTTGAGTAAATCAGTGCTTCACAGGAGGCATATTGGATCTAATAAACTGGTGGCCACATCAGTACCAGACTTGTCCTCCACACTTAAAAACTCAAAGCTTTTTCCGGGTAGTCCAAGACAGTGCTTCAACTTACCTCAAAAAGATATGAAAGTCGGATTCAGCTCAAACTCTATTCAAATGACCCCTATCTTATCAATTGCCTAAAATAATTGTCACAGCAGCCTGCAGATATTCCTCTGACCATTCTGTAACAGGGACAGGTCACTTTGAACAGGGCTGCTGGCCAGCACTCTGCAGATTACTGCTCTTAATGCTGCCATTTGGTCCTTAACATAGACTTTTAAGTATTTCCTTCTCTGTCTCCAGCGATACCCCAGGCATCTTTTCTGTTGCTTTGTTTCCAAAAATTCTGAAAATCAGGGAATCCCCTGAAATCAATGAACAGGAGGGGGCCACACAAGCTTAGTCCGATGGAAAGCCAATGTCATCTCATTTCAAGTGAGTCAAATTGGGTAACACAGTATCAGGGAATTCCCCAAGGTACTTATGTTAATGATCTGACCATGATAGAGGACAGTCATTAACATTTCCCAAGTTCAGTCCATTACATATAGTGCTCCAAGATAAAACACACCTAAGGTGTGACTCCTGAAGTATTGGATTTTTGATGGCTAGGGTAAAATCTTCATGACCATGAACTCCTGAGCCTCTTCAGACTCTGTACCTGGAGATCAAAGGTTAAAATACCCCAGTTGCATAACCCTGGGAAATTCTACCTGTAACCTTGCCATAAAATGAACAGGAAGGTAATTACAACAGCGGCAAATCTATCATTATCTATTCGAACAAGCCGGCCTGGTCTGATGGGTTTGGAGTTTTAACATTGTTTTTAACTAACTTACTGCATCGGGCACAATCATTTAATTTTAAATCTTGTATCCTGTATTCTTATTTTTATTGCCCTGTACACTGGTATATAAATCAAATAAATAAATCTGTTCCCTAGAACTTAACTTCACAAAAGATCACATATAGTAAGATGGATGGATGGATGGATGAGGAGAAAGAAAGGCACCCTTACCACACTCAAACATACCCCATACCATCACCCATACCAGCCTAGGAGACAAAACAATGCCATTTCATGGACTACGATGCTATGAGTAGGATGTTGTGATAGTTATCTTCATTGACAGGAAAAATATTAAAATTTCAGAAACAAAAAAACAGTTTTAAAGAACTGCATCAGGAATACACTTACCTTTTATTTAGGAATAAATGTACAGCTCTCTGGATTTTTTTAAGCAATCATTTGTCTGAAGGAAACATGTTTTTAAAAATCTTTCGACTGTGCATGTCCATCATTGATAAAATTATTCATTGATTGTTTAAACTCATTGAAAAGGAAGATTTTTCCCCCCTTACAAACAGGCAAAGGAGAATTATGTTTTTCTTCGTTCCTTTGGTTCTGGAAGCATAGAAACTAGTACATTTTGTAATGAAAATTGGAAAATGTGGGGGTTTATCCAGAAGGGCTATGAATAAATTCCCTCCACCCTCAGAAATACTTCTCATTATTAGGAGTGTTTGTGGAAGAATTAGCTATACCTGTCTAGTGTTCACCTGGGAGAATAAAGGGGTAGGACCCATGTAAGAAGGAGCCATTCTGGGACCAACTGAAGAAATGGAGTAATTTTGGATCCATCCAACGCCAATCTGATTGCACCTCCAGAATTCTACAGTGAAAAGATGAAATTAAGAAATTGCTACAAATAGCAGAGACCTTTCAATTCTTATTCCTCTCTTCCTCAAGGCAAGGGAATTGTATTCTTAAGACATCATTTTTGAAATAAAAAATTGCCTTAATTATTTATTTGAAAGAACAGATGTTTCCCCATCTTTCAGTTTTTTTTCTCAGTGTGTGTGTATTTAATATTTAAATATTTTAAATATTTTAAATAAACTATTTCATTAAAAGTTACATCAACATATATATCACTAGTATGCTGCTATTCTAGTCTTTTTTATCTATTTTTCCACAAGATATTGATTGCCTGAATTGCGACAAACCTGCAAAATTGGCTTTAGAGGTAAGAGGGCATTAAAGAAATGTACCTAATATATGCTAGTAAAAAGCAATAACTTGGAGATATTCCATCAAAGATACCACAATCAATCATCTATAAATAGCCTTATGTACTGGATTTGGAATATGTTATAACTATATTGGATTGAGCTGCAAACTAGTTAGGTACTTTGTGTTGAAATTGCCCAGAATGCATTTTCTGCTAGTTGACTACTATGCTATCTTCATTCTTCATATCTTCTTGGCATTCCGCCACCATGGATTCCACAACCTTTTCTCCTTCCTTGTCTATACTATTCCAGTTGATGGATAGTCTTCCTGAGATGAACCAAGTTCTTGGAGGTAATGTACAATCTTAAAAATTTCTGTATTTGTTCATTTGTGAAAAACTTTGAATCTATCAGGCTTAGGAAGGGCCTACACAAATTATCATAGGAGAAGTAGGCTGAATGGTGATGACAAACATTTATTGGTGACCAGAAACTCACATGGATGTATAAATGAAGTCACCAATTCAGCTTGACTCAGAGAAAACTTTACCTTTAAATGTTATTACATCAAGTTTGAAACACAGAGTTTAAACAAACGCTTAAGTGCTTAAGTGAAATCTGCATATATGTCTTAACTAATTTTCTAACACGAAACAGGCATAATATAAATGAAATCTTTTATTTCATTACTGTCCAATGTAAGTACTTTCCAATTAAGTTAACTGATTCTATCTTCTGAGGAAAGAAACATTTTATAGATGTACACAAGTTATCAACACTTTTAGTCAAACTTTTGTGTTGAAACATTTTTGCCTTCAAAGCTACAGAATATGGCTATGACTTTCATTCTTTTCCAATTGTTTCCTATCTTTTCTGTGGCAATGGCAGAGCAACAAATGATTTGTAGTTTTTTGCATAGGTGTATTATCTCGTATTGATACACATTTATATAATTTAAATTTGAAATTAATAACATCTGATACAGTACAGAGGTAAGAGGTTTTCATAAATGCAAGTGATTTTAATTTTAATGATAGGTGCCGGAACCCAATCAAGATGTGGAAATGGTTTTGGGGACAGAGAGATGGGAGAAATTCATAGGAGAAAAAAAAACCCAAAGGAATAAAACCTGAACTTTGGTGATAGGAAAGTAGATATTGCTCATTTAGAAATCCTAGGAAAAATACCATACCACAATATGACCTATCATATGGCTAGCTCTATTTTAAACAATTCTCCTATAATAAGTAAGGAGTCTCTCTTCATACCAAATTATTTGTCCTCCAAATTCTATTGTGCCATGTATTTTGGAAGCAAAATTTATCTAAGTTAAGAAAAGACATGCTAACAGCTCAATCAACTATCAGAACTAGAAACATGGGCATTACATAGTGCTAGAAACATAGACATTACATAGACATTGCCATTCATTCCAAAGCAGCTAATAACCTGAGTTTTAAAAGAATGAATGTGTGACTCACAGATATTCAGCGACTTTTAATAAATTGGGTAAGAGCTTTTTGTCCTGGTAAGTTTCCTGTGACAAGACTGAGGCTAAAAGATGTCTAGAAATAGGTCTTACATCAGATGTAAAAGATTGGATATAAAGCAAAAAGGAATCAAATATCAGAAAAAGAGTTTTCTTTTTCTCTTTTAAGAGTTATTCATTTTTCTTCCAACCATGGTAAGAAGTGAAAGCAAAAATGACCAGAAGTATTGTAAAGAAAAATTATAGGAAGGAGAGCAAATAGCAATGTGATTCATTAAGCAGAGCAATGAGGCTTGAATCTATTTGAAATATCTTGTCACCAATAGGCTGCTAGTTACACACAGTGCAGAATCTCAGACTGCCAGCCATAAAATGGGGACACTTGTGACTAAGTTATTGTTCTAAAACTTAAAGATAATAAAGCATATTAAAGTGGTTCATGCATTATAATTATGAACTGTAATCGATCATGATAATCAGTTGATTAATGGTGTTCTTTTTAAATTAAAAGAAAATCTTTGGGCACAGTGGAAGAATTTTTTTAAAAATATTTTTTACGCTTACAGAAGCGGCTTAAAATGTTGTTTTTTAGATTTCAGGAATTAGCTATATAGTGGTCAGTGTAATATTCCATGTGATTTACTAAAAATGTTTAAGCACAGATGATATTATGTACATAGCATAATTCTAATCAGGAATCAATAGTTTCCAGAGTCCAAGTTTTTCTCTCTTCCAAATGGTATAGCAGAATTTAGCAAAAATTTTAGGTAGCAAATTCCAACATAAAATGCAGTGAGGGCCAAATATATGTACAGTATTTAAAAATCTTATGTGAAAAGAGGCTGTGTGAAATTTAGTGATTCTGTATGTACAGACTTAACTTTGGACACCCCTTGACCCCCAACATACGTGCCAGGTGCTATGCTACTGATCACCACAGGAAAATGTTTATCCTCTCTAAAAGAAACCAAATGATCTCAGCCAGGTTCTCTTTGTGCAACAGTATGTAGGCTTCTAGTAAAAGGTAGCAAACTTAAACTAGAGGCCTTTTTATCTCTTTATAGCCACACGTTCCATTAATCCATTGTTTGTTCTAATGTATAAATATGACATTCATAAAATTCAGCTATAATCAACAGACCATGAATGTGGAAAGCAAGATCAAACAAACTACATTATGGTTTAACTGCTATGTCTAAATTCAACATTCAACAAAACTTTCACAGTGTTATTTTTCAGTATTTCTGGCCAATTAATATACTTAAAGGTAACAAATCAAGCACCTGGTGGAGAAGACAAAGGAGTATAATTATCTTTCATAAACTATTTCAGAATATTTAGAATGAAATGAATAAGCTCGCAATGGTTTATGGTTTTTAGTAATAATATGCACTACTAGAGGATTTTACATAAACTGATATTATGCTGGTGATAAGTTCAGATAGAAAACAAATTATTAGGATGGAATTAAATAGGAAGTCTGAGGGTTTGCTTCCAAGTGTAGAACCATATGCAAACTGCTGTGTTTTGCAGGCATGTAGACAGTTCAAATTTGGGAATTTTGCTTTTTTTCCAAAGTGCTACTCCAAATTATGACCTTAAAAATAACATCCCAAATCATAATTTGTGGTTTCAATCTTAAGGGAGACATACTGTAGTTGATCTGTTTTGTATCAAACCATTTTTGTAAACCTTTAGCTCAAGTGCTATCAGCTATATATGATCTAACACGAAATAACCCTTGGGCACAAAGCCAGCTGGATGACCTTGGAGGCAATGGCAAAGCACTGCTGAAAAAGCTAGCCAAGAAACTTGCAGGCACTTGTCCAGGCAGTCTCTGAGAATGACTGAATAGGGGAAAAAAACACAATAATTACAATTTGTTTACAACTTCTGGAAAAGGCTCTGCTGTGGAGGGGTTGCAAGTGAGTCTTACACTGCAGATTGTGAATGTTTCCCTTATTGCAGGTTGGGTTGGGTTGGGGTGAAAAAAAAGTGCCTCAGTTAAAGCTACTCAACCAGCCAGCATGGCTGAAGGACTTTCACTTAGGTTTCCCGTATCTTTTTTCTTCTTCAGTTCAATCGTGTCCAGTTCTTGGAGACCGCCGGACATATAACACAGAAAAGGGTAACGTAGGGAAACAAAGGCTTAAGAGTTTTGTATAATGTACAGGTAATATAGTATACACAACCTTTTGAACATCCCGACATTTATTAACAACAAACTATGATGTCACATTATAACTCTTCGACAAGTATTTTTAAATCTTTGCTACAAATATTATTTGGTTATTATGGGCCATGAACACTTTTAAATATTAGTCAATTTTAACATCTGTCCAGAATTATATATTTTCAGGTACTTTTGTTTATTTCAATTTAACCCTTTTTGCATGTCACAAATATTTCACCTTTGGGACTGAAAGAGAAAACAATATACTTAATAAATTAGTACATTAACATCTGTATAAGCATAAAATCTAAATATTTCATCCAGTCTATATATCAACATACGTTTGGAAAATTACTTAAAACTTTTAAAAGGGTACAGAAAATACCCTAGTAGTTCCCAACCATTTGCAAAGATAGGATTAAAACTAGTTTTTCTATGAATGTATGCTCTCACTATAGAAAATGGGAGAGCAATTTCTGTAGATTCTTTGGGCAACTCTTAGCCCAGTTCCAAAGTAATAGCCATTTATTTATATTATCTCCAATCCAAGCATATGGAAATTTACTTAGAAGTATCATTCCATGAATAATAACATTGATGTACAGAAAAAGTGTGCATAGGACAGTACTGCATGTCTGAACAGTCATGCATTGACGAATGTTTTAAAATTAGTTGTTTTTATTCAAGACGGTTCATAGTAATGATATAAAATGTTGAACAGGAAATAGTTAAAATTTTACTGTTTTAAAGTTTTACTTTATGAAGTTTTACTATTTAGTTAAAACCTAAAAATAAAGCCCAGCTCAAAATGATATTCTAGTTGCCATCCTGGAATCAGCTTCCCCTGGAGGTTTGAGTTGCTCCCACCCTGTTGGCATCCCAACAAGCCTTTAAAATATTTTGTTCTCCAGGCCTTGGGCTGAATGATCTGAGGCTCATTAGCAAAGTTTATATGGTTAAAGGTTGTTGTTCAGATTTGCTATATTGTTGTCTTCATCTTTATTGTATTATTTACTTTGTCCTGTTTAGTAAGAGCCATTTGCAATGGGGCAGTGCCTAAATTGAATAAACTGAATTGAACTGGGTCCTACACATGTTAATTCAGGAATAATTCTCACTGAACCTAGTGAAATATACTACTGTGAATTAAAAATGACTAGGCTATGAAACAGTTCTATTCACCATGTAGTCTGCACATTATTCATGTACAGGTAGTCCTCACATTACAGTAGTTTGTTTAGGGATAGTTCAAAGTTACAATGGCAGAGACAGTAGTGATTTATAACCACCGGGAGAAGGGCGGTATATAAATAAAATTAATAATAATAATAATAATTTTTCACACTGATGACCATTGCAGCATCCCCAGGGTCACATGATCAAAATTCAGATGCTTGTCAACTGATTAATATTTATGACAGTTGCAGTGTCCTGGGGTCAGGTGATCACATTTTTTGACCTTCTGACCTGCAAACTCAATGGGGAAGCTAGATTCACTTAACAGCCATGTTACTAACTTAACAACTGCAATGGTTCATTTAACAGCTGAGGCAAGGAAGGTTGCAAAATGAGACAAAAATCACTTAACTGTCTTGTTTAGAACTGAAATTTTGGGCTCAATTGTGCTTGCAAGTCAAGGACTACCTGTATGCTTTTTCAAGAGTACTCAAATTACAAAATTTAATAGTCTTCCTTGGAAATATAAAAAAACAACTCCTTCATATTCTATTAAAACATACATACTGTATTTTAAGGTGGCTTTCTCTATAGGAATATTACAGAGAGCAACTGAATATCAGCATTAACATTGCACCCACCTCTGCAAAGAACATCTTAAGAATCTCCAATCCTATAGTAATTTGCACTGGCTTAATGAACTATTAGCATAATTGCATTTTTAAGACAGGATGAAACTGAAAATAATAAAAGAGAATTCTTGATATGTATGTAGCTCACTTCTCTTAGTGACTTCAATCTGCCTTAAATTAATTCACAGAAAAATTTACAGGCTTTCAGTTCGATATGTATCCAAATCCAGCCTCGTTTTTTATTTCTGTGTAATAGGAAAAGAGTTCTGGTCCATTAATTCTCCCACTCTCTCTTGCAAGAAGTTAACCATTTCAGCCAACACAAAGACATGTGTTTCATCTAAGTCTTGTATGATGAACTTCTTTCCCAGGGCATTTGATTCATCCAAGTATAGCAGGAACTGCTTCATGGCTGGGTCACTGTGGGGAAAAGGATAAAATTATGGTAATTTCACATAACACTTCAATGAATTAAACTGCAATAGTTACAGTGCAAATGCCAATACAATAAAACCACATTTATGAAATGCATTGAATGTCATAAAGCAACCAAGCAGAAATTCATAAAACATGATGAGATTGAAAAAATGACAACTATTATGAAAACATCCTAATATGTTACGGAGATCGAGTATTTTCAAGATTCTCCCAAATATCCAATTCTGACCAAATATCCAGTTATACTGTGTGCATCCTGGCAACCTTCAGCTGGGAGGATATTTCATACACAGCTACCATGTTTCAAAAGACATCTGTTATGCTTTAGGTAGATGAAAACTCAGGTGTTCATACGACAAAATGCATTGAAGTAGCATTGTTAAGATTCCTAGAAACCAAAACTGTTAAGGCTGTAAAAGTTAAATTTAATCAGTGATGGAAAGAGACTGGCAGCAACTGAATTTAGTAAAATAGGCACATATTCTGGTTATTTTACTTTAGTCCAGGGGTGTCAAACTCGCAACGTCACATGACATACCACGACATATCACAACTTTTTTGCCATTGCCGGCAATAGGGTGGGCGCGGTTTCGCTACGATGTATCCAGCCTGCGGGCTGGCTGTTTGACACCCCTGATTTAGTCCATACACTTTGCAGTCACTGCAATTTCTAATATTTTTCAAGGTTAGCTTTGTATATAACCTGACGTTCTATCCAGGAAGTATTTAAGCCATGAATAATTGCAACAAAGTCCTGTCATCAAGTTAAATCTAAAGTACAAGGTCAGAAAAGATTGCTCCTTCTCATGGATATATTCCAGCAGGAGAATACAAGCCAAGGAATACTGCCAACTTCAGAAGTGATGTTTTGAGAGGAATGCAGCCTTATCCAAGGAAGGCTAAAACCATTAAACCACAATCAAATAGAATGAGTATATCCAACCTATTTGAACTGAGTGCAAACTGTTGGGATTATGTTCAAACCAGATGTTTCATCCAACCAGATAACAATAGCCTGTGGTTTTCAATGTCCTCAAGATCATATATACAAGTATCAAGGGCATAATGATGACTTTTTAGCTCAGTCTGAATCACAATTTTCAAGTTTCATGAAAAACAGGTAGTCCTCAGTTAACTAAGGTAATTGGGATTATAATCTCTGTTACTAAGCGAGGCAGTTATAAAGCATGAAGTCATGTTTTGCAAAGGCAATCCCCACTGTCATCATCAAGAGATTTTGTGGATTACTAAGTGAAGATGTGCAAGCAACATCAGTGGAGAAACCAGCAGCAAGTTGCAACTCCCAGCTTGCAAACAAGCTGGAAGGCTGATATGTAGCTGGACTTGATGCAGTTGCTGCAGGGTGCACAAAAAGTTGGTGTTGTGCAAGCAGGGCAGTGTGGGGTTGTCTACTCTTGGGTGCAGTAGACTTACCAGAGTGACTTGCCACCTTCTGTACTGGCTTTCCCTACTGGCTTCCCATTTGCTTGTGGGAAGCCAGAGGGAAAGTTACAAATAGTAAACATGTGATTGCAGAATGCTGCAACTATTGTAAATGCAAGCTAGTACTGGAATTGACAGAACTGATGTCAGGCTATAAGTATCACTCATTCAACACCATCATAACTTTGAATGGTTGCTGAGCAAGGGGTTAGGACTGCCTGTACTGCAAAGCACAAAACTGAATCTTGCAGATTCCATTGGCTATAAACCCAGGAGAAATATCAACAGGTATTATCCTCTGGATCCTATCCTTCAGGAACAGCTTGAATTTAATATTAGGATCCCAATCCTTGCAAAGCAACAGATGATTATCAAATGGGACTATGTACACAAGAAGAATCCAAGGGCTATGTTCCAATTGTCCCTTTCATTGCACAAATTCATTCACTATGGCAATTTTGTCACTTGCAGTTCTGAAACTAGGCCAAAATATTGCATTAAAAAAGATGAACTCACTTATGTTATTTATTCTATCAGAGGATTGTGTTGTGACAGTCACCAACTTCATCACAGATTTTATATAATCAAAATACAAATTAAATTTAGAAATAGATGGTCAAATATATAAAGTTTTCAGTGTAAGTTCAATTCAGAATAGATTTTTTTTCCAATAACATTTTTCAATCTGGAAGAGATTCTGGGGAAGGAGAAGTAAATCTACCAAGCCATTTTTCTTTCTTTCTTTGAAGCGTTAAGGCAGCTGCACCCTTAACAAGGCTCACATGGTTGTTTTGAAAGCTGTCCATTTTTGTCTCTGCCTGTATGCGCATGTGTAGCCACTTTTCTTATGTTCCCCAAAGAAGTGCTATTTGTACATGCATAAACAGCTGCTATAGTACTTCAAAGAAAAGTGCATTGTTTGTGCTAATGCATTTTGTGAAATCTCTTTTGATTTCTTTTTGCAATCACTGGCCTAAGAAATATATTCATTTTTGTGTCACAGCCACATAGTAAACATAAAAATCCTCTGAATATTTCTACTATTGTACTGTATACACGTCCATCTGTAGTAGAGTAAAAGGATGGCTGTCCAAATCTTTGAGCCAAAGCAACTTCCTTTCCTTTGAAACTGAGATGTTTGCCGGAATCTTACAGCAGCTGGTTGTACGAAAGCAAGTAAAGGAATGTAAACCTCTCATCCAAGTTGTGGAGTGAAATTTTCCAACATGCATGAAAAAAACAAACCTGGATTTAGATATCTAGGGTGTAACTAGATAGAATTGCATTTGGCATTTATTTAATTGAGCTGAAAACAATTGCCTGCTTCTGGTTTCTTTCAAAGCCTTTTTCCCCCCCTCTAAATTTAACTTCCATCTTAGTTGCCTCATTATTTGTATGCACACACTGCTTTTTCTGAAAGCGAATCCCTTTTTAAAAAACCTAGTACCTATCCATTTTTTTCTGTTTTGTTTTTGCTGCTGTATATTCTTAATGAATCCTAAACAGGATTAAAAAGTTTAGATGACCATTAGATGCAGCAAAGAGTTGCAAAAAAACCCTTAATTTGATGCTACCCTCCAGTGATTATCTGGATTTCTGTAGCTTGGATTTGGTATTTTTAGAATCATATTGTCATGGTTCTAATCTGGTAATATGCTCACAAAATTAATATTAAACTGTATTTGCATTGTTCAGTTTACATAAGAGAAAGTACTAGCAGAAGACAGTAATTGCTCTCAGCCCACTCTGTGCTGGTTAAGTGAATTCTTTACAATCTGGAATTTAAACAAGTAACACCTTTAGAAATTAAAGGTAAAGGTAAAGGTTCCCCCGCACATGTGTGCTAGTCGTTTCCAACTCTAGGGGACGGTGCTCATCTCTGTTTCAAAGCCGAAGAGCCAGCGTTTGTCCGAGGACGTCTCCGTGGTCATGTGGCTGGCATGACTAGAAGACAAAGGCGCACGGAACGCTGTTACCTTCCCACCGTAGTGGTCCCTATTTTTCTACTTGCATTTTTACGTGCTTTCGAACTGCTAGGTTGGCAGAAGCTGGTACGAGTAACAGGCGCTCACTCTGTTACGCAGCACTCGGGATTCGACCCGCCAAACTGCCGACCTTCTGATCGAGAAGCTCAGCATCCTAACGCACTCAGCCACCACATCCCTAGTTAGAAATTAGTTAAGGGCAATATTGACAAGCTACTTAAGCCAGTTAAATTTTATTTTAAGTGTAATAAGAAAATGAGGCTGTTGGCAGAATAATCCCCATCCTTATAATATGAATTAGACATACAAATATTCATAGTTTACAGGTTACATGAATAATACACCATATTACATTTCAGTAACATTGTGTTCTTTTAAAATAAGAGTAGGCTATTTTTGCTATTTCACTTGCTGATTACAACCACAACTCCGTTTTTTGTAACCATGTCACAACATAAAACATTTCTTGCTCACGCTGCCAAATTTCTTACAAGCTTGGAGTAGCACTTGCACTGCCAATATATTTTTGCTTACCATTCTATAAGTATTCCTTTCAAAACATTCACCATCTTCTTTACAGTGTCAGATTCCTAAAACATAAAACAGGAAAACTATTTGTAGAAAATGATACAATCTTAAACTGAACAAAATCAATACAAACATCGTGATGGTTAAGCTTCTATCCTAGCCAGCTCAATTGAGCAAAAGGTAAGCTGAATTCAGGCTTACTGATTTTCAAGTAAACGAGAATGGGTCTGTACAGTTAATTAACATTAATTACACACTATAATTCTGAATGCACTTCAATATTTTAATATGATTTCTTTTTTTAAAAAAAAGGAAAACAAAAACCCTATCAATAACATGTATTACTTCTATCTTGAATCTGACATATTTACATCTAGTTTATTATACTTCCTGTTTAGAACTAGATCCACTTTCATTCAAAAGTCAATTTGTGTTTTGTCAAAAGTCACTTTGTTGATCTGGGTTCAACCATTTCAAGCAGCCTAGATGGCAGCGAAGATAGAGAGAAAACTCTCATCATGTACTCGGAATTTTTGCAGCCCAGATTTGGTAGCCCTAATCCAGGGGTAGGCAACCTCGGCTCTTTTATGACTCATGGACTTCAACTCCCAGAATTCCTGAGTCAGCATAGCTGACTCAGGAATTCTGGGAGTTGAAGTCCATGAGTCATAAAAGAGCCGAGGTTGCCTACTCCTGCCCTAATCCTACACTGGAGAAGCCTATTCAGGCTAATGGGGGGAAGAAACCGTATGGTTTACCAAAGCATCTGGCAGCCCTACTATCTGTATCTTCCAGGCAGGTTGCAAATGTACTTTCCCATCACCCAAGGGCCAGACTGATGAGGTTTACTGTGCAAACCACCCTGGATAAAACTAAGCTGAAAGAGAGTAGCTGCAACTATTCACGCTGCCCGGAATTAGCAAAACCTGACGGCTACATTGCCCTGCAGAAGAGGCAATCCCTTAATGCCAGAGATACGAGGTGTAAACGAGGGAGAAGTTGGGGGAAAAAGAGAAAGACCTTCCAAGAAGAAAACAACAACAACAACAACCCACAACCCACTCAGTTCAAGATAACAAAACAAAACACGGAGTTGTGCTTCACCGGTCCAGCAACGTTGCCCTGGCGACGAACACACCAGGTTACTCCTGATTCTCCCACCCGACCGGAAGAAGTGGGAGCGGAAAGAGTAGCCGACTTGGACGTAAGGTCCACAACTGCGCAGGCGCCTTTCCTCTCCTGTTTTTGGATTGGCTTGCTCCTACGAGGGCGGCGCTCTGGGGAAAGGTAAGGTGGTTCACGTTGACGTCAGAGCGTGGGCGGTACGGAAAGGCTTCGTCGTTGACAGTGGGACGGGGATCCGAGATGGGCAGGTAGGGGAGGAGGCTGGAGGAGAGCGGCTGTTTGGGCCAACCTGGTGCGTGGGTTGTGAAGTCGGGGCTGGAGAACAGCCTTGCCCAGCCGGAGAAATCCCCGAATAAGGAATAACAATTGCGACGGAGCTCGTGTAACTCATTTGTCCATTGTATGATGATAGCTGTGATCAGCAATGATAGACTTGGCTCTGTCCATCAAGTCTGTTTTCCTAGAGCGTACTCTCTCTTTTATTGTGCCGCACCCCTGCGATTAGAACTGGGGCATTTCTGTGCTGTTTGCAACTTGCGATCTGTTGTACGTTGGCTAAAGGCAGGGCTGCTGCAATTTGTGGCATGTTTTATTTCAAGGTGTGTAGGTAGGAGATGCGCAATGGTTTTCTGAATAATATATATATATATATATATATATATATATATATATATATATATATATATATATATATATATATATATATATATATATATATATATATATAATGTATATATGTATATATATGTATATGTATGTGTATATGTATATATATATATATATATATATATATGTGTGTGTGTGTGTGTGTGTGTGTGTTGTTATTCAGCTATGAAATTAGTCACCACTCCCACACACTCTTGGATCCGTTTTCAGAAACCTCTACAAGGCAGTTAATCAGGTTTGGAAGGTTGAGCTACAAGTCACTGCAAAACTGAAAGGGTCGGGCAGTTTTGTTGTTTTCCATGAAGTCAGATGGCATTTTCACAAACAAAAGCTTCGTTTGCTAACCAACTGCCGTTTATTTTTAGGGTCCCACGGCTGTACTGTGTATGAAAAAAAAAAGTTAGAACATACCGTTAAATGTTATCTTCAAATATGGCACATTTTAGGCATTTTGAGTGAGTCATTTATTTTTTTAAAAAACCCAGCTCTTTTCAAACATGTAGTATTCTTTGTGGTTACTGAACTAAGGACTATGTTGCCTTATTTTACCCTGGGTTGTTGAGCAAAACTAGTAAAGGGTAACATATAGCCCCAACCAAATTGAGCTAGTTGAGTAAACTGGTAACCATGGAATAAGCAGCAAAGTATTGACAGCGTTAGTTAGTGGTATAACAGGAGGAAACAGGATTTTTTTTAAAAAAATTAATGATATATCAGTAGAACACCTTACCCCCCCAAAAAGCTTGATTGGTTTCTTTGCTATATTCCTTGTACTGAATCTCTGCACATAATATCATTAAAACCCAATAATTTTCTATGGTTCCAATCCTATTCTATAGTTGCAGCAAAATTACTAGATTTCAGTGAAATGTTCATTGTGTCTCTGAACCTCTCTTTTTCCAGGATGGACAGCCAAAATAGTTACCTTATAAAAAATACAGTAAAGCAAAATATATTATTTTGGGTTATGAAACAAATTGCACCCCTCATTTAAATTCAGAAAGGAAAGGCTTCCCCTGTCAAAAGTTTGGAAAAAGATACAATTCATTTTTCCTTTGAAAGGGTCCTGGAAGGTTTTTTTACAATCATGAAATCCTGTACTAAACTTGCAATATATGTTTTTGGAAAGAGTGGTATGCTCCCTCTGAATTAAATAGGGCATAACTGATATATAAAATAATTTTTAAAAATCCTGTTGATGTGCTAAATCAGTTTTTTGTACCTTTGCAGAATGTCTCTGGCTACTTATTGTGTGGTTTGCTATAGAAAGATAGGAACTTTAGGTTCAACATGGAAAGTTGATCAATCATGGAAACATATCAGTAAGTGCAATTTTGTATTTACAAGCCTGACTCTATCATTATTTTATTTGAATGATTTCCCAGATAAATTCATCATTTGAAGCTTGCTGCACATCTCTTCTTTGCCTACCTTGGGAAGTTATATATACCTATTTGATTTTTTTTATTAAGAATAATAGGTAATACAAACTAAAATAGAATGAAAAAGAAAAGGCTAAAATGCAAAAAAAAATAGAAAAAAGGATAAAGATATGAAGCGTTTGTTTCTGATTTTCTTCACATTGGTTATAAATACAATTAAAATTTAAGCTCCTGACTTGTCTTTCTGTCTAATCATCAAAACCATAAATCATTTTTGTTTGTTTTTTATACAAAAAGTCCATAAGGAGTGGAAATTATATTCTTCCTAGGGACAGTTAGGAAAGTAGCCTTTGGAGAAATATTTATCACCATTTCATAGGACTGATGAAGAACTTTATTGGGGGTTTTTTTCCCTATAAAATATATACACCAAAGGAAAATTCAAAGCCTATCTGATGTTAAGGTCTCTGAGCAAGATCTTAGTGACATTGTTCTGCATAACATTTTAAATATTTATGCCATATTTAAGAATGAGTTGAATATTTTCCTAAACACAAGGTTGAAAAGCCATCTAAAAAAGATTTGACTGAAATTTTAGATAGAAAAATGTTGATAAGGTCATCTGTAAGAATTAATACTGTAGTCTTAGATTATATAAATATATAAATATAAATGAAACTATGATTTCCAATGATGAAATATGTTTAGAATATTTAATGAATACAATGATATGTATTCCATAGTTTAAACTGTTCAAGATGATGGTAGGAAGAGCATACATATATAAAAGGCTAATGGAAGAAACCAATGTTGTAAATCTAATTTTATACAAGTTTATTCAGAAGTAAATTCTTTTAAATTCACAACTTGAGGTTTGTTGCCAGGTTAATTTGCCAAATTGTGTGTTCTCATTTGAAGCATGCTTCCCAGAAATAATCTCATCAAATTGAGTTGGCATACTCCCAACTGGAAAAAAAATTAAGTGGTTAGACCCATATACACAGAGCTGTCACTTGCTCCCTATGAAGTAGGACTTAGTTTTGCATAACCTTGAATAGAAATTAATTACATTATCATTCAATTAATTATTTGGGACCTTACCTGAGACGTAAAGGCTTGATAACACTACCTCATGCTCTTATCTGTCTAGTAGGCTATAAATATTCAAAAAATGTACTCCTTTAGGCTCCAAATATGGGAGCTTTTGGAGTGTTATGGACCCTGCATTGGTTGCCAGTTGATTTTGGGGTCCAGTTAAAGGTGCTGGCTTTGATCTACAAAACCCTCCATGGCTTGTTACCTGGATACATTCAGATCCACTTTCTCCAACATCTGTGGTCCAACCAACTAGCTGTAGCAGTGAGAAACTGGTATGCATTCCACACTTTCAGGAACTTTGCGGGGGGGGGGGGAGGGGGACTGTTAAGGAGCCAATGCTTTTCTGGAGATCAGTCTGATTCCCTCTTTGCTGATTTTCCACGAGCTGGTAAGGATTGGATTCGTTTTTAGAGCCTTCCCCTGATTTATTTTAATTCAGCATTACCATCTTTTTGTTCTCTTTGAATTATTGCAGCATTACTTTTATTTTTTGCATGGGACTTGCTTTATATTCCATTATTTTTCTATGAGAACTTCCAAGAGTGTTTTTTTTATTGTATTGGCATAAAAAACAGTTAATAAATAAGCGATATTTAAATTGGAAGTTAAATGGACTCACACGTATTTATTTTAATAATAACTTAAGTGCAGTTAGCTTAACCTCTCTATATAATTATTGATATAATGTTTGTACTAAAATATATACTTTGCACACGCAGTGATACTAAACTTTTAATTTTTAAGGAAAAATTGTGAAGTTAACTGGCTCACTTATTCTGGGGTAAGTTTTTATTAGCAAACATCAGTTTTGTTTCTAGCATGAAAATAAAGTATACTTTGTAGGTGTTTAATGTATTATTTTTTCAGCTGTTCTTGTGAATATGTATAGTATGTTGTAACTGTTTAAATGCTGTGTATATAGTAATGTTGACAATATTATCACTGAAAGCTGGTGCAAAATTAAGAATGACCCTATGTAATATATTACATAGTCTATAACAGGGGTGTCAAACTCAACTTCATTGAGGGCCGCATCAGCATTGCAGTTGCCCTCAGGGGGCCGGGTGGATATGGCCTGGGTGGGCGTGGCCTACTGGGTGGGCGTGGCTAGAGTGGGTATGGCCTACTGGGTGGGCGTGGCCAGCTCTACATCGTTCGCATCAAGGGTGGCTATGGGGGCCTGTGCAGGAGTGGGACAGATCTGAGGGTCTCTGGCAGAAGGAGGGTCTCTGGGCCAGGGCCAAGGCAGTGGGGGCCGTTCCCTCACTGTTTCCAGGATGGCTTCACGGGCCGCATGAAACCACTTCGCGGGCCGGATCTGGCCCCCGGGCCTTGTGTTTGACATGTCTGGTCTATAATAACAGTTCCTGCATTATTTTGTCATTTAAAATTTGGGCCTTAAATATGAGCCATGTGAATCTGTCATTGCTGAAAATGTTAGAAACTGAGAGTTTTGAAACTATTGACAGGCCTCCTCTCCTTTCCCCTCCCCTCCCCTCTCCTCCCTCTCCTTTTCTCTTGTTTTTTAATCCACAAACAAGTGTTGCCTTTCCTTATTTCAAATTTAAATTTAGAAGCAGATTGTGTTGCCTGCTCAGTTCATGTGTTTTATTTATTGCTACCTATACTGTTAAAAAGGGACGTGGTGGCTCAGTGGGTTAGGAGGCTGAGCTTGTCGATCAGAAGGTCGGCAGTTTGGCGGGTTGAATCCCGAGTGCCGCGTAACAGAGTGAGCGCCTGTTACTCGTCCCAGCTTCTGCCAACCTAGCAGTTTGAAAGCACGTAAAAATGCAAGTAGAAAAATAGGGACCACTACGGTGGGAAGGTAACAGCGCTCCGTGCGCCTTTGGCGTCTAGTCATGCTGGCCACATGACCACGGAGACATCCTTGGACAAGCACTGGCTCTTCGGCTTTGAAACGGAGATGAGCACCAGCCCCTAGAGTTGGAAACGACCAGCACGCATGTGCGGGGGAACCTTTACCTATACTTGTAAAGCATTAAAGACTGTGAGATGATAATTGAGTGGCTTGCGCTGATCTGAAATACTCTTTCCTTGCTACTTTCTAGTATCAGGATATGATTAGGGGACAGACCACGGCTAGAAGGTAGCAAGGAAAGTCTATCCCACAACCATATCCCGATTTGCCTAGTTTGGATATCAAGAGGAATAAAGAGAGTTCTGCTTATGAGAGAGGGAGAGAGAAGAAAGAGGCCAAAAGGAAGCAAATGGACATTTCTTCTTCATGCTCTCTGAGCTTAGCTGTTTTCTTACAGATGTTTCATTACATCAGTGCTAGAAGGGGGTAGGGTTTGCTCTCACTTTTATATGCTCATTTTATAATATGTAAAATATATAATATATAAAATGAGAGCAAACTCTGCTCTCTTCTTAACACTGATGATGTTACCTGGTAATGAAGCATCTGCAAGAAAACAAACCAAGCTCAGAGACCACCCAGGATCCCTCATTTCAACCCTGAGCTACAAATATTCTCCTCCTTTGGAACATTTAGGTTTAGGTTTATTAAATTTTTATACCACCCTTCTCCCGAAGGACTCAGGGCGGTGAACAGGGCATATCATAAAACTACAAAAATACAAAAGTTAAAAAAGAATTAAATTATTGCCCACAGTAAAAACAATAGAAAATATATATAAATATTAAAACCCTAAGTAACTCCCCATCAGGCCAGGCCAGCTTGTTCAAATAAATGGGTCTTTCTTTTTGTTTGTTAGACTGATATGTTCATCAGGAATTCAGGATGGCATATGTAGAGGTCCACATTTTCCCCACCAAGGGGGGGGGGAGGAACACTAATTCTTCAGCTGATAAAATTATGGAACAAGAATTTCCAGCTTGGATCAGAAGTTAAAATTTTTAGAAAACTGTACGTAGAGATGGGTTCGTTTCCTACGTAACTGCAGTCAGGTTTAAACTTGTACTTTAATGCTTACATTGATATCTGTCTTCTGCTTTTTTAAGTGGTTGTGTATTTGCTACTTACGAAGTTTTGACTTTAAGAAAATTATTCAGTTTTGATACCCAAGTGGTACAACAAGAAAAACTGAAATCCTACATCTACTTACAAACAGTTTCTTTAGATCAAAGTGACTATCAAGGTAAGAAAAACTAGGTTATTGTTGAAAGTAGAAGGAATTAGAAGCACAGTTTGAATGTAAGAAATACTACATAAGAATTGGAACAATGATATATTCATCCTGATGTTTAAGGAAGAACATTACACTATGGAGATTATGGAAGAAATTTACTCATATTCCCTTCTATTTTCTCTTTTTTTCCCCCCCTCATAATATTTTTCTCATTTTTTTATATTCTCTTCTATTGGAAATTTACTTGGCTGGGACCAGGATGTTTTCTATATTCTTTTTAAATCCAGTTGAATAATCATTTTTTTCTCCTTTTTGTGTCTATTGTTAAGAAATTGTATTAGTAGAGTATGGCTATCCCTATCATAAACTTGATTTGGTGATATCTCTCCTGTTCCCACAAATAGCCCATTTTAAGTGATCCTCAGACATTTCTGAGAGCAGGTCAACACTTAATCCCTAGTTGGTGATCAGTATTTAGTTTGGTATCAGCACCATTCCTGTTTGGCTAGTAGTGCACTTTTTCCCAATCAGGGCCTCAAGGTTTTATTTGGAAGGTGAGGCTACAGTATTAGGAAAGATGCAAGTGACATTCTCTTTCTGCTGAATCTAACAGGAATTTATATATGGAGAGAGCCAGGGAGATGGCCTTGAAGCAAATATTCAGGAACTTATATACCAACTTATATACCTACCTGGGTAGGGAGATAGTACAGTATTCAGAAGAGACTTAGGCTGACTCTTCCCTGATTGACTGGTCGTAAAAGGGTGGGAGGAGAAACCAAAAGCAAAGTTGCAAAGTTGATTGCTATGGCTTACCTCACTAAAATGTACCGTATTTTCCGGCGTATAAGATGACTTTTTAACCCATGAAAATCACCTCAAAAGTTGGGGGGTCGTCTTATACGCCCAGTCGTCTTATACGCCGGAAAATACGGTAGTTCATGTTCTTCCTGTAGAATTGGTTTCCTGCTCCGTAGTCCTACGTGTGGGACTGACAATGTATATTATTTGACAATATATATTATTTGACCAAAATGAACTCTCTGTTGCTTTTGTAGGAATCATATATCAAGTGAGAAAGAAGCTTCACCGAGCAGCCAAAAAAATTGTAGAAATGCATGCTCGAATTTTCCAGAAGCCCTTTGATGGTAGGTTTGGAATGTCGTTGTCGACTCGCTGTAATCTAAACTGTTCCTTTTTTTAAAAAAAGCAGAAACTTTGTACCTTTAATAGTTCATAACCATGCAGAAACTAAACAGATGCAGATTTTTCCATTCCCTCCACCCATTGCTGTTTCTGCATATTGGAAAATCAATAAATTTCTGCCTGTCATGTACATAACTAAAATGCAAAGTGCCATGATCTGGCTAAGAAGGCAGATTTGTTACCTGGAACAGTGACTAAATGTTTGGAATTGGTTCTGAATATGCTAGTTACACTTAAGTGCTTTATTATTCTTAAGCCAATTGCTGTTTTATAAATAAAATATTGTGCAAGCGTTTATTCAGAGATTTAGGCTTAAAATCAGTGCAATAGTAGGAGCCAATTATTCAGTGAAATAATGTGCTTCACTGGATGCATTCAAGCAGAGACTTGATTGCCATCTGGCAGGAAAGATTTAGTTTGGATTCCTGCATTGAAGAAGTGTCAACTTACTCTGGAATGCGCAGTGTTCTCATTGGGATGCAAAAATGACTTTTGGATACTTAAATGTAGTTCCATATATATTCTTGCTTTACAATCTTTGTGTAGAGTCAAGTCCTAATCATTGGTTATGGCCGCTAAACTCCAGTTTCCAGATTCAAAGCACACTAATTGAATGGTCATTCGTTTATATTAAGAAAAAATCTCCTTCAAATCAAACTTGATACTGATGTACAGTTTTCTTGACAACTTTACCAAAGTTTGGTAAACAACTTTGGTAAAGTTGTCAAGAAAACTGTACATCAGTATCAAGTTTGATTTGAAGGAGATTTTTTCCTTATTCTTGGAGAGTTTTTGTAACCCAGTCTTGACGATAGCTCTAGTGTTCTCTGGAGGTCTGTCATCCCAAGAATTTACCTGCTTAGCTTTTTGGATTAGACAAGATAAGTTTGGTATTGTCATCTGAATGTGGATCCAGGAAATAGTATGCTTTAAAATGTTACTCTAAAAATACTATCTTTAGTTACAGTACTGCTGATAATACGAAGATGGGAATAAAGTGACTATAATAATCTTGTCCTATTTTATGTTTGGTAAAGAACGCTTCAGTACACTTGATGCAGAAGAGCGTGATTATGCCTTGTGGCTGCTTGTGAAAAGAAGTCAATCAAATGATAAAATGGTCCGATTACAAGCTGTGCAGGAATTGGCCGCCAATCGTTACTGGCATGGTAATGGTATCCATTAAGATAGCTACAGAGTTCTTGCTGTCGGCTATTATCTCTTACATAGTACCATGGAAAGGAGAGGCAACTGATAGCAGCACAATATATCAGAAAGTTTTCTTATACGAGTTCCACAGACTTAACAGGAACGGTACAAGAACCCATTCATTTTACTTGGAAGTTGTATTGGAGAACCTTTCACTGATTAGGACCCTCAGGGTTTTTGTTTCTTTGCTGAATTTCAATTACGATACGGGCTAGTGCTTGATACTCACAATTATTTGGAAATAGCAGAATCCTTTCAGTTCTGACCTCTGCTTCAGCAAGAACCAGTGGGTGGATGTTTTACAGTGAGAAATCAGACTTCCTATTGGAAACCTGTGCTTTAAGAATGCTACTGCAATTCAAAGGAGTCTGAAATTAAACTGGCAACTTTTGTCTTACAATACAAACTGCAGGTGTTACAGTTTTATTAACAGTGTTACAACTGAAACCCCCCCACTCACACACACTGTCTTTGTTCTTCAAAATTGGGAATTTGTTTATATCTGCCATCCCTAGGCATGTAGTCCTTTCCAAACAGGTAGCTTAGCCTCAATTGTGTTTGTAATTGCAAAGATGTGTTGCTTGTTTATATAGTTTTTATTAAAAATATATTTCAGATTAGTGAAAATTCTAACTTTATATTTGTTTTAGTACAGATTATCAATACAGGACTGTTGCCCAAACAAGCGACCAGAGAACTGCCATTGCTTTAGCTCGGAGTAAAGATGTTGATCTGCGATTTTTCCTGCCTCCTCATCTTTTACTGAAACCAAAAGATGTATGTATAATAAGATCTGAACGACCTTTATTGCGGGAGCTTCTGTTATGTAGGTACTTGAAAATTAATACTTGGGAATTAACCAAGGTAGCATAATGCAGTTGCCAGAAGGCATCCATATGGACAGGCATTCTTTTAAAATCCTTTTTTTAAAATTCAACCTTTCCCAATCAAATCCTAAGATTTGCCTGACTGAAAGGAGTCCTGAGGGAAATTGGCCTCAGGAGGGAGAAAGGCAAGAAAGATCCAGAGGCACAATAACCCAGAGGCCTCTCTTCTGATTTGGGCTTCTCTGCTCTGTATCTCTGATCAATCTCTGAATGCCAGTCCCCGAGACTGTTAGGTTGTTTTACGTAAGTATATCAGTCTACGAGTAATCGGAGTGCCCTCTAGGTGCCATGAAATCATTTCATAGTGTTGTGATCCAGTGTCAGCCTGTGCTCCCAGCAGCTGAGTCCGATGAATCTGAGGAGGAGGAGGAGGAGGAGGGGTTTGGAGAGCCTTTGGTGTTGGAGGGAGGTTTTGATGCACTGAAGGACTCTCAGCCTGGCCCCTCCAGTCATGTTCCTCATGAGGCCCAGCTGTGTGAGCATGAGGTGTTGGATTTAGATGAGTCACAACTGAATCTGTTCAGAGACGCTAGAAGCAGAAGGCAATCCAGCAGAGCAGAGCGGAGAAAATCAATGAGGCAACTCAGTGAGAGGAGGAGAAGGCAGTGAGAAGCCACGCCTTGGGACTGATAATAAAAGGGGAAGGTGTGGGCGGGGCTGGTGGCTGAAGGCATCCGTTTGAAGACATTCTGAGAGAGTCCTGGTCTGTTCTTGTTACTTCTGTTTAACTCTTGTTTGATATTTTGATTCATTTATTCTATTGCTTTTTTTTGAACTGTAAATAAATTTGGTTTGGGTTTTTCCAGCCTATTGACTGTAAAAAGGAAAAAGGGGTTGTCCCTGATACACAGACAGGGCTGGTCGTAGGCTGGAACAGAATACATAGGATGTTGATAACTCCTGTCAGAAGTAAAGGATAAAAGTCAAGCCAAACTCTAGCCCCCAAAGAGCCACATGTTCAGGAAAGCAGTTGGTGTCTGGGTTTTTTTTTCCACCAGTAGCCCATGCTGGGTGGGAGGGGAAACAACATAAGACATCCAATAGTTGCTGTCTTGAAACTAACCTGCCCTAGTTTATTTCAGGACAGCGACCCTGCCTGGCCTCCTTGGTGATGTGCGAAAGAGATATATTATGGGAGCAGTGCAAGTTATAGTATGCCAGTATAGTTTCCTCCAGATTCAAGAATGGGTGGAAAGCTCATGAATATGGCTGTGAGGAAGAGCCCAGAGGTGTCACTGGAAGGGGAGGCGTGCACCAGAGGCAACACAATACAAGTCATGATCTTAAAAGCCCAGACTTCACCTCGTGGAGTGTAAGAATGGGAATTGCAGTGGGAGGACTCAGGACTATTGTCTTTCCCATCCATAGGAATAGAAGAGATCAATATTTGGAGGAATGAAAGACTGAGAGGCAAGCTCTACCATTCACCTTCTGAAAACCCTCTACAATCAGTCTGTGCCACACTTTGGATTTAACTCAGAGGAGGTGCTCTGGAACAACTGGAAATATAAACCCAGTTCATGTCTGTGATTGCAGCTGCTTTCCAAAATACTTATTTTTGAGAAAGAGAGAGAGAAATAGTTAGCTAGGTGCTTGTTAGGAGTTACTTTATGTTGGTACTCCTCTGGTTTCTGCCCTGCCATCGTAGGCGTGCTTCCCTAATTAGATTATTCTTGAAGGAATATGGTTTCAGTAGAAAAGGATTGCATCCCTAATCTGGAACTTTATAGACTAAAATTCCTGCTGCTTTATACCATAAAAACATTTACAAATCCTAGTTTTTTGATGTGAATCATTCATCAACAAGGTACAGTAACAGAAATGTTGGTAATTTCATATTTCAGACTTGTTGCTTAGAAGATGAACTTCGACTGCTTCTGGCATCTTTACCTCAAACAGATCTCGATCAATGTGTACAGTATTTTACTTCTTTAGCTTTAAGAGAAAGCAGCCAGACCATCGCTGCCCAAAAGGTATATTCTCAAAACTTAAAGAGTTCAACATCCTAGTCAACTGGGTACTTAGAATTGGTGTTCTGTTTGTGTGTTTCCTCCTTAATGTATTGTATTTCTGGTTCCCATTTTACTTCGCATTTTTACAGTGTCTTAACTTTGTACACCATGTTGGGTCTTTTGATTTGTTGGCCTATGAAGCCAGAGATAAATCTATTAAATCCACAATATAAAAAGTGACATAGTCTGTGAGTAAATTTGAAGTTATTTTGTCTTGCCAATAAGTTTCTAATTTAGAGGGCTGGTCTGAACCAGCAGAAATGAGAAGATGGTAATAAATATTTGCTTCCAGCTGATTACATATTTCAGTTATATCAGGGGTCTTCACACTTGGCCCTTTTATGACTTGTGGACTTCAACTCCCAGAATTCCTCAGCCAGGCATGCCTGGCTGAGGAATTCTGGGAAAGTCCACAAGTCATAAAAGGGCCAAGTTTGAAGACCCCTGAGTTATATCAGTTCCTTGAGCTGACTGATAACGAAGAGTAAATTCTTACTGGAAGTGGTCTCTTGTTTCCTTTGACCCATTAGATTACGCTGTACTCTTTATGCTTAATTTTTTTTAAAGATGGAAAACTCTACACATTGTTGCATAAATGTTGTCGTAAAACAAACTTAACGTCGTTCATTCTGTTGTTCTGAAATTAATTTCCAACGTGGTTTTTTTTCTTCCAGGGAGGCTTGTGGTGTTTTGGAGGTAATGGGCTTCCATACTGTGAAAGTCTCAGTACCATACCTGCAAAGACAGTGGAACTCTTTTGTTTGCAAGCTTTGGTGGAACATTCCAAGGTAATGTAGCAGAGGCACCAATCTGGGCCTGGAGCCCTCTTTGGATCTCAGTAGCGCAAACAAGCTAACAATATAAGCAGGCATATACATAGAATGAAGGCTATTGCTAAGCACATTGGTTTGTGCTTAAATTGTAAGCCGCCCTGAGTCTTCGGAGAAGGGCGGGATATAAATGGGATTAAAATAAAAATAAAATAAAAAATATAGACCAGGGGTAGGCAACCTCGGCTCTTTTATGACTCGTGGACTTCAACTCCCAGAATTCCTGAGTCAGCTATGCTGACTCAGGAATTCTGGGAGTTGAAGTCCACAAGTCATAAAAGAGCCAAGGTTGCCTACCCCTGATATAGACGTAGAGTTAGAAACGATTCCTATGTTTCATGGTAAAAGGATATGATTTTCATTTTAAAATAGATGAAAGAAATATTTTCCTGTTAAATGAACGGTCCTTTTAATCAAACCAATTAATTCCAATTATATTCTGGGTTCTGCCTGTACCCACACTTGCCGCTACTTTGTAAACTGTTGAACTCAGCCATTTGTAGGCCTCTCAGACCCAAGGTAAAGACATAAATAGAAAATACCTGCTCAAGCCTTGTTACAAACCCAAGATAGATTGTAAAACATGTGTAAGTGCTATTCTACTTAGTCATGTTATGAGGAAATAGGACTGTACTGCCTATGCTTAATTAATGTACACAGTGTAGGCATTCTCAAGTCATTTTTAATTTTCTTTTGGTGTCTGGGTAATAAATAGTCAACCTTCCCTCCCCCCCCCCCCCCCGTGACTCTCTGTGCATGATATAATTTTATACTTGATTTGCACACTGTTAAAGTACAGCTGATTACTGCAATTTCTCTATCACTTCAGATTCCTAGCCACTGTAATAAAATTGAAGCAAACAAGGGACTTCAACTCTTGCAAAAACTGTATCACCTCCATAGAGATTCTCACAAGATACAAAGAAGTATCATTCACATAATTGGAAATATGGCACTAGAGGAACGTCTTCATGCATCGATAATACGTGCAGGTAGTAGCAAATGCATTTGTTGTTAATTGAAAATATTTATTAAAAGGTTTTGTCTTGTGATGTTCCCTTGCAAGAGTCATAGGGTTTAGGAAATCAATACTTTATAGTTGAGATTTAATTATTTAATATTCCAGGCAATTTCATATAATTTGTCAAATATATTTTCTCATTGGCTGAGCATAGTGTGGGTGTATAATTGAATTTATCTTTGGAGTAAAGGAATTGATCAGAAATTTCTTATATGTCTGCAGTTTGCGAAGCAGTGCATTTTTCTATAAAAGGGAAAGAATTAATGGATAAACTAGATGAATGACTAAAAGATTTTCCTGACAGGATGGCAGTTTCTTTCTGGAGGGTTTGAGCAGACAGTATGCATTTTACCTATAGGGTGGCATGGTCTGTCTGTCTCTCTTGATATTGCTGCATGAATTATTGGTTATAATCAGTCTTACACCATATTCTCAAACATGAACAGGAGAAATTAAATGTTTAGACTTCCAGTTGCTAACAAATAATAATTTTGCAGAGAATTGCCAGAAAAAATGTGGTGAAAAACAGTCAATGTATATAGTAGTTTCCTACATATTTATTACTTACTAAATATACCCTTGTTTTATAAAACATATGAGTAGGTAATAATGATACAAATGTTTTATTTAATTCAATGCTAGGATGGGTTTCTGTACTAGCAGCTATGATGAAGTCTCCACGCGTCATGGAGTCCTCTCATGCTGCAAGAGCCTTGGCTAATCTGGATAGGGAAGTGCTGCAAGAAAAGTATCCAGATGGTGTATACATTTTACACCCACAATATCGAACCAAGTAAGCAATCTCTTGTCTTCTTTACGTTAAGCCTGTTTTGTAATTCAGGTTTATTTCTAACCATAGTTTTAGCATGATTTAATTTGCTGACATAGCCAGTCCTTTGTAGTGGAGTTGATTCACACATCCAGTTGTAAAAAAATGGACCAATGAATCATCAGACGTTGCTGTAACCATATATTCAACAGTTTGGCCCTGAGGAATCATTTGTGCAGGGATAAGTTTTTCTTTTCCTGTATTCTGAATGGAAGGGAAAAAAATTCAGGAAACTGTCATAAACTGAGTCAGATTTTCAATATTGCCTGGCTGCATAGACAGCGGGTGTTTTCAACCTTAGGTGGCTCTTGGTATGCACAGCATGGATCAAATGATTTAAAAGCAGGATACAATCTTTTGCATTAATCTCAGTAGCCTTATAAATTATAAACATACCACGAGTAGTTCTTGTTTAGTGACTGTCTTGTTTAGCAAATGTTCGCAATTATACATTTATGAAAAAGTAACTTTACACCCGATCCTCACATTTTGACGACTTTCACAGATCTGTAAAGCAATATCATAAGCCCAGACGTGGTTTCACTTAGCAAGGGTTTCTCTTCGTGACCGAGTTGCCAGTTCTAATTGTGGTTTCTAAATGAGCACTACCTATAATATTGTGCACTGCCTTAGGATGGTAACACTGTACATTATGCGTAATGCTTAAGCCTTCGAGACAGTAGTATGGTGTGAGTGACCTAGGCCAGGGTTAGGCAACCTCGGCTCTTTTATGACTCATGGACTTCAACTCCCAGAATTCCTGAGTCAGCATAGCTGACTCAGGAATTCTGGGAGTTGAAGTCCATGAGTCATAAAAGAGCCGAGGTTGCCTACCCCTGACCTAGGCTATACAATCTTGTGGCAGTTAAGCCTTTGAAAATTAGTAACCGAGAAAAGGGAAAGATGCAAATTTGCCTAAGGTTAACATCTTGCTAAGGGGCACAAAATATTTATTTATTTATTTATTTATTTATTTATTTATTTATTAATGGGATTTATATCCCGCCCTATCTCCCGAAGGACTCAGGCCGGCTAACAACAAAACATATAAGTACAGAAATTAAGATAAAAATAAAATTAAAATCATCTGTGCAATAAATTAAAATTAAAAATTAAAAATAAATTAAAAATTGTAAATATAATTAAAATGCCTGTCAGTCCAGGTCAGCCAGGCGGAAAAGGAGTGTTTTGAGGCCGCGGCGAAAGGACTGGAGATTTTGGGTCATCCGAAGCTCAGGGGGGAGCTGATTCCATAGGACTGGCACTCCCACAGAGAAGGCCCTCCCCCTGGGGGTCGCCAGCCGACATTGCCTAGCTGACGGTACCCTGAGGAGGCCTTCTCTGTGTGAGCGTACTGGGCAATGGGAATTCGTTCCCGGCAGCAAAATAGTTTCAGACAATAGATAGTAAGAAGTCCAGAGTTCAATTGGCTAAGGGAGCCTGCAGAAAAAGCTTGCAAAAAGCAGAGGACAAAATAAAGTGAAACTGAGGTTTTTGGAAGGAACTTTCTAATAGATCATTAGAGAGAATGATGTCATCAGTACTGGGTGTGTGTGAGGAGTTATAAGCCAACATTTGGTTCCTCACTGGTTTGGAATTTAACTTAGAATACTTCCATCAGTTTTGATCTCTACCATTACTAATAATTTAAGTAGAGATGGGATAGGAATTATTGTATTTATTTGAGAGAGAATCCTTTGCCTCGATTACTGTTTGTCAACCTTGGCAGCTTTAAGATGCGTGCACTACAATTCCAGGAATTCCCAACCAGCACGTTGGCCCCTAGAATGATGCTCTTGTTAATAATAGATTTTTCTTTATGACTTCTCTCCAGTACCAGTGAGCCCATTAAAGCCGATGTCCTTTTCGTTCATGGCCTTTTGGGAGCAGCATTTAAAACATGGAGACAACAGGACCTTGAGCACTCTACAGATGAGAAAGACATGGATGCAGAAGACGACTACAGCGAATGTTGGCCAAAAGTAAGAATCATTAACTACATCTCTTGGATTGTACGAACCAGGACTGTCAGGATTGCTGTTGCTAAGCAGCAAGGTCCCATGACATCACCTTTTATGACTGCATAGTGTAGCAATGGGCAGTCCTGGTCACCAGTTGCTGTTAACACCCCAGGACTACCTAGATGATGTATGGGTAATCTATGGTTAAATTCACAGTCTAAGACTGGAAGAAACTTAATAACTCAAGTCCTAACCAAGAACCTAAGGATTATTAAAATTGCATATAAGCATATAGGCCAAGGGTGTCAAACTGCTGGCCCGCGGGCCGGATGCGTCATGCCGAAACCACGCTCACCCCAGCTCCGAGAATGGGGAAAAAGTTGCGATACATTGCAACACGTCACGTGACATGGCGAGTTTGACACCCCTGCTATAGGTAGTTTCAAGCAGGGTGAGTATTTTTTTGTGAAGTTAGGGTATTCAGGTTTCATAGATTCAATATTGCCAGATATCGAGAAAGTCCTTTAGGTATATTGCTCTGAGGGCTCCAATTACGATTGCTTTAACAATACATTTCTTTTTCCATAACCGTTCAACTTCAGTTAGTAAGTCCCAGTATTTCATACTTCTTTTCCAGTTGTTCCTCTTCAGTTCCTCTACATTATGCTCTGTTCCGCATAAATAACAGAGAGTAGCATTCGTGTGAACATCTATTTATTCAGAGGCACCTATGTAATCACCACCACAACAGACTTATTTGCTTCTGTACATGTACATCAAGATTCTCTCCTGATGAAGCAATTTCTTTTTTCCTTTTACTATACCTGTACCTAGAGAAGGTATCACTTCCTTGATTTCTGCTTTATGCTTAGACGTGTAGCAAGTCGTAAGTGACAGCTTGGTCTTTTCTAAAATGTTCTGAAGGCTGCTAACATATCCAAATGCAGAGGCTTTGATTAATTGGTAGAGATCAACCAATCAGAATGATAGTAACATTAATGTCCTAGAAGAATCCAATGAAAACTTTGGCCCTATATTTATGGATTTAAGGCACAAGAGTTGTTTATAAGACTAATGCTGGGTTGCTGAAATTAAGCCGATAGAACCTGCTAGCAAATCATTTCAGATGATATGCCCTGCAATCATAGTTTATTCTTCTGATTCACTCGTCTCGCTTGAAAGTATGTTGCTGATCCTAATTGCATAACCTGAAGCCTCAACACTTATCTGAATGCAATTGTTTTCTGTCTTGTTTTTCTTGTATTCTAAATTCAGACTTGGTTAGCATCTGACTGCCCATCGCTTAGAATTATTTCTGTGGAATATGATACCCACCTTAGTGACTGGAGAACAAAATGTCCCGTAGAGAGCTACAGGTAAAGAACGGGGGAGCAGAAACTTGAAACTCTGTTACGTTTCTGTACACATCATTTCGTGTACTTTAGAAGTGAATATATTGCTTATATATTCACATTATGATCTTAATATTCAACACTAATAATACTACATTTATGTATGTTGATATGTTTTGAACAATCTAAATTCATACCTGCATTTGATTAAAATAACAGATTGATCCTATTCTGTAAACTCTAAAAGAGCCTTGCCAGAATTGATCAAGATCAGTCTTAAAATATTTTACCTGGGTTCAGTTATTGAATTAATCTATGCTTTGTTGAACAAAATGTAACCTGATTTAACAATGTTGAATAAACTTTGGCAGAATTCATATTATCCGGTCAAACCATTTTCAATATACTCCTAATGCAACCATACATAGATAGTAGTTGCTCCCTGAAGAATATGTGGGGAAACTTGATATTCCCGCAACAGTGATTTTGTCCCAGTTAATGTGATTATGTGCTGCCAAATTTGCTCCCTCCTCTCCAAAAGGAGATTTGATTTGGATAATACTGCAGCTGCTTAATTTAGTATTTGGAATAGAAATTCTTTGATATCCATAGTAATCTAAAGAGATGTTAAATAGCTGTGTACAGATACTTAATCTAAAGCAGGGGTGTCAAACTGCCGGCCCACGGGCTAGTTTCATCATATGGAAGACGCGCCCACCCCATTGCCGGCAATGGCAAAACAGTCCCGATACATCTCACAACGTCACGTGACGTCAGGAGTTTGACATGTCTGATCTAAAGTATTAAATAATTACTTCCCATGTTTGTGACATAGTTTTAAACATTGTTTTACATATCAGCCAAAATTCCCTGTGCGTACCAGAAAACATGTTCTAAGATATATACGTCGCATGAAATACAGCATATTGATCTGATTATTTGGATGCTAACCACTGTTTTAAGCAAGATTTGATTAAAAAAATATTTTGTACAGCCAGAATCTACAAGATCGTGGAATCTCTCAAGTTTTTTTTTTATATTCTTGCATAACATTTCATCAGATCTTGACATTCCCACCCCGAATCTGACTATGATTAAACCTGATGATATTTAGTGATTCCATAGTAATTGTTTATGTTTTTAATTAAATTATAAAATCTCTGTTTGGAAGCTCAAGTACGCTGTAGTGCCACTAGGCAATGAGTTGTTGACGCCTAATTTTTGTGGGGATAGTAGTAGAAGAAAGAGCACTTCCTGAACTTGGTAAGTTTAAGATCTGTGGACTTCAGCTCCCAGAATTCCCAAATAGTCTGGCCATAGTTATGTATTTTAGAACTTGAACACAGTCTTAAAGTTGCTAAGGTTGGGAAACACTATTCTAAAGGTTTCAGTAATGTGGCATACTGATCCACTTGTAAGAAAAGTTTCAGAATTGCTGCCCTAAAACATTCCAACATTTTGAAACAAGTGGATGCTATGGGGAAAAATAACTTACTCTATGGAACACAAGCTGAGTTTAAGGAAATTTGAATAAAGCTGTCAAGAAATAATACAATTCTTCGGGATATGCTGCCTTCCTATATTTGCCCCTCATGCTTTCTTTGCTGTCTCATCTGCAGAGAATCTCTTGCATATCGAAGTACTGAGCTTCTAAAGAAACTAAGAGCTGCTGGCATTGGAGACAGGCCTCTCATATGGCTGTCACATAGCATGGGCGGTAAATTCATTGTATTCTGTATCAACATTTAAATGAATTATTTCAAGCTTGTTAGTCCTGTAAATATAGTACATTGGTTTCATTTGAAGGCAGTGTTCATAGGATTGTAGTACATAGAAAGTAATCCCTAATACGTGGATTTATAATAACGGTGGTGCATAGTATATGTGTTTAGATGTGGTGCATTTTCAACCAGTAGTGCATTTTCAATGTGCTATTTGTGGATTTTCAGTAGTTCCCTCCTGAAAATTCTGATTTTCTGGATGCCACTCTTGTGAGAAAACAGAAAACAGTCTTAAAAACCTTATGTGGATGACTAGTTACAGACCTTCTTCACCATTGTTGCTCTCTGCCTCTTTAGCATGTTTGTATTCAAACTTTAATGAGCCCAACTTCCTTTAATTTTTGGCACTCTTTTATTTCCTAACTGCACTGCTAACACAACCTAGACCCTTCATGTGTTCCAATACACCTTGTTGGTAGATTTCCTTTGCAAGCATAACAGGATGGTAAGCATCTCTTTGATTACTCATCTCCTCTAAGCCCTTTCTTCTAGTTTCCAAAGGGTCTGCTGAAATTTTGGGGGGCTGGGGGCATAATGAAAGCGATGATGAATTAATGTGTCCTTGGGCTCTATTGTTTACTGGGAAACAATATCTAGAAACTAGGCTCCTCCTTGACCATTTAATAAACCAATGAATAAAATAATAATTTGTTTACCTCTCTATAACCTCTGCTTGTTCCCACATCCATTCCATTGGAAATTGAGAAAACTTTTAGTAGTGGCTTTTCCCCACTAATTCTTTCAGTGTATTTGTTTGTACTCTTCTGAGTCTTGACATTTCAAGTTCTGGGCCTTGACGCTATCTTTTGGCACAGGACGCATCCACCCTATATCTGTCAAAACATGACATCACCCTCTAGCAAACTCTTGTTCTTCCTTTAAGCCACAACTCTGAAAAATGAATGGAGAAGCTAAAATTTCACATGCACTGACTTGGAATAGTTCTATCTAAAATGGCATATTATCTCCACAGTGCCAGTTGGCTTTCTCAGTGTGACCTAAAGTGCCTCCATCCCCCTCAGTCTGTTTCTGCACTTTTGTATCTGCTTGTCTGAAGGGCAAGCAGAGAGATTCACAAAGTTATATTATTTTTAAATGTGACTGCTTACATTGATTTCCAGGAGACACGGTGTGACCCATTTCATTTTACTGGGACTCATTTAGGGAGCCAGATTTTATTCTATGGCCTTCAGAACCCTCTCTACAAGGAATTGAAGTCTTCGACCTTTGCACTTTAGAAGACTATACTGTATATAACAGTGCATTCGTTTTAGAGTTACCCTAAAATATTAAGATCCTAGTTCCTGGCATTCCGCAGTTTACAGGAAGGGATATATAGAAGTCATCACAATTGTACACATAGTCCATCTTCCCTTAAGAAGATGGAATACATCGTGTGCCAGAGATATTATATCAACTTTGTATGGCACGGAATTTGGTTATTTGCAGGACCTCCTCTCTTTAAAAATATCCACCCATTCCACTAGATCAGATAGGGTTGGGCACATTCTGAATCCCTTCTCTGAAATCTTGCCATCTTGTGGGACCTCAGAGGCACGCCTTTGCCAGGGCTGCCCCTTGCCCTGTGGAATACCCTCCTGCTGGTGTTTCAACAGGCCCTCCACCTTTCTAGCCTTTCAGAAGGCTGTTAAGACTTGGTTTATTTGTTTGTTGAGACTTGGCTTGTTTGTTGGCTTGTTCCCATTTCCTTCAAGGAGCTCCCATTTTACTGAATTGCTGGGATTGTAATAATAGGACGCATGAAAGAAGGGTAGCTGAACCTGCTGTGGGAGACACTTAGGTTGCAGTGTTTTTTTTTTGTTTTTATTGTTTCACAGTTTTTATTGCTTTTATGATTGTTTTATTTATTAGTTTTAAAGTTGCTCTGACCCGCCCAGAGTTGTTTTAAGATGGGCGGTCATATGAGGCTTCTAAATAACTGTATGGTACTATCAGGGCTTTTTTGGTCATAGAATGCCCAGAACGGAGTTCCGGCACATTTTTTGGATGGAACCTTGTAGGGTAGGCAAGGCAGGTTGTATGAAGTGTGTGAGTTCCGGCACATTTTTTTCCCCAGAAAAAAAGCACTGGGTACTATGCATATAACTAAACAGGGCTGATGGTCAATTTGATGTCTCTTGCACTTGATAGGGGTAGTCTGGGGCTTGTAGAAAGAGGCCTTTTGCAGAGGAGGAAAAATCGACTGACCCTCCTTTTCTGTAAAGAAAGCAAACCAGAGGTTTTTTCTTCAGTCAGCTCTGAGGGAGTGATTTCCTATCTTGTGTCTCTCTAGTAAGCATCACAGCCCTGCATTGATCCCATTTCCTGGCTGCTTTTCTTTTCAGGCCTTCTAGTCAAGAAAATGCTGCTGGATGCTTCCATGGACCCTGAAATGGCTTCCATAGTGGACAGCACCCGGGGAATTGTATTTTATAGTGTTCCTCACCATGGCTCCCGGTTGGCTGAATATTCTGTTAATATCCGATTTCTGCTCTTCCCTTCTGTGGAAGTCAAAGAGCTCAGCAAAGGTTTGTTTCTTTGGGATAATTTTTATCTAGTTCTGGAATGTGGGTATATTTAAAAAATAGCTTTCTATAACTCTCTTTCTGCGTGTGTGTGTTTGTGTGTGTATAAATATTAACAATATTTAACAAATTAATATTAACAAATTATTTACACTGATCAAAGGAACACAACTTCATTTTTATTTATTCCTTTGATGGAGCTTAATGGAAATGCAGTTTTCTAGACAATATTTTTGGAAGTGGTTTTCTTCCTAGGACTGAGAAGGGGTGAACTTAAGGTCACCGAGCTGGCTTTTGTGCCTAAGCCAGGACTCAGCTCAGCTTTGCCTGTTTTTAGTCCAGCATCTTTATCAGTAGAATAAATGGCCAAAAGGATTCAGAACACGTTTGTATCAACAAGTGATGAGAAGGAGCTCCAGTGAGAAATGAAAACCCTTCAGTCCTGATCCCAACGAAGTAATCTTCTGTGACTATGTAACATAGCATGACGTCTCTGTCAACAGTCTTGGCAATGGCAGATTTATATAGAAGAAAAGTGTACACTTCACTCAAAAATAAACATGAACCCCTTTATTAGTTCAGCTATCCCAATAAAGGGCTTTTTTATTATTATTATTATTATTATTATTATTATTATTATTATTATTATTATTATTATTATTATTATTTGGAAGGGACCTTGGAGGTCATCTAGTCCAACCCCCGGCTCAGGCAGGAAACCCTATACCATTTCAGACAAATGGCTGGCCAGTCTCTTCTTATAAACTTCCAGTGTTGGAGCATTCACCGCTTCTGGTGGCAGGTTGTTCCACTGGTTAATTGTTCTAACTGTCAGGAAGTTTCTCCTTAGTTCTAGGTTGCTTCTCTCCTTGATTAGTTTCCATCCGTGGCTTCTTGTCCTGCTTTCAGGTGCTTTGGAGATGACAGTGCCCAAAGTCTTGTCACACAGATGTGAAGTAACAGCCAGTTCTGTAATGTGAAGCCTGTAAGAAAGACAGGAGTGAGTGCATGAAGACCAATTTATGTGAAACTGGTTAAAAATTAGGCATCTGAAGACTCCAATTTCTGAAACTGCGTTTTCAAGACAATTTCTACCCTATCTGGCACTGCTCGAGTTTTAATGCAAGAGTGAGAAGCACTTTAGTCTTCTCAATTAAATTTAACGTATTTACCCATAGGTCATTATTGCCTCCAGCCACCATTCAGAACCTCTACAGTGTTCCTATAGAAAGAGGGAGGTAGAGTACGACGGACATCCATGATCTGATTCTAGTAGACTCCCAATCTGTTGTTCATGTAAATATAAATGAGGCCAGTATAAAAGCCTCTGACAGAGTCCCTCAGCATCACTTTCAGGACCTGCCAGTTCACATTTGAGATACCCCAATAGTTGCTCCCAGACCACATCAGGAAATGTGTGAAAGAGATGTTAAATAGGAATGCAAAAGAGAAATTTAGTTAAGTTCAGACATATCCTCAATTCCAACTTAGCTGAACTGTAATCATTTCATAACACTTTACCTGTTATTTAAATTTAAATTTAAATTCAAGGCAACTTTGAGCAGCTGTGGTTTTGCATCACCCGCCGTTGGCTACAGGAAGTTCTGCCCTAGAGCTCCATAATCTACTTCAGGGGTCTTCAAACTTGGCCCTTTTATGACTTGTGGATTTCAATTCCCAGAATTCCTCAGCCAGGCATGCTGGCTGCTTGTCAAAAGCCAGCTGGGTAGCATCCACATTTTGATCATGTGACCGGGGATGCTGCAGCGGTTTTAAGTGCAAGGACCGGGTGTAAGTCACTTTTCAGTGATGTAACTTTGAATGGTCCCTAAATGAATGGTTTAAGCCAGGGGGCTCCAAACGTGGCAACTTTAAGACTTGTGGACTTCAATTCCCAGAATTCTGGGAGTTGAAGTCCACAAGTCTTAAGTTGCCAAATTTGAAGACCCCTGGTTTAAGTTAAGGGCTACATGTACTTCACCAGAACAAATAGAGGCTTGCTTGCATATACCAGACTGGCACTCAGTCTTTAAAATCAGTGCTCAACAGCAGATGCACCTTTTTGAACTGAAATCCATCTTCCGTATGAAAAACAATACATGCAAATGTGTACCTCGGCCTGAAATCCAATGTCTAAAATAAGAAATCCACACTTCATTTTTCGGTATTTTTCCAGATTCGCCTGCCCTTAAAGCACTGAATGATGACTTCATCTCATTTGCCAAGAATCAGAACTTTCCAGTATTAAGCTTTGCAGAAACTTTGCCAACACGAGTTGGCAGAATGCTGAGTCTGCATGTCGTGCCAGTGGAATCTGCAGGTTTGACATTCCCAGCATTCCCCTTCGGGAATTTATCTGGCTTTACTCATTTATAGCAGGGTTTCTTAACTTCAGGAATTTTTAAGACTGTGGACTTCAATTCTCAGAATTCTGGGAGTTGAAGTCCACATGTCTTTAAAGGAAGGCCAAATTAGACATCTTAATGAAAAGTAAATGAGTTAATGTAAAAGTAAAAAAAAATCAAGGAAATCAATGATTTAACTTCCAGTTGAGGAACACTGGAAGTTACACCTCAGGTCCCAAGGTAACTTGCTATCTCATGTTTTTTTTCCTTTATATGCTCACTGCAGTTGTTTAAATTAGTATGGTTGTTAAGTGAATCTGGCTTCCCCATTGATGGTTGTTGGTCAAAATGTCACAAGAGGTGATCACATCAGCCCAGAACACAGCAACTGTCATAAATATGAGCCAGTTGCCAACTGTCTCATGATCACATGACCATGAAAAACTTGTCATAATTCACATTTTTCAGTTTCACATTTTTGGTCATTAAATGAATGGTTATAAGTTGAGAACTACCTGTATTTTGTTGTGTAATTGTATGTTTGGCCTGAAAACAAGGTGCAGTTTTTCTTTTAATATGCATTGTGTAGAAAGGGTTTAAAAATAGTTATTTCAAACCAGTGCACATATTCCCCAAACAGCTAAGACATAAATTACATATGACATCTTGTGAAACAGCTTATGGATTACTGCAACTAAAATAAACTTTAGGTGTTTTTTATACAGTCTAGAACTTGGTTCTTTTTTTTTAATTTTTATTAAACAAATTTTAAATAAAAAACAACAAGAACATTATTACAAAGTACTGAAAAGTGCGTCAAATAGAAAAACACCAAAACACCCTATACACCAAAAAACAACAACAACAACATTAAACAAGACCGGGGAGTGTAATACTACCCCTAATTTCTTTTTCTCGTGCATCCCAGGCTAAGTAACCTTTAATTACCAAATATTAGAAATCTATAATTGTATATATCTCCAGATTCTATACCTCAAATAATAATACACAATCATCTGGTATTTCCCCCGTTGAGATTAAATATTCTATTTTGTAACCATGAATACCAGGAGTCCCAACTTTTATTAAAAAGTGATTCACTTTTCCCTTTGAGAATATATGTCATTCGATCTGACTCTGCGCATAGTAATACTTTCTCTATTACTTGATAGTCTGTTGGGATTTCCTTCGTCTTCCAATATTGCGCATAAGTCATACGCGCCACTGTTATAATATGTATTACTAGATACCAAACATTTTTTGGTACTTCTTGTGGCTTCATCCCCAAGAGGAAAATAGCTGGGTCCAATTGAAGATCATATCCTGTTATTGGAAGTAACCAATTTTTTATATTGGTCCAGTAACGCCTAACCTTTGGACAAGTCCACCATTGATGGTAGAAAGTGCCCCTGGCAGAATCACATTTCCAACATTTGTCTTTTGCACTGGGAAACATTTTTGAAATTCGTGCGGGAGCTAAGTACCATCTATACAACATTTTGTACATATTTTCTTTAAATGCCGTTGCTAACGTTAATTTTATATTTTTCTTCCAAATTTGTTCCCACTCTTCTAATTCTATAGTGCGACCAATATTTCTCCCCCAGGCAATCATTACGTCATTTATTGTAGAACTTGGTTCAAACATCATTTTTTCTTATTGATTGTGATTCAGAGATAGGTCAGAAACCTAGAAATCCTAGACAGCAGGGGAAATCCCTTGAATGTAAATATGTGACTTGTGTCTTTTCTGTGATTTTTTAATGCTCTTTGTTTTCATGTCTGTTTCAGATTTAGGCATTGGAGAACTCATTCAGGTAGAAGTTAGCCATCTCAACATTTGTAAACCAAAGAACAAAGACTCTTTCCTGTATCAACACACCTTAAAGTTTATTCAAGATTCTCTAAAAAAGGAGCTGGGAAATCAGTGAACGGCAACACTGTGCCTACTTGTTCTTTTAGTGGAACAGTTCACCAACTTTTCTTTGAATCCGAGCCCTTACTGGCAGGGCAGCTGTTTTATTACAGTCAAGCTGATTTTTAACATCGCCTAATGGCAAACCGTGGGTGTACTTCTGGTGTTGTATATTGTACAAAGCATTTTTGTTCGTTTCGAGTCCCATTTAATGCTCAACAACAAGGAAACAGTTACCTGAGCTCCTAGGTCTTTTCACTGCTTTGCAAACATGTGTTTTACCTAAAAAGATCTTGATTCTCTGCTCAATACAGAAAGCAAGCTGCTATGCCATTAATGATTATCCTATACTACTTTGCCCAGTCATTGACACTAGGTGGGCGGGGACCCTTGACCCTGTATATACCGTGCATACTGGAGAGCAAATGCACTTATGCCATAAATCTACTCTCCCATGCTGATGTACTTATACACCCACATTGCATGATATCAAGTTCTTTATGGTCATTCTGATATTTTAAATATAATAGAAAATATGTGTAATGACAATTGAATCTGCACCCTAGCTTGTATTTGCAGCTGGATGCAAACGGAAAACAAGGGTATACTGTAAATGTGCTATTGTATAGTGTACAAGCCCCTAACTATTTACTCTAAAAGAACTGGAGCAATTTCTTAATTCCATGACAGATTTTCCTGTGGTCAGCTTATACCAAAATGCCTCATGAAGTAAAAAATATTCAGAATTGTTGCTTGAGTCTGTAATAAAAGGCTGGATTAGTCAAGGGAGCACTCACTTGAGATGAATCAGAATTATGCCTTTACCACTTAAATTTTTGTAAAACTCAGAAGATAAAATTCAGTCTCAATGTAATCTGAATAGCCTGCCAAATATATATTGCAATACTGAAAATGCGAAACACTCCAGGAGGGTAGAAAGTCTTCCCTTTGGCTGCTGCCATTTTAAGTATTTTGAATCTTAAGTAATATAATGTATAAAGTAGTTGTTCAGTTCCAACATGAAACCAAACTATGGCTTCATTTTTTTTATGTAAATGAAAAAAATTCTTCCTGAAGATTGCTTGTCCTGTTTTATGTTCCATTTGCTTAATAATATCCCAGTGGTAAAACAGTTGCCATAATTATTTGAGTTGGAAGCCACAACTGATATTGTCAGCTGTTACAAATCATGGTGTGGAGGTTATAAGGAACCTTGGTAAACCTTGGCTATGGTTTAGATAGAATGATAAATTAAGCCACTGTATTTGTCGGCAAAGCAGATTCCTTTTGTAGACAAAGGGGAAATGGTTATCCGTTTCACTTGGCTGCATTTCCTTGTGTCAAAAACATTTGTAACTGTCAGAGCCATCTGAAGTATACATTCCCATTGCCACCCACCTCAGGTAACATATAGTCTAACCTACTGCAATATTTTGTGTGTGTGATTATCAACCAAATACTATTTTGAGTATACTTTTTAGGCAAATCTTGTTTTGTTTTATTTTTTTACTAATGCAACTGATTAAAAAAGGGCATGTCGTAAACAAAAAATAAAGACATGATCATTACATTGCTGCCTACTGTTATAACATTACGCTTTTTAAAAAACCACCATAAATTATTTTTCCAGAATAAAACTTTCCAACAAGTTACCTATCACTAGGCAATTTATGCATAACAATATGAATTATTCATGATATCAAATCTATGAATACTGTGTCTAAATAGATACATGACTCAGTACCATCATAAAGCTACTACTGTTGAGTCGACTGACTGATTTGGTCTTGAATTGAAGTAATTGAAACTCAGCTTTGCTTTCCAACATTGCCCGTGACTTTCTATATTTAACCAGTATTTTTTATTAAACATTTTCAGAGGTTATATTTTACTCAGTGGAAGAAATGTTTTTAAAAACTGCTCAGGACTTTCTTATTTATTGCAACATTTGCCTGTTTCATTTTTGCTCAGGGTAAGTGGCATAAATTGCAATTGATTGCACAGAGTATGTTACCAGAAAGATTCAAGTTTTAATGAGGCATCTCGCTAGGCAGCAAGTTATACAATATAGTGCCAAAAGCCGGATACCACTTCAAGTAGAGCAATAAAAATAACTCTCATTTGCAATTTATAAAGTCACTTAAATTGACTTGCTTTCTAATGCTTTTATTAGCATGTAAATGACCTGCCACAAAGCTGTTAAATTATCTATGTTGCAGAGAATATCGTCGGTAACAGTACGCGAGGCTTCCTTTTAATAGGTGTTCATTTTTCATCTTAACATCCAGCCATAAATAACCAGTGACGCTTGTGGTTTCCTTATTAATGGGGAGGGTTAGAGCAATCTTCCCTAACCAGCTGCCCCATGCCAAAGGCAACAACCAGAGGGAGATCACGGGAGTTACAGGCAACCCATCTAGAGAGCATAAAAGTATGTCTTCTAGTAAGCAATTGTCACTGCTACATACCCTTCTTTTCATTATTTGATTTACTTTTTGAAATGTTGCTTTGTTGTTAGTTGTGAAGTCATGTCCGACCCTTTGCGACCCCATGGACAAAGTTCCTCCAGGCCTTCCTGTCCCCTACCATCTTCTGGAATCCCATTTAGGCTCACGCCTACTGCTTCAGTGACTCCATCCAGCCACCTCATTCTCTGTCGTCCCCTTCTTCTATTGCCCTCAATCTTTCCCAGGATTAGGCTCTTCTCCAGTGAGTCCTTCCTTCTCATTAGGTGGCCAAGTATTTGAGTTTCAACTTCAGGATCTGGCCTTCTAAACAGCAGTCAGGGTTGAACTCTTCTAGGACTGACGGGTTTGAACGCCTTGCAGTCCAAGGGACTCGCAGGAGTCTTCTCCAGCAGAAATGTTGCTTAGAATAGCGTAATGGTTGACTTAATGCAGGGGAATGGAAACCACAATATCCTATCTGATCTGGCACTTTATTTTTTTAAGGTTCGTTTAATAAAAACAATAGCATCATGTTAGCTAATTAACCTTTAGCCATGCATAGTATATGTGCCTATATAGGAATAGGCCAAGACTTGTTTTTCATAAACCACATTTTTAATATTAACAATAAAAAAAGCCAAGAATACATGTTTCATTCCTCCCCAGGAAGAAAGGACATCATAAACTTTGTTGCTTCTTCTAAAGCAGGGGTGTCAAACTGACGGCCCACAGGCCGGTTGCATCATGCGGAGGCCGTGCTGACCCCAGCTCCGGCAATGCAAAAAGTCACAATATGTTGCGACAGTAGTGTTCTAAAGAAACATAATTCTTTCTCTATTAAATTACAGATCAGATCCTAGATTTTCATTTCTCACCTGAACTGTAAAGCTAGATCATGCATAATCATGTAAAATGATTATGCATAAAAATATTAGCCTTTCAGTGCATATAGTAATTAGTGTTTTTTTCCCCAATAATCCACTGGACATTAGCCTAAGAATACTCGAGATTTAAATACTAAAAATGAGAATATATGTACCTGTGTTATTTCCTACCTATATCATATTTAGGTAGTTTCTTCCATGGAAAATACACTTACTCATATTAATCCAGATTCATATTAATAAATCAGATCTATCTATATAATAGAAAATTAACAATGAGGTGATCTGTAAGGGAATAACTCTTGTCTTTACCCCTTCAGGCTCCTATTCAAAACAGGCTAGATCTATAACCACATTACTCAAGAGTACATATTTCCATGTTTCATACAGGCATATCTCTTAATATCCAGAAGAAGGTTTTCTATCACAGATTAAACTTGAATGGGTATTTTGGATATGAGCGGCCCCAAGTTTACCACGCCACTTCTAAAACCACCTTGGGCTTCCCTGTATATTATTGATGACAGCTATTACTAGACAGAATCAAATTATCGTTTTTGCTCTTACCAACAGGTCTTTTTGAAATGCAAATTTGTTCCTCCTTTGCATACATTGATAACAAGGATAAAAATAATTTAAGGCTGTGAACCATGGTTCTAAGCATGCAGATGGCTCAAGAATGACAGAGTACCTCTTAGTATATAAAGCAGAATTAACTGTCCCATCTTTTTACAGTATAAAACTAGGGCAAGCAACCACCTGTTGCATGGAATTCAGAAATGAGCACAGTGTAAGTAAAGAGTAATTGAAGCAGGCCTTGTTATAGCACACATGCATACGATAAATATTTGTTACTGAATTTACTATTAAACTTGAACCAGAAATCACCAAGGAGTGAGGAAAGATGAGTGCTATACCATAAACTGGGGTCCCCAATCCCTGTGCCACGGCCCACTACCAGGCTGTAGCCTATTTAGAACCAGACTATGTGAGAGGTGGGCCAGCACACATGTGCAGCTCCACTCACGTACGTGGTGAACCAGCACATGCGTGCACAGCTCCATTCACACAAGTGATGGGTCAATGTGCATGGTGGACCGCCGCTTGTGTGGCCCAGTTCTCCTCTCCCCCAACCCAGCCTCTAAGCCGCAAAGGTTGGCGACCACTGCTGTACATGATTTGCTGAACTTTCTTCCTTCTATAATAAAGTTTAGAAAAGAATGTGCTTTTCTAGGTAAAAAGTACAAAAATAACTTCATAATTTTAAACTGAGATCAGAGCTTAACCCTGAGATATAGTACTACTGTTGCCTTCTTCTCCAAATGTGACCCAATGGCTGAAATCCCTTGGACAGGAGGGTTTCAAATTTTGTGAAGCAGGAGGTGGATTCGCTGGTAATGGCTGAACCACTGGCTGGCAAGCAACAAAGTCTACTTCCAGATCTAACAAATTGGTGTTTTCCATTGGACAACGATTGTCTGAAGCTTGCTGTTGTTGCTGAATCCATAAAGGAGGAGTTGGCTGTTGGTCACCACTTAATTCTAAATCGGTCTGCCTCAAGAGCTTAGCATCATTGTCTTTTGAGCTAATCACCACTGTCGTAGCAAGCAGCGAGGGTTCACTCAGAGAAGATGGAAATGCATCAGAATCCTGCACTGTGGAAAAGTACGGTGCTGGAAAGTTGTTATTGTTGGAATTGAACGTCAGCTCTTTTAGGAACAGGTTGTTGCTGTTCTGGAGTACTTGAAGGTGAAAATCAGGAGGAGCCGACTTCTTTCTCCTTGGGGGAACTCTTGGCGCCTGAGTCAAATTCAGAGAAGGAATATGAGAACTTTCCTCGAAAAGAGACAAGGTGGTTGGTTGCCTTTCACTGCTGCTGCTCCTCTCAACAGTTTTGCCAGGATGCATTGTCCTTGGTTTAGGAATGGGGACAGTCTTAAGAGAACCACTAACAGTTGCGGTTTCGAGACACGATTCTGGTGACGCAGAGGAGAAGTGACCCAAGGTTTGTTCAAGCTGCTCTTCTGGAGAATGAGGCTGAGAAAAAAGAGATAATTAATTGTTTTTCAACCAACCTCTCATTAGAAACAGCAAGCTGCCCAGAGTTGCCTCTGGGCCAGATGGGCAGCACATAAATTTAATAAAGCAAACAAACCTTTTTCTCTTGTTCTCCAGGGTTTATGTGTAATACAAATGCCAGTGCAGTTTGCTGTTCCTATACTATACATCTGAAGAATCTATTTAATATATGTGGTTTGAAATCATAATAGTCCTCTGATGTGTAGCGATAACCTTTGCAGGATTTTTTACCATTTTTAAGCCAAAGGATAGCATGGAGAACAAATAGCTACAAAAATCCTACAATATAGCCTACTGTTTAATGTTACAAAGCAGAATTCCCAGTTAAAAATCTTCCAAATCTTGTTTGGTGGCAGATTAATTTGTCAAATTTTGTTTATCCTCCACCACATGCTTTTTCACCATAATTCTGCACGCAGCATTTGTATCTTATTAGCAGACATTTGGTCTCCTTCAAAACCACTACACGTAAGCAAAACAGAAAACACAAAGAGTAAGTCAAAGAACTTTTGAAAGTGGGTGAAAATCTTCTAAATTAATTTCTCGTATTTGATAGAACTGTTTTCATATTAAATAAACCTTATTATTTTAACCTTCTGTTCCTTTCCCCCACCCCCAATTAGAAATTCAAATCTTTAGATCTCTACCTGGAAATCACCAAAGAGTTGTAACGTTTTTGTTGACATTTTGGGGTAATGTTTTTAGGACTTGGAGAAGGAGTTGCTTGGTACCTTTAAAGGTACCAAGGTACACCATTCCTTTACCCTGAGAATCTTTTGTCTTATATCTACAATTGTTGGAGCGTGACATGCAGAATGCTGCAGAATTTTAGGAGCAGAGGTGCAATGGGCTTTTTTTTAATAGAAGGGAAGACTTGACAGTTTGGAAGTGGAGAGTTATTTGCTTCCCATTTCTCCCCCTCTGCCTTTCCTCCCCCAAGCAAATGTTCATAATCAATATGTAAATGGAATACAGCACATCAGTGCAACTCAGAAAAAACAACAGCCCCAAACCCTCCACAAAATGTGCGATGACCTCCAAATCCCATAGATATTCATTTTAACGTTCCTGAGATCAAAAGATAAAGCTAAGAGCATTGGCCACATGAGGGTTAGAGTTAGCATAACTTCAAAATTCATTTCAGCAAAGCCCAGTGTTGGAGAGTTCTTGGTTCAAAGCTACAACAATCCATCATAAACTACAATCTCTTGTTTTCTCCTCCTCTCCAAACGCTGGAGGAGTTTTATGTTGAATTTCTAAAATGTATTGCTTGTCACTCCACATTTCAAATTACCAATGAAGCCACAGGAGAGTTCAGATTTTGATTTAGCCAGAGTTGGAATATCGCTACTTGAATCAGATTTCCACCCCCCCCCCCAATCTATTAAGGGTTCACTATAACAAAATGCACACTTGCATAAATCACAAGAAATACTTGAAGAGTTCTTTCCTCGGTTCTCAGTTAGGCACCACATATTTCTTACACTTGTTTTAGAGGAGGTCTATAGGGAAGACATTAAAGCTTTGTCTTTCCAAATACATCTCAGAGACAAAAAAAAAAATAAAACCCCCAAACCCTGAAGTTCTTGTTAACTTACTTGCAAACACTAAATATACAATCTGTATTAAGGGGCGCTTTCTGCGCAGAGGGAAGAGCCTTACACTGACACTTACACATCCTGGCTTGACTCCCATCTTCTGCAAAGGTGCAGGTTTTTTTGCAGCTGGGACTTTAGGTGGGGGACGCTGTGGTATGAGAACTGGGGCCGGCTGGAGGCCTTGAAGAGGTGCTGGCTTTGGGCCACCGGGAATGAATTCAGGTTTAGTCACAGTCTGAGTTCTTGCTGGAATGGAAGCCAAGGATTCCTGGGGTGTTACTGAAATGCAAAAGCATGCATTCCGTTTCTTTAATGCATTCAATAAATCCAAAGTATCATGTGTTTTTAACAATACATAGTACTGCTTGTATAAAACCTGCCAACACCTAGCTAAAAATGCACATCAAAGAAAATTAATTTTACCACCCTTACTAATTGATAAACCAAGGAAGGATAAAGAACAGTTTGAATTTTGATTCATTTTATTGCCATAGAAAAATCATTCTCAGCATCAGCTTCTTCCTTCTCAATTCAGAATGTGAAGAAATGTTTTGCAAAGCTTTTCTTGTTGGAAATATGTTGGTGTTCCTAACTTTTAAGTGTTCACATCTACAGTATATTGTGAAATAAAATCAACATGTTAAAATGACAATCAACCTTTACTAAAGAGTACTTAAAAGTAATGTGTTAGGTGCAGTTAAATCTGGAATCCATCCTAATTACTCAATTCAGGAAAAGAAGGATTGTGAGATGCTACCAGACGGAGACAGGAAGAATGGTGGTTCCTGTGCAAATGGAATTTATTAGCAAAGATTTTGTTGGAAAAGAGTATTTTTGTCTATACTATCTTTGAAGCCTTACTATTCTACCTTTTATTTCCTACTTTGTTCTCTAATCCTAATTTTTTACATTATACAAACTATTTGCCAACTTTCTTTAATAAAGCTTGTGTACCTATTATGCTTTAACTTTTGCTTAACTTGCCTCTTTTTTCCGGATTTACAACTCTATCCTTCTCCTTCTCTGTTCTGCCTTTGAATGGCTTGTTATGACTGGTTGATTCTGGACTCAAGTGGTCTCTTCTTGACTGTTGTTACTGCTTGGTGGAGCTCTAGGTCTTCAGGCATATTTTCTAAAGTTTCCAGCGCCTGAGAATTTTACCAATACTAGTGATGAATAATGTTCTGGGATGCTCTGAACTTGACCATAGTTGGGACACACTGTGTTGCTAGAACTTGGGCGTGTCACTAGCATTCCACCAGCATCTGTGCCTCCAACAAGAGCTCAGTTACGGTAGGTGTCCTGTTAGAGCCGATACTCCAATTTTGCCCCTTTCTTGTCAATGCCAAGGCTTTCTTCTCAGCTTTTTAAACTCCAATTCAAAGCATCCCAGACGGTGGCTATCCAGCTTTGATTTAAACACATTCAGTGAAGAGGAACGTCCTTTGAGGAATAAGTTCCGCTGATAAATTGCTCTTCCTATAAGAATTTTCCTAATGCAAATCTGTAACCAGTCCATTTTTCTGTATCCTGCCTTTTGAATGAGAGGGAACAGATGGTGATTTTCTTCTGTGTGACATGTTTTCAAATATTGGAAGAGTGCTATCGTATTCCTGCTCAGCCGTCTTCCTCACTTTTAAATCATACCATCTTCTTCAATCTCTTTCTGTATGTCCAAGGTTTTAGTCCCTGGGCCATTCTCATTGGCTTTCTTTGAACCTGTCCCAATTTCTCTGAATCCTTCTTAACTGTAGTGCCCTAAGCCAAACACAGTAATCGACATGGATCAAAGCCAAATAAAGTGGAACGATTCCCATGATTCTATTGATTTAACCTAGTTACATTTGCCTTTTTTTGAAGCCAGATCACTATTCCCAGATCTTTTCAACATGTACAATTACCAAACTACGTAGCCCCTATCCGATACTTGTGGGTTTGATTTTTTTGTTTTGTTTTCTAAGTAAAAATATCATCAAAGCTTCTAACAGAAAGCCAGCCATACCTCCTTTTGCTTGCATCAGACACCGAATAGCTTCCTCGGCTTCTTCTGGGGTGGTGGTTTTGATCTGTTTTACGTTATATGGCTTGCTAATTCCAGTTCGTGATTTTGGCTTGCAGGAAAATGTAAAAACAAAAGAGAAATAAAAAGAGAGTCTAGAGGGAAGATAAAGCAGTATATAAACATAAGAATAGCCTTGGTTTTTTTTTCAGAGGATCATCTTTTTTTTTTTACTGGATATGTCTTCATGAAACTTAACTTTTGGCATATAGAGGATCATCTCCTCTTATATATTCCTTTCCTTTCCTTAGTTGCTGCCACCAAACATGTATTTATTAATTAAAATACTCTTTGTCTACTTTCTACTTAAGCACATTCAGAGCAGCTATTGGATTAATGTCCCCCAGCCTGGTGCTCTCTGGACATGGATTATAGTTTCCATCAACCCAGGTAGATGGCCATTGGGGATTACGGCAGTCCACATAATCCCAAAAGTTTTGGTGCCTTATATTTCCCCCCCAAAAAAATCCTATTTAGAGTGCTGGCAGTGGTGATTTAGAGCTCAAGACCAACTTGGTATTTTTATTTTTATTTATTTTAATTCCATTTATATCCCGCCCTTCTCCGAAGACTCAGGGCGGCTTACAAGCTTAGCAGTAGCCTTCATTCTATGTATATGCCTGCTTATTAGGGCTTTCACACACACACACCCAAGCGGCATTATTAGAAAGTCAGCTTAATTGCCCCCAACAATCTGGGTCCTCATTTTACCTACCTCGGAAGGATGGAAGGCTGAGTCAACCTTGAGCCTGGTGGGATGCGAACCTGCACTAATTGCAGGCAGCTTTGGTGCTTCTCATAAGAGAATCTTAGCTTAACATTATACTGAGTAAAGTGATTTTTCCCCCCTTATCAGTACTTGAAATGATTGTACTGAACTACTCACAGGGTGCTGTGGTGCTCCTGGAAGAAGCTTTGCTGTATCCAAGATGGAGGACAAGGAGCAGCTTCCTGAAGAGATGGAACCATATGATGGGGATTTTTTAATGGGCACTGCAGCTGTAGGAAAAACACATAAAATACATTGCTTAGAAATGGAAATTTTAGGCTCAGTTGTGGTTGTAAATCAAGGACCACCTGTACGTAGTTCAAGCAGATGCAACAGCCAGCTCAGCTGAAAGTCAGATAGAAACAGATGCAGCTATCACCGACCAAATCAATTTCATGCCTTGCCACTTAAGCACAATTTGGACAATAGTGTGAAATGGTTCTTTGTACAGGGCACAAATTCAGCTTTTCTTGGCAAAGAATTTAGAAGAAACCAGATGCAGAAATATTCTTGTGCACAGTATTTGCAACCTTGCTTTCCTCGTGTATTCAGGAGTGTCATTTCAAAAATCCTGACATTTCCCCCCCCCCCCCGTCGAGTAGACTTTCTTGGAGAAAAAACACAAACTCTGACCTGGTGGGGGAGGTCGCTGGGGAGGCTGAGGCTGCCGAGGCCTACTGGGCACAGATAGAGACCTGCTTGGGGAGCGATGACAGAACTCTGCACTTTCTTCAAACTCTTGTTTTAGTTCAACCCAGTCAGCATCGTCTAGCGAACATGGCAAAAAGAATGGAAAAACAGAAAAACAAAATGCTAACTGAGAAAAACTGATGACACTGAAATTAACCAGGAAGAAAGGAAACTGAGAAATAACCATACAACACCTAAGATGTGCTTGCCTCATGGGGAAAATTCCCAAGGATTCTATGAGCCACATTCAATTACTGACATCTATCAAATAGCAATGTATCAGAGTTAAAGCAACTGATCCAGTCATTGCCTCCTGTTATTCCTAGTGGTGAAACAATTAGTCATAAGGGAGATTAGTCAGAAATTAGTCAGAAATCAATTGGCCTGTTTTGCTAATCCTCCATGAATGATGGCACAAAGTTTGAGCTACATGACTGACATAACAACAGAGATTTCCAAAACCGATATGAGTGCGTATAAATGCCCCCAAAGAAGTAAAGGCAAAAGTTAGGGATGGCATAGACATTCACACACCTAAACCACCCTAATCAAGTTTGCTCATTAATCCTTAAGAAGAGCTCAAATTAAATTACGATATATCTCCAGGGCAACATCACCCTGTCCCACAAAGTCTCAGTCATTAACGGAAAAACCTATTATATCATTAATTATCCGAATAGCTTTAACATAGAGATAACTTTGTCTACATAATTGGGTTTACTTATTCCACTAAAAAAAAGCCTTCTTTGAATGACCCAATCAATTTTTATGACTATGGCTTCATTTGTCTTTCTTCATGAAAGGATGGATACCTTTATACTGACATGGTTTTCTTCCAGCAACATGTGACTTGTTTGCATGTATGGTAGACACCATGCTCACATATTCTGATCCATCTCCCAATTCTTCCATTGTCGATACTGTTTCTGTTTCAAATGGTCCGGGACGCAACATTTCATCCAAATAATCATCTTCCTCATCTATGATGTCACCTAAATTGGAAAATGTTACAGCAGAATGAGGAAGTTGAAGAATTGTTGTTTTCTTCCAACATTTCAGCTAAAACAAAGGGGATTGGGTTTTTTTTACAAATTATTTTGATCTGCAAAGAGAATAGCAACCCATTTCAGTCAGCCTCCATGGAGAAAGAGCCCTCCTGACCAAACCTTATACTTTTACCTACATCTTAGGCCACGTACCTTCTGAGTCATAATCTAAACTTGAAAAATCAAAATTTTCTTCCAGCAGATAGGAATTTGCTGTGGGTGACATAGGAGCAATACTGTCGCGTTTCCTAGCAATTTCCTCTTGAAGGCCTTTCAGCCAATCTTTGGTTTTAGGACAAATCTTCACAATCCTGCCTTTAATCTAGACACAAAATCCCAATACATTATTTTTCCTGTAATAAAATGAACTATTACTCATAAGCAAGACCCAGATATTAACACAAAGCAAAGCGACGGGAGTAGTCCTCAACTTACGACCACATTTGAGCCCAACATTTCTGTTGCTAAGTGTAATATTGGTTAAATGAATTCTGCCCCGTTTTACGACCTTATAGTTGTTAAGTGAAGCACTGAAGTTGTTAAATTAGTAACATGGTTATTAAGTGAATCTGGCTTCCCCACTGATTTTGCACGTAAAAAAGTTGCAAAAGGTGATCACATGACCCTGAGACACTGCAGCCGTCATAAATTCGAGTCAGTTGCCAAGCTTCTTAATTTTGATCACATGACCCTGGGGATGTTGCAATGTTCGTAAGTGTGAAAAACAGTCATTAAGTCACTTTTTCCAGTGCCCTTGTAACTTTGGACAGTTACTAAATGAACTGTTTTAAGTCAAGGAATACCTGTAGTCTGTTCAGTTAATTGAAGACAAAAGACTTTAATATATATTTAAAGAGCATTAGTACTATTGCAGATTAGAGATATTTGACTTTTTCAGGGATATATTATTGTATCAATAATTGGTTTTAACAGTGTCATTCATTCGTATGCCAATTTTTAAAGAAAAAAAACTGGAAGCAATTAAGCTAAATATCCTGGATTCTATATGTAAAAAAAATTCTGTTTTTCTATTTGTATCATTATTACTCATAATGGAAGAAGGATAACAGGTTTCCTTATGCGCCAGGAAAAAAACCACTTATAAATAGACAGCAATTGCCAAGTTCTCTCTAGTGGTCAATTAGCAAATAATTATTTCCCAATTTGTATTTTATAAAATCCTCCTTAAAAGGCAGCTAATTTAGTTTCTAGTATAGTAGGGACAGTGTTCCATTTACCTAGTATGTAGTTTGAAAAAAATTAACCTCCAGATGTTTTTATCAAATCCCTAAACAATACAAAAATGGATTTTTGAGGAGTAACTGCAAAAGGTGGCATATTAAAAGTAACAAATTATGTCATGATCTCCATATAAAAGTTCATTACATTATAAATGAATTTATTCATTGAAGTTTCAAAGGAATTTTCTTGGTTAGAGGTGTTTTCTGGTCTAACAGCTTGACATTTTCAGATCAATTCTTTGGAAACCATTTTAAAAGCTAACATTTTGAAAAGCTGATCCACCTAAAACTACAAGCTGGGGTTCAGGAAAATGTTAATTCTATAAGAAAAAGATGTCTGTATTTGCACCAGCAAGGCCAACAGTTAATGTTGGCTGGTTTTCTCTCAACAAAATAGCCACCTTGAGAGGATTTACTTGGTCACTCAAATATTCCAAATAGTACAAGCAGCTTTAATTGGTTTGTCTTACCTTGATGCCATCCACATCAAGAACGTGAAGAGCAGATCTGCTTTCTGAAAATGTAACCAACATTTGATCTCCATGGATCCTAAGAATAGACACAGATCAAATAAACTCTTCACAGAAGTAATTTCTAATCAGCCATCAAATAAGTAGACAGGAAAGCTGAGTTGTTTCTTCTTAAAAATGGTGGGTTAATAATTGAACATTCATTAATCATTATTGAACTATTATTACATTAACAAGTTTTCAGCCATCAATGTTCTCTAACAGCATTATATTTTGCTGGCATGGATCCCTAACTTTTTACTCCACAATTTTAAGAAAATCCTATTAATAAAAGAAGAGTTTATTGTTTGCTTGATAGATTTATAACCCACTCTTCTTCTGGAATTATATTAATGGAACAATTCCTTATTTACGAAGAGTCTCATTCCATGAGGGAAGCTCTCTTCAAAATTAAGATCCAAAGATTATTTTCTAAAACGAGCGTCATATTTTACCTGACAAGCACAACAGTGCCATAAGTCTCAAAGATCTGCATAAGCTCCATTTGACAATCCTCAGGAAATTCATCTTTCTCTTCAGGAGAACAGTACAATAGAGACACCACCACTGTAGCATCTAGAGGTCCCTGAAATGATGATACTTCCTGGAAAACATTATCCCTAGCAGACACATCAACTTCTTGAATTTCCACTTCCACAATAGCTAAAACAGGCCTACAGAGAGATAGCAAGGGAAGAAAAAAAATTAAAAAGGATTACAGAAAGTAGATAAGAGGACAGGAGATAAAATGCTGACAGTTTATTGAAAATTAGTTGTGTAACAAAACTATTTGAAATCATTTACATCTGCTTAATATTATTGATTGATTGATTGGCTTCTCAAACTATTTTTCCACATAATTTATGTATCATATTACATCTCTGTTTAATAATGAAAAGATAGCTGATCCTATAAATAATTGCCTAATAGGGGAAAAGACAATGAATCACAGGGAGGCTTGAAATTATTTATTGATTACATCCACGCATTTATCTACCCAAGTTGACTCCACACAATTTCCAGGAATCCAGAGACACGCTAAAACAATCCTAACAATTACTCCATTATTTAATTTGGCAGTGGTATTTTGTTGCATACAATGTAGTTTTCCCCCCAGTTCTCAGATTGTGTCTACATATGTCCAGGTTCGTATGCAACTAAAATACATACACAAGAATGAAGAATGACATTCAGCAGGTTAGGATTAGGCCCTCCAGCTATTGCTAGCTAAATCTTCCAGCAGCTCTTATCAGTGTGACAGGTCTACCATTTCTGCTCCAAAACTTCTTCCGTAAGAAACAAGAAATGAATTTTGATATAGGAATATTCTATATAGCGATTCCACAAAGCGGTATGGAAATGTTGGAACATCATTATCTATAAGATTTATAAAAGCCTTGATGGTCCCAAGAACTTGGCAGAATGCTACTGTGCAAGAGATAACATGGGAATCTTCCCTGGAATTCCTTCTAAAGTTGCAAAGCATGGCAATATTGTTGTGAGATTAAACAGATAATTCAACTGTTAAGGCAGAGTCCAGCCCCACCTCACAAATATATAAACATGTGTACAGACTATTTTTCTATAAGCTCTGCCAATTTTGATGGTACTGTTTTGGAATTTAAATTATCAGGTTTGGGGCGTGTGTTACCGACATATAATAAAAAAAACCACACTAGCATAACTAGAGTAGGACTAAACATAGATTCAGAATTGTCTAGTACATCTATCACAGAAGATCCATGATTATCCAGCTTCACACAATCACTAAGAATAACCGATTGAGTTCACATTATTGTTAGTACTTGTCTTTTAGTTAATTTGATAGCCACATAAACAGTTTAGGGAGGACACAGATATCTCTGTGACAAATGATTAAATGTGTTGTTGTGACTTCACAATGAACCCGTGACCTTGTGTTTCTAATGTCAGGTCACCGGTATAAAAAGTCAGTGTTTAAGCCATGATATCATCATATACAGGGGATATAAAAAACATCTACCCATCCCTGTTAAAATGTCAGGTTTTTGAGATGCAAAAAAATCAGATCAAGATAAATCACTTTAGAATTTTTCCATCTTTGACATAGCATATTAAATTGTTATTTGACACCCCCCCCATAAAATATTCCAGTTTTTCAATTGAATCATACAGTTTATATGCTATTTTAAAGATAGAAAAAGTCTAAAGTAATTTATCTAAAGTAATTTATTTATCTTTGTTTGATTTTTTTATATATATCTCAAAAGCCTGGCATTTTAACAGGGGTATCCACTGCACGTTTGACCATTTTTGCTTATTTTTATACTTAAAAGGGGGTGGAGGAAATAGGCTTCAGATCTACACTGTCAGTGTCATGTTTATTTATTTATTTATTTATTTATTTATTTGTTTGTTTGTTTATTTATTTATTATATTTGTATACCGCCCTTCTCCCGAAGGACTCAGGGTGGTGAACAGGGCACATATAAAAATACAGAGTACAAAAATTAAAAAAGAATTAAATAGGAGCCCGAGCTAAAACAATAGATAGTAATATAAAAATCCACAATAAAAACCCCAACACATCCCCCATCAGGCCAGGCCGGCTTGTTCAAATAGATAGGTCTTCAGACCGCGTCAGAAGGAGCGAAGGTCAGGTGCCATCCGGAGCTCAACCGGCAGCTGATTCCATAAAGCCGGGGCGCCCACAGAGAAGGCCCTCCCCCTGGGGGCCACCAGCCGACATTCTCTGACCAGTGGCACCCTGAGGAACACACCCTGGGAACGCACAGGGCGGAGGGAAGTTGACGCCGGCAGCAGGTGATCCCCGAGGTAGTCCGGACCCATGCCATGTAGGGCCTTGAAAACCATTACCAAAATCTTGAATCTCACCCGGAAGACAACTGGTAGCCAATGCAGCTCGCGGAGGAATCAGCCTGATCCGAACTAAAGAATATCATAACTTCAGAAGTTATTTTAGCCTCAGCAATGGTCAATATTTGTGATAATTTATAGTTGCTTTATAATGAATCAATCTTTGGTTCAACTAGCCCAATTCTATTTATTCTGCTCCTCAGTAGTGACTTTCTGGGGTCATAAAAAGAGATCACTTTAAATGGAGAAGCTATCTCTTACGTCTGGGTTTTAAGAGCTGTGGTGGCACAGTGGTTAGAATCTAGTAATGCAGGCTAACTCACTGCTCACTCCAGGAGTTCAATCTTTCATATTTCTGAGGTTGGTAAAATGAGGACCCAGATTCTTGGGGGCAATATGCTGACTCTGTAAACCGCTTAGAGAGGGCTGTAAAGCACTGTGAAGCAGTATATAAATCTAAATGCTATTGCTATTTATAACTGCAAAGCATGTGTTCCATGACACTCAAGAAAAGAAGATGGCACCTGTGGTCACTGGCTTGGAGCTCAGCTCTTCCATAATACATCAAGGCACCAGGAGACCAAATGGGTCTGACGTTGGTTTCAACGCTGAGATCACTATCAAGAAGACTGACTTGTCCTGCTGTGAAAAAACAAAATAACACATTTAGAATTAAGAACAATTAAAGCAAAATTTCAAGCATTGCTCCAGAACCATGTGCCCGATTCACATGTAACAGCAAACCACAATGGCTGAGGTTGTTTCTTTTTTATTTAAGCCATCAACCAGGGTTTAAAAAACTATGTGAGATGCACGAACCCATTCACTAAATCAAAACTAAACAAACTCACCATTATTTTGACTAGCTATGTTGCCTACATGATAGCTCATCATTCATATGGCATCAAATAGACAGGAAGGACGTAAATTGACACAATTATATTACAGGAGTCTTGCAGCAGAACAAGTAATAGAATGTGTTACAATAGAATATGATAAATACCAATTTCTGTAAGTTCATAGTTTACATGACCATGAAGTTAAAGCAATAATCTGGGTTTATAGAAAAAGGCCTTCTGGGATTATCAAGGACAGAAAATGCTTAATCTAACTGAGGATGAAATATAACTAAAAATCAATTGTTGGTTTGATAGAAACCAGAATAAAACTATCCCTAGTATTTAAGTTAATAAGTAAAATTCTTACAGAATCAAACTTTCTCCACACAAGTAAATATTATAAGTAATGAGAGAATCACTGGATTATTTCTTAGATCAGTATCATGTCCTCTTCCCAAGGAATATTTTCTCAGTGGTGTGAACTACATTCCATTAACAAAAAGTGTTCTTTGCAAAACTATGCAAAACTTCTGAAACTATGAAGTTTCAGAACTGAGCACTGATTTTATGTTGAACATAATAAACAACATGCTGACTGGGGAATTCTGGGGGTTGAAGTTCAAACATCTTAAAAACTGCCAAGATTGAGAAACACTAATGCAGGGGGTCTTCAAACCTGGCCCTTTTATGACTTGTGGACTTCAACTCCCAGAATTCCTCAGCCAGTGTGCACTAATGTATGTATGTATGTATGTATGTATGTATGTATGTATGTATGTATGTATTTATTTATTTATTTCGATTTATATACTGCCCTTTTCCCGAGGGACTCAGGGCGGTTTACAGGGCAAATTAAAACAGTACAATATATACAGGTTAAAATAAAATAAAATTAAATAGCCCCAAAATAATTGAAAATTAAAACCTTAACCCAAAACCCTCAGTCCAGGCCGGCAAGCTCGAATAGCCAAGTTTTTAGGTCCTGCTGAAACGAGCGAAGGCTGGGGGCCATCCGGAGTTCCACAGTCAGCTGATTCCAAAGGGCAGGCCCGCCCACCGAGAACGCTCTCCCCCTGGGGGCCGCCAGCCGGCACTCCCTGACCGGCAGCACCCTGAGGAGGCCCTCCCTGTAAGCTAAAGAATTCCCCAGGAAAGAGTAAAAAGGATCCCACCAACCTGTTTTATCAATTGGAAGTTTCTTCCTCCACCAAAGAACTCTGTCGGTCCATGCTGGAGTTCTACATTTATCGCTTGTATCATAAGCCTCAGAGCCAACATCATACTTATATGTGGGACCAAAATTAATAGTTCCTTCACAAAAGTCCTTAAAAATCTATTGAAGAAAATATTGTTAATCTAAAATAAGTTTTATAGAGCTAGCCATGCACATCATCTTATCTCATCTCATTCTGTATCCACCGGGAAGGCTTTCAATGGTTTACAGCACAATCATAAAAAGAACAGCACAATAAAACATACATGCTATAGTTAACTCTATAAGTATAAATAAAAACAACTCAACTTCAGTAATATATACAAACTAATAAATTAGAAGCATCGTTTCAAACTTTAAAGATCCTCCAAAACACTTCCATTTTTAGTTAACTTGGAAAAGAAACTGTTGTAAAGTAGCAGCGTGGATATTGATCATATTTCAGTTTCCATAATACAAGTGTTTTTCATTTGCCTCAAGTAATGACAGCAATGGGAACTGGAATTTCCACTGCTAAGTGATGCAGTCATATTGCTTAGTGATGACAATCAGGTGGCCAGGGAGCCATGGCTTGAACATGGTGGGGCTTAGAGTGTCTGCTATGCAACGGGGAAGGGGCACGAGTGGTTGGGGAGGTGTAGAGTAAGTACACAACTCAGGCAGAGTGCACAGGTGGTGAGTGCATTGGGGTTTGAGGTGGCTGCAGCTGGGTATGGGATGTGTATGGCAGGGGAGGCATGGCGCAACCACAGAGAGGTTCAGGAAAATGTGTGAGGATGTGTGAGTGGCGGGTACAGCAACGCTTGGGGGGGATGTACAGAGGAGGCGCAGAGTGAGTGCAGAAAGGTTGAGAAAGGTACATAAGGGAGTGATTGTGGCTGGTGAGGCAGGGCTGAAGCGTAGAGGGCCAGAGGGAGGTTGTGCAGGGGGGGGAGACTACCTGAGCAACTTGTGACCTTCCCTGCTGGCTTCCCCATTGATTCTGCTTGTGGGACGCCAGCAGGGAAGGTCGCAAATCTTGATCAAATAACTGCAGGATGTTGCAACCATGGTTTAAGTGTGACATCTCTACCTTTCCACTAGATTTCTGTTGCTGCAGTTGATCAAATTCCAGGAGAGTCTTCCAGTCTTGTCGTTTGAGAAAATAAAATACTTCTTCGTAAGTCAAGTCAATGCGATAGTTGAAATCACCACACCAGAAAACATAGTCATGAGAAAACATACTTCTTCCCTGTTCGAGGAAAAAATCATTAAACTACAAGATTTTAAAATTCTTCATCAACTCAGATATATATAAATTGTTTTTTCTTCCATTCACTGCCTGGACAAGTCCCTGCAGTTTTCTTGGCAAGGTTTTTCAAATGTGGCTTGGCATTACCTACTTCCTAGGGCTGAGAGAAAGTGACTGGCCCAAGGTCACCCAGCTGGCTTTGTGTCTAAGAAACTAGAACTAGAACTCAAGGTCTCCTCATTTCCAGCTTGATTTTTTTTAACCACTATGACTATACCAAACTGGCTATTTTTTTTTAGTTAGAGGTTAACTGAAATAAAGTTAGATTTTTTTTAAAATCCAAGTTCATAGGCTTCTAGCATCAATCCATGAACCCCTAAGTCAGGGGTAGGCAACCTCGGCTCTTTTATGACTCATGGACTTCAACTCCCAGAATTCCTGAGTCAGCTATGCTATGCTGACTCAGGAATTCTGGGAGTTGAAGTCCATGAGTCATAAAAGAGCCGAGGTTGCCTACCCCTGCCCTAAGTGATCTCAGACTAAGAGCCCTAAACAACCTAAAAGATACTGCATATATTATTGGAAAGGTACCATAAAGAAAATAAATTCTAAATCAAAGCATCACTAGAGGGCGCTGCTATATAATAATAGTGAATTTGCCAATGTAATTTTGCAAATATAAACTGCTTGATTAGGCAATGATTGGTATGGACATTTACAAGAATTATTCTGCAAAAATTGAAAGCATCTTTTAAAGGCATTAAGGTTTCTAGCACATTAATGTCTGAGTTATACTCTGAATCCTGGAAACAGAGAAAAATACCACTAGCTACTAACATCTTTTAATCTTTAAAGAAATGTTTGAAGAAGAAAAAGTGCAGATACCAAAAATCTAATGAAGTACCCACTTGTCATGATAGCAAATCAACCTCTTCTTTGCCATAAGATAAGGGTCATCTTTTAGAAAGAGAGATGTTAAAGTTCTAAGGCAGACGTGTCAAACACAAGGCCCGGGGGCCAGATCCGGCCCGCGAAGTGGTTTCATGTGGCCCACAAAGCCATCCTGGAAAAAGTGAGGGAACGGCCCCCACTGCCTTGGCCCTGGCCCAGAGACCCTCCTTCTGCCGGAGACCCTCAGATCTGTCCCACTCCTGCTCGGGCCCCCATAGGCACCCTTGATGCCAACGATGTAGAGCTGGCCACGCCCACCCAGTAGGTCATACGCACTCTAGCCACGCCCACCCAGTAGGCCACGCCCACCCAGTAGGCCACACCCACCCTGGCCATACCCACCCGGCCCCCTGAGGGCAACCGCAATGCTGATGCGGCCCTCAATGAAATTGAGTTTGACACCCCTGTTCTAAGGGTTATAGCATTGCTCTAAGTTCCGAGAATTAATAACAATGCGTGGCAAAAGCATGCTCAGCGGAAATGGGAGAAATTTGTAATTTATAAAAAATACTGCATTCTTTCCACCACTAAAACAAGTTAGGGACTTCAGAAATACAAGTGAATATACAGTGCTTAATGAGAAATAAGATAGTAACCCAAATCTTAGTAGACTTCCTTTCATAACCATGAAGCCATCACTTCCTTCTTTCATTACCACCTGACTTAATGACATTATCAAATTTCTTCTGTGACCCAGCTGGCCACAATCATCTTAAGAAGCCTCTTTCTGAGCGCTACAAAATGTTTGGGGGGAGGGGAGAGGAAACACGGCTCTGTAGGAAAACCAAATGTTTTCTGTAATTTGCTCCTTATGGTTAGAATTTCAGCATCTATTTTACAGTTTTATTTTGTTTATGTTAATCAACAAATGAAAGGTACATTATTACGTTACTGGATTAAATTATTAACATTGATAAACATAACACTTTTAAGGGAGCGGGAGGCCTCAAAACCATCTTCTCTACCAAACAGCACTAAAATCTTTATCGTGTTGCTTCAAAGTCTCCTTTGCTGCCTCATTGAAAAAAGATTAATTGGGATGTTAACAAAGGGGCTGCCACAAAGCTGAGGGAGTCAAGCTATTCTCCAAAGCACCTGAAAGCAGGACAAGAAGCAACGGATGGAAACTAATCAAGGAGAGAAGCAACCTAGAACTAAGGAGAAACTTCCTGACAGTTAGAACAATTAACCTGTGGAACAACCTGCCTCCAGAAGTGGTGAATGCTCCAACACTGGAAGATTTTAAGAAGAGACTGGCCAGCCATTTGACTGAAATGGTATAGGGTTTCCTGCCTGAGCAGGGGGTTGGACTAGATGACCTCCAAGGTCCCTTCCAAATTATTATTATTATTATTATTATTATTATTATTATTATTATTATTATTATTATTATTATTAACTGTTATCAAATCAGGTGTTGATTTCTGCTTCCACTGCTGTGTGGTAATTTAATTTTAGTTTTGGCTAATCCCCATTCCTCCAAAATTTACAATTCTTGATATCTTGACAGGTTCCAAATACTATGGATATAATCAGCAGGAATGTATGAAACATTTAGCAACTGATCTGGGGTCAAATTAACAAAGGGCAAGATCAAATGTTCTGAGTTAATTTTCTGCAAAATCTTTGTAAAAAAATATTAAAGAAGGGCACCATACACAAGGCAGTGCATATTGTATTAATTTCATGTTTTGTCTCTTTTGCTATCACTATCTCTGTATTTCAAAGCCTGTATTCTCTATATATCTCAGCATGTATTTATAATACATGCTTGAAAGTCTGAAGTTGCCGTATAAACCCTGGCCCAAGTGCATAAATCCCTTCCCGTGATTTATTACTGATTTCTTATTTTAAAAGAATTATAAACCTTTCAAGTGGACTCTGAATGGTACAAAATTCCCATCTTCATAAATTCAGATGAAGTTTGAGTGTCACAATATAATACAAATAGCAGTAGCAAAATACAAATAACTGCAAAATTTGTACCTAACAACACAATAAAACAGTAAAATACAAATATTAATATTAAATATCTAATTACAAACACACATTTATTGATTTAAACATAGCAATATCAATAGTAGCAATAAAATAATGGCCAAAAAAAAAAGCCAAAAATATTTTTAAAAAGGAATGCCATAATCAATGGATCAAAAATTAAAATATCCTTCCTAATAATTTCATTCCAGTCCTGATGGTACAGCCCCATTTTAATGGGTCTTCAGAAAACCAGGAGGGAAAGGGAGATTTTAATGTTAGCAGGCAAGCTACTGCAAAGAAAGAGGCTGCAGCTGAAAACGCATACTTTCCAAGTCCCTGTAAATCAAAGGTCTGCAACCTTTCTGGGCTTGTGGCCTGGAGGAAGGAGAGAAGCTTCAAAATTGGTGTGCACACACACGCAAAGGGGGCCACATGCACTGGTGTGGCACTAGCATCCCCGTTCATGCATGCAGCATGCGCAAATGGGCCGTGCACATCCGCCTGGCACTAGCGGCCAGGTTTGTGCCTGTGTACATGCACAAATGGGGCTGCGGGCGCTAGCACGAGTGGGGGGGAATGCACGCCTACCCATACCGGCCAGCCATTTCTGCAGCCCACTGGCCAAGACCCCACGGCCGGCTCCAGGGCCACGACCTATAGGTTGGGGACCCCTGCTGTAGATTACACTCCCTAAGAGGAAGGGGCCTGGGTTGAACCATTCTTAATTTTTACAGGTAGGCAGAAAGGGAGAAAGTAGTTCCCCAAATGTCTAGACCAGTGTTTTTCAATTTTGACAACTTTAAGATGTGTAAACCTCAATTCCCAGAACTCCCCATCTAGCATGCTGAGTGGAGAATTCTGGGAATTGAAGTCCACACATCTTAAAAGTTCTCAAGGTGCTTTAAAGGGGATAGCAAGCACCTTGAACTGCATCTGGAATCATACTGGCAAGAATAGCTACTTAAACTGCTGCATTCTAGAACACTTTCTCTTCTTTTTCCCCCAATTCCTAACCTTTCCTACTGCCTCTATTCGTTTTATGCTACTGGTTGGTAGGTAAGGAATTGACCTATTTATTAAAATGTGTTGTTCAGGACCTAAATTTTTAAAGAACCGAATGAATGAATGAATGAATGAATGAATGAATGAATGAATGAATGAATGAATTGATGAACAAATGACCTATGCAAAAAAGTTATTGGTACACACCTTACATGAACACACTGAGTGTAAAAAGGTACCTTTGGGTAAAATAAAAATCACATGCACTTAGGTGTTTCCCAATGTGTATTTTTAATTCTGAAAAATGTGCCAATTCAGCACCACTGTAAATGAAACTTTCCCCAGACCTTACCATTGGAAAACTCAGTTTCTGAGTGATCTCTTTATAGTCTTCGTTCCGTTCTTTTATCTGAGACTGACCAGCTGTCAAGTGGCTACACACAAAGCATAAGCTGGTGCTATGAAATTGGAAGCGGATGGCAACTGCTCCTTTGTTTCCAGCTTTTCCTCTCATTCCGGTCTTTACTGTGTCCACTGCTATATCCCTGGGCAGAAGGTGATAAAACCCAAAGCAAAAAATTAAACTTTTAGGAAGAATTTGAAAATCCCGAACAAGCGATTTGCTTTAGTCTTAGTTCTTTCTAAACAGAGCATTTCCATTCATGGATGGAATGTGGGTCCATTGGAGATTCCTGATGGAAGAACGAGTGGCATTTTTTCTCATTTCCAATTGCCTCTGGTGCAAAGGTGATCAATCTATCTATGGCATGCAGGCTGCATATTGTCCCCCAGAACCCATTCGTTGCTTCTGGTTTCATCTTGATTATATACCGTAAGTCTGACAACAAAAATGCTGATCTTCAACAATGTGATGTGTCTTTCTGCAAAACTAAGGGGCAGAAACAACCACTACATCCTTTAAAGCCCTCCAATTGCCCCCAAAAGGAACACAAAGGTTGGTTGTGCTCAGCCTATTGACATTATCCCAGCACTGGCAATGCTCTTGGTAAAAAATAAATAAATCCTATATAGATATTGGAGATTGCATCTCCTCCTTCCAGCAAAAGACCAGCAAAACCCCACTGAGACAAGCCAAGCACTAGAAGTGTCCAATTAAATACCCCAGCGAGCTGGTCTTCCCCTCCCGCCCCCGCCCCCCCCAAAAAAACCCCATGCTGAAGATGTCAACAAACATCTGGTCATTGACATGTATAGAACAGCTATCTGCAGCAGACATTCCTTGTTACATTTAAGAGTTTAAGTTCATGTGGACGCATACACTTGTAGAGCCAGAATCCTAATTGCAGACAACAGTGTTATACTGTGAAGATCATTTGTTCAGTGATACCACAGGTGTAACTTACAGGGGGAAAAAAATGTATCATCTAATCAAAGTCAGGTCTCTCTCCACATGGTCTGAGGTGCAAGCCATACCAAAAGAGAGAAATATAGAAAGCTTGTGCTGAACTCAGTGACATTAACTAATTTGTATATGACCGTAACTTAATACTACTAAACTATCCTTACATCGATTCTTATCATATCATGATAGGAAAGATATTTGAGTAACTCATGCAACAAAAAACCTCCCAGCAAAATTGCAGAGTAATTTTTGGTCAACAAGAGGTGCACATCTTACATTTTCTTAAAACAGCAACAATAAAAGCAAACACTTCTGGAGTACCTCAAGAGCCCCCCCCCAAAAAAAACATTTCACCAAATAGCAATTATTAAAATTGATAAAAGAGTGGGAAAATAATTCATAAATAAAGTACACAAGCCACATTTTTCCTGTTCTGCCTACTTTTTGATATATCAGTTCAATCCTCAAACTAAAACTGGCACATAAAAGTCTCTGGTGGAAGTTTCTCCAGGAAACTGAATATGAGATGTTAACCACAGACCCTTATTAATGAAAATTTTCTGTTTAGCTTTGAATAGAAATGTGTACTCTTCAGATTTTAAGTGAGAAGGTGCTTAAGATCTGGCCTGAGCACATTCACTCTGTTTGGTGGTGACTCCCTAAAAAAAAGATATCTTCTCTTCGGTTCATCCAGTAGTTTTGGGACCCCAAGAAAATATATGTTTAATTTAAGGGATTGTTAAAAAAGGTAAAGGTAAAGGTTCCCCCGCACATGCGTGCTAGTCGTTTCCGACTCTAGGGGCCGGTGCTCATCTCCGTTTCAAAGCCGAAGAGCCAGCGCTTGTCCGAGGACGTCTCCGTGGTCATGTGGCCGGCATGACTAGACGCCAAAGGCGCACAGAACGCTGTTACCTTCTCACCGTAGTGGTCCCTATTTTTCTACTTGCATTTTTACGTGCTTTCGAACTGCTAGGTTGGCAGAAACTGGGACGAGTAAGAGGCGCTCACTCTGTTACGCAGCACTCAGGATTCAAACTGCCAAACTGCCGACCATCTGATTGACAAGCTCAGCATCTTAACCCACTGAGCCACCGCATCCCTAAAAGGGATTGTTAAGGAGGTGATAAAAAGCCATGTACAGGTGTCCACATGGTGGTGCTTCTTCCTTAACTCAAACACTTATTTTGCTGGGATCTTGAGGATACTGTGCAAAATGTCTTTCAAGAATTACCAGCAGGTAGGGAGAATCTGCCCATGGCAAATCTAAAGGACTTTTCCTATTTTGGATCTGAATATCATACACATCTTGTGTGGCGTAACATTTTGAACCTGCAAGGTTATATAAGCTGTCACAACTTGAGAGAAACAACTTTATATATTCTGCATGCCATTCTTCACTCTGCCAACATCAATCTATGCAGACAGCTATTTTCAAGGAACATGCAATTATGCTTGCCCTGAAATACAGTTTTGTAACGGAGGGCTCAGTGTATTGCAAAAAAGATCTCAAAACCCACTCATTTTATTGTGTGAATTATTCAAGCAGAACGCAATTCAAAGAGAGAGGAATTTATTGAGCATGCTCCTCTTTCTTTCTGGCATTTCTTGTAGTTTTTTTATTGCATAGCAATGGTGTATTTTGGAAACTATATATGTACAATAATTACTTAAACTGATAAAAGCATTAAAATAGCCTGGGATAAAATGAAAGTAACACTACCAACAGAATATGAACAATCAAAAATATTAAAAATAATTTTATAAAATAACTTTTTATGAATCCTAATATAATTTTCTGAATAAAAAAATCAACACCTAGGTTTTGCTGAGTCTTTGATGAAAGAATGAGAGGATGTAAAAGTGCTTAAGTAATATTGTAAGTATTTGTGCCTGTGTGGTTTACCCATGACATGAACATATAGTCATGATTATCCCAGGGTATGAATGTGGGCTTAATTCATATAATCTATTGTTTATGGATAAACAGTGTACAGCTCTCCCAGCAAGACATATATACTCAGGAACAGATGCAAAATAGAAAAGAATAAAAAACCATTACTTGTTTCCACCTCTGAACATTTGACTGTCTTCCATAAACAATTAATATTTGAAGTGCTCCTAACTATTTGAAGAAATGGGGGAGAGGGATAAACTATAATTCACCTGAGAAATACAGAAACTTCATTTTGAAAAACAACGTAATTATCACAGTCCACCTTGGTGAGAAGAACCAACAAAACCAACTAACTTTGATTTTCCTCCAGGCTATTTAAATCAGAATTAGAAATAAACAGAGTTGTTCCTTAATTATTATTTCCATTAAAGAAAATGTACAATTGGTCATGATCTCTCCACAAAGATGTCACATAAAAACAGAAGCAAGAAGAACTACCTTATATAGGGAACATGGAAAGGTCTTACAAAAATGAAGAGGCAAACACCCACAAGCTGTGCTGAGGTCAACAGAATATATCGATGTGTTCTTGAAAGAGCCTTCTGAATCTGTTCTCCCCACATCTTCCTATTGGTTGTGCTAAAAAAAAATTGTTATATGTCTTTGAACATACTGTTTGATCAGATAATTTAACAAAATTCCATGAAGCATTCTATGGATTTGAGCAAAATGGTTTTTAGTCCCAATGTGGACTAAAGTAGTACGCTACTATTCAATTATGTGTATTACATGAATCAATATGACATTCTGGAAGTTATATGACGAAGCTAAATTCATACTGAAACTAAATTTCCCTCCCACACTCAGCAATCTTGACCAAAGTCACTAAAGATTGCTTCTCCTTCTTTCTCAGCAATCCTGTTGAGCATAATTGCTTTTTCTATAGCCGTGAACTGAAAGAAAGCTCTTTATTACTACATGTTGAAAGTGAGAGATGTGGGTACCTGAGCATGATATATACCGTGTTTCCCAGAAAGTAAGACTGGGTCTTATATTTTATTTTTTGCCTCCAAAAAAGGCACTAGGTCTTATTTTTGGGGTAGGCCTTATCTCACCCCCAACACTGACAGCCCCAACCAGCTGGTCCACTTCTTCTGGGGCTGAAGTTCTGCAGCTGCATTTGGGTCTGCATTTTGCAGTCAGGCCTTTCCAGAAGGCCTAAGCAGCTGAGTACCAAGCTATGGATTCAATCCATAGCTTAGTGCTTGGCTGCTGAGGTCTTGCAGAACTGAGCTATAGATTGAATCCATAGCTTGATTCTTGGTTCCACAGGCCTTCCAGAAAGCCCTGTGACTCAGAAATGCAGGCCTGGCTGCAGAAGAGGCCTCAGAAGAAGTGGGCCATCAAAGAGAGGCCTGGCTGCAAGGTAAGTGGGTGCAGGGCAGGTGGGACAGCTCCACACCCCCACCACAGCTTGATTTTTGTGTGCCTCACCCCAAACTAGGGCTTAAATTTTTGGGATAGGGCTTATATTAGTCCCACCCCAAAAATCAAGCTAGGGCTTATTGTTGGTGTAGGCCTTATTTCGGAGAAACACGGTATATAACCACACTCATAGCCACTGGCCCATTACTAAGCAATCAATGTGGTCTTTGTGTCACAAAGATTGTCAGTTCTAATGTACTGGTTCATATATGAGTAAATATCAACTGATAACTTTCTGCTGAATATGTGAACTATTTCCACTGAAATGTACAGGCACTGATAGTCCTCAATTTATGACCACAATTGAGTCCAAAATTTCTGCTGTTAAATGAGACAGTTGTTAAGTGTACTTCACACCCATTTTATAATCTTTCCTGTCACAGTTGTTAAGTGGGGATGCTACAACTGTCGTAAATATAAAAAATGGTCACAGGTCTCTTTTTTCAGTGACGTAACTTTGAACACTCACTAAACAAATTGTTGTAAATCAAGAACTACCTGTATTGCACTTGTATCAGATGATACAAGTCTATTGTGAAGGTCCTTGAAGATTACACAAGTCACTGGTTAGCAACAGCAATAGCACTTGCAATACTGCATTCTAACCACTGTGCCACCACGGTTAACAGACATGCATGTATGAATCAGAATCTAGAGATATGTAATTTTATTTATTATGTTTATATAAAACCACTGAAGATTATTATACCCTAGCTAGTTTATACCATATAGTATTAAAATACCTTTTAATGACAGAGCATCAAGTAACTATTTGGACTATAAATATGTCTGGTATAAAAATATCCATATGAAAAAAGATAATTAACAAATACTGAACGCACTCATTTCAGGAAACTAAAAATACTTTTGACAATAACAAAACTTATGATAGTTCTGAAATTATCATGAATTCAATGAGCCTCTCAGACAGGAATTGAAACAATGCAGTTCGACAATTCAGTGTCAACGTACCTTGCATTCACAATATTGCCAGCATTTAATTCTACCATTTCTTCAAATCCTACAGCAAATATGTCAGCAGGACAATGATCATCTGTTGTGATGGGGAGGGAAAAATCAAACATATGAATTGATTTGCAACTTAATCTAATTATTCCATTTCAGGAAGGAAGATAAACACTAATATATGAAGCTCGCCTGCCCAAATGCACATAATTAGTTCCTACTAGAAGTATCTAACTTTGTTACAGTGGAATTGGGCAGTCCCAAATGTCATCCTCATATATTCACGCATACATACAAATACACACAGATGCATATTTTTATCATATCACCTGTAGTACTTTTTATTACCTTGAAACTCTGAAGCCCCACAGAGTTTAGGGGAATCAAGTAACCAATCTGTTAATTCGCTGGTACCAAGGATATTACTCTTAAACTGTTTGCCTCCATTTACATTCCAGGTCCCCATGGCAACACGAATTCTCTTGAAGTTTGTGAATTCAAATTGACGCTCTGACATGATTTTCAAAGTGCTTGGTGTCACTAATGGAGATGAGGAAACAGAGGAAGGAAAGCTATTTTTTCCCTTAAACTATGAGCCATGGCAGTGATTACAAATTATCTCTTTATAATTATTTTGCTATCATGCTTCCAAGTATTTCCTTTATAAGTACTCTCTAATTACAGGATAAGCATGTTAAATTATATTGAAGCCCTTACAGCAATAATGTTTCTTACTAGCGAGAGTTCATAAGTAGGCACATGGATAGTGTGAGAACATTTTTGGATGGTACGTACATAGTTTAAAAATAGGGACATGGTATTTGCAGATTCCACCCTCCTTCAGTGTTCTGAAAGATCATCCAACTGTCTAGAGAAGATTGAATTGGCGTTATGGATTAGAGGATGAAGAATAAAAAATGGTGGAGATCATCAAGTCCTTTATTCTGTCAGTAGGATTCTATTGCTGTATTAAAATCTCCCACTAACGGATGAAACCTTTCACTCGTGAGACACTGATTTTGAATACAGTGAAGAGAGTGGATGAGTATCCTACTGGGAAGTCCCAAACATAATGCTGATTTTTTTCCCTAATATGAAGTCTTGTGCAGCTTATTTAAGTGGATTACTCCCAAGAAATATACAAGAAAAGATAAGACTGCCGAGCTATTGAAATAAAACGATCTTGCTTACTCAGTAATGCCGTATGATCCAGCAGCATTCTCTCTTCTTCATTGTAAAAATCACCCATAAGCAGTAAATCAATGGCTTCCTGTTTCACGCTATCAAAAAAGTTTGACTGAATGGTCAGTGATACTGACCGGGCACCATCTTTGAATTTCCCAGCCTACATAAAAATAGGAATAATAATTTAATTTCATAGTTATTGAAATGTCACAGAATAACTGAGGCTCACTTTTTCCTTTACCTTAGCTTTTCCTTCTAAAGCACGGCTGCCTGTAAAAATTCTGCTTAGACTGTGCCCATTGAGAGCCCACATTGCTTTGTAAGATTCCAAAAAACGTTCAACTATAGGTTTGGTATTTAATCCCAGGCTTTCTAGTTGACTTTGGAGAACCTGATTTGAAAAAAAGAAAAGTACAGTGCAGAATGAGACAGGACAACAATCAAATTTCCCACCCACATAATATCCAATGTTTGCTCATAATTCCTCTTGTAAAGCTTTTGTTCAAACTCTCAGAAGCTGAATGCTCTATCACTCACCTCAAGTGCTATGAAGGTTTGGACAGTATTAGTTCGATTTAGACAATCCAGACAATTCATTCGAATGGTACCCATCTGTTGACTTCAAAAAACAAGTCAAAGAACTAAAAGAATTAGTACTGTGCCTCCCCCTATAGGTTGAGTATTCTACTGAGAAATTCAAGCACAAAAAGTTTGGATTCTACGGACAACAGCACAAGACTTAAAGCAGAGGCACAAATTATAACAATTTAATTTATTCATTGCTGGCCTCCTTTGCCACAATTGATCAAGGATCTGCATCAGGAATGCTGGATTTGGCTAGATCAGTTTTCCCTCAGAACCATAGCCCAACTCTGAGTGGAAAGGCAAGACTACACATTTTACACGTTGATTCCCATACAACGTCGTAAGAACAATTAATTGTAACTATTACAGGAATCATGATTCATATTAATTTACTTTGCAAATGGATGAGATTGAAACATCAGCAATAGATATGAGTTGTCCAAAAGTGTCACCAGCTTTCCAGACTATTCCATATGTAAAAGTGATGAAAAGCTATATAAATAATTCCACTTGCACAAAAATATCCCATAGTTTATAACCAAGATAGCATAAAATACCCACAAATGTAAAGTTGGAGCATGAAAAACTGTTAAATAAAAAGCACAAACACCTGCAGACGAAGGAGTACCATACTCACCGGGAACTTGCATTTTCACTTTTTGTAAAGATGCCCAATTCTTCCCAGTGAAGTTTTAGCTGGGGGCCCAGCAAATTCTCCAGTTTCCCATCTTTTGCAAAATGATGGTAATCAAAATTAATCATTGGTGTGTCTACTGCATGAGTTGATGCCCAAAGCAATTTCTTATAAAAGAACAGAGAATAATCTTTTTTGTTACTTCATTTGTAAAAGTCTTTCCGATAACATGTAGTGAATTGCTGGTGAATGATATATATACCGTGTTTCCCCCAAAATAAGACATCGTCTTATAATTTTTTTGCCTCCAAAAGAGGTACTAGGTCTTATTTTTTGGGGGGTGTCTTACCTTGAGACCATCACAGCCAGGTCTCCCACACCTCGACACCTGTTGTGCCGCTGCTTGACTTCTTCAGTGGCCACTTGCCGCCACTTGTGGCTGGACACCATGTGGCGCATTGTGCCATTGCCGCTACTCATGGCAGGACGTCGCATGGTGCTTTATGCCGTTGCTGCCGCTGGTGGCAAGAAGCCGCATGGTGCTTTGGCCCATTTCCGCTGCTCTTCGCAGGACGCCTTCATGGTGCTTCATGCTGTTGCTGCCACTCGCAGCAAGAAGCTGCGCGGCTCTTCAAGTCATTGCCGTCGCTCGTGGCAGAAGGTCACACAGTGTCCTGTTGCAAACAATGGCAATGGTGTGAAGCACCATGCCCAAAAAGCCATGCAGCATCCTGCTGCAAGCAGTGGAAACGGCCCAAAGCACTATGCAGCGTCCCACTATGAGCAGCGGAAATGGCCCGAAGCATCATGCAGCTTCTTACCACGAGCGGTAGCAACAGTCCGAAGTGCTGTGCAACCTCAGCACTGGCATGACGAGCCATACAGCATGACAAATGTCGGGGTGTGGGAGGCCTGGCTGTAGCAGTCCTACTGGTAAGGTAAGCAGGTGCGGGGCGCATGTATCACTCCCTCTACCCCCTCCCTAGTTTGATTTTTAGGTGTGTGCTTCGCCCCAAAATTAGGGCTTACTTTCTGGGGGGGGGACTTACTTTCGGGGAAACACGGTATGTCTAACAATGCAGTCAGTTGTGTAGTTAAACAGAAGTAAATCAACTAAATATTTGCATACAATTACTTGAATGCCCACCTCTTATCAAGAGCATACAGGTAGTCCTCGACTTACAGCCATTCGTTTAATGACCATTCAAAGTTCCAATGGCACTGAAAAAAGTGACGTATGACTGTTTTTCACAAGAAACAGTCCCACAGTTACGTGATCAAAAATCAGCCACTTGGCAACTGATTGCATATTTATGACAGTTGCAGTGTCTTTGGGTCATGTGATCCCCTTTTGCAACCTTCTGATAAGCAAAGTCAGTGGGGAAGCCAGATTCCCTTAACATCCATGTTACTAACGTAACAACTGCAGTGATTCACTTAATAACTGTGGCAAGAAAATTGTAAAATGGGGCAAAACACACTCAGTTGTGGTCTTAAGTCAAGGACTACCTATACTTAAGTTTCTGTGACATGGCATCATAAAAAAGTGGGATTCACCATGTTCTGATCTAATTGGGTTTAGTTATCTATCCTTTAGGATTCTCTACATGAATTAGTCCAACAATCATGTTGGTAGGGGATGACATGAATGATACCCAAAACTTTAGAAGGGGTAGGTTGAGAAAACCTAGTTAATACTTATGACATAGCTGTACCGCAGCCTGTTTATTGTATTCATGGTCTGAATATTTAACTTCATTACAGGTTGGGAGGCAGAGAAATATATAAAAACAAAACTATGTTTTGTTCCTGGAAACATTAAGATAGTAAAATCTATTTCTCATGTAATAAATTATTACAGTAGAATATTTGAGGCATACATTGAAAAAATACCAGCCAAGAGACCACAGAATTTGGCAGAAATCCCAATAGACTGCTAGCATGCAAAATATGCTACTATCATAAAAATTAGTGATGGAATATTCTATCAGCAGAGTCAATTCAAAAACCAATCAGTGAAAAGAAGACATTATCAAAAGAACAATAGGCAGAGAAATAATATTCTTATATTGTAATATATATCAGTTATCATTTCAATCTACACTTGTCACCTCGGCTTTTCAATGATGTTTTACAACAGCGCAGACCAGGAGCATGACTTTGGTGGGAAGACTGAATCAAAAATATAGTTTTCTAGGTCTCCATAAATGAATGTGCAACTGGAGTAACGTAATGCATTATGACAGCGTATCACCACAAGTATATTAAATGGATCACAAGTACAAGTTGAACATAACTAAGATAGCCTCTCTGGCTTCACACATGCTCATATATGGGGAAATGGTGTTTGAAAACTACCCACTCCAAAAGGTTGCTTATATGTTGCCTCCATACCTCCTTTACCATATGTGAATTTTTTGGCTTTGGCTGAACTGCACTGCATAATATGACCATGACTAACAGGTGTGATATGAGTAGGAAATTTCTCCACCCATTCACAAAGCCGTATGCTTGTTTGTTTAGTGCTGTTATTTCGAAAATTTCTACCCTGCCCTTTAAGCTTGTGTTGTATGCAGACAGCAGGGGTGCTAATGCTAAGTTACTACGGAATTTTTCTCACTCTCACTAGCAATATGATCAAACTCATTGCAAAACTTCCAATGGCTAAGATCCAAAGTAAATTTAAGTAAAAATCACTGTGTATGTAAAGGCTGTAAGTGGTGAAGAGGTGAGCAACAGCAGCTTGTGTATACCACTGGATCTGCTCCTTTGCTAACTGTCTACATATCTTTGTCTATTTACAGGCCTCAGTGCTTCATAGTTTACTTGGGAATGACTGAAGCACTACCAGCCCAGCATGAGTCATTGTTCCAAGCATGCTATCCAATTCTGCAGCTGTATTAACTGTTAGCCTCACAGAGGAATCACAGTGATTGCCTCTAAATGATGCTACTGAGAAGGGCAGTGGGCCCTTGGTACGCCCCAGATCTTCTGTTCTCCCCAACTTTGTTTTTAAAAGACCATTTAAATTGTTCAAAAGAGAATAAATGGGCAGTCAGCATGCTCTCTACACTACTGATGTTTCCCCAAAAGCCTCTAGGTTCTTTAAATATAAAGAGGTTTTAAGAAAGAAGGAAGGTGGGTGTAGGCAAATGCTTTGTAGTTTCCTGCCCAGAAAAATGACAATTTTAACCTGGTATGACAGAAAGCCCTCTTATAGGCTAGGAGGATTGGTGATACATGACATCGATTCCCCATCCAGTTGCATCACACTCATTCAGAAGAACCGAGGCTCTTCCTGGTGAAAGGATTAGCCAGTGACATCACAATTGCCCAGGGGACACCCAGTTGAAGGTTCCTTTCATGTCCCCAGCAGGAGCTGGAGCAAAGGGTGGCAGCACTCAGTCTCAAATGTGCACTTGCTAACCTCCAACCCAGCGTGCTAACCACGTGACCCACTGTGCTCCTCCCCATCTGGTAAGCATTTATCTCCTGCTACCCCGCTCCATCCCATCCTATATTTTAGGTCCCATGTCTGAAACACAAGACACAGCAGCAGAAGCCTAGCTGGCTGAAAGAAGAGTTACTTCACATGCTGGAGGACCCCATTTTTAATCCGAGTAACCATAGAAAGAGCCACCTTAGCTGAAAGCAGGGCTGCATGGAACAACCCTCTTCCCAATACTGCCTGATTAGGCAACCTTGCTGGATACTTGTAGGAGATGGCCAAGGGGAACCCTAAAGCAGGGTCAAACACACTATCAGTTTGGAGTTGCTACATTCCAACAAGAGATGGAAATCTAGCCCTCTCTTCCCCCACCCATGAATTCTTATCTAGCACCACTTTGCCTTGACCCTTAGTAGGTCAGATTTTTGTGTATAGGTAGAATGTAATAAGCTCAGTGGGCTAGGACGCCGAGCTTGTCAATCAGAAGGTCGGCAGTTTAGCGGGTCGAATCCCGAGTGCCGCGTAACAGAAGGAGCGCCTGTTACCCGTCCCAGCTTCTGCCAACCTAGCAGTTCGAAAGCACGTAAAAAATGCAAGTAGAAAAATAGGGACCACTACGGTGGGAAGGTAACAGCGTTCCGTGCGCCTTTGGCATCTAGTCACGCCAGCCACATGACCACGGAGACATCCTCGGACAAACGCTGGCTCTTCGGCTTTGAAATGGAGATGAGCACCGGCCCCTAGAGTCGGAAACGACTAGCATGCATGTGCGGGGGAACCTTTACCTTTTTAATAAACTTCTACTACTTTGAATTCAGCTCCTGTTCCTGGTTACCTGTGCCTGACATCACTGTCACTATCACAGCAGAATTCACTGTTCCATCCTGTTTTTCCCTCATCTTCAAATGTCTCCCTGAAACTTGGAGCAAACTCACTTGGGTGCCTTAATGATCCTCCCCCTCCAATAGTCCACAGAATTAAAGTCAACAGTAAGTGAAGGAGCCACCTACAACTAATGGTGTGCCAGAACTTGCTTGTGCAAGCTTGAGAAAATATAACTGAGAAGACCTAATGCACTGAATTTGCTACTTGGTAGTTCCCCAGTGCAGCGCAGTGCACGGGAGGTGGCAGAGCTGCCTGCTAAACATTTATTAACATGCTGCTCCTCACAACTCATCATGTTCTTTGTCAACATATAGGAATTTTTACAAAATCTGATATCCTTTATAGCAGGGGTCCCCAACCCCCGATCCATGGATCGGCACCAGGCCACGGCATGCCAGAAACTGGTCCGTGCAAACAAGTAAAGCCCCATCCGCGGGATGCAGGCACTACATGAAACCACGCCCTCTCTGGTCCACAAAAAACCTCCTCTCCACGGAACCGGTCTCTGGTGCTCAAAAGGTTGGGGACCTCTGCTTTACAGGCTTAACTCCAGTACACTCGTACATCTTTATTTTTTTTTCCCCTCCGATAAGCATTATTGGAAAAGCAACGGCATATTTTTTTCTAAGAAAAGAAAATCCATGGGGTACAATCTCTCATCCTCTTGCTTTCAGTGGAGTTATTTCTCTAAGAAACAGGGATCAACTTCAGATAAATGATCCAGTTGTATTCACAATTACTTATAACCCAATTGTTTTCAGTAGGCTGTCAAAAAAAGCATTTATATAAATTTTACCAATTTGGGGATACTCAAAACATATTTGTAAAAGGAAAATTACTATCTCTGTTTTTCCCAGGCTGAGTGCTGGCTATCTAATAAGGTATTTCTTACTTTCATAAGAAGCAAAAATCTGAAAAAAGACAAAATTAGCAAAAAGGCTTTGATCTTTGTTTTTACCTTGAAAGCCCTACTGAGGACCTCCTCTCCCCCTCTGCTTCTCAGCAAATTAACGATCACTTGTTTGCCATATTGCTCCTTCAGAAGTATCATATGCCTGAAAAAGCAGGAATAGGTTGCTTTGATTTCATAAATAACAGAAGCTACCTAGAATTCTTCTTAAACTGTAAGTGACCAATGTTAGTTATGGCCTTCTAACTGCACAAGTTTTTTTTTTCAGAATAGCAGTTGAAGAACTTGATTCCTTACTACAATTTATGTTTTGCTCCAAATGAATACACGTTGCATATTTTAATAATCAACCACTACATCTTACACACCACCATTTGATAATGTACTTGGATTGGTTACTGGTTGGGAGTGTAAATAATTGAAACTATATAGGTAAACAAATTGTGATTTAGTTTATCAGGACACTGGTTTATTATTTGTATTTGTATTTATTAAATTTGTATACCGCCCTTCTCCCGAGGGACTCAGGGCGGTGAACAGGGCACATATAAATAGAGGATACAAAAATTTAAAAAAGAATTAAATAATTGCCCAGATAAAACAGTAACAATATAAAAACCCAATTAAAAACCCTAACTTCCCCCATCAGGCCAGGCCAGCTTGTTCAAATAAATGGGTCTTCAGACCGCGCCGGAAGGAGCGAAGGTCCGGTGCCGTCCGGAGCTCAACCGGCAGCTGGTTCCATAGAGCCGGAGCGCCCACAGAGAAGGCCCTCCCCCTGGGGGCCACCAGCCGACATTCTCTGACCGGGGGCACCCTGAGGAGGCCCTCTCTGTGGGAACGCACAGGGCGGAGGGAAGTTGACGCCGGCAGTAGGTGGTCCCCGAGGTACTCTGGACCCATGCCATGTACGGACTTAAAGACCATTACCAGAACCTTGAATCTCATATAGATTATAATAGATTCAGAGTATTACTTATTTCAGGGAGCAAATTGAGATACCTTAATAGTATCTTGAAAATTAAGATGCTTCCCTCAGCTGTGAAAATGCAATTTTATTTTATTTTTACAGTTTTACCAGAAAATGGATTCTTTCCTTGGCTATTTCAAATATTACATGAAATATTAAGACATCTACCAGACAGTGCAAATTGCTCAGGAATCAATACAGAATTCAAATAATGACGCTGCATGAAATTAACCTGATTCAGGATTTTAGAAAACAGTTCTTTTGTTTGCCACTATTAACACCCCATAGACTAGGCTTAACCTGTGTTCCATCAGAGCCAGCAGGAGTCTTCCTCCTGCAGACTCTGCAGCTGTCATCTCACTTTTTTAAGTTATTTTCTCCTCAAGCAATTAAAAGGTAAAGGTAAAGGTTCCCCCGCACATGCATGCTAGTCGTTTCCAACTCTAGGGGCCGGTGCTCATCTCCGTTTCAAAGCCGAAAAATAGGGACCACAACGGTGGGAAGGTAACAGCGTTCCGTGCGCCTTTGGCGTCTAGTCATGCCGGCCACATGACCACAGAGACCTCAAGCAATTAAGGACTGCTAAAAAGGTGAGGGCATTTAAGCATACAAGACCAAATAATGACTTTAGCGGAGTTTCAATAAGAGCACCAGTCCCCCTTCATAATATTGTTTTAGTGCATTTTAACTTATTGTTGTTAGTTCTGGGCACCTTGTTTAATCTTTTTTAATATTTGTATTCTTGTATTTTTATATGTTTGCCCTGTTCACCGCCCTGAGTCCTTCGGGAGAAGGGCGGTATACAAATAAAATTATTATTATTATAATCCATCAGAATGTATTGGCCTTAGAATGGACTGTTTTCAAAGATTCCCCATTACTCCACTTGCAGAGTAAAAAAAAGCTATTGCTATCCCTAAACTTCAAAAGAAACGCATTTGACAGGAACAATGAGATGTTAATTCCCATTTCAGATTAGCCTCCATCTAGATAAAATAAATCCATCCAGAATATGTCCTGCCCTAAGATTCGGCTGCACACGTGTTAGAACAATCATATAATTTTTTTGGTTATAAAATTCTGAGTAGCTTAACATCCAAACAACTCAGCATTAGTGTTGAAGTCTCATCAAACTACAGTTCTAGGGGCTATCAGCATCCCTTTCTAGGTACCTCTACTCAAATACTCCAGCTGAGGGAAAACCTATAGAAGGGAACTGAAATTTCTGTTGTGTACGCCAGAAGATAGGCTTAAGATACAGGAGGATCTGGACAGACTCGAACACTGGGCACTATCTAACAAAATGAAATTCAATGGTGAAAAAAGTAAGGTTCTACATTTAGGCAGGAAAAATCAAATGTACAGGTATAGTATAGGTGGTACCTTGCTCAATAGTAGTAACTGTGAGAGAGATCTCGTAGTCCTAGTGGACAATCACTTAAATATGAGCCAGCAGTGTGCTGCAGCTGCCAAAAAAGCCAACACAGTGCTAGGCTGCATTAACAGAGGGATAGAATCAAGATCACGTGAAGTACTAATACCACTTTACAATGCCTTGGTAAGGCCACACCTGGAATACTGCATCCAGTTTTGGTCACCACGATATAAAAAAGATGTCAAGACTCTAGAAGGAGTACAGAGAAAAGCAACAAAGATGATTGGGGGACTGGAGGCTAAAACATATAGGGAACGGTTGCTGGAATTGGGTATCTATAGTTTAATGAAGAGAAGGGTGAGGGGTGACATGATAGCAGTGTTCCAATATCTCAGGGGCTGCCACAAAGAAGAGGGAGCCAAGCTATTCTCCAAAGCACCTGAAAGCAGGACAAGAAGCAATGGATGGAAACTAGTCAAGGAGAGAAGCAACCTAGAACTAAGGAGAAACTTCCTGACAATTAGAACTAACCAGTGGAACAACCTGCCTCCAGAAATGGTGAATGCTCCAACACTGGAAGTTTTTAAGAAGAGACTGGCCAGCCATTTGTCTGAAATGGTATAGGGTTTCCTGCCTGAGCAGGGGGTTGGACTAGATGACCTCCAAGGTCCCTTCCAACTTATTATTATTATTATTATTATTATTATTATTATTATTATTAATTATTATTATTATTATTACTCTTGTCAAATTCTCCTTTCCTAGAGTGCAGCTTTCTCGCTTGTGAATTAAAAATCAGTATCAACAACATGACAATTCTCCTAAACGAAGTTTACTCCTTCCTATCTGTTATGGGTAACAAAATGCCACCCCGTTAGTTTAGAGCCATATGATTGGGGGGGAAAAAGTGTGTGTTTTTTTATAAAAAATCATAGTATGTTTTTCATACTTTGTTTATTTGTTTTATATCCCACCTGTCATCCAGGAGCTCAATGGAGCATGCATAGTCCTCCCATTTTGTCCCACAACAATCACCTAGCGAGGTAGATTTGGCTAAGAAAAAGCAATTGCCCAAAGGTACAGCTTTGTTCAAAAACATACACCTATCTTTCAACATTTCTTCCTTTTCAGATGTAGTCCTAAATGACAAACAGGAATATTCATGCAAAAGAGCGAAATGGATTTGAAAACCAAAAGACATGGCTGCACATAAAGATTCTAGAACACCCTACAATGAAAGCTGTAACATCAAGTTCTAGGCTGCAAGTTATCAGCAATCTTGCAATTATGAAACCTACTTATCAAAAGCAGGAGCATTTGCCTCCAGGCCTCTGGTAAGCTTCAGATGATGGGAACCAACCTAAAAAGATAACAATAAAAAGAATAGGAAGTGATACTCTTAACATGAATCACTAGATGTCTCCCTTCTTCATTTAGAGAAAAGTGTTTCTTTATTATAGCCTAGCAACCATCTTGGCATCCACAAATGATGCCACAGAACATAGGAGGCAGATGTTATTAGAAAATGGGGATGAGGAAAAAATAATGATGCATAATTAATTAATCTGCCCAGAATCTTTTTTCCAATGTTTTTCAATTTCTTTATAAGATTAAAATTGTTTTGCTTATATATTTTAAAATTTTTATTACACAAAATTAATTAACAAAAGTATAAAGGCATATGATCGCATTTACAATATAACCACTTATAAAGGTAGCTAACGCACTCCCCATTTCTATATTCCTGAATCGGTGCAAACTCAAATAAGCACATGTACAAATCCATTTCATGTGAAAGGTTACATCAGTCTCTCCAAAAAGAATGGAAATTCCTGTCCTATTTACAGTTTAACACCAGGAATGCTTACATGCCAAATGTAAAGGAAGCTTTCAGTATAGCGATAAACATTGCTTTAGACATTCATGATTTATGCTTATTACCTGCAATCCAGGTTGCTCCCAGAATAATGGAACTGAACCTCTGATCTGAACAAAGGAAGAAACATCCATGTCCAAATAGATAGTCTGAAAGGATAAAAAATAGCATATATTTAGATTAATGCAATGTTTGACTATAAGTAGTGCTCATTTAACATCTGGTGGTTCAGCAACCCTTTGAAAATAGGACGGGTGCCCCCTGAATGAGATTACTTACAAGCAGTTTTTGTAGTTGTGGCTGTTACATATTCCCATGATCTTGTGATTGTGATCTGGGTGCTTGGTGACTTGGCTTGCAATTGCAACACTGCAGTATCCCACAGTCAAGTGATCTCTGTTCGTACCCTTCACTACTATCTTCCAATAAAGTTAATGGAGAAACTGGAAGGAGGTGACATATGGTGATCACATCATTGTGGGATGCTGCCTAACAACAGCAACTGGGAACTGTTGAAACTGCTGTCCTAAGACAGAGTAGTCATGTGCTGTCATGACTGCATCACTTAGTGCAGGGGTAGGCAACCTTGGCTCTTTTATGACTCGTGGACTTCAAGATGAAGTCCACGAGTCATAAAAGAGCCAAGGTTGCCTACCCCTGACTTAGTGACAGAGTTCCTGGTTTTAATTCCCATCAGTAAGAGAAGAGTGCCTATATTAAATTGTTTTAAACATTGACTAGAGATCAATTTATCTGGATTATCAGATATTTTTAAATTCACAAAATAACAATTCATAAATACCAAATTAATATAACACCACTAAGCAGCTTAGGATGCTGACTAGACTTAGAAAATGTATTCTTTAAAAAATATTTTTAAAAACACATTTGGCTCTTAACTTATTCAATATACCATTTTTCACAGGTTCACTTCTACTTATGCAATAACGATATGCACTCACTTCATACGAAAATTATTTTGTTTATAAATTATAGAATAGAAAAATGTGAGCCAGCCTATATATCACATTTTCAAGGTGTCATCCTTTATGTTTGACTTCTGTTGAATATATACTTGGTATCTAACGACAATCTGTATAGAACTGTCACTTTGAGATATAGTAACCAGAACTGTGCAGGATATTTTAAGTATGATTGTGCCATAAAGTGAAATAAATACATCATGCTAGCATTTCTTTCCTATTCTATTAGTTAAAAAGATAATACGATTTTTGTCTAATGCATAATACTTTATACCACCTTATGCTGGACTATATGATTTATGTATTAGTTCATTCAGTTTGTATGTTCTCTCATCTCAACAAAATTCAGAAGAAAATAAAAACACAATGACATAAAAATTAAAACGATGGCAGCCAAGTATGTCATACATCATAACTGCTAGAGTAATCAAGAAACAAGTCTCTGCATATACTCAGGTCCCAGACCCAGGCCTAATCTTCAATTAACTAATTAAGGCTAATCAGCCTTAATTAAGAAATTAGTCATTTCTATGTCCCATTTTCTAGTTTGGTGAATACTTTTGGATTTTTGTTGTCTTCACACACAAAGCTGCATAGACATTTCCCAGGATGCTGTTTTTACCTGCAATGTTCAATTTTCCCTGTCACTGCCAGTTTTTATTATAAAAAATATTACCCACTCCAAGAACATTAAGCCTGGTCTGTTCTGGAGCAAAAAACAAAAACAGAATGTTCCAAGAAGAAACAAAATATTTTCCCCAAAAAAATATTTCATTTTGCTCATCCTTAGTTTCAGCCTTATATTCCCTAGCCTGTATCAGCTGATCTCTAAAAAGCTAAGTAGGATCAGAAATGGTTAGCAGTTGGATAGGAACCATCAAGAATCTCAGGGCTGTAGGTTAGATAGGGAAGCTAAGCAAATATCCCAGAAGAAGGCAATATCATGTTATTTCCATATGATTGCCAAACAAATTACACTGATTTGAAGAAAATTAATTTATTATGGGTATTTTTATACAGCTAACTCAGATGATTCCTGCTGGTTCTAATACTGCTGTATCAAGGCCATTTTGAATGAAGAATTAAGCTGTGTGGGATGCAAGTTTTAATTTCATTCCTGCTGCAAAATTCCTTCTCCCCACTTTTCACTCTGCATGCTATTTTGTTCAGATCCCCAGCACTTCTTTGAATTGTTTTTGTAGCAAATGAGCTAAAAGATCAACAGCTGACTTCAGTTTAGAAAGCAAAGAAACTTCAAATTGTTTTGTTTTTCTTTGCTTATGCAGTGAGTCATCAGGAGGGAGGGAGAGGGAGGGAGAGAGAAAAATGAGTCACAGAAAAACTGAAGTATCAAAAGTGTACCTCAGCGGGAAGAGCTCCCAGGAGATAAAGCTAATTGTTTATTTTCTTCCTTAAACTAGGGGAAACCATGCAGTGTAAGAGGGTCACGATATCTAGAATCCTGGGGTATAGTTAATTTATGAATGAGCAGAGCCAATATGATATGATGAACTATTTTTTCCACTGTATTAGAAGCAGTCAAGTTATTACTTCATTGCTAATTATCTGCAAGTCAGCTAACAAAGCAAAATCATTTTCTCTACCGCCCTAATATTTTATATTCCAAACATAATTGGATTCAAGCCCATTCTTAAGTTAAATCCTATTTTTATATATGTATTATTATAAAGAAGGGAAAGGTGCTAATGTTAAGTTGGTGATTCTCAATGGCTTGTATCACCTCAAATCTATTACTAAGGATATAAGTAGTCCTCAAGTTATGAGAGCAACTGGGATTGGAATTTTCATTTCTAAGCAATGTGGTTGTAAAATATAATGCCATATGACAACATCACTTAGCAACAGCAATTCTGACAGTCATAACCCAAGGACCACCCAGGTCAGGATCTCGTATCCTGACAGCTTCTCCATCGACTTTGCTTGTGTGAAGCTGGCAGGGGATATCAGAATTCGCAAAAAATATGACCACAGGGATGCCACAATGGCTAGAACTCTTAGAACAAGTTATAAGTACCATTTTTCCAATGCCCAACATATTTTAAATTTAAGTTTATTATATTTGTATACCGCCCTTCTCCCGAGGGACTCAGGGTGGTGAACAGGGCACAGGGCATATAAAATACAAAGGGCATATAAAATACAAAGTACAAAAGTTAAAAGAGAATTAAATATAAGCCTGAGCTAAAACAATAAATAATAGTGTAAAAAAACCACAATAAAAACCCCAACACATCCCCCATCAGGCCAGGCCGGCTTGTTTTATGGAAGTCTTAATTATTCCTACCATCGGTGACTACTTAGGTGACTAAGTAAAATATAATTGAAGAAGTTTCACTCAACGCCTACAAATGAGATTCTCAGAGGGAAATGTAGGGATACCAATAGTTTTGGCCAGGGCTTTGTATTAGAAGGACCAAGAAGTCAGAAAACCTCTGACGAGCCCATGCTTCTCTTCTCTCTCTTGCTGCTTTAAAAGATACTTCATTTCACACTTAATTATTTAGTGACACGGATCTTCTCCTGCCACTTACCTGCTCCGTCTCAACAAAGTTAGAAACATGACCATCATCATTGACTCCTCGTATGTGAAAGCGGGCACCAGCTCGCTCACAACTAATCCGGGAGATGAGACAGGCTTTTGCCTTCTTGTGAGAGGCATAAAGAGTACGAATGTCCACCACACCACAAATCACTTTTAGTAGCCACTCTGAACAGTTCACCTGATAGTGTTTAAAAGGGACATGCAATAGCTGGTTCCTGTAAGAGTCAGCAGGACAGAAAGAAAGATCATGTATGTACAACAGACGTTTATACATTTTATATCTATAACTGTATCTGTATATCCAAATCTAGATATCTCTCTTTAGCAAAGATTAGTTTTAGTATGTTTTTTCCCTGTGCAATTTACACATTTTAAAGCCTAGTACATAAGGTAACAAATGATATCCTAACCAGACTAAAAAAAACACCCAACACTGCAGATAAACAGAGATAGTTAGAAAGTCACAAAAGGAAGGAAGTTTAACTGCATGATTTTAAAGTGTTGGTTATGACCTGAACTTTTACAAATGTTTGTTGTTCACTATTTTTCTGCATTAAAAACTGAGAATATTTTATTTACATTAGTTATAGTTTAGCTGCCCCACCCCAAGGAGCTATAGCTATTTTCTTTAAAATCTTCCCCACAATAACTCTTTCAGGTAAGCTGAGCTATGAAACAGAGTTTCCAAGGCTGAGAGGACACTGGAATCTGGTTCTTACCAGTGTTAAGTTAGAACCATTAAACTATAACACATTATCTCATGAATGCCACAAAACTACCTGTAATTACCTATACGGTGCAGTAAATCTGTGTAACGTGACCCATAAACTAAATTTAGGACGTACTTAAGTGTTTCTGCATCACAAATGGTAGAACAGCTAACACAGGTTTTGGGGGCCTTCTGATCAATATTCAACTGTTGCTGGTTTGTATTCAGTTTGGCACAATTACTATATTAATGTATTTATTCTACAACTGTTCACATCACCATTTAAAGCAAAAAGTATTATGAAATAATGCTGTGGATATAACAGCCTTGCATATGTACTTCAACCTGTATATTGTTTTATTATGAATATGTATTTATACGTTTTGATTGAAAACTATTAATCATTCAGCATAATTAATTCATTCACTAGCTTTACATAGGAAGAAGGGCACAGCATTCACAGAAATGGTGGAGATTCCACCAACATCAGTCCTAATGAGTCCTATTGTTTTCTCTTAATACAGTCAGTAGAGACAATATAACCACACATTTCAACCTCTCTGGTTTAAATCAATGGGACTTAGCTTGGGGTACAATATACTTGTGGTAAACAAGTCAAAGAAAATTGTCTCTATTAGACATATTCAAAATACATTTAAACCTGCTACTCAATATGTGAAATCATAAGAATCTAAGAAGACCCTGGATGGATTGGAGTAAAGATTCATCTTGCCTAGCAATTCTGGGCAGCTTCACCAGTGACAAAGGAACATTATATACAAACAACAATTATCTGAGGGACAAGATAACATCCTACTATATCAACCCAACTCAAAGAGACCCACCCAAACATCTTAAATCAAGGCTTGGGCAAAACTCCTAAGATTGGTACCAACCAGAAAAATGAATTTCCAGTCTGATAGCTATCATCATCTTTCTTCTGGGCTCGGATAGTGAGATCAAAGTTTGATCCTGAATTTGGCCAAGAAAAATAGAAAACCCCAGAATTCAGAAGTTTCTTCAAGGCAGAGACACGATCTTCTTCTTTAGTTTCTTCTTGGAGAGCAAAAAATTCAGTTGCTGTGATCTTGTAAACTTCAGCATCAAGGATTTTTCCCACTGATGTACAGCCTGTCACAAGAACCAGGAAATGCAAAGTGGAGTTGCCTGCAAAATGACATTTATAATATAGTTATATTTATACACACAAACACACAAACGTATCTGCTTATGCTGCTTTAGTTTTTAGCTACAAAGGCAGCCTACATTACATGCTTTCATTACATTTATCAGAAGACGACAACGGGTCCTTATTCGGCTAGTAATCAGAGGCTAAATTTAAAATATTTATCTGTCTGGAAGTTTCTGTAGGTATGAGAGAATTATACATAGACATAATTAAAGTTATAAATCTTTAGAAGTAGAACATTTATCTGTAAGCATAGACATAGTAGATTCTGTCTATTCTAACAGCTAGTCATTTCTAGGAACACTGAAAATAAAGCTTAACCAGAATCTTCATGATATAGCATAATAAAATGTAACAAAAATCTTTTCGAGACAGCCACTGAAGCCAAAATAAAATCAGGATTTTAGAGAACTAAAAAAATCTAGAAAACATTTTTGTACAAGCCTCTCTAATGGAATCCTTTTCCAACCAGGTAACTCTCGCTGAAAATGTCATTGTTTAGTAGCCATATTTCTCATTTTATTTGACACTCCACACTGAAGCTCCAAGATAGAGATACTATTGTAAATCAAGTCCTCCCTTCACACATTCTTCCTTCTGGCATTCAAAAGCAGATTAAAATAGGCTGCAAAGATCAAAGTGCAATAGGAAATGAAAAGATATAATCAGGTAAACATTCCTCTTTGTCTGAAACGTAACTAGAAATCTGTTTTATCAAATGGGAGGGGTGGAAATTACTACCATTTCCAATCAGCAACCAGCAGAGAACTAGAAGGGTGCTTTCACACGCTTTCCAATACAAGCGTTTATAGGTAGTCCTCAACTTATCACCATAATGGTAACCAGTTGTTAAGCAGGTCACCATGTAACCACTCCCAATTTTACAAACTTTTTTGGTGCAATAGTTAAGTCTCTTAGCCAATAAGAGGACAAAATTTCAGGATAAAGAATGTGCTATGCAAGGTTGCCAGATACATGCTTGTGTCGCTTATGCCAGTGACAAATAAAGCAGACATTGTGTCATTATTCCTGAGGCTGCCCACATTCTGAAATGAGAGTTGAAGTCTTCAATAACTATGACCTATAATTAATAAAACCTGCCACATAAAAAGAATGCTTCTGGCAGCTGGCTCTTGGCTAAGAAGGGAGGTTCTTGAGCTTTGCCATATTTTATGTGCAGAGGTCTTATGCTTTTAAAAAACATGGAGGACTAACATGGAAAAATACAGATTTCTTCAATGTTGCATTAAAATGCTGAGAAAAAGGGTTGCCTTTTTTTTATCAAGACACGGAACCTCTGACTATAAAGCTGTGTATTTCATAATTCCTGGGCAAAGAGTGTTCCTCTACTACTTGCTGAGTTTTCATCTATTTTCTATCACATCATTAAAAGAAACAAAACATGCACATTTGAGAGCTTATAAAAACAAAAGTATAAGTGAAGAGGGCTAGGAGCTATATTACAGCGGAGAGATCATCGATGTGGTGATCTTCTAATTTATTCCCGCTAAAGCAGTAGGTTACAAAAACAAAAGCTACAGTAACTTTGGTGAAACACATCTTATTTTCAAATTTATATTAGAAAATTTGATGTTTAAAAAAATGAAATAATCATTCCATACTGTACTCTGGTAGTCCTTGACTAATAACCACCACTGAGCCCAAAATTTACATTGCTAAGCATGGCAGTTGTTAAGTGAATTTTGCCCCATTTTACTACCATTTTTGCCACAGTTGTTAAGGGATTCATGCAATCATTTAGCAAATCTGTGTTGTTGGAAGCCGACCCCGGAACAGTGCAACTATTTTAAATACATGCCTGTTGCCAAGTGCCCAAATTTTGATCACATGACTATGGTGTAAATGTGAAAAATAGTCATACTGTACATCACTTTTTCCCCAGTACTGCTGTGAGTGAATGGTCACTAAATGAATGGTTGTAAGTTGAGGACTACCTGTAATCATTTCTCTTTAACCTAGCGAAGGACAACATTGACATTTTCATTAGTAATAATGCATCAATGAGTAGTACTGATGGTTCTTTTTGATCTGATTGTTGCACAATATTAAATTAAATGATTACATACCAGATTTTAACTGGAGCTCGCCTAAGCATCCATAAGCATCCATAAGCTTCTCATATTGCCCTTTAATTTCTTCTTTTTCTTCAAATGCTGGGGAAATCACAAAGTCATCAATGTTTGCTCCACTTTATGGCAATGTAATAAACCAACTAAAATCAGCATATACTGTATTTAGGGCTATGCAAATCAATAGAAGGGATGCAATATGCAAGTGAAACACTCTTTGCTTTGCTTGACAGTTCTGGATTTGCACATACCAGTTCAGATGACTTGGGGAAAACCTCAAACTGGTCCTGCTCAACTTTTAGCACTTCAAGGAGTTGCATTTAGCTTGTGATGTTAAAACAACAAAAACTCTCTTCCAAGTGATTCAGAGACCAAATGAAGCCTATGCTTGGTTGGTTATTTATTTATTTATTTGCTGGCTGGCCAGCCTGCCTGCACATCTGTGAGTCAATTTTGACTCCTTGGGATTGCCTGGGCAAGTCTCTGCATTTTTCTTGGCAACATTTTCAGAAGTGGTTTGCCATTGTCTTCTTCCTAACACTGACAGAGAATGACTGTCCCAAATTCATCCAACTGGCTCCAGCCTTAAGGTTGGACTAGAAAACATAGTCTCCTGATTTCTAGCCTGGTTGCTTAACTATTACATTAAAATGTCTCTTACTTATTTATTACAGATACTTGTAGGCCACCCAATTCCCCAAAGGCTCTAAGCAACTTATAAATTATATAGAAATAAAATATAAAGAACAAGAAAAAAATGCAAAACACACAGCAATCAACATATTAACCATGACCAAGCCACTGGCTGACTAAGCTGCATCAAATGTATCACTAGGACATAATCAAATAAATCATATAAGTCTTAGTACAATGTGCAAATTCAGTCTTACAGTACCCATCACTTGAAGTTATTTTTGTAGAATAGCTAAATTTTAGGAATTCAAAGAATGCAGAGAAACTGTGGTCACAAATAAAAGGATGGAATTTAACTGGAAAATGAAAAGAGTGTACAGAAATATTGAAAACCATAAGTAAGCTTAACAGAGAAGAGAGCCATAAATAGAATGATTAATTTTGTTGAACATTAACTATTCAAAATGTCCAGGTATGAAATTTCACTAGTTGAAAAGTTGAATGTTAATGGTAAATTAAAAAAATCAGGGAGTCATGCTAGAGAGGCAATAATTGCATTAACGGATATAAAAAGTTAAAGGTTAACTCCCTTGACTTAAACCCAATTCCAGGAGACTACTTGGACAATAAAATGGATTACTAGTTTTATCAAAGGCTTTTTGGGGGATATTCTTCTAATTGCCTAGAGTATTTTTATGGCACTTGGATTTCCTGAGTCTCCCATCCAAGTACCAAGCAGATGAACTCTTTTATTTGTTAAGAGACAATTAAGATTCTCCTAACAGTGAGAACAATTAATCAGTGGAAAGGGCTTGCATTCAGAAGTTGTGGGTGCTGCATCATTGGAGGCCTTTAAGAAGAGATTAAACAGCCATTGGTCAGGAATGGTATAGGATCTCCTGCTTCAGCAGGGGGTTGGACTGGAAGACCTCCAAGGTCCCTTCCAATTCTTCTATTCTGTTACAGTATTTTGTTAATTTCTGCCAATTGCTTAGTTATTTTAAGTGTTAACAAGGGTCACTAGGAAGATATATTAACTATAGACTTAATAAAGAGCTAATGTTAGTGGGCCCCTATTTTGAAGTGGGCGGAGAAAGAGAGTCTGTTATTCACAAAAGTCCACTATATATAAAAGTATAATATTGTGAATTATGTCATTTTTGGAATGACACAAATGATATCATTAGCATGATGACCTCATAATGTAGATAACATCACACCGTTTCTGTATTAATTACATCTTCACATAAATGATATTAAATTGTGCGGGAAACTTGTCCTGTTGCATCCAAAGTTCATTACACCATGGTCCAGTAAATTGAGGTTTCACTGTGATAAATTAAAAATTCTGCAAAAAGTAATAGCGGGGAATTTCCTGGAAAATAGGACTTTCTAGATAATACAAAGCTCATAGAATAAATTGTTTTAATTCTGTGCAAGGTTTCATATTTGTGAAAGTGCACTCAACAGACATACATTGATATCACACAATCAAGATATTTAATTCTTCATTAGACAAAGAAATTATTGTAGTCACAGGCCACAGTGGAACTGTACAAATAAGGTGAGCAAGACAGACTTAGAGAAATGTAAACAAAGTTTAAGAATGCAAGTAATTTTCGAACGCTGCCATTTCACAACTAATGAAGAAAAGGGATTGAGAGTCCAAAGTTCATTCTCCTAGTCTGCCATTAGCAAACAGAAATATATTTAAAACAACGTGACACTGGTTGCAGAAAGAAAAGTATATGTTACCAACAAGCCAAACACCAAGATTTAAATAATGGAAGAGCCAATGCAAATACATTTCAAACAAGGCAAAATTCATATGATTACAGTTAATAGACAAAAGCTTGATGCTCATGAATGTGCTGGTCATAATAGCAGTTTCAGGGGTAGCAAATTACTGTAGGTACCATTGTTAGGGGAAAGGGGTAATTCAGAAGAAATTTGTGACATAAGGCTATCTGGCATTCTCAAGAACATCTCCTTCTCAGCCAAGGAATGCACAACTCCAGATCTGAACCAGGCTTCCCTGATTGAGAGATGTTTCCTTTAGCATGTGGCTAAATGACAGATCTTGCACAAGGTGGAAGAATTTTTAATCTTTTGTGAACTTAAGTTAGTTCTCCAGAGAAGGGAGAAGCAATCAGCTAAGTGTTGGATCCAATCAAGCCAGAATCTTTTTTAAAAATGTTTCAATTTACGAAAAAAATGCGAATTTTACAGAAAGGAAAGCAGACCTTGGCTTCAGGCATCAGATCATACTAGGAAGTAAATAACAAGTATAGGTAGAAATATGGTATAAGTATTTTTTTAAAAAAAAATATGTATTCATCATAATTTCTTCATACCTTGGAGCATAGCACCACTGAAGGTGAATATTCCTGTTTATCCAGTAAGTCAAAAAGATATTTTTGTGCTCTAAATTAATTCTATAAATAACCTTTTCACATAGTTTTTGCTTTCTTAATATGATGGGAGAACACATGCTATAGTTACATCTCCTGCCCAAGGAGATTTGGAATTTCCTTCTCTGACTGTTAGTTGCAGATGACAAATTACACCTCATTACAGAGGTATGATACAGGACTGTAATTGTAAAAAGTTACTTCATGTTAGCAAAGGAAGGTTAGGACAGATTAGAATTCAACTTTCCTGATAGGCTTATTTCTAAGTAGATATGCATAGAACTATATTATTGAAGTTTAAATCATCTTAAATCTTCCAAGATGTAGCAAAGTGCAAGAATGTCTAAATATTGAGATACTTTTTAAAGCTTAATGTCTCTAAATAAACATAGTACACTAAGCTTCAGTAGATCAGGAAGGCAATAATAACGAAGCAGATCAGTGATGTCCACAGGAAGTGGGACAGAGTCAAAACAGCGATCATAGCAACAAGATTGAAGTCCTACCTCATCATATGTGGGAGTGATGCCTGCCCTACCCTTTTGTGTATACAAAGGGAGTGGTGTTTTGAACTTGCTACCATCATTACTTTTTTGATAAACACCCCTTCCTCTCCACACACACACACACACACACACACACACACACACACACACACACACACACACACCATGATGCTGCAAATCAAGATTGGAGTCTAATTCTGCAGGGACTCCAGAGTGAAGCATGATGGATTCAAGAAAGGGAAGAGAAGGACAAAGAAACAAAAAAGTATTTTAAGAAGTATCTTGAGCCCGTTTGCTGGGGAACACATGCAAGAGACATTAAACCATGCAGTGAGGGGCATTTAGGTGTTTATTGTGGGTGCTGGAGGCTAGAATAAATAGGCTTTCAATCTAACATAGCTTTTCTTATGTTCTCAATTTCTTATTTATTTATTTATTTATTTATTTATTTAATTTATATACCGCCCTTCTCTCAAGAGACTCAGGGCGGTTAACAGGGCAATACATAAAAAACAGATACAAAAGTTAAAATTAATTAAAACATGATTAAACAATGCCCATAGTACAGATTTAAAATTAACGTCATAATAACAAAACCCACCCCGTCCCATCAGGCCAGGCCCGCTTCCTTAAAAAGATGGGTTTTAAGGTCGCGCCGGAAGGAGCGGAGGTCGGGCGCCATCCGGAGCTCTACCGGAAGATGATTCCATAAGTCCGGTGCGCCCACAGAGAACGCTCTCCCCCTGGGGGCCACCAGTCGGCATTCTTTGACCGGCGGCACCCTGAGGAGGCCCTCTCTGTGGGAGCATACTGGGCGGAGGGAAGTTGACGCCGGCTGCAGGTGCTCCCCAAGGTATTCTGGACCCATGCCATGGAGGGCTTTGTAGGTCATTACCAACACCTTGAACCTCACCCGGAAGACAACTGGCAACCAATGCAGCTCGCGGAGCAAAGGTGTAACACGGGAGTATCGGGAGACCCCCGACACAACTCTCGCGGCTGCATTCTGTGCCAGCTGGAGCCTCCGAGTGGTCTTCAAGGGTAGCCCCATGTAGAGAGCGTTGCAGTAATCAAGACGAGAGGTCACGAGCGCATGAGTGACCGTGCGCAAGGCATCCCGGTCTAGATAGGGCCGCAACTGGCGCACCAGGCGAACCTGGGCGAACGCCCCCCTAGTTACAGCTACAATATGGTCTTCTAAAGAGAGCTGTGAATCTAGGAGGACTCCCAAGTTGCGAGCCCTATCTACAGGAGGTAATGACTCACCCCCCATAATGAGGGGTGGAATATCCTGAATATCCCGGGATGCCGGTACGCACAGCCACTCCATCTTGTCGGGGTTGAGACGAAGCCTGTTCCTCCCCATCCAGACCCGGACCGCCTCCAGGCACCGGGACATCACGTCGAGGGCATCACTGGGGTGGTTTGGGGTCGAAATGAAAAGTTGGGTATCATCAGCATACTGATGATACCCAACTCCAAAACCACGAATGATCTCACCCAGCGGTTTCATATAGATGTTGAACAGAAGGGGCGAGAGGACCGACCCCTGAGGGACTCCACAAGCGAGAGGCCTCGCGGTCGACCTCTGCCCCCCCGTCAACACCGACTGCGAACGTCCCAGGAGATAGGAGGAGAACCACTGAAGAACCGTGCCTCCCACTCCCAATCCCCTGAGACGCCGCAGCAAGATACCATGGTCGATGGTATCGAAAGCCGCTGAGAGGTCTAATAGGACTAGGACAGAGGAGTATCCTCTGTCCCGAGCCCTCCAGAGATCATTCACCAGCGCGACCAATGCCGTCTCCGTGCTGTACCCAGGTCTGAAGCCCGATTGGTACGGGTCTAGATAATCCGCTTCATCCAGGACCAGAGGGAGCTGATGCGCCACCACACTCTCGACAACCTTCGCAAGGAAGCGAAGGTTGGAGACCGGACGAAAGTTATTCAAAACAGCCGGATCCAAGGTAGGCTTCTTGAGGAGAGGTCTCACCACCGCCTCCTTCAAGGCGGCGGGAAAACTGCCCTCACTCAAAGAAGCAGCTATAACCGCCTGGAACCAGCCTCGTGTCCCCTCCCGGGCTGCATAAACCAGCCAGGAAGGGCACGGGTCCAATAAACATGTGGTGGAGCTCAGCCTCCCCATGATCCTGTCCACTTCCTCTGGAGTCACAGGATCGAACTCCTCCCAGATGACATCGACAAGATCACTCGTGTCCTGATCGTCCGATACTACCCAGTCGGAGTCCAAACCGGTCCGAATCCGAGCGATTTTGTCCGACAGATGTTGACTAAATTCCTCGGCACGCCCCTGCAAGGGATCCCCACTGACCTCCTGGTTGAGGAGGGAGCGGGTCACCCTAAACAGGGCGGCCGGGCGATTATCTGCGGACGCGATGAGGGCAGCGAAATAGTTAGATCTCGCTACCCTCATCGCAGCGAGATAAGACCTAATATGGGTTCTTAGTCGCAATCGGTCGGATTCAGATCGGGTGGACCTCCAGACGCTCTCTAGGCCCCGTCTCCGACGCTTCATCTCCCGGAGCTCCGCGGAAAACCATGGAGCCCATTGGGATCTGCGCCGGGTCAGGGGCCGCAAGGGTACAACTCGGTCAAGTGCCTCCGTGGCCGTCCTTTCCCAGGCTTCCACTAAGGCATCTGCCGAGTTGTGAGCTGAGGAGGCAGGTGGGGGCCCCAGCGCTGCCTGAAACCTCTCAGGGTCCATTAAGCGCCTAGGGCGGAACCATCTAGTTGGCTCAACAACCCCACGGTGGGGAGTGGCAAAATGGAAGACCAGCCGCAGGAGATGATGATCGGTCCATGACAGGGGCATAACAATTGGGGAGCCCCCACCAAGATCATCTAACCACCGACCAGATAAGAAAACCAAGTCAAGGGTGTGACCTCCCTCATGGGTCGGTCCATGAATTACCTGCGTCAGGTCCATGGCCGTCATGGAAGCCATGAACTCCCGAGCTAACTCAGATACTCCTCCCAGGGATGGTAGATTGAAGTCTCCCAAAACCATAAGTTTGGGAAACTCAATCACCAGCCCCGAGAGGATATCGAGAAGCTCAGGCAGGGCTGCTGCTACGCGACTAGGCGAAAGGTACGCAAGCAGCAAGCCCAACTGCGCCCTAGGACCAAACCTCAATAAGAGAGATTCACACCCGACTATCTGAGGAACGGTGGCCTCCTGCGGACATAAGGTCTCCCTCATAACCACAGCCACTCCCCCACCCCTGCCCTGAGTCCGAGGCCGGTGTAGCACCCGGAAGCCTGGTGGGCAAAGGTCAACCAGGGGGATACCACCATCTGGGCCCAACCAGGTTTCCGTGATGCAAGCCAGGTCCGCTTGCTCACCCTCGACTAGATCCCGGACGAGGGGAGCCTTATTAGCAACGGACCTGGCATTTAGGTACACCAGTCGGAGCTCAGGTGGCTGCACATCCCCGCTCCCAGAACCTTGGGTCGAAGGCAGAGGGTCGGAGCGCCTCACCGCTTGTAAATAGCGGAGAGGCCCTCCCAGAGGTCGATACGGCCCTCTGATCTTACACCTGCTGCCATTCCCTATCGTCGTGGGGATTGGCAATCCCACGACCCGCTCCAGAGCTCCAGAGATGACCGACCCCGGCTCCCCCTCAACGTGGTCTATCCTAGGCCTGGTCAGAACAGCAGTTGGCGGATTACCCCCCCTCTCCAACCAACCACAACCCTCCCCCCTCCCTAACCCTACAAAAAATTTAGCTAAAAAAGTAATCAGGGGCCTCTTGTTAAATTTATGTCTTAGGCCCCTGTTTCTGCCCAGCCATCTCTCAGGGTCCCAACAATCGGACCCGTCATCAAGAGGCAGATTAAAAAGTAAGGCGGGTCGCTCCCAGGATGGGGGGGCACCCCTGAGAGCAAGTAAAACCGTGCTGGAGTACCTCAAGACCATGGTAAAATTGGGTAATACAGCAAAACAGACCCAGGTCGAATAAATAAATGGGAGGATCTTAAAAATGGAAGGAAAGTATCCAGACTGCAAACCCAGCTCTTCTGCCACTAGAGCTGGGTAACCCCGGGACAATCCCCGTTCTCTCACAGCGGTCAGAACCGGGGGGGGGGCAGCCTGAGATATACAGCCGGGGAAAGGGATATCAGTTTTTAAAATATAAATAATATATGCTTCATTGATAAAATAGATCATCGATATCTTATTCATTATAAAAGTAAAAGTTATGCACGCCAAGGTGTTTATATGACATTTTGATCGTAGCAATCCTTGCAATTCATGTGTCATGTAATATTCTGATATTTTAATTGTTTACCTTTGTGAAAGGCAACACATATGAAAATCTGGAGATGTTGCTTTGCATTGTTTTGGCCTTGGGCCAGAGCTGTAGAGTGAGTGAGGGGAGAATTATCTAGCACCTGGCTGTAAGTGGGCCTCATAGAGTTTTAATTGCTTGTTTTGTTGACCTCATTTTCAACAATCAGTTGAATCAAAGAGGAAGGTGTGAAGTAGTTGAAGCATCTACAGCATCTCTCATATTGGTTGTAGGGAGGATAGTGCAAATGAATTTCTGAAGACGAGCTGCCACTTTTTATATTAAATTCACACCTATCTAACCTTATCGTTTTATGGATTGTGAAACAACTTCTGTAATTAATGAAACGCATGATGGCAAGGAAGAACTATGCTATTCATTAAGAAATGTGGATGCTTCAGGCTACTGATACTGTTTGTCCTGAAGCACTGGTTATTTAATTTTCTAATGTTGATTACTCCATGAAGAGTACATATGAGATTTCCTGAACTGGTACAAACTTACGGTATCTATGTACCATTGCTGAAACTGGAGGAAGAAATATGTTCTTATTCATTCTTGAAAGGTGTGGAGCCTTTCCTCCTGTAATAAGATATGATTGTAATCATGGCTTACATGGTTTGAAAAGATGGCCACCAACCACTGGCCACAACTACTGGCCACCAACTATTGCCCAAAAATACAACTGACAGAACCTCCCAAATCAGTGACGATTGAATCAAGAATCAATTAAGTTTCTGATAATAATGGAAATTATACTTTCATATCCTACTGAGGTGGAGATGGAGAAAGCTAGAGAGTTCCAGAAAAACATCTACTTCTGCTTCATTGACCATGCTAAAGCCTTTGATTGTGTGGATCATAACAAACTGTGGCAAGTCCTTAAAGAGATGGGCGTACCAGACCATCTTATTTGTCTCTTGAGAAACCTATATGTGGGCCAAGAAGCAACAGTGAGAACTGGACACGGAACCACTGATTGGTTCAAAATTGGGAAAGGAGTCCGGCAAGGCTGTATACTGTCGCCTTGCCTATTTAACTTATATGCAGAGCACATCATGAGAAAGGCAGGGCTAGATGAATCAAATGTTGGAATTAAGATTGCTGGAAGAAACATCAACAACCTAAGATATGCAGATGATACCACTCTAATGGCAGAAAGTGAAGAGGAACTAAAGAGCCTCTTGTTGCGAGTGAAGAAGGAGAGTGCAAAACTTGGGTTGAAACTTAACATTAAGAAAACCAAGATCATGGCATCTGGCCCTCGCAAATAGATGGGGAAGAAATGGAGGTAGTGACAGATTTTATTTTCCTGGGCTCCAAGATCACTGCAGATGGGGACTGTAGCCAAGAAATTAAAAGATGCTTGCTCCTCGGGAGGAAAGCAATGGCAAATCTAGACAGCATACTAAAAAGCAGAGACATCACCCTGTCAACAAAAGTGCGTATAGTCAAGGCTATGGTCTTCCCAGTTGCAATGTATGGCAGTGAAAGTTGGACCAAAGAATTGAGGCCTTTGAACGGTGGTGCTGGAGAAGACTCCTGCGAGTCCCTTGGACTGCAAGGCGATCAAACCGGTCAGTCCTAGAGGAGATCAACCCTGACTGCTCTTTAGAAGGCCAGATCCTGAAGCTAAAACTCAAATACTTTGGCCACCTAATGAGAAGGAAGGACTCACTGGAGAAGAGCCTAATGCTAGGAAAGGTTGAGGGCAAGAGAAGAAGGGGACGACAGAGAATGAGGTGGCTGGATGGAGTCACTGAAGCAGTAGGCGTGAGCTTAAATGGACTCCAGAAGATGGTAGAGGACAGGAAGGCCTGGAGGAACGTTGTCCATAGGGTCGCGATGGGTCGGACACGACTTCGCAACTAACAACAACATCCTACTGTAATGAAAGCAACGGGAAAATGGGACTATGATTCAATATAAAGAAGATCAAACTAATGACAACAGGGGGGCACTGAAAGGGATAAATTTTGCCTTTCAGAATTGACTATCAAAAGTTCAGGAACTAGCAGCCAAGAAATATCCAACAATTAATTTATAAAAAGAAAGAAATGTGCAACAGACCTGTACTTGGTAGAAAAACCACAAAAGCCTTTGCATAAGTCAAATGCACATCTATACCTTTGTTTGTACATTGGATCGTGCAGGCAGTGCAACATTGGGTGGATGTGAAAATTGGACTTCTGCAATTGGACTGAAGCAAGACAGAAAGACTGCTACTACTTTTGAAAGTTGGTATTGGAGAGGATTTTTAGCTGACCGTGGACAACTAAGAAAGACAAAAAATAAATAAATAAATCACAGAGTAAATCAAACCAGACTTCTGATACAAGGCACAAATGACCAAGCTCAAACTCTTGTTTGCTCACATTGTGCAAAGGCCCAGCTCCCTTGAGAAGTCCATAACGTCGGCAAAAAATGGAGGGAAAAAAGAAGAGGACCAACAGCAAACCAAGCGCCACTCAAGAGATGGAAAAGGCCAGGTTGAGCAGAGCATGCTGGAAGAAGCCCATCCATGTGGTCGATAAGAGCAGACACTCATTTGATTTATTTACCAACCAACCAACCAACCAACCAACCAACCAACCAACCAACCAACCAACCAACCAAATCCTTCTGTCACGGTTGGCCCTCTTGAAAATTGGAAGGCAGACAGGATGGACCATTGGTCTGTTAAGACCTCGCCTTCTGCCTTCGAAGTTGCCGTGCCCTGCAAAGCAACTGTAAGGGTGGTTGCCTCCATGAAAACCACTCGGGCACACCTCTACACACACACACACACACACCTACAGACCCTTGGTGCGAGGTACTTACTGAGGTTGGCCGTCGTGCCGGCTTCCAGCAGCAGGCAGTCCTGGCGGCCGCGGGCCTCCAGTAGGGCGCTGGGAGTGGGTTCCTGCTTCCACAGCAGCCTCAGCCCTTTGCTCAGAGCCATGGGAGGCTTGTGCCCATCGGGTGGGCAGGAGGAAGCCAAACCCGCGGAGGCGAGGTGCTCCAGAGCAGCTGCCCCACTTCGAGGTTCTCTCTCCCGCTCCAAAAATACTACTACTACTACTACTAATAATAATAATAATAAAAATCACGCAGCCCTGACAAAAAACTTTAAGTTTCGCCAAACAGCCGGTTCCTGAAGCGCACTGCGACCTCCCCACCGCCGCCGCCGCCGCCTCGGCTGCTGGAAGTGGGCTGCGAAGGTGGGCAAGGGCCAGACGCCTTTCAACTTGATCTAAAACCCAAACCAAACCCAAAAAGTTAGGAAGAAGAAACGGGGAATAACCCCGATGGAAAAAGAAAGGCTGGCCGAGCCGACGGCTTCCAATCCCGCCCCGCTTCTCGTGGGGGTGGGGGTAGGGGCTGGCGCGTTGCCCCCGGCGCCCTTTCCGAGGCTAAATTCCAGCCGATCGGCCCCTTCGCAGACGCCTGCCTGGCTCCTCGTCCCCAGCTCGGCCGGGAAGGCCCGGAGGAGGAAAGGAATGAATGTTCCTCCGGCGGGAGGGTGGTGGAGGGGGAATTGCAAAGGCTTCCCCCTACACCAGGGGTCGGCAACCTCGGCTCTTTTATGACTCGTGGACTTCAACTCCCAGAATTCCTGAGCCAGCTATGCTGGCTCAGGAATTCTGGGAGTTGAAGTCCACGAGTCATAAAAGAGCCGAGGTTGCCGACCCCTGCCCTACACACACACACACTTCTCGCAAGTATTTGCACAATTTCCGGACTTTCTGGTTCCTTATAGGAAAACTGCGCGTTCATTGCCGCGACTGGCCAGGGCGGGGACTTCGTTTTTCTTTTCTCCCCCCTGTACAGTAGAAACTTTCTGGAGGACTCCAAAATGGGGTCGCCGCCTCTTTCGCCTCCTCGGGGGAGGACAGGTGAGCGCCCTCCCTCAGGGGGTGGCGAGGTTAAATTCCCCGCCTCCCCCAGGAGAAGGGGGGGCTGTATTTCTCGAGGGGCTCCCGAGGCAGAAAGGCCGGCCAGAAGAGATGTGGGGAAGAGCTGGATCGGCCTTATTATTATTATTATTATTATTATTATTATTATTATTATTATTATTATTATTATTATTATTATTATTATTATTATTATTATTATTATTATTATTATTATTATTATTATTATTATTATTATTATTCCTCCCTTGCGGCGTTGTTCGCTTTTCCAAAAGCCTTTTGCAAGCAATTGTTGGATTTGGCCTGGATATGGCTGTTTTATATGTAGGGCGATCCTGGTGGGAAAGTTCCTTCTATGTCGAGGTCGACCAGACAGATTGTAGATTTGGATGGAAAAGGCTGCCCAGAAACTGCAGTCTTTCCCCGGAAACACGTGGCATGTTAAAAATGTTTAACACGATTGAACGGGAGGAGGGAAAAATTAACACGCCCGTGCCCCCCCCAAAAAAAGTCCGTTTGGAATAGCTATTAGAAAGGAGGATAATTAGTTATTAGAATTTCCAATAGAGTAGTAGTAGTTATTTTGTTCAAATTTACAATCAAATTGGATTTTTACTTCTTCGCACAGTTCTGATGTTTTTATCTTATTCAAAAGAACACAACAGAGAGTGCACAAGCTAATGTTGCCTCTGAGGCAGAATAAAAAGTGCCTTCAATTAAGGTCATTTCACGTGCTTTTGCAGTTGTTAAGATTATTATTATTATTAGATTTATATACCGCCCTTTCCCGAAGGACTCAGGGCGGTTTACAGGGCATTTAAAAAACAGTCAATACAAACGTTAAAACAAATTAAAAGAAATTAAATAGAACCCTGAGAAAATTAAAACCCAGTTAAAATTACAATTAAAAATATTCTCAGCCTGGGCCCTAGAGCTTGAAGAGCCAGGTCTTCAGGTCCCGGCGGAAAGAACGGAGGGTGGGGGCAGTCCTAAGCTCCGCAGGCAGCTGGTTCCACAGGGCAGGCGCACCCACTGAGAAGGCCCTACCCCTGGGTGTTACCCGCCGGCAATCTTTAACCGGCGGCACCCTGAGGAGACCCTCCCTGTGGGAGCGCACTGGACGAAGGGAACTTGATGCTGGCAGCAGGTGTTCCCTCAAATATCCCGGGCCCTCGCCATTTAGGGCTTTATAGGTGGTCAGGTTGGGTCCTAATGGTTGAAATGGATTGGTTGATGTTTTTTAGGCGAGAAATAATGTTGAGATTTTTATTCCTTAGTGCAGAGGTCCCCAACCTTTGGGGCACCAGGGACCGGTTATGTGGAGACAGGTTTTTCCGCAGACCGGATGGGGTGCAGTTTTGTGTGCTGCGTGCAGCCCATGGATGGGGCTTCGTTTGTTTGTGCAGACTGGTTGCTGCCATGCCACGGCCCGGTACTGGTCCATGGACCCGGGGTTGGGGACCCCTGCCTTAGTGGGTGTTTTAATTGAAAGAATGGAGTAGAGATTAGAGAATTCTGTGGCAAGAGAATGGAAGGAGAAAATAAAGGAAGTTGGTCATTTAAATTTGGAGACAGTCAGAAGATGGTGAGTTCTAGGCACAAAGCCAGCTGGGTGACCTTGGGCAAGTTACTCTCTCAGCCTTAGGCAAATTACATCTGAAAAACCTTGCCAAGAAAACTGCTGGGACAAGTTCAGGCACTTGCCAAGGACCAACGTTGACTTCAGAGCACACCAGTGCACATACATACATACACACACACATCCAAGATAGCACCCAGTTAAGGGGCACCACTTAGCCATCATTCTGTGATCTTGAAAAACAAACAGAATTAGGTTTGGTCAGCACTTGGATGAGAAACCACCAGGAAATACTGGGGCGGACAAAAATAGGGTGGAAAATGGGGAAAAAATTATAGAAGACGACAATATCAACCTCTTCCATATTGTTACCGAGAAAACTGCATAGATATGCCCATGATGTCACTTGGCATTGAGTTTGAATCCAAGGAGTCTTTACTTTCTTAGTCAAGATAGTTGTGAGTTTTATTTCACAACTCCCATTACCACTGACTTATTAAGGCTCCTTAGCTTCCCTTGTTTAACTGGAACACCAGTATTATAGCTTGGAAAGTCTGACTTCAGAAAACCTCTGCTTCAGATTTGCTGTCTTGATCTCAAGTCTAGCAGGCACATGGGCATTTCTTAAACAGCCCCAGATCTGAATTTCTGTTGCTTTTCAGTAGTATCGTTTGGTCTGTATTTTGAGTAGCTTTTAAACACTACTCATAGTCATTAAAAAATACAGTACCACTATTCTTTTTGCTGCATAATTACTGAATGTAAAAAAGACAAACTAGTCTTGAGTTTGGCTGTATAAACCGTTCAGTGTGCATGATATGCATTAGTAAGCCTACACAATACACTGAAGTTTCAGCAGGATGAAACAAAGCAGAATTGAAGCTACTGTAATTGAGGTTAAAGTAGATGAAATATTTAGTTACAGCTACAAAGGAAGATCATTTGTTTGTAGCATTCCTTTTTTTTACGCATGCCTAAGGACCCACTGACTGTAACAGGATTAACTGTTAAATCCTGGAAACTGGATTTATGCTTTAATTTGTACCAAGAATCCCGCTGATAGAGTAATCCACAAGTGTATACTAACACATCAAAATGAAGAATATTTCACTGTCATTCACAATAATTAATTATTCCATTCTACTCTGCCCTGCCACTTGGAGCTCTGTGTCTGGTTTGGACATCACTGTTCAAAAAGGGAGACAAGATAGTAGGATGACGACAGAGAGAAATATTTATTTATTTTTATTTTTATTCCATTTATATCCCGCCCTTCTCCGAAGACTCAGGGCGGCTTACAAGCTTAGCAGTAGCCTACATTCTATGTATATGCCTGCTTATTAGGGCTTTCACACACACCCCAAGCGGCATTATTACAAAGTCAGCTTAATTGCCCCCAACAATCTGGGTCCTCATTTTACCTACCTCGGAAGGATGGAAGGCTGAGTCAACCTTGAGCCTGGTGGGACGCGAACCTGCACTAATTGCAGGCAGCTGGTGTTACTTAAGGAGCATTAGCCCACTGCTCCACCAAGGCAGTGGAAGATAAGGGGCAACTCACACTTGGGGGAGGTAGATTTTTGTGTCACGTTGATGCTGCATATCTGCTCCCTGGTTGGACATGGAGGTTGGGGTTCTCTCTTAGAAATGTGTTTCAAGTGTGGCACTGTTGTGACCCAGGAGTGGTGCAATGGCTGTAGTCATTTGGGAGATTCTGGTGGTCTTCAGAGATGCTGCTCTGCGGATAACTGGATGTGAGACCTTATTTGTGAAATTGGACTCTAGGGATGAGATAGGAATGCCACTGCTGCACCAGCATCCATGCTGCACGGCAGCTTTCTTCCTTGTACTCCTTGATTCTGTCACCAAGCTAGCAGTAGTTTCCAAGAGACTTCCAGCGACTTCAACCTGCCTTCTTTGGGTCAAAAACCACCAGTGTCAAGTTAGTTCAGGACTAGCGTGACCTGACCCAGATACATCTACTTTTTGTCTTAGGCACTAGTGGTGTGATCTGCATGTGAGGGAAATAAATGTTAATCCCTTGTCATAGTCAGTTCTCTTTTTGATTGCCTTGGAGTTCTCTATAAAGTCTTTGCTCATGGGCTGTTTTTGAAACTCCGGCACAATTCAGTTGATCTCTTCTTTGCCACTAGGATAAAAAAAACCGTGTCAACAGGTTTGGATCAGAATGCCCAGGTGCAGACTCACTGCATATGGATCCAAGGGTGTTTTGGGTTCTTTGTTAATGTTTTTATTGCTTTTTTTTACTTGTTTACTGCTCAGAGTAAATGTCATATATTGAGTGAGTGGCTGTACAGAATGAGTGAGTGGATGGATGGATGGAGCATTTCAGAACAAATCTACCAAGATAGTAAAGCTCTGTAAACTAAGCCTTAGGGTTGAAATTTAGCCTTCAGAAGAGACCACTGAGCAGAGAGATATGTGATTTTCAAATATTGCAAAATACTTGCTGTTTAGAATACCATAGCCCCCAATTTGCTTGGTCCTGATCTTGCTGGCATTTAATAAATCCTTGAAGACCTAGATGTTCCCTTGGGCCTGGAGGTTATATGAGGTCATTAATGTGATTTTTTTTGTCCCGTTATGATTGCTGCTACATGAGTTGGATTGGATTATCCTCAGGAGCCAATGTGTTGTTATTGTATTACCATTGTTATCTTAGTTTTTTTTAAAAAAATATTGGATTATTGTGTTTGCTGCTCAGCCTCATGATTAGTGGGCTATATAAATCAATATAATAGATAAATAACAGAAGGGCTGTCACACAGAAAAGGAAATTGATTTATTATCTATTGCCCCTGAGGATTTAAATCACAAAGAAGTTGGTTTAAGCTATCTACCAGGAGGAATTTGCCAACTGTATGAGTTGTAGCCATTGGAAAAGGTTCTTACATGAAGCAGTGAGTTTTCTTTTGCTAGAAGTTTTCAAACAAAAGCTGTATGGGTCAGAGATGGTCTGATGGGTCCTGCATTGATGTTCTCTCTGGATTCTTCCACTTCTATGATTCTGTGTCCCCCAAACCTATCTACTGTAACCTTCAGGCTTTATGCCACCCACTTCAGGTGTGAAACTGACATGCTAGAAGGAAATGTTGATAAATACTGTGCTGCAAAGCCAATATGGTTGCAACTTTTGGCAGTAAAACTATGTAGAAAAGGACTTCCTAAAATTTGAAGGAGTAATCATGAAATGGAGAAAACAGGGCTTGGCTTAATAGAATTGGAAAATTTGAGCCATTAGTTTTCCCAATATATTTTTTTAATGAAAAACAGCGTTGAATTTTAAGCACAGGCACGATAAGTTAAGAATGGTCCAGTTATCTCTTTTGTTAATCTTCATTTCTTAAGCAAGTGTCTCAAATTATTTATGTATGTCTTCTACCTGGCTTCTAAAGTACTGTGAAAAGTGCCACCCATTCCTTCATACCATACATGAAGAATTCTTTAGCAAAAACAGATTCACCGGGGCAGATGTGAATTTTTCTCTTATAAAATATTATTTTTAGCACCAGCTGTTTTAGAGCTTAGGTGCTTTCACTGCAAAACTATGCATAGATGAATGAGTTATATCATATTTATTTAGGCAGCAAAAATGACCAGTCAACCAAACTTTGCTTTTTTATCTTCCTCCAGATTCCAAATTTTGTAATAATAAATGACAAGGCATGTCCTGTCTATATACTGTCCTGATGGAAAGTTTTGAAGAATGTTATCAATATCTGTAACTCCTTATATGAAGTTTTCTATTTTTTTAAAAAGCACAAATTCCATGTTAGAATATACATATCTATTTGTATTGTACCTTTTTTAGGACCATGTTTGTATATTGCACAGAATTAAATAGCCAATTGTATAAACAGTGGTAGTAAACAATGTAAAAATTATATAAATAATTAAGAACAGACCTCAGAAGGACTTCTCAACAAACATCAGATTGATTTATAATGCAAACTTACTTACTGGCTTCCCTTCCTGACTATTCTGTCCCTGCTAGCAGAGACTAACTGAGGCTACTCCCTCTTTTTCAAATGGGTACTTATGTAAAATAATTCAGAGAAGGGTACATAGATTAATATATTGAGAAACTATTTGTCTGCAGATTTTTGCTGTCTTTTCTTGATGGAATATCTTTGTGTCCTGTCTTTGAGATAGGATCTCAATGGACTTATAGTGCTCTTATCTGTTATCCTTCCATTAAATAAATGTCCAGTAAACAGCCTTTAAGCAATTCAGGATTTCTTTGTCTTTGTTCCCCTAACTGCTCTTTTCTAAATCTGAATGCTCAGAGTTGAGAAGAAAAAGATAGGCTGCTTAATAATGCAGCCTGGTTAACAAAAGGAATATACTAACTGTAACATCAAGATAAGCAAGAGCTGATGCAAGTAGCACTATTATACCATGGGATTAGGGAGGAGGTGAAGAGAGAAGGAAATATTCTTCCACAGAGAATCCCTGAGAGCTTTGCATCAACCTTTTACTGATTCTCAGCCATTATGTTTTTGTAAAACCCAATAAGCGAAGCAGCAAGCTAAATCTTTTGCAGTAATAAAAAAGGGTACATATTGGTGCAAGTGCTGAGAAAAGATTAAATCCAAAATGGCAAAGCTTCAAGTTAGAATAAAGTTTTCTTGTTTAGTTAATAGATTGCTCTATTATTATTATTATTATTCAACTCTCACTGAATTGTAACTTAAATGTTGCCGCTTAATGGAACCTCGAGGCATGCTTTTTCGGAGACCAGGCGTTGGAACAGTCTCTTCCCTTGAGATCAGAGGAATCTCTACCCTTTTAGCCTTCTGAAGGGCTGTGAGGACCTGGCTCTTACCCCAAACATTGGGGTAGAATGAGGGTTGAACTGTGAGGATGTTTCATCTGGTGCCAAACTATGCTTTATGGATTGTTGTGAGTTGTCTAGTCATTATATAGGTCCTGCGAATAAAAAGTCCAAAATATTAATTAAACCAAGTAGCATCTGATTAAAATTGTTACCTTGGCCTTAAATTTGCTTGCTGGATTACAAAGTTATTACTGCACAGCTCACGAGACTTACATTGTTTTCCACTGTGTTTCATCAATGTATTTATCCTCTTTATGGAATTGTACACTAGGTGTTTCATGAACGTCAGATTTATGAACATGGGCTGTTATTGTTAGCTTTGGTTGATCAGTACCTTAGTATAGAGATGGAGCACATTCCTCAAGAAGTAATCTTGGCAAGTAGAACATGACATGCCCATCACTGAATTACTTCTGATATCTATGTGGAGCTGATTCGGAGCTGATATGATACTAAAGTGTTAAATATATGAAAGGATGTCTCGTAAAATGTCAGGAGTCTGACAAAGCACAGAACTTGGATTAATGGATTTTGGTTGTATCTGTAAGAGCAGTTCAATAGTGGAATCAAATGTCCAGAGAAGTGATAGGCTTTAATTAATGTATTACAGGAAAGGCTGAGCAGCCATTTGTCGGAATGCTTTAATTTTTATTCTAATGCTGAGCAGGAGGTTGGGCCCTTTCAGTGTTACAATTCTACTGAAAGAGTAAAATTCTCTTTGTACACTAGAATGTATGTAACTGTTATTGTGAGAGAAGAGCAGGTATCTATTCACTGACACTCTGCAGACCACTGCAGTCTCGCTTTCCTCCTGCAATGGTCAAAATGAGCTATTGTATTACATTATTGTGGATCATATAATCTTGCTGGTACTCAGAACAAATTATTTTATTGAAACCAAAGTGTGCAGGTTTCCATGCTAGTGCTCTACACTTGCATGAAAAATTACTAAGCATTTTTATGTTTTGGATGTTCTTTTGTGGTGTCTGGAGGCTGGGGGAGTCTGGCTGGGGACAAACAGGCTTCAACTGAACCCAAGTAAGACAGATTGGCTATGGGTGGAGGCTTATCTTTATCTGGGGATGTACCATTCTTGGTCTTAGATGGGATTGCACTGCCCCAGATGGACCCAGTGCTCAGTCTGGGAGTTCTGCTAGACCAGGGGTAGGCAACCTTGGCTCTTTTATGACTCGTGGACTTCAACTCCCAGAATTCCTGAGCCAGCTGGCTCAGGAATTCTGGGAGTTGAAGTCCAGAGTCATAAAAGAGCCAAGGTTGCCTACCCCTGTGCTAGATTTATGACTCCTGCTCAAGGAGCAGATGGCAGTCATGGCTAGGAAGGCCTTTCCTCAACTTTGTGCTGTGTGCCAGTTGCATTCCTTCCTAGATCAGGAGGGTCTTCTCTCAGTCACTCGTGCCCTGGTCATCTCCCCACATGGACTATTGCAATGCACTCTAGATCCGGAAGATGCAGCTGGTGCAGAATGTGGGTACATAAGCAGTTGGGGAAACCTCAAGGATTGCGCATGTAACACGTTTGCTCTGTGAGTTGAATTGAGTACCGATTTGCTTCTGGGTCCAATTCAAGGTGTTGGCTATCACCTTTAAAACCCTTCATGGCATGAGGCTTGATTACGTGAGGAACTACCTTGTTCCATTACATCACACACGTCAAACTCGCAACCTCATGTGACACCACGCAACGTATCGGGACAGTTTTGCCACTACCAGCAATGGGGTGGCCCTGGCTTTCAGATGATGCACCCGGCCCAGAGGCTGGGAGTTTGACACCCCTGCACTACATCAATCTATCTCACACGGTAAGGCATGGCAGGAAGGGTATGTTCCAGACTTTTTAAACTGTTTTTACTCTGTCCCTCTATTTTAATTGTGTTTTTATGTCTCTTTCATATGGTTTTTATGGAGATATTTGTAAACTGCCCAGAGTAACTTGGATAATAAAATGGATGGTGTCTAAATTTGATGGTAAATAATAAATAAAATATCCCTGGAAGATTTCATCAGTACCTAATTATTTGTGGTGAGTTATCATATGATGGAGAGGTGTTGTTGTTTTTTTTTTTTTTGAAGGGCAGAGGGTGCTGTTTCTTTTCTGAAATAAAGCACAGAGTAAGACAAAAAAGTTCATATTTTAGTTGATTTATAAAGCTGATTAATTTTAAATTCAGAATGAGTGTGTGTCTGTGTATCTACCTTTTTCTGACTAATCTTTTAATTTGGGGTAGAGTCAGGGCGACTGGATAGAACTACACAAACACACACAATGTGACAGTATAAAGAGCACTTTCAGTATTCCATCTGAATTAAAAGAAGAAATATTTCTGTTCTGAATACAGCAAAACTGTTCTAACCTTAAGACCCAAGCTTTATCAAACAGGCAGTATCTATCATATGGTAGGAACTACTTTTAACTTTTTCAAAAAAAAGCTTGTAAAATGTGACTCATTCTCATGGTAAGGAAATAATGCTTCCTTTGCTGGAATTCTTAAACAACATAGATCCTCATGTTTACAAGCTAAAGAGTGAGCATTACGAAAATGATTCAGACATATTCATACAACCAGTTTAAATTAATAATTCATTACAATCAGAACATAAAACAGTGTTTTCTGTGTAGAGGCAAAGTACACATATAGCATTTGTGTTTCTCAACCGCTACTATATATATCATGGTGATATTCAGAACAATCTGGAGAAGGAGAGAACTGACATGAAACAGACTTTTCCACACCTACTGTACAGTGAGGGGAAAAAATTATTTGATCCTGATTTTGTACATTTGCCCACTGACAAAGAAATGATCAGTCTATAATTCTAATGGTAGGTTTATTTTAACAGTGAGAGAGAGAATAACAACAAAAAAATCCAGAAAAACAAACACATTTCAAAAAAGTTATAAATTGATTTGCAATTTAATGAGTGAAATAAGTATTTAATCCCCTATCAATCAGCAAGATTTCTGGCTCCCAGATGTTTTTTATGCAGGTAACGAACTGAGATTAGGAGCACTCTCTTAAAAGGAGCGCTCCTAATCTCAGCTTGTTACCTGTATAAAAGACACCTGTCCACAGAAGCAAGCAATCAGATTCCAAATTCTCCGCCATGACCAGGACCAAAGAGTTGTCCAAGGATGTCAGGGACAAGATTGTAGACCTACACAAGGCTGGAATGGGCTACAATTGGCGAGAAAGTGACAATTATTCACAAATGGAAGAAACGGAGACTAACTGTCGGTCTGGGGCTCCATGCAAGATCTCACCTTGTGGTGTTTCAATGATCATGAGAACGATGAGGAATCAGCCCAGAACTACATGGGAGGATCTTGTCAATGATCTCAGCTGGGATCATAGTCACCAAGAAAACAATTGCTAACACAGTACGCCGTGAAGGACTGAAATCCTGTAGCGCCCACAAGGTCCCCCTGCTCAAGAAAGCACATGTACAGGCCCGTCTGAAGTTTGCCAATGAACATCTGAATGATTCAGAGGAGAACTGGGTGAAAGCGTTGTGGTCAAATGAGACAAAATCGAGCTCTTTGGCATCAACTCAACTCGCCGTGTTAGGAGGAGGAATGCTGCCTGTGACCCCAAGAACACCCTCCCCACCGTCAGACATGGAGGTGGAAACATGCTTTGGGGTGTTGTGATTCCTCGCCAGCCAGTGGATCCCAGCAGCTGAGTCTGAGGACTCAGATGAGGAAGAGGGGCCTGGAGTGACATTAGAGTCAGAGGAAGGCTCTGAAGAGCTCCAAGACTTATGGTCGGACGAGGAGCCTGTCCCCTCTAATTGCGCTCAGGCTGAGACACAGCTGTGCTGGGAGCCTGAGTTGGACACTAATGAGGAACAGCTAGGACAAATTCCGGATGCGTGAATGCGCAGACAGGAGAAGCGAGTGGGACAAAGGAATGCAATGGGGTGGCTCCAAAGGCAAAGGAGAAGGCATTAGGAAGCCACGCTTTGGCTGAATTATAAAAGGGGGAGGTGTGGGAGGTGCTGGTTGCAAAGGCAACCGTTTGTGCTAAGGATCAAATGTCTGTGGACTGTGTTTGTTTGCCTTGGACATTGACCCAGGACTGTGAGAATAAAAGGGATTGGTTTTTCTTGCGGTTCCTGCCTATTTCTTGGAAGAGGAGTTTATCCTTGTGAGTACAACAAGGACTCACATAGGCTGGGACAGAACATGGGGTATTTTTCTGCTAAGGGGGCAAGACAACTTCACCATGTCAAAGGGACGATGGATGGGGCCATGTACCGTCAAATCTTAGGTGAAACCTCATTTCCTCAGCCAGGACATTGAAAATGGATCTTGGATGAGTAATCCAGCATGACAATGACCTACAACACATGGCCAAGGCAACAAAGGAGTGGCTCAAGAAGCAGCACATTAAGGTCCTGAAGTGGTCTAGCCAGTCTCCAGACTTTAATTCCATAGAAAGTCTGTGGAGGGAGCTGAAGGTTCAAGCTGTCAAACGTCAGCCTTGAAACCTTAATGACTTGGAGAGGATCTGTAAAGAGAAGTGGGACAAAATCCCTCCTGAGATATGTGCAAACCTGCTGGCCAGTTACAAGAAGCGTCTGACCTCTGTGACTGCCAACAAGAGTTTTGCCACCAAGTACTAAGTCTTGTTTTGTGAAGGGGGCAAATACCGGTACTTATTTCACTCATTAAAATTTATCACTTTTTTGAAATGCGTTTTCTGGACTTTTGTTATTCTGTCTCTCCCTTTTACAATAAACCTACCATTACAATTATAGACTGATCATTTCTTTGTCAGTGGGCAATCATACAAAATCAGCAGGGGATCAAATATTGTTTTCCCTCACTGTATGTATGGGGAATAAAGAACGGAACAGGTCAAGTAATGTTTCCCAAAGTACATGGAAGCAGGCTAGCTTGTGGGTCATGGATACCACATGAGGAACAATACCTGAGCTTCCGTTGTGTAGCTTTTGGGGAAGATGCACTGCCTTACAACCTTGTTTTGGTCCACACAGGAGAGAGCTGAGTATTGGATAGTGGTAAAGACATGTAAGTGGCTGGCAGGACATAAGTAGAGGATCCACTCAGCATTTTGGTAATGGTTAGGTTAGGAGTGTGGGGGTGCCAGTCATTAAAATGTAACAACCAGGCTACTCAGTAATAAATATTATTACCATGCACTTTCTGATGATGATTTTTTAAATTTCTATTTATCTGTCAAATTTATATCTCACCTAAAGTAACTCTGCATGTCATACAATAAAACCAGGAATTAAACTCTTTGAAAACCCATTAAAACCATAAACAAGGATAAAACAAAAAAGATGTTTATATACAATATAATGAAAGGATAGGCTCCTTATTAAAAGGAATCCCCAGGTTTAATAAAAAAACATATTATGAGGGCTTTTTTCCCCATAAGGATTGGGGCTAACCTCAGTTCAGAAAGATAATGTTCCAGAGGGCAGGTGTCATGGCAGAAAAGGCCCACCTCTTAGTTCCTTTCAGATGGAAATATTTTATAGGCAGGACTCCCAGCATGCCTTTCCTGCCAGACCTATGGAGGGCAAGTAGATATGCTACAGTGAAAACTATCAATGGCATTATTATAAGTTTAATATATAACAAGAGAATGCAATACACCTAATTTTCTGTTGGGGGGGAAAGTAAATTTGGTATTTGGTGGACCCGAGGTTCTTTGATGGAGTAATTAAGAGGGAATTCAGAAATGAAAAAATTCGGTTCTAAGTCAAATATAGCATATCAGTCACACGGTTATTCTGTATTTTTCTGGAAAGAACATTCCTTAATATGAAAAATGAATAAATTCTGAATATAGACAAAACACTTTTTGCAGATAATAGATTTTATATTGAGTTGTAAATTACTCACGGGGGGGGGAAGCAAAGCATCTCACCTGTATAAATATTTATTATCAATTTCAAGACTTCATTTGCTAGAAAGTTTACAGACCTGCCAATTCCAAATAGTTTTCACAATGAAACAATTGTTTGTGCTCTTTTGTGCCCGGTTTGCCTGTTTAAAAAATGTTAAATCTGCAACCTCTGTCATCAGGATTAACCCAGACACATGAAAAATAATCACCAGAGAACCAGTTACAAAGATAGATACAAATGCTGAAAAAAATGGTGCAGTGAAGAAAGTGCCTTAAGTTCACTATGTGCTTTGCAGTTAACTTATAAATTGTTTCTATATGCAAGATGAAATCATCTTTACATTTGGTGTAAAACATTTATACACATTCTTTACAATTTGTACATTTATTTCAGTGGCTATATAACATTTTATAGAATTTTAGAAGGCAACTAAATTAAAAATAGAACAAGTTTGTGGAAAAATGTCAGTGAAAACAACAAAGAACAGCATTTGTGTCAAGATTACATTCTAGTTTGATGTCGTTTGGTTTGATAGGCCTATTCATTTGACAGACTCAAATACTTCATTGATCTCATAATTACTGGAACAGAATGACAATGCCATATTAAGATAAACTTTTAGAATGCATATAGCACTTGCTTGATAATAAAAAAGCAAAGTTCTTTATTTCTCAATCTTAACCCATATATAAATTGATATTTATGAATTGAACCTAACATCACAGAGTCCATTGTTAAGTAGCTATTATTCTGTTAATCCTAACCTATATTTTAAATCTGAACGATTTAATTTTCCTGATAAAACAGTACAAGATATCATGTTATGACAGAAGGACTCAACATACAGTAATGAGCTCAGAAAATTTCCTATCATGTTGGTTGTGATTGGGTATGTGCTACTAAATATAAGGATGTAAAAGGGAGGGAACCCTAACACATAAATTGATAATTAGTTAAGTGTGTATGGTTTGGACCACTGGATGAAACAGTTTTTTCCAGATGTTCAGAATATCTGTATCTACTGTATATAAACCCAGGAAGGAAAATATCACAGCCTTAGAAGGCATCTGAGGTACAAGAACAGCCCTTAAGGAGAAGTAATCCATATAAATATATATTTATATATATTACAGAAAATTAATGTTATGGCTATAATAGAAATGGGATGAATCTCTCCTTTCCATAGAACTTATCTGAAAGCTAGAAGGCAGTTTAACAATTATGTATCTATAGATCCTAATATTGGCTTTCTTATCCTTTTAAGATCTGATCATTTTATGCTTTTGAAGAGATTAGGATGCTTAACTCTTACCTAACATGGGCAAGGTAGTTAAACTAAAAAAAAAAATCAGATATCCATGTTTGTCCACTCCAGTTTAGAACAATATATCTTTTTTAAAAAAGTATCTGGCAAACCAACTTTGGCAATTTAGTCTCATCAAATACAGTACTTTCCAGCTCCATTTCAATAACAGCTAGAGAAGGAAAACATGTAGGGTCAAAAATAATGATAAATATCCAGGGCTATAAGGCTAACAAAGTAAACATGTAAAGTTTTTCTTCTTTTCTAAGGTTCATTTTTAGAAATTATCTTTTAAAAAAAGGCTTTTTGGATGGCAAAATCTTCCACTTCTTTATTTGCACTTCCCCCATCAATAATCAAAAAAGTACTTTGGAGTTGTTCTTCATCTGCCTTCAGCTACATCATAGGAAAGCGACTGAGAGCCTGCCTCAGTTTCTGTGCAATCTGAAACACACAGGGAATGTAAAACTTAGGACCCTGGAATGCTCTTAGAATTCCTCCCCCCCCATCAATCTGATATCATGGAAGAAAGAATGTTACACAATTTGTTCCTGTGGCATGAAATAGACATCAGAAACAAATCCAAACAATAATTCAAAGAACGTAATTATTCAGAAGCATACTTTAGCACACTTTTTTTTTTAATCCCATTTATATCCTGCCCTTCTCCGAAGACTCAGGGCGGCTTACAATTTAAAGCACAAATCAATGTGCTTTAAATTGTAAATGACTTAATGACTGCGATACTAAAATCCATGACATGTGATATATTTTACAACAACAACAAAAATAAAACCTGGGTACATTTCACTATGTTCTTCAAAACCAGTTTGCAAGTTGGCTAATTTATTTCAAAGATGAAAAAAAAGACATAATAGAGCTGGCTAAAATGGCAGTTCATTGCAAACAGGTGATTAAAAAGCTGATTGATAACAACAATGCAATATTAATCTCCAGCTACCAATATTATTCAGGTCTGTTTATATATATATATATTATATATTCATCTAAATGGGCAGTAGCTTTTGGACAGGAGTTAAATGCAATTTAAACTACATTTCCTCTGCCTCTTTGGTATGGGGTTCAGGTGGTAAAATTACAGAGAATTAAGTAGAATAACTGCATGTATCTTAACCATTCCCCTTTCTCTGAAACGAATGAAAGAATTGCTAATGAGTTGCCAAGTTTAATTCAATGTGCATCCTAGCCAAAAAGAAAGTGCCAGCTGCAAAAGTCTCATGCAAAATGTGCAATGCAGGAAGGATTAGCAGTGCCAAGCAGCATTTTCTAAGGGAACAAAGGGAAATAATTACACATCTACATTTTTAAAGTGAAGATTTTCACAAGTGATTTATGAAACAATAGATAAAACCATAAATATTCACTTAACTGTCTATTTAAATATTTAAAGTGTATATAATCAAATTTGAGCACAAAGAGCTCAACTCTATTTAGAAGAACAAGTAACTGTGTAGCTGACGGACATAAAAAGAGCACTATATTCAGTACAGCTTACCGTTTCATAGAATTGTGCCTGCTGTTCCAGGTACAGACGCATCACAGTATTATAATCATAAATTCGATTACTGTGGAAGTGATTCATCTCCGCTGTTAATGAAAGCCAAGTGACATTATTATATCCTGATTTTTAAAACCTTCAGTTTTATTCATTATTTAGACATTTAATCAAAAGATACTTTAGTGCAAGGCTTATTATTATTATTATTATTATTATTATTATTATTATTATTATTATTATTATTATTAGTATTATTTGGCCATGGCCTATATTGTGCTTATTTTTAATTGTTCAGACTCCAAGAATCACAGAAGATTTTGCTGTGATGCTGCGATCTGGTCTGAAACATTACCTTGTAATGCATAAGACATGGTGCTTGCACGTGTCAGCATGTTTTGTTTATCTTGGGGGGTAATTTTGCTGGTAGCAATCAGTTTATCACTTTCCTTCACTTTTTCTATTGCCCCCTGTTAAGAAAAATATACCATGAACCATCATTGAAAAAATTATTTCAAATGCTACAATAATATTATTCAGTCCCTGAGTAGTTTCAAAACTGTTTTAACCTGCAAAACCTGATATTAAGCGTGAGCAGTAATGATACTGAATATTTTCAAATATCATGGTCCAGGCAACCATAAATAAAATCAAACATATATTAACTAAAATACTTATGCATGTGTGACATGTGAAGTATCTATTATCCATCCAACCCATCTGAACATTTCCAGCTATCAACTACTCTGGTTCTTAGCAAATAGCTAAAACAAGATCAGTTTGGTCAACAGACGTTTCTTTCTTTAAAAAAACAGGCTTTTCAGATATTGATAAATGACCAAATAGGTATTTATTTCATTATGAGGTTATACATAATATAAAGCCATAATATGATTTTGTAACTTTTTATTGTTCTGAAATGTAATGTCAGTACAAATAAATTGTAATAAAATACGTCTGATAAACTCATTTTGAACTGAATGGGTTCATACTGAGTGACTTTAAAACTTCTACCGATACTAAAATAACTAGCATTCACTCTTAGAAAACCCATACTACGTAGTCTCTCACCTTATGAGCACCTATTATATCTGGAAAGCAACCAAGAAATCCTTTGTATTCGTGATTGGTCTCCATCAGAAAATGAAGATCCTTCTTTGGCTAATAAAGAAATAGTAAGTAATTCTATAATACCATGCCATAATAAGTCCATAGTTAAAGTAAAATGACAGAATATAGAGAAAAATACTTTTTAAATATTGATAGCTCAAAAGGACAACCCAGATGCAAAATATGCATAAATATTTGTGTAATGTATTGGACAGTTTCATATTATAGTATTCCTTTAAAAATAATTTGCAATCTCTCCCAAATGTATTTTCTTCAGATATTTAAGAAACTCTACCCCTCTTAATTCTAGGAATTTAAGTCTACTTTATTTGGAAGGTACCACTTAAATGAGTATTTATTTAAAAAAATAACATGAAGCTTGTTTTTCTTTTAAAGTTAAAATATTTCCATGTTATATTTTAAATCTGTTTTGCTAACCTGATAGTCATTGTGCGTTATGTCACTTGAAAAAAAGTAAGGTAATCATCAGAGTAAAGAAAAAATAAACAGAAAAGACAGCAATAAACAATTTATGTAACACTAACTTACGCAGGAGCTAGGGCATCAGACTAGAAACTAGAGACCATGAGTTCTAGTCCTGCTTAGGCACAAAGCCATCTGGGTAACTCTCTTTCAGCCTAGGAAGCAGCAATGGCAAATAGGAAACTGCAGGGACTAGTCCAGGCAACTGACGTGAGTGAGTGAGTGAGTGAGTGAGTGAGTGAGTCAGTCAGTCAGTCAGTCAGTCAGTCAGTCAGTCAGTCAGTCAGTCAGTCAGTCAGAAATAGATAAATAAATGGGGGGGGGGGGAATTGAAGACAAGCGCGTGCACACAAACCACCCTTTGTGTACACAGATAGTTTTCTCATCATAATAAGACAGAATATACCTGCTCTGCCACAAGACTGGCTATTTCTTCATACGTTTTTCCTGCTTCAGTTATTGCTTCATTGAGGTCAGACTCTCCTAAAAACAGCAATGACATATTTCAGCAAGGTTTTTTGTTATATAGTCGACAACTATTAACAATATTTAATTTTAAAAACACAGTTTAAGATATATTTGCTCTTGGGTAATTTTCTATTATCATGTTCAATAAGATTTTGAATACTCATTAACTTACATCAATATTTAATAAAAACTTCTACTTATAAGTTAATTGAAATGTCAAGATGTAGAACATGCGGGCAGCAAGGAAAATATCTGCTTTCAATAATTTCGGTAATTGTCAACATAGCAAAATTAATCAGAAATGATGACATTAGAATGTAATTTTCATTTTTTTATTATTGGGCCCATTAAATATAAAACAGCTACGGTATATTTATTATAGCGCATGAAATTTAGGAATAAGCAATAAGTAGCCTCTTAAATGTATTAGATTACAATACCACAATTATTTATTATTGGGCAAGTTTTGTTGTTGTTAGCTGCAAAGTCGTGTCCGACCCATCGCAACCCTATGGACAACGTTCCTCCAGGCCTTCCTGTCCTCTACCATCTTCTGGAGTCCATTTAAGTTCACGCCTACTGCTTCAGTGACTCCATCCAGCCACCTCATTCTCTGTTGTCCCCTTCTTCTATTGCCCTCAATCTTTCCCAGCATTAGACTCTTCTCCAGTTGAGTCCTTCCTTTTCATTAGGTGGCCAAAGTATTTGAGTTTCAACTTCAGGATCTGGCCTTCTAAAGAGCAGTCAGGGTTGATCTCCTCTAGGACTGACCGGTTTGATCGCCTTGCAGTCCAAGGGACTCGCAGGAGTCTTCTCCAGCACCACCGTTCAAAGGCCTCAATTCTTTGGCGCTCAGCCTTTCTTATGGTCCAACTTTCACTGCCATACATTGCAACTGGGAAGACCATAGCCTTGACTATACGCACTTTTGTTGACAGGGTGATGTCTCTGCTTTTTAGTATGCTGTCTAGATTTGCCATTGCTTTCCTCCCAAGGAGCAAGCGTCTTTTAATTTCTTGGCTACAGTCCCCATCTGCAGTGATCCTGGAGCCCAGGAAAATAAAATCTGTCACTACCTCCATTTCTTCCCCATCTATTTGCCAGGAATTGAGAGGGCCGGATGCCATGATCTTGGTTTTCTTAATGTTAAGTTTCAACCCAAGTTTTGCGCTCTCCTTCTTCACCCGCAACAAGAGGCCCTTTAGTTCCTCTTCACTTTCTGCTATTAGAGTGGTATCATCTGCATATCTTAGGTTGTTGATATTTCTTCCGGCAATTTTAATTCCAACTTTTGATTCATCAAGCCCTGCCTTTCTCATGATGTGCTCTGCATATATGTTATATAGGCAGGGAGACAGTATACAGCCTTGCCAGACTCCTTTCCCAATTTTGAACCAATCAGTGGTTCCGTGTCCAGTTCTCACTGTTTGGGCAAGTTTATTAGCCCCCAAATCCAAAATTATGGAAATTACTGAGTTACCTATTTTGTTGTGATCTGATTCATTTTTTATATATTGATGATAGCATTTATTATGATAAGTAGACATCACAAATGTAAACTGAAATATCTAGATTATTGAAACAGAATATGCTGGTAGCAATTATTGACTTAAATTTCTGAACCTGATATCTGATTCCTACAAATAGAATCATGCTAAAGTAATTACAAAAAGATGACACAAACTTTTTTGTGAAGCTCAAAATGGAAACAGGTCAATGCTGTTTTGAAAATATGCATATATATCAAACTGAAACATACCTTGATAATTGCTAGTACTGAAAACCAGTGCCAAACCCTGTAAAGCTTTTCCTATTTTCTGATATTCCTTGGGTAATGCTGGAAGAAAAACACATCTACAATGTATCTGAATAAAGGCAAACATCTTCAGTAAATAACTAGATACAAGATACTTTCTGGACATCCTATTGGTGTAAAGACAAAAGTTCTTAAGTCTTGCACATTCTCCCCCTATTTCATTTCCCTTATCTTGTTTTACTTCCTCAGTATCTCTTGCTACCAGGTTTGTAATGCTTATTTTTGGCTAGCAGTAGCACCCAAGACAGAAAAATATAATGTAGATCAAAATGTATTCTAACTATATATTTTGAATTCCAGATAACAAACAAAACCATCAGCTTTTCCCCAAGAGCTTGCTAAAATTAAGTTTTTAAGTGTTAATATGGCAAATATTTATGTGAATATGTTTTGCAAAGCCATTATATTTGATGTATGATTATTGCACTGATAGTTATAAGGTTTACATGTGAAACATACATTTTCATTTAATGAAAATTAAATCATTAAAGCAAATACAAACACTTACGTCCTGTACAACGTTTCCAGTGTTCATGGCCTACTGTTAACAACTCCTTAACTCCATCATCCATGGCTTTAGTGAATCTGCCAACTGCATCACACTTCTGTTCGCTATGTAGAAATAATAATAATAAAAAAATCCTGAATCAGACAGTGGAGAACTTTAATTTCTCTGTTGCCTAGCAGGCTATATATTTACACTCTCTCCCTTCTTTTGCCAATTGTCCACTGAAAATAGTTTTAAATTCTGCGTGAATTTTAATTATATACTATCAAGCTATTATATATAAATAAATTAGCTTACTGGCATTAAGAATCAATTTCAAATCATTAAACATTTGTCCATTCTGCTTGGAGAAAGAACATGCTCAGAAAGAACACTTTTTTAGCCTTTTTGGCCCAGTGCAGTCACAATGCTGCCATTATTCAGCATGGAGAAAAGTTTTAAAATGGGTGAGAAGAATGCATGCTCTCTTCACTATTCCATTTTTTTTCATGAAAAATTCTCTTTGCTTGCTTTATAATTGTACACAACATCCACAAGACAGTCTGGTTCAAGCTGAACATTCTACACAATCCAGTTGGCATTATCCATTTTTAAAATTAATGCTATAAAATATTTAACGATGGATGAAAGCAGAGAGAGTACACCATAAAGGAGACTAGGAATAGCGAGTATGTAAAGCAAAAGCATTATGAATCTCTTAAGTATGCCTGGCTCTTATAATCCTTAATTACGTTTAAGGCTAAATATGTTTTCCCACAGACTAGATATGTTAGACATAAGAGAAAAAAAGGCTTTCAGGCGGCCAAAGATGAAGAGAGGGAGTCTCATTGTCTGAGTTGGTCAAGCAGGAGGGGAGTTGATAGTTTGGGTGACTGAGAAAGTGGGAGAACACTCACTCTTCTCTAATTGCTGTAAGGAAAAAAGCAACTGCAAGTCTCCCTTTCCATTTCTCACCTCTGTCCTTCATTGCTGCCATTCTCTTTCATTGCTGGGGACCCCAACTCATGGAAGGGCCTTGGGACCCATAGAAATCTATTTATGCCTTTGGCAATAGTCCAAAATTTGCTCTCAATATGGAAAATAATAAGAATTAGCTTGCTAGTATACACACCTGTTTAAATGAGCCTCGCAACAAATAGCAAAAGAGTTTGGCAACAGTGAAAGCAAGATTAAAGATACACTTGTATGACTTTGCTACTTTTTTCATCACTTTTGTTCTATTGTAACAGAGATGGGGAAATCCAGTAACTTACATTTCTATCATATCCAAATCAGGAGCTTCCGGTTCCATAGTAGAAAATACCATGACACCAACAATCTCATCTTTTTCTGCCTTCCTTTTACCAGTTTTCCATTCCTAAATATGAGATATAAGGGATGCACATTCTAGTATTGAACACTTCCCCATGGTCTTGATGAGGGCAGGAACTTAGAAAGCTCTTCTGGCTCTTTCACAGCTAATATGCAGACCAAATATACCTAATCACCATGATCATAAGAGCCATATAATCTACAATCTACCATATATTAGAGCCTTGGTGGAGCAGTGGGCTAATGCCTCCTTAAGTAACACCAGCTGCCTGCAATTAGTGCAGGTTCGAGTCCCACCAGGCTCAAGGTTGACTCAGCCTTCCATCCTTCCGAGGTAGGTAAAATGAGGACCCAGATTGTTGGGGGCAATTAAGCTGACTTTGTAATAATGCTGCTGGGGGGGGGGGACGAAAGCCCTAACAAGCAGGCATATACATAGAATGAAGGCTATTGCTAAGCAGATTGGTTTGTGCTTAAATTGTAAGCCGCCCTGAGTCTTCGGAGAAGGGCGGGATATAAATGGGATTAAAATAAATAAAAATAAAAAATATACAAAAGAGCTATAGAAAATGGTTTAATGAAGCTTAAGAGGCAGCTATTTGAAAGAGAGCTGCTCTTAAATCTCTGCAGATACACTTGAGAGTTTGTGAATTATGGCTTGCTATCAGGTTTCACTATTTTACTACTTCCCTAAACTACAATCTAAATAAAGCATAGCTTAGAAGTTGACTAGTGTTCATAGCAAACATTTTGTACAAGAAATATTGTACAAGAAAAATGTTACATTTTTTTCTATTAAGAGTTATCCACCAATTCATTCAAAAAAAAACGTAAGTAAAATGTTACCTTTTCATCATGGAAACTAAGGAATTGCTGAAAAACGTCACTTTCTGAAATAACTGGGTGACGACACATCCTGGTCAGCCAAGCTTGTAATCTCTCCATCCGCATTTTGATGAATTCTTCTTCAAAGCGTCCTGCAGCCAAAACAGGACTGCTACTATCATCCATGTTTTGATGGTATTTTTTTAGATCAATCACTAAATATTTTGACTAGCCTGAGAAAATATGCGTATTTCATGAATTCACCTAATGTCTATCTCTTTTTTTCCTCAAACTGAAAATACTCAATTTATATATTTTGTATAATGTTTAATTTTTTATGGCAAGTATTTTCAGCTTAAGGCAAAAGATTGCTGACATAGAATATTTAGTTTTCCCTTAAGAATGTTGAAGTGGTAAAAAGTAAAAGATGTATGTGAACGATAGGCAAATATGGGTCATACAATAAGCCCATCCATCTTCTAAGCTGTCTCACCATCTCAGCTCCCTTTTGATTTCCTTTCAAAAATATTGCCTTTCTCTAATACTCTAGCCAGCAGATTTTTGAAATTAAATCTCCTCATTTAGGAATATAACTGTATCCCTTTTAAATGGCAGAGCAGGTAGCCAAGGATACCTTTCGATAATGCTAAAGAAAACAAATACATTTTCTGTTTTCAGTTTCCTTAGCATTACGGAAATGTATGTGGTAATTCAAGGTGCTGGTAATGACCTATAAAGCTCTAAATGGCTTGGGTCCGGATTATATAAGGCAGACATGTCAAACACAAGGCCCGCGGGCCACAAACGGCCCGCCACATGATTGAATCCGGCCCGCACAACTCTCCCAGAAATTACAAAGGTCCGGCCCCCACCACCTTGGCGCCGGCCCAGCTGAGCACTTGCTCAGTAGGAGGCAAGTGCACGTGGGCTGGTGGAACCCAGCACCATTTGCATCTCATTAGTCTCCTCATTAGTCTCCTGCGGCTCCAAAAAAAAAGTGGAGGAGGAGGAGGTAAGAGGGAGTGAGGTGGGACGCAGGGGGGGAGGACGAGCAACACCCAGCCGGTGAGGGGGAGAGATGCCCAGGCAGGAAGGCAGACTTGAGGTAGCCGGAGAAAGAGCCACAGATGGCTCCTCTGCCGGGCTTCTTTCGCACACGGGCTCCTTTGCCAGGCGCTGCTGAGAGTGAGCAGAGGCGCCCGACCCGGATCTTGCAAGGCCCGGCTGAGATGCGCCCCCAGCAGCGGAGCCACTCCGGTTTCTCTGCCGGGCTTCTTTCACACACGGGCTCCTCTGCCGGGCTTCTTTCGTGTGCGAGCTACTTTGCCGGGCGCTGCTGAGGGCGAGCAGAGGCGCCTGGCCTGGATCCTGCAAGGCCCGGCCAAAACGCGCCCCCAGCAGCACCAAGCAAAGTAGCTCGCACGAGAAACAAGCCCAGCAGAGGAGCCCGTGTGTGAAAGAAGCCCGGCAGAGGAGCCCGTGTGTGAAAGAAGCCCGGCAGAGGAGCCGGAGTGGCTCCACTGCTGGGGGCACATCTTGGCTGGGCCTTGCAGGATCCGGGCCAGGCGCCTCTGCTCGCCCTCAGCAGCGCCCGGCAAAGTAGCTCGCACACGAAAGAAGCCCGGCAGAGGAGCTGGAGCGGCTCCGCTGCTGGGGGCGCGTCTCGGCCGGGGCCTTCCAGGATCCGAGCCGGGCGCCTCTGCTCACCACTCCGGCTCCTCTGCCGGGCTTGTTTCGCATGCGAGCTACTTTGCCGGGGGCTGCTGAGGGTGAACAGAGGCGCCCGGCCCGGATCCTGCAAGGCCCGGCCGAAACGCGCCCCCAGCAGCACCAAGCAAAGTAGCTCGCACGCAAAACAAGCCCAGCAGAGGAGCCCGTGTGTGAAAGAAGCCCGGCAGAGGAGCCCGTGTGTGAAAGAAGCCCGGCAGAGGAGCCGGAGCGGCTCCACTGCTGGGGGCGCGTCTTGGCTGGGCCTTGCAGGATCCGGGCCAGGCGCCTCTGCTTGCCCTCAGCAGCTCCCGGCAAAGTAGCTCGCACGCGAAACAAGCCCGGCAGAGGAGCCAGAGCAGCGAGCAGAGGTGGCCGGCCCGGATCCTGCAAGGCCCTGGCCGAGACGCGCCCCCAGCAGCGTCAGCCAAAGTAGCTCGCATGCAAAACAAGCCCGGCAGAGGAGCTGGAGCAGCTCCGCTGCTGGGGACGCGTCTTGGCCGGGCCTTGCAGGATCCAGGCCAGGCGTCTTTGCTCGCCGCTCCGGCTCCTCTGCCGGCCTTGTTTCATGTGCAAGCTACTTTGCCGGGAGCTGCTGAGGGCGAGCAGAGGCACCTGGCCCGGATCCTGCAAGGCCCGGCCGAGACGCACCCCCAGCAGCAGAGCTGCTCCGGCTCCTCTGCCGGGCTTCTTTCGCATGCAATTCTGGGCCAGGTGCTTCTGAGGGCAAGCAGAGGTGCCTGGCCCGGATCCTGCAAGGCCCCGGCCGAGACGCGCCCCCAGCAGCATCAGGCAAAGTAGCTCGCATGCAAAACAAGCCCGGCAGAGGAGCTGGAGCAGCTCCGCTGCTGGGGACGCGTCTCGGCCGGGCCTTGCAGGATCCAGGCCGGGCGTCTTTGCTCGCCGCTCCGGCTCCTCTGCCGGGCTTGTTTCATGTGTGAGCTACTTTGCCGGGAGCTGCTGAGGGCGAGCAGAGGTGCTTGGCCCAGATCCTGCAAGGCCCAGCCAAGACGCGCCCCCAGCAGTGGAACCGCTCCGGCTCCTCTGCCGGGCTTCTTTCACACACGGGCTCCTCTGCTGGGCTTCTTTCACACACGGGCTGCTGAGGGAAGATCTCTGGAGAGGAGCATAAGGTGGCAGGGAAGCTGCATGAGGGAAGGCTGCTCCAACAAGCCAGCATCCTTTCCACGCATGAGTGGAAATGGGGATTCCCTTTCAAGAAGGGCCAGCCTCCCTCATGCAGGACTGGGAAGTGCTGCTCCCTGCCTCCTCTTGCTCTCCAGAGATCTGTCAAGGCAGAAGAAGGAACACTCTCACACTCTCACTCTCTCTCACTCTCTCTCTCTCTCTCTCTCTCTCTCTCTCTCTCTCTCCAAGCTTGGAGACTAGGAGGCTATCTACATCTGAGCTAACAAACTACCAATCATGCCTGGGCTTGGGAAGAAGGCCCTTTCCATCCTCTGCACATGCTTGGCTGCAGATGTTTGGGGAGGTGAAGAGCTTGTGGGGGAATGAGATGTCCCCACATCAAATTAGCTGGTGCAACTTGTTCTCTCCTGACCCAGGCATTTCGAGTAAGCTGCGCTGAGTGAGCAGCATTGAGCTGGCCACGCCCACCCGGCCACGCCCACCCGGCCCCGAGGGCAACCATAACGCTGATGTGGCCCTCAGTGAAATTGAGTTTGACACCCCTGATCTAAGGGAACACCTGCTGCTGGCATCAACTTCCCATCGTCCAGTGCGCTTCCACAGGGAGGGCCTTCTTAGGGTACCGCCGGTCAAGGAATGCCGGCGGGTTATCCCCAGGGGAAGGGAGTTCTCTGTGGGCGTGCCGGCCCTTTGGAACCAACTTCCCACAGAGCTTAGAACTGCCCCCGACCTTCGCTCATTTCGCAGGGACTTGAAAACTTGGTTTTTTGAGCTGTCTGGCCCAGACTGAGGGGTTTTAATTATTTATTAATGGGGTTTTAGTTTAAATTCAGGGACTTAATTTAATCTTAGTTTTAATCGATTTTAACTTTGTATGTTATGTATTTTTAATTTTCCCCTGTAAACCGCCCTGAGTCCTACGGGAATAGGGCGGTATACAAGTTTAAATAATAAATAAATGTGTGTCCACGCTGTTTTCTTTTCACAATTTGAACAGTACAAAGAGCTACAGCATTGGCTCTGCTATTGGCTGTTTTAAATTTATCTATTTAAAAGATTATTACAATAAAACAAGGAAAGACAACTGGAGAAAAATGCCAGTTAATTAGAGCAAAAGTTGCAGCCCTCCTTAAACCATCATAAAAAGGTTTATAATTCCAATAAATGACTAAAATGATTCTATAAGAGCCATGGTAGCACAGTGGTTAGAGTGCAGTACTGCAGGCTATTTCTGCCAACAGTTTGGCAGTTCAATTCTCACCGGCTCAAGGTTGAGTCAGCTTTCCATCCTTCCAAATCAGTAAAATGAGGACCCAGACTGCTAGGGGCAATATGCTGACTGTGTAAACCACTTAGAGAGGGCTGTAAAGCACTGTGAAGTGGTATATAAGTCTAAGTGCTATTGCTATAATTACCGACATAATTTCTTTTCCTTGTATTTTTATAACAGCAGACCAAGAAACAAAATTATTTGACTATGGCATTGATAGTCCAATCTAGCATATTAAAAATTCCATGAAAAGACATTGTCAGAATGCTGTAAAAACAAAATAATTACATATTTTCATAAAATATAAAACTAAACAGAATAATTATAATTAAGAGTTTTATCAGTTATCCACACAATTATATGAAATTTATTTCTCTATTTTTCTGGATTTTTAATGTGATGTAACTTGAAAACACTCTCAATAAATGTAGTCACTCTTTCTCTATTTCTGAAAAATAAACTATAAACAATTAGCCAAACATGTGATTTTGATTTTAAAAAAAATTACCTGTAACCTGTTTATCTGGAAGAGATGGAATTGGAATGGCTGTTCCAAACTTAATTAAGAGGCGCTCATATAACCAGTCAAAATGTTTATATCTGTGATTGACTGATCGGTTGGTTTTCTGTAAAACAGACAAAAAAAACCTACTATATATATATATGAATTCCATAAAGCTGTAATGATTACAAGGGTTATATAATCAATATTATTAAATTTAGGGTTGAATAAACTGGAACACTGAGATATCCTGTGATAAGAGTCCTGGTACGCACTTACTGTACATGTAAGCTGATATTCGATGTAGCTCTTCAAACCATACATTTTAGAACCTTTTTTTGGATCAGCCACAACACAGTCAAATGTAGAAGTAGGATAAACCCACATTGGACCATAATCTCCAATCTACAGAATAACAAAGTTATATATTAATTCTAAGAATGCTATACATACCTTTTATATATATCTACCCAGATCTGTTATGATTTACTAGATTTATCTAAAAGCAATTAGCTCTTGTAAATATAAAACTCCAATAACTTTTCTGTTACTTAGTAGGGTATACTATTATATATAACAATGGATATTGATTTGAAGTAGGTAGACAATGCAACTTGAATAATTATTTCCCAAAGATTCCTTATTCATTACTTGGAAAAAGTAATCAAAGTACTGTATGCAATATGCTTTCAACTGGACAGCATGAAAGTTGATTTCAAGGGGGAAAAAATCCCCTAAAACTTAAAAAGAGGCATCAATTATGCTATAGGATGTTAAAGAAGAATTTAAGTCCATGTTCAATACTGAATTAATAAATTATAGGCTTCCATATTTTCAGAAATAAAGAATTGAGGTTTCACTGTCCCACATGCTGCCCTAACTATTTACTACTTTGCTTAAATGTGGTTCATATTTTTAAAGTATTTAATGATTCACGCAGTAGTTAAAATTTTAGATAGATTGGTATTAACTTACAATTATAGGAATTTTCTCTTTGGGTTTCACTAGCTGCTTTGCCAGCAGATACTGTTCCACTCCAGGTTTTGCAAATCCAGGAAATCTAATCAGAGAAATAAAATGACTCAAATCTTCTTTCACAGTATTTTTGTTGTATTCAGAAATGCCAGCCATGATTTATAGGTGCTTGACATTCGAGTGTGATAAATGGCCTTCTTAATAAAATATTTGAGCCCAAAATGATCTAGTCTCAACATAATTAACAACTGCCTCTGAAGTGTCTATCTCTACATACACTTTTAAGCCAGCTGTGATTGGCTGAATTCTTCCAATTAGAACAAACAGTGGATAGCAGCAGTTAGTACCAACTGCCACCAAAATACCATCTATTGGGCTCTTGAATTCTCTTCTGTCACTTGGGAAACCAGCTCTCCGATAAATCAGACTCTGTTCCAATCCCAAACAGATTCTCACCTCTACTCCCAACGCATGAAAAAGATTTGTCTATAGCAGGATTTTCATCTTACTTTCTAATCAGACCACATTTACATCTAGCCACACGTCTCTATTGAATACTGATTTCCAGTGATGAAAAAGCAGTCTTAGCACAATGTTTGGTAACTAGAGAAAGCTATTGACAGTCAGGATATAAAGCCTCCTAGGGTTATTTCAGCAATTCAAGCAGAATGTAAACTGATAAATATTAAAACCTTAGAGCAGCTAGAGTCAACTAGTGATATAATTTATTAAATGGAGATGAAATTTATCCTGTTAAAACAACTAACTGCATTGTTATCAACCGAAAATGAGAAGAACAAATGATATAACCAGTGAGCCAGAATTCCATCTGAATATTTGTTCAGTTTCAAATATTCAAATATTTCAACTGAGAGGCACAGTAAGTTTACTGTTAAAAAAGGAATCTCTCTACATTTTTATTTCAGAATAAAACATGACTAAAAGTTTAGAAAATACCATTCTCGTTTTTCTATCTCCTTCAGCTAAAATAAATAAAATCTCCTTTGAGTCGAATTTGATTCCTGTTACATTATTGGGCCAGTTAGTTAATAGATTAGACTGCCAGTACCTTCTGGATTTTTAAAAAACTTCCTAGTCTAGCCTAGAGCCCAGGAATGTCATGATGCTTTCCTATCCAAATACCAATTAAGCCTACTCCTCCTTGGCTTTTTGCAGTCAGCTCGATGCTGTTACAGTACTTAGCTAGGCCTTTCAACTGAAGAAAACATACTTTTTTTTTTAAATTACAGGATGCATCAGTTATTGATTGCGATTATTATTAAGAGAGGAATTCATATTTCTTTAATTTCTGTTCTCATTATAGTGCCATGCTACATGTCCTACTTGTTCAGTGGCAATTTCATAGCAGTTCCACGGCTGTTCCCACGTTGAAGCCCTGCTGAATCAGAGGGTTCTGCCTCTTTATAACCAGGATAGGGGGTAGCTGCTGATTTTGGCTCATCCCACTCTTCATCCCACTCATCATCTTCAGCCGCTGCTAAAGAACAAAGGACACCAACTGTGTGAGCAGCTAATTTTTAAAAAGAGTGTACATAACTAACTAGGATTTTCCAGCTTAGCTTCCCCTAACAGTTGTAGAGTATAGTGGCATGTTGTGGAAAACTGAAAGGACTGCTCAAATGTCAAGCAAATAAGCTACTATCATCTCAGTAATCTGTAATTTAATGAAATGGGGATTAAACATCTGTAGTTTTAAAAGAGTTTAGATGTATAAAAAAAAGGTTCCCCCGCACATGCGTGCTAGTCGTTTCCAACTCTAGGGGCCGGTGCTCATCTCCGTTTCAAAGCCGAAGAGCCAGTGCTTGTCCGAAGACGTCTCTGTGGTCATGTGGCCAGCATGACTAGACGCCAAAGGCGCATGGAACGCTGTTACCTTCCCACCATAGTGGTCCCTATTTTTCTACTTGCACTTTTACGTGCTTTCAAACTGCTAGGTTGGCAGAAGCTGGGATGAGTAACAGGCGGTCACTCTGCTACACGGCACTCGGGATTTGACCCACCAAACTGCCGATCTTCTGATTGACAAGCTCAGCGTCCTAACCCACTGAGCCATCGTGTCCCTTATTAGATGTATACCAAAGATTATTTTTTATTTATTTGACAAATTTATTTGCTGCTGCCCATCTGATCGTGGGGCTACTTTGGACAGCTTACAACAATAAAACAGTGAAAAATGATAGAAAAATGTAAAAATAACAATAGTAAAGGGATGAAACAATAAACAGTGGAAGTACAATAATACGGAGTTAAAAAGATGAATGGAGGGGGAGCAGGAAGTGCAGGGGAGAGGTGGGGTCAGCAAGTTAATCTAGCACCCACCTCCACTGATGTACTCCCCTTTTTGGTCCCCAGGGCAATCGGAAGAGTTAGGTCTTCAGGCCCTACTATTTATACTAAATAGTTTTGAAGATGAGGGGAACTAGGTGGCTATCTCAAATATGGTTCTGTATTTAATCAGATGGAAGAATACTTTTCAGTAAAATATATTAAAACATAAGATTGTTTTTGTTTTCCCATATAGTTCAATCTTCCCTGACATGCCCATCACTGAATTTAAGTAATAGATCTACACAGTATATAATGTGACAGATTACCATATATACATTCTGCCTCAGGTTCTCTAATACGTAGTCTTAGAAAACTCTGAATTATGCATTTCATCAAAAGTTAAAGTTAAGAGTCCAATCACCATTCCTAAAAATTATTATCAATGACAATCTCTACTGACCTGGACCTTGATAAGCTTGAGGATGACCAAATGCTGCTGCCTCCCAATTGTTCGGCGCACTATTTTTCTGCCTAGCTTCAGGTTTTGTTGACCAGGCATCACCAGCCGTTGTATTGTCCCAACTTGACCAGGGATCATTTGCGTTACTGGTAACCTATGACGAAGAAGATAAAGGAGCCATTAGTCTAAGGGAATAGCATTAATAAAAAAGTGAAAGTATTTGGAACTAATTTTAAAACTACACCATTTTTTAAAAGTACATTTTTTTCAAAGAACAATCAAAATTATATTCTAGAAGGAAATAACACATAAGAATGAATAACAGATTTGGAAATTTTGCTTCCTCTTAGTATTTAAATCAAGTATGTTTGGGAAAAAAGCAAATTTCTAGTAATAACAGAAATGTATGTAATTGATTATATCATGCAAGTTTTACTTGCTAGTATAAAATTTTAAAAAACTCTGAAAATATGATTGTCCAATTAAGTTGTTTATAATATTTCTCTCAAAATATAACCAAATTCAAGCAATACCAGTGTTCAGTTCAATATTTTTGAAAACATCATAAATTCAACATTAGAAATTAGAATTTTCCTGATAATTAAAAAGAAGATAGTAGGTATGGAAAATTCTATCTTACTTACTGAGCTAAAACATAGAAAAGTATTTTAATGTATACAGAATATCTTTATTCTCCTCTGCAACACAGATATACTGTAGTTAAATCAGAAAGTGCTTAGTTAAAAAGTTTCCTAACCAAACTTCAAATCATGGTGTAGGATCCTGTTTTATTCCAAACTTGAAAATGAGAACTTCTCAGTTCAGAAAAAACTGATGATTGGATGCTTCCTGATTCAATTACAGTAGAGAAAGGCAAGAATGTTGCAATGCATTGGAAAATTAGTGACACATATTTGTCTTAATAAATTAGATTTGCAATTAGAAACAGTTGCTACAATTGTAAGGTAAGATACAGATGGCCCGGTTTGATGACCCTGAGGCAAAGAAGCGAAAAATGACATGGCAAAGGAAGAAAGCAAGAATAAGATTGAAGAAATACGGACATACCTAAGTGGCCTGAAATAGATAATACCAAAATAGACAGGATTGTACTTGGATTACGAGCGATTGTTTTGATGAGTAGATAAAAATACTAATTAAAAAAACAAAACACAGATTTATGAACACTAACATTGAAATATTGAGCTCTTTAAATGAAATGGATTAAGATGTATATATGTTAAGAATGATACAATGTAACTATTATACTTGGATGTAGTGACATGAAAGGATGTATTAAATGTTGAAACGGGAGAAATTTTGGTTAATTTTCAATATGTGGAAACCATAAATGAGAAATAAGAATATTATATTGTCCTCTTCCTTTCTCCTCCTTGCAATTGGTATCCTAATGACTACCGTTCTTATTTTGTACTACTAAGTTGTTGATATGGAAATGAGATAAATAAGAAGTATATTTACATTACTAGGTATCAGAAAAAATTGTATAAAGGGAAAGGAGGTTATGTAGAAATATGAAAATGAGAAACTTTAAACGTTTAATTTTAATATCAATGTAAAATTAAAGCTGGAAAAATATATAAGGTGTTTGATATCTTAAAGATAGAATGCTAAAATATAAAATATACCAAAGTATTGACAAATATAAGAAAACTATTAAATGACTGAGGGATAGCAATGAGAAGTATGTTAATTTAGATAAGAGATAATATGTATTAAAAGAAACAAGAGAGAGGAAGTATTGGTTACAACAATTTGGAGATTTGTAATAATATGTATTTGTCTGAAATGGAACTATTGTAACCCAGACACCATGTTGCTTTTATCTATCTATCTATCTATCTATCTATCTATCTATCTATCTATCTATCTATCTATCTATCTATCATCTATCTATTTCAATTTAAAGATACTATTGTAATATTGGAAAACTAATTAAAAAAAAGATACAGATGGCCCCCCTACTCTGCTATTCTTTAGAAGAATTGTGAAGATCTGTCTCTTCACCCAGGCCTTTCGTAAAGGAGAGTTAAAGATTTGCTTCATTCTATCTGGTTTGTCATAGTTGCAAACTTTTATTAATTTTATTGAAATTTCTTTGTTGGATTGTTTTGATCTGCCTCCAAATTCCTTTAATCATAGTGAATCTTCTAGGTTGTACATTGCCAGTTTTCCCTCATCCAGAATCTAAGAGCCTCCAGGAACTGAGATCTTCTGCCCAATCTGTGGTGGAGATAATTGAGTATCACCCATTGACTGATAATATATCACCTCATGCCAACAGATAACTTCTCCCAGTTATCTCCTCTAAGTGATAACTGTGGGGAAGGGGAAGAAGAATGGCCAAGCCCTATGACAATCTAGACCAGATATCTCAAGAATGCCAGCTCTTCCCTAAATCAACAGAAACTGGTCTCTAAGAAAGGAGGAAAACCATTGCTCCTAGGGCTGGCTTTAGGCTAAGACTGAGTAGGCACTGGCATAGAGTACCAAAAATTAGGGAATGCTAACGTCATGCCTTATTCTGAATCATTCTAAAAGTGCTTCACAACACTTAACATTATTCTTAACATCAATGAGAGATGGTGTCAATGTAACTTAGGGGCAGCATATTCTCTGCAGCTAGCACAGCATAATCCTTGGTTTACCCAGAAAGATACCTTAGTATTAAAGGCAATTGAAATATTCGACAAGAAGAGATGCTCATTCCCCATAACCCAGCGAGAGGAGGAATATAGCAAATGTCAGCTGGGAGGCAGCAGGGGATGGCAGGGACAGGCAGTGGTGGTGGAGTGCAGGGCAACCAAAAAGGCAGAGTTGGGGGTTAAGCAAGTAAGGCAAGACAGGAGTAGTGTGAGTACCTTGCCTACCAACTGCAATGTCGACCATCTGCAACTAGGATTACTGGAACTGCCATTTGTAAGTGGTGCAGTCATGTGATGTTTTGCCTAATAACTACTTCGCTTAGCGATGGAAATTCTCGTCCCAACTAAGACTGTTAAGCAGATATTATCTGTATATAAAATAAAAGTTACATAGTTCTACTAGAGCTTTATTACTTTTTTGAGTTTCTCCAGTTTGCCAGAAGCTTAAACTGAGATGGTAGAAGCAATGCAAAAATTACAGAGATTTTGTTAACTGGAGGACACAGTAAGCCAACTGAAGAAAAATCGACTGGCATGGTCAAGTTCTATACTATAATCAATCTGAACTAATAAAAGAGAAAGCTTAACTGTAGATGGAATATAATGAAACAGAATTAGCAATGTAATATTTACACAAAGATCTCAAATGGAAATACTACTGAACCACAGTTTTGCATTATGAGAATGAGCTACTGCAGTGAGCCGTAAAGAATTTCGAAGTTTTCACTTCTGTTTTTAGATTATTATAATCTCATGTAATGATCTGTTAAAACAAATCATCTTTAGATCATAGTTTTGAAAATAGTTTGTATTAACCTGACACATTTGGAAACTCTAATGCAGGGGTGTCAAACTGCCGGCCTGTGAGCCGATTGCAGCATATGGAGGCCATGCCCACCCCAGCTTCGGCAACTCAAAAAAAGTCACGATACGTCACATCACATGACGTGGTGAGTTTGACACCTGTGCTCTAGTGAATTTCCACTAGGGAAGACTAGGGTTTTGATTAAAATTATGAAACATGCACACATACAAATTCACTTATGGTCAAGAAATAAATATAAATTTTAGAAGGTGGCTTAGTATATACTTTATGAGGTAATTAGTGATGTTTACAAAGGTGATGAGAATTTCTAAATGGGGGACAGACTATATTTTTTTGATAATGTCAAGAGTACCTCTTGACAAAACCTACTTAATATTACCTATTTAATATTTAATGTAATAGGTCTCAATATTTAGTAATCCCCTTAGGTCTGCAAAAATTCTAATTCTCCTCTCTTTCAGCATCTTACAAATTATCTCAATAATAAGTGAGAGGAAGGAGAGAAATTAGAATTCAGCTGACCCTTATCAAATTTCTGTGCTTGCGGGAACTACCGTATGTCATCCTTTTTTTTTAACTAATCTTCAAGTAAACCTAGCCTATTTCCTATGTGATAGGAAATTGCTAGGAAAATTTCATGGCTGCACAGTGATTTGAACAAATCTTATTCTCCACTTTTACTAATAAAATGGTTGCTAATTAAGTTTTTGCTTACTATAAAATCAAAACCCAAAGCAATTTGAGCTATCAAATTATTTTGTATTATTGTACTATTGTATTTAATCAATACTTTTTTACATTTTTTTTACATTTGCTATTTGCAAGAGCAAATAGATTTGTATTTACTAATGCAAAAAAACAAAAAAGCAAATGGGGCTCTTTACTGACCTATGGACTACAAAGATTTAAATATTGTGAAATAAAACCAGTACAGATACAAATCTACATTACAATATGCAGTAAAGGGAAATGGGAAAGCTGATAAAAATCATTTTTATAATGACTAGTCCCTAAATGTCCCCTGCCTGCTACTGGGTTCTGAATGTACAGAGTTTCTTTCGATCCCTAAAACTAAAAAGTTTCTAGGCGAGGACAGAAATCTGGAAAATTTGACAAGCTATTGAACCTTGGAAAAATTAGTGATCCAGAGAAACAAGTTTATCTAGATCAGCATCTTATAATTTTTTCTAATGCAACAATTCCTTGAAATCCGGCAAACAAAATAAGGAATGGAGCTAGAAGGTAGTATCAGAAAACTTTGAAAAAAATGAACAAAAAAGAACTCATAGCATGAAGAGTATATATTTTCTTGAAATAACCAAATATCTCTCTCTCTGTGGGGACTCACCAGCTGAGCTTAAGTGAGGTTTTTCCACTGTCTAAAATTCCCATTTACTATAATTCACATATTCTTTATGCCAAGGTCACAGCCAATCCGGTCTTTAACCTTATATGCATACAATAGGACTGTTCTCCTTTTAAAACCCAAACTTACATGTTTCAAATATCCATGCTTTTACGGACATCTTGGAGTGTACCTGATGTTGCAGATGGGGGTTAGACATACATAGAGAAACTTGTGGGCCTTAATGAGTAATAAATTGAAGAATTAAAGAAAACCCTCTGGTTAGGCTGACAAAAATAAAAATCATAATTTAGATATAGCATACCTATATCACTAATATACAAGCAATTACTACTGATTGAATCATTCTGACGACAGATTTTAAAGAAGACACAGAAACTTCTACCTGCACAATAGTAAAATACATTAGCTACACATTAGCAACTGAACTAGTGAAAAAATTTGATTTAATGTTTAGAGGCACAGCAAAACTAATATAAAATTCCCAATTGTTCATGAAAAGTTATCTTGTTTGTGTAAATCAGAGACAGGCAGCTGTTTCATATCATAGGAAGGCACACTTAATTTTTCATCAGGTTGGATTTTTTCTGTTCTATGGGATTAAAATTCAAATTTCTTTATTAATGGCCTTGTGAGGTTGTATTTTTAGTTCATTCCAAAAACTGTTTCAAGACTATTTCGGGACTTAAGTTATTTCCCACCTCAAAATTATGAGAAAACGTTTATTCTATTTCAGCATGCTAATCGAATTCTAGGAAAACTGCAAAAATCTGGTCAAAGAAACATATAGTTCTAAAGTTATAGGTTCATCCAGTTACAATCACATTCAGTGGAACCAAAATAATAATAAAAAATTAGTGTGCTTCCCAACTGTTAGGTCTCCATTTGCATACAAAAAAGTAAAATAAAGTTAAAAAGGAAAGAAAAAACTATCAATTCTTTTCATGATATGTATTAGGTGTATTAGCAGTACAGATCAAATATATATATTTACATATACATATTTCCCATTAGGAAAGATAATTCCATAGTTGTTTCGATAACCCACTTCAAAAGGCTTCATGAAGTTTCCTTCATTCTATACAATTCACCATGCTTCTAGCACTCAAGAATACTATTAAAATACATACTTGGCTATTGTTTTTCATGGCTTGCGAATTCGTCTGTGAAGCATTTGAGGAGAAGCTGTCAAAAAAGGCTTGATCAGCTACCAAAATTCCATCTCTGGTGCTTTCATGTATAATCTGAAAAGCAGAAGGTTGCTGAAAAAACATTCTAAAATCAAAGAATAATTATTTCTATTAAGGATCTAATTTTGAACTTCATGGAGCACATACATTCAGGAATACATCTTCTCCATTTAGACCAGGTGCCTAACTTAATCAAACTTTTTTTAAAAAAACTTTTTAAAAAAGTTTCCATTTTATTTTATGCGTTCTGAGTGCAAACTGAATGCCTACAGATATTCAGCAAGAAAAAACAGACCAGTACAAAGTCGGAAAACATGCAAAGCATGGCTTCTGGTTTTGTTTTTAATCCAGCAGAACCCATAGAAGGCATCTGTGTTTGCTTCTGTGTAACCAATTAATGTGCTGCATCTGACTATATGAGTGTCTGTTTCTGCTTTCCTTTTCTCTTGCATCTCTGTGTATATATGTTCACTGGAAAAGTCCAGGATGAACTATATATATTCCACTATGGGTCATGTGACTTAGAATGGAAGATTCATCTGAATTACCGCACAACTCACTCTCATAATATAATGAGAATTTTTTTCCCTATAACTTTTGTCTCTACAGCCTCCGACCCGATCTGGCCCATTTTTGACACGCCATCTTTCTTTTGCCAGTTTTTCCCTATGCCAAATTTGGCCTGTTATATTCCATTTTTGGAGAGTTATATGCTCGTAAACAGATTTTCTGATCCCTTTTAGCTAATCTATTTCCAACATTCTGTTGGCCTGAGAAAAAATAACAAAGCAGGAAAAGCATGCAGAACCTAGTTCTGAATTTTTCTATGTCTTTAAAAATAGCTTCTGTCTGGGTCATATGACCAGGCCAGAGGAGTTGAAATGGAGGAGCTGGCAACATTCCCAATCGCTTACCCATGGCTGCAACAGGGAAAATTTTATGGATTTTCTTCAGTGCTTTTTTTTGTAAAAGAAAAAGGTGCCGGAACTGACACATATCATACAACCCGCCTTGCCTACCCTACAATGTTCCATCCCAAAAAGGTGCCGGAACTCCGTTCTGAGCGTTCTATGAGAAAAAAGCCCTGATTTTCTTTCTCTCTAACTCAATCCACCCTAATTTCAAATATTTCTACTATCCATACCAAATTTGGCTGCTGTTTTTTTCTGCTCACTTTTTGGAGCTTAATCAGGCCAATGGATAGACATTCTCAACATAGTTTATTTTCATAATTCCATTTAGCTGGAAAGAATAAAAAAAATTAGATGTCTATATGAAACTCTCACGTAACCAATTTAGCATTTTTTAAATCTTCCTAGTCAATAATCTAAAGCAGATTCTTTAACCAAAAGTCTAGCTCGAGACTCATATGCAAAAAAAGAATTTTACTGAACACATATGACTCACCCAGTTTGTGTATGTTCCATAAATTATACAGTATTACTTTCTGTTTCAGGGATCATATGATTTTACATTTAAGGATCAACATTTTGTGATTTGGTTTAGTCTAGATAACCGAATTGTGTACCATATAAAATACTGTATATAAGATTGCCAATAAGTCTACTTATATATTATATGACAGCTTCATTTTATATATTGATAAATATTGTTTTATTATAATATCTTACTTCAACATAATCTGTAGGAACCAGTCCTTTTTCTCCTTGGCTGTTTTTGCCTTCCAGCCAGCCTCCACCTACATCCTAAAATAATTTTTAAAATATGGGGTTAGCATATTTTGAATTATAAAAGAAATTATAAAAGTTAAATTATAAAAGAAATTATATTTTCAATTTTCAAAAATAAAATTACACTCTATGTTTTACATATTGTTATACCTTCAATAGCCAATTTTAGTTTCTTCCTTCCTGAAAAGCACAATGGTATTTTTCTTATTTTTTTTCCCCTTAGAATCATTCGAGAAATAAAATCAGATTATTTTATGGGCTAATTTCATGGATAGCAAATAATATTTTCATAGTTAATTCTGACCAAAACATTTGTATTACAAGAAAAAAGCATAATCAATAAAACCTCTAATGCTTCTTGCAGGTTATTTATTTGTAATTGCCTGCAGAAGTTTATAGGATATCCACAAAGTATCTTCTTTCAAACTCCTTGTTTTCCTACCATTTCCTCTATTTTTCATAACACAGATAATCAAATGACAGAGAAAACTATAGAATACTTTAGATTTTTATAATAATCCTATTACTTGTTTGGTAATAATTCCCACCAATTCCAATGACTCACTCTTAAGCCCAGGTATTCAGGTATAACCCAATTCTTTTTATTTCTTAACTCTATTTATCAATAAATATTTGAAACTTTGAGAAATCGTTGAACAAATTGCCCTAGGGAACTCAGTCAGCTTGTTTATATATGTAAACCTATATCAAATAAAGCCCATATTGTTATTAATCTGCATGAGAAAAAGATGTGCTTTAGGGTTTTTTTGCAATAAAATTAATGAACATTTTCATAATTAAAATTTCAAAACGATTAGTACACATTATTTAGGACATATTATAGTACATATTTTTGCCTACTAAAGTGCCTTACCGGATTAGTAATTGTAATGATTTCTCCTTCATTAACTGTTAGCTCATTATTTCCTGGTTCAGCAGCAAAGTCATACATCACTCGAGCCTATAAGGTATGCAAAAAATTCTACGTGAATGACCTGTTTAACTCAAGCTTATGAGGAAAAACAACATAATCTGAAATTCATTGATTAGCATTTTGAAAACATGAATACCTAAAATCCAAATAAAATTCAAATTCCAAAAATATTTTAAATGGAATCGAGTAAGGCAAGTCTGAAGAACCAATTCTCAATATCTCCAACCTTTTGGCTGCAATTAATCAAATCAAATCAAATTTATTTTTTCCTTTGCATAATTAAACATGGCACAAACTAAATTGGTAGAATCAAACACAAAAGTCTATCAAGCCTCTACGTTTGAAGAATAAATGCTGCATGACATAATGCAGCTATTACTTTCCAAGACTCACAAGCAGGGCATAAAATCAATTCTTTTTCACAGGAACTTGGTGGTCAGAGACATCCTGCTTTTACATATGGATATTTCATTAAATCACTGGGTTCAGTAATAGGAAATCCAGCTCTGCCCTTTTTTTTCTTCCAGGAGGCTACCACAGTCTGACCCACGCAATGACTCATGCTAGCACCACTCTTGCTTTAGGGCAGGGGTCACCAACCCCGGTCCATGGACCAGCACTGTGCTGCGGCATGCCAGAAACTGGGCCACGCAAACAAGTGAAGCCTCATCTGTGGGATGCAGGTAGCATGCAAAACCACACCCCCTCTGGTCTATGGAAAAACTTTTCTCCACGGAACCAGTCCTTGGTGTCCAAAAGGTGGTGGACCTCTGCTTTAGGGCTTTAATAGCTGCCTAATACACATACATTTTCTGAATGAAGCTTTTCTGCTGCTCTATACATTCATTTAGCAGATCTTGGCCAGGATAAAGAGAGAAGAAAGTCATCTCAACCTTTCTCTTTCAACTGAGAAGTACTAAAGAGAACCAACAGGCAAAAATATGAGAGATTAGCTTTTCTTTAGTTATCAACACGGATCATGATAATACATACCAGATTTGACATGCTTATCCAAATTAAATCCATTAAGAGGATGATCGAACAGGATCTGCCCAAATGACACTTTTAATACTTTATGAATGAAAGTCATAATACTAAAGCAACAAACTTATACTGGAGGAATAACTGAAAGAAGAGAGCTCTTAATGGTCCGATATATCCCAATCAAATAGCAATTAAGAAACCAAAGAAACAATGATATAAACTATTTATCTCCCATTCCAATTTCCTAAAACATATTTCAAAGCTAATATTTTAAGAAACACACTGAATTGTATTCCACCTCCATGTACATGCAAGTACAGTGGACTCTACTGTCACATTATTCACCAAAGCACCAGAGGGCAGGACAAGAAACAATGGTTGGAAACTGAACAAAGAAAGAAGCAACCTAGAATTAAGGAGAAACTTCCTGACAGGACAATTAACCAGTGGAACAGCTTGCCTCCAAAAATGTTGGGCACTCCATCATTGGAGGTTTTTTAAGAAGAGAGTAGACAGTCGTTTGTCTGAGATAGTATAGGTTCTCCTGCTTGAGCGGTGGGCTGGACTAGAAGATCTCCAAGGTCCTGTTCTGTTCTGTTCTATTCTTATTTTTATTCCTATTCTTATTCTTCCCCTCTCCAAACATGGTCAAGCCCCATTTGAACACTCATTTTTTTCATTGTATTATACTGATTTTCAGATTACTTCTGTGGAATTTATTGAGCCATCAATAGACTATTTCTTCTAAAAGATACTATAAGTGCATATTATTTTCAAACCTTTTCAGGCTTAGTTAAAAATCCTGGAACCTTGATCAAGGGACAAAGCTTAATGTTTGAAAAAAATGGCTCTGTTTATGTTGATTTTTTTTTATTCTTAGTGTCTTATTATTATTATATCCTACTGTTTTACATATAACTCAAGGCAGTGAACAGATGGCAAACCCATCAAATTCTTGATATTCTGCGAAACATAATTTGAAAAGAATTGTGTTTTAGATCATTGATTTACACGCTATTTACATCCTACTGTCACTGTACATGGTGCCTTACAACTCACTGCCCCAGAAGCTTTTGATCCAAAATTTAACACAAAAGGAAAAAATAAAATAAAAACAAATGAAAATAAATAAAATATGCCTCTTGGTTGAAGCAGAGGAGTCAAATTCCTTTACCACCATTTAACTCTTATCTGGATTTGTACAGCTCCTGTACATGTTATTCTTTCAATGTGCTTAAGCTTAATTACTGGTACAATTATAGGTGGAAAAATGGGAACCAAAATTGACGTTCAATAGCTAATTACAATATCACATTCAACATTATTTCTGCTGTATCTTTGTTAGCTAGATGCATAAGAATATTTTTATTAAAGTGGAATTTCATTATGATAAACAACATTTCAATCACTTCAGAGATGAACTATTTTCCCCACCGCACAATAAAATTTCACCAAACACAGCAATACCCATTTAGCAGTAATCTCAACTTAATCTGATATAAATTAACTCTGAGTCGACCCATGTATATCCTTCCTCTAGATGTTGCATGTGACCAAATATTAAGTAAAACATCTGCTCTAATTATAGCTTCTTTTCCCCGACATTAAAATTATGCCACACTCTACAAGTTATACAGTAATCATTAGTCATATTTCATACTTCAAGTGCACATTAAAAGGTGGCAGGATAGCAAATATCTTCTTTTGAAATGCTGATGCTACAAACGAAGCACAGTAAAGTTTGTTTCAGTCATGATAAAAACAAAAACAGGCACTTTATTATACATCAGGGGTCCTCAACCCATGGTCCATGGACTAGTACCAGGCTGCAGCATGCCAGCAAGCAGTCTGCACAAACAAAGAAAGCCCCATCCACGGGATGCAGTCAGTACACAAAACCATGTCCCCTCCGGTCCATGGAAAAACCTCTCTCCACGGAACCAGTCCCTGGTGCCCAAAAGGTTGGGGACCTCTGTTATAAATAAGACAAATACAGAATTAAAGTAAATATCTTTCACTGGAACTCATGGAAGATAATAGATAACCAGCCAGGTTTTGACTAAGGAAATGGACATTTGGAAATTATTTTCAAAGATACAATGACATTGGTAGAAAGTGCCATTTAAAGCCATTAAAATTAACTTTGTGCTATATTCAAGAATACAAATTAAAACATTAGTGACAGATGTTTGCTTGTTGTTTACCTGAACACATCCTAGTAATGGGAAGCCCACAATTTCTCTAAATATTGGTTCTACCACCAAACATTGTTAGAAAATGTTTTCTTCAATTCATTCAAAATCTGACTTTCTGTAGCTTAAGTGTAATATTGGGTGTCTTGAAGTGTAGAGCAATGCAGAACAGGGAGTGACTCTTCTGTGCAGTATATCTTCAGATATTTAAGGATTCCTATCATATCCCTTTGTGATCTTCTCAAGATTAAAGGTAAAAGGTAAAGGTTCCCCCACACGTGTGCTAGTCGTTTCAAAGTCTAGGGGCTGGTGCTCATCTACGTTTCAAAGCCGAAGAGCCAGCACTTGTCCGAGGACGTTTCTGTGGTCATGTGGCCGGCATGACTAAACGCCAAAGGCACACGGAACGCTGTTACCTTCCCACCGTAGTGGTCCCTTTTTTTTTACTTGCATTTTTACGTGCTTTTGAACTGCTAGGTTAGCAGAAGCTGGGACGAGTAACAGGCGCTCACTCTGTTATGCGGCACTCGGGATTCGACCCACCAAACTGCCAACCTTCTGATCAACAAGCTCAGTGTCCTAACCCACTGAGCCACCACGTCTCTTCTCAAGATTAGACATCCCCAGTTATTTCACTCTTTCTATACAGTATTCTTGATCATCTTCATCACCCATCCCTGAAGCTGTTCATTTGTTTGAATCCTTCTCAGAATATCCAATCCTCAAAAAATGGCCTAAATAATACAGTATAAAGCAAAATATTTTCCTAGATTTGGAAACTAAGCTTGTGCTAAGCTTAAATTACATTTGCTTTTTTTTTAGCCACATCACAACTCAAAAGGAATAGCAATTAACAATTTACTCCAATAACGTTTTCATAAACATGATTAGCAAGCCAAGTACATAAATCCTATAACTGTGCATTTTCTTATCCTAAGCTTTTGTCTCTGTTGAATGTAATAATTACCTGCAGCCCATTTCTCTTACTTATCAATGCCATATTGAAGTTTCTCTTGTAGTTATCACATACATTTTGTATCATCTACAAATCTGATTAGCATTCCTCCTATCTCTTCAACCCTCCACCTTATAACTTAAAGAGTTACAGTGAATAATCAACATTTAAATTAGGCTCAGAATGAACAAAGACTTGCAACAAAAGTCAAAGATAATAATAAAAAACTTTCTTTCAACATATAAATGACAAGAAAAAAAGTCAAGGAAACAGTTGGTCCACTAAAGAGAGAAGATGGCAAGAAAGTAGCAGGCAGTAGAGAGAAAATAGAGCTGCTTGACTCATTTTTTGCATCAGTCTTAACGCAAAAAGAAACTATAGCCCAACCTACCAAAAGCATAACTGAGTAGAGTAGAAATAAAAATTAACAGAGTAGAAATAAAAATTAAAATAAGCAAGAAAATGGCTACAGCAGTGATGTCAAACTGCCGGCCCATGGGCTGGATGCGTCATCGGAAACCATAGCCATCCCATTGCCAGCAATGGCGAAAAAGCTCTGATACATTGCGCGATGTCACATGACATCATGAGTTTGACATGTCTGGGTTAGAGAGACCACCTATCTGATCTTGATGAATACAAATCACCAGGACTTGATGGATTACATCCCAGAGTTCTGAAGGAGCTGCCAGATGTTACCTCAGAACCACTGTTAATATATTTTTAAAAAAATCCGGAGAACCAGGGAACTACCACAGGATTGGAAAAGAGCTGATGTGGTCCCCATCTTCAAAAAAGGGGGGAAAAAAGAGACCCAGGAAACTACAAACCAATCAGCCTAACATCAATACCTGGGAAGATACTGAAAAAAATAATCAAAAAACAGATCTGGGAACATCTAGAAACAAATAAAGTTATAGCCAGTAGACAGCATGGGTTTGTTAAAAACAGATCATGCCAAACCAATCTTATTTCATTCTTTGCAGTGACTAAATTAGTAGACCAGCGAAATGCTGTGGACATAATATACTTAGACTTCAGCAAGGCATTCAACAAAGTAGACCACAACCTACTTCTTGGTAAACTAGAAAATGTGGGTTAGACAGCATCACCACCAGATGCATTTTTAACTGGCTGACAAACCGTACTCAATGAATAGTACTTAATGATATTACATCTACATGGAAGTAAGTATTGGAGTACCACATGGTTTTGTCTTAGGCCCAGTATTCTTCAATATCTTCATAAATGACTTCAATGAGGGAATAAAACGGGAACTCATCAGATTTGCAGATGACACTAAGCTGGCAGGAATAGCCAACATCTCAGAAGACAAGCTCAGGAAACGAAAAGATCATGACAGACTGGAATAATGGGCCCTATCCAACAACATCAAATTTAATGTGGAGAAAAGCAAGGTTTTAAACGTAGGCAGGAAAAACCAAGGGTATGAGTACAGATTAGGCGAAACCTGGCTCAAAAACAGTAACTATGAGACGGACCTTGGAGTCCTAGTGGATGATCACTTAAACATGAGCCAGCAGTATGCAGCAGCAGCCAAAAAAGCTAATACAATCCTTGGTTGTATAAACAGAGGCATAGAATCAAAAACACATGAAGTATTAGCATTGCTTTATAAATCCTTAGGAAGACCACACCTGGAATACTACATCCAATTTTGATCACCACATTACAAAAAGATGTTGAGACTTGGGAAAAAGTGCAAAGAAGAGCAAGATGATTAAGGGGCCAGAGACAAAAACATATGAAGAACAGTTGCAGGAATTAGGTATGGCCGGTCTAGAGAAAAGGAGGACTGAGGTGACACGCTAGCAGTATTCCAATATTTGAGGGGCAGCCACAAAGAAGAGAGGTCAACTTAATTTTCCAAAGCATCAGAAGGCAAGACAAGAAAAAATGGATGGATATTAATCAAGTAAAGAAGCAACCTGGAATTAAGGAGAAACTTCCTAACAGCGAGGACAGTTAACTAGTGGAACACCTTGCCTTCAGATGCTGTAGGAGCTTCATCATTGGGGAGTTTTAAAAAATGACTGGATAGCCACCTATCTGAAATGGCATAGGGTCTCCTGCTTGAGCAGGGGGTTGGACTAGAAGACCTCCAAGGTCCCTTCCAGCTCTATTCTGATTGACATGACAATCCACTCAATACTGTCTAAAGTTTGATAAGGAATCATTAGTAATTTTCTGAATACTATTTTCATGCCTCTACTGGCAGAATTGTCGAAGCTCTAGAAAATAGGTTTCTTAATAGTATGCTGTAGACCAGGGGTATCAAACTTGCAACATCACGTGACATGTCATGACGTATCGCAACTTTTTTTCCATTGCCGGCAGTGGTGTGGGCATGGTTTCGCCATGACGCATCTGGCCCACGGGCCGGCAGTTTGATACCTCTGCTGTACACTACTGCTAGAATTAACACACCAATGTGAAATTATTGCCAGCAGCACATCATACGGGAAAATGCTAAAAGAAGGTAATAGAAATGTTTTATCTTTTACTGAAATATTTGATCCAGCATTAATATAAATTAAGCTTTTTTCTTTTGGTTGTATCTCAGTTTTAAATCTATTATATCTGTATTTAAAGGACTTTTAGGTTTTCACTTTTTGAAATTGGCATCTTGCTACAATAAATAAATTAGTATTCTTTATATATTATTTATATTCAGTGCAGGATAGTATCAGACACTGTAATTAGGCCTACATTTTTCATAATTGATACAGTCAACATTTCTTGCTTGAATGCTACACAAACCTCATTAAAGGCTTAAGTGTTCTATGGACAGTACATATTTATTAATGTACAAGCATAGAATGATAAGGAATTAATTATTAGCATATAAAACTGGTCTGATTACTGTCTAGAGATTTCCTTGAGAATTTCAGGAATAAACACAAAAGCCAATCCAGTAAATAATTACTAATACTGCTAAGCAGACATAACTCTTCAATAAATTCTTAACTGCAAAGCATTTTGAAAATGTAATTTTCTCTATATTATTTATAATACATCTCTAAGAATTGCTAATGTTATATTATTATGCATGGCTACGCAATCAGCCAGGTGTTTAGACCGATCTAAACATCATTTTTATCTACCTTTTGAGTCCCTCCCAAAAGTTGTTTTATTTTGTTAAAGGTATCACTGCAGGATGTAAACTGCCTTTTACAACTGACCGATTGTGATTTTTGTCAATGCTAAGTGTCCAAGTAGTGTTCCAAATGTTTTGGATTGAACCTAAGGTGCCTATTACTATTGGTACTATTTTTACTTCTTTTGTCACAGTTGTTCTATTTACAGGTCTTTGTATTTTGTGGTTTTCTCCAGTTCTTTCTCTTCTATTGTCTCCGATACTTATTACGTTGTTTGTAAACTAAGCATTTAGTTTACAAAGGATAGACGAATTTGGGGCATGTGGCCACTTTTTGGATTTGAAAATACATCACAAGCTCTGTTGAAGTTTTTCATAAGCTGACTTTGAGCACTGACAATATATCTAGTCAATAGTGGGTCTGGCTAGTCATAAAGAAGGCAAACTGGTAAACTCTGCATCTTTGCTCTACTTTACCCTCTTTTGGGGGGGTGGGATGAACGTGGGTGCACTTCTAAACAAAACAGTGGGGCCCTTATTTTTATTACTGAAAAATGTCTATGAGACCATAAGATCCCAGAGGCATTCTTGCAAATAAAAATAATATTAGAGGTTGTGCTTTACTGTGGAACGTGTCAGCTTCCAATTTAATTAACATTGGTATATCTCTCTATACATGTGTGTGTGTGGAGGGAGTTCCCTGCTGACAAGACGACTAGCAGATACCAAGGGAGATATCTGTGGGCACCATGTTGACTTTTTGTGCTATAAACTGTGCAGGAACTGTTGCTGAAAGGATTAATGTGGTAATAAATCATTTGGGAGAAGTAGCTTGTTACTATTAAAAACTGGTAAAAATAGGCCTGAATATATAATGAGAATTGTTTTCCTTACATACATTTGATATGACTATTTCCAAAATTCCATTGCACCATTTCTTCAGTCACCCATGGCACTTAAAAGGTAGCCAAATGCATAGTGTGTGCCTAATAAAACAAAAAGTAGGTGCCCAAACTTTCATTGCCTTCTTCCCTTTTTTTTTCTCCCATAAAGTGGAAGTTATTATTTTAAGTACTAAATGGGGATATTTTATCTGAAGAACTGAATTAAAAAGTACTCAAATTGCCAAAATGAAAATCAAACTTGGGAGAACTGGATTCAGCCCCTCATATTTCATGGTGTGCCATAAGTTTAGAAATGAAACACCGAGGATCTGAGCGTGGACAAAATCCCTGCACTTAGTGTAAGCTGTTTTATTATTCACTATTTTGGGGGAAGGGGAGAGCTGTTCAATCAGTGTTGACTCCTGGTGATTGCCTGGACAAATCCCTGCCATTTTACTGGAAAGGTTTTCAGAAGTGGTTTGTCACTGTCTCCTTCTTAGGGTTGAGAGAGTGACTGGCTGACTATTCTGTCTAAGGCAGGTCTAGAATCGTGGCCTGTTTCTAGCCTGGAACTTTAACCACTAAACCATGTCTTTACTTGCACAATGCATTCACCATCATCCGACCTTTTGCTTTTGAACAGCAGGACAAATAGTGCAGAAAGTCAATCCCATATCAATCCTACAAACACTGCCAAAGCAATAGCAGAACTGGCTTTTGTCATCTTTACTTATGTCCGATCTTCCATTTTGGAAGGATTAGCAATAAAATAGATATTACACTTGTGTACTCAGTGTTGCAGCATATCCTCAGGTGAATACAGGGAGTGCAGAATTATTAGGCAAATGAGTATTTTGACCATATCATCCTCTTTATGCATGTTGTCTTACTCCAAGCTGTATAGGCTCGAAAGCCTACTACCAATTAAGCATATTAGGTGATGTGCATCTCTGTAATGATAAGGGGTGTGGTCTAATGACATCAACACCCTGTATCAGGTGTGCATAATTATTAGGCAACTTCCTTTCCTTTGGCAAAATGGGTCAAAAGAAGGACTTGACAGGCTCAGAAAAGTCAAAAATAGTGAGATATCTTGCAGAGGGATGCAGCACTCTTAAAATTGCAAAGCTTCTGAAGCGTGATCATCGAACAATCAAGGGTTTCATTCAAAATAGTCAACAGGGTCGCAAGAAGCGTGTGGAGAAACCAAGGCGCAAAATAACTGCCCATGAACTGAGAAAAGTCAAGCGTGCAGCTGCCAAGATGCCACTTGCCACCAGTTTGGCCATATTTCAGAGCTGCAACATCACTGGAGTGCCCAAAAGCACAAGGTGTGCAATACTCAGAGACATGGCCAAGGTAAGAAAGGCTGAAAGACGACCACCACTGAACAAGACACACAAGCTGAAACGTCAAGACTGGGCCAAGAAATATCTCAAGACTGATTTTTCTAAGGTTTTATGGACTGATGAAATGAGAGTGAGTCTTGATGGGCCAGATGGATGGGCCCGTGGCTGGATTGGTAAAGGGCAGAGAGCTCCAGTCCGACTCAGACGCCAGCAAGGTGGAGGTGGAGTACTGGTTTGGGCTGGTATCATCAAAGATGAGCTTGTGGGGCCTTTTCGGGTTGAGGATGGAGTCAAGCTCAACTCCCAGTCCTACTGCCAGTTTCTGGAAGACACCTTCTTCAAGCAGTGGTACAGGAAGAAGTCTCAAGAAAAACATGATTTTCATGCAGGACAATGCTCCATCACACGCGTCCAAGTACTCCACAGCGTGGCTGGCAAGAAAGGGTATAAAAGCAGGAAATCTAATGACATGGCCTCCTTGTTCACCTGATCTGAACCCCATTGAGAACCTGTGGTCCATCATCAAATGTGAGATTTACAAGGAGGGAAAACAGTACACCTCTCTGAACAGTGTCTGGGAGGCTGTGGTTGCTGCTGCACGCAATGTTGATGGTGAACAGATCAAAACACTGACAGAATCCATGGATGGCAGGCTTTTGAGTGTCCTTGCAAAGAAAGGTGGCTATATTGGTCACTGATTTGTTTTTGTTATGTTTTTGAATGTCAGAAATGTATATTTGTGAATGTTGAGATGTTATATTGGTTTCACTGGTAAAAATAAATAATTGAAATGGGTATATATTTGTTTTTTGTTAAGTTGCCTAATAATTATGCACAGTAATAGTCACCTGCACACACAGATATCCCCCTAAAATAGCTATAACTAAAAACAAACTAAAAACTACTTCCAAAAATATTCAGCTTTGATATTAATGAGTTTTTTGGGTTCATTGAGAACATGGTTGTTGTTCAATAATAAAATTAATCCTCAAAAATACAACTTGCCTAATAATTCTGCACTCCCTGTATGAACATATAAATATATACTTTTCATATAAAACCCTAATATGGTTATTCAGTGGCAACATTTATTCACATTCAAAATTTTATACCACTCATCTACTACATTACCTACACAACGTAGAACACCAAGTTCTCAAACACTGCAGTGGATTTTTAGGAATAAGTTTATGAACTTCTGGGCCATTTTCTCATTCCACGGATCAACAAGGATTCAAACCTAGTGTTTGGAAAATAAAAGCAAAACTCCCCAGTTTTTAAAACTCCTCACTCCTCAGAATTTCAGAATAATTTTAGTCAATCATTTACAGTTAAATGTTATATGAATAAAGAACAAACCAGCCTATCATTTCCCTCCAGAAAACTAGTTATATAAAAGATACCACAAGCCTCTGTTTACAGAATGAAATTGCATTTCATTGGCACAGAGACAATGACCCTTCACTTCCTTTGAACACTGTGTAGTTGCCTATTCCAGATACAGAAATCAGCCCTAATTGGAGTATTGTTTCAATGGAAAATTCTTCAATAGCTTTGGCTTCCAACAGCTGGCAAAGAAAATTCACATTGCACCATCGTAGAAACATAGTTCAAAGTGATACCAGAGCTGAATCTTGTAAAGCATAAAAAATTACCAATACACTTCATCTTTTGTATATAAAGTCATGTCTTTTGGAAATAAAAATATTTCTTTAATTATTGCACAATTTAAATATTGCACTTTTATGATCACAATAATTTGTTAAATTTAATATTCTTTCAAAAAAAATCAGAGTATTTTTAAAAGCTTGGTTTAAAAAGCTAAGCAAGTCATTGCTTATAAAAAAAATCATTTTCAGCTCAATAAGACTGAGTCCAGAATGTATAAGGCAGGGCTTTTCAACCAGTGGTACGGGTACCACCTGTGGTACATTGGCACCTGGCAGGTGGTATGCGACCATCCTAGAAAAGTGACAGCGGGGGAGGGGAATGAGCTGAAGCAGAGGCAGCACCGCACAAGCCTGAGCGAGAGATGGCTGGAACTGCAGGGCTGTCAGGACTCAGCGGATGAGCCAGGATCAGCGCTTCTTCGGGGCTGTCAGGCTCAGCGGAAGTGACAGGATCAGCGCCAACCTCCAGCTGGAGCTCGGCGCTGATACTGGTGCTTCTGCTGAGCCCAGAAGCACCGATCAGCTGGAATGTTGCAGCATCTCCCGGGCCTTGTGATTTACATTCAGATGCTTGTCAACTGATTCATATTTATGATGCTCACAGTGTCCCAGGGTCATGTGAAGTGACCAAAACTTGCTGCAACTACCCAGCAGACGGGGGGGAATAAAAACCAAACCAACCCACCCCACCCCCGCTGCCAATCCTCAACAGAAATGCTCACAATGAAAACCTCGGACAGGAGGAAGAGTGTCGCCAGATGGGCAGGCAGGTATCTTGCTCAGCTGTGGCTTGGGGGGCACTTTTTTCAGTGCCATTGTAACTTTGAACAGTCACTAAGTGAACTGTTGTAAGTCGAGGATTACCTGTACTTCATCACCTTTTTCCTTTTTGGGGGGTGGGTCATCAAGTTTTTGACACCTTGCTAGGCAACTGGTGCTACTCAGATGTTGCCATATGCTAAAAGTGGTACAGTGGGTGAAAAGGTTGAAAAGCCCTGGTATAAGGCATAAAATGCACCTCAAACTTTGCCTTCTGTTCCAAGTCTACCCTAACTGCATTCCCACCAATTGGTAAATGAGGGCACAGAAATCTCTCTCTCTCTCTCTCTCTCTCTCTCTCTCTCTCTGTGTGTGTGTGTGTGTGTGTGTGTGTGTATGTATACAGGGGATGAGCCCCAAAGATTTCAGCACTAGTTTCTTCCATCTTCACTCTCATGCCCAGTTTGAGCTGCTTGCTGCATATAACAATAGACAGAAAAAGTCTTACTCAATAGAAATGATAAATGCAAAACAGTAGAGTATGACTAGGGATTTTCAGTAAATGCTGATAAAGACAAAAAATAATTTCCTCCTTAAAGGCATCTCCTTCCATATGTATACATTAGGATATTTCATATTAAGCCACACACAACTACTGAACAATAAAATATTGCAATACATACTTTTAATTTTTGTAATTGGTTTCTTTTCTCTAATATTACATATTTGGATATTTGGACATTTGGCTGAAGGTAAAAAAACCCACCTCCAATCAATAGGGTAATCAAAAAAAGTTTAGCTGCAACACAGAAGTCAAATTATTCACAACTAAAATAGAATAACTGAGTATTCCAAACTGTTGCTTCTGTAAATAATCATGTTGTTGTTGTTAGCTGCGAAGTCGTGTCCGACCCATCGCGACCCTATGGACAACATTCCTCCAGGCCTTCCTGTCCTCTACCATCTTCTGGAGTCCATTTAAGCTCACGCCTACTGCTTCAGTGACTCCATCCAGCCACCTCATTCTCTGTCGTCCCCTTCTTCTCTTGCCCTCAACCTTTCCTAGCATTAGGCTCTTCTCCAGTGAGTCCTTCCTTCTCATTAGGTGGCCAAAGTATTTGAGTTTGAAGGCCAGGATCTGGCCTTCTAAAGAGCAGTCAGGGTTGATCTCCTCTAGGACTGACTGGTTTGATCGCCTTGCAGTCCAAGGGACTCGCAGGAGTCTTCTCCAGCACCACAGTTCAAAGCCTCAATTCTTTGGTGCTCAGCCTTTTTTTATGGTCCAACTTTCACTGCCATACTTTGCAACTGGGAAGACCATAGCCTTGACTATACGCACTTTTGTTGACAGGGTGATGTCTCTCCTTTTTAGTGTGCTGTCTAGATTTGCCATGGCTCTCCTCCCAAGGAGCAAGCATCTTTTAATTTCTTGGCTACAGTCCCCATCTGCAGTGATCTTGGAGCCCAGGAAAATAAAATCTGTCACTACCTCCATGTCTTCCCCATCTATTTGCCAGGAATTGAGAGGGCCGGATGCCATGATCTTGGTTTTCTTAATGTTAAGTTTCAACCCATGTTTTGCACTCTCCTTCTTCACCCGCAACAAGAGGCTCTTTAGTTCCTCTTCACTTTTTGCCATTAGAGTGGTATCATCTGCATATCTTCGGTTGTTGATATTTCTTCCGGCAATTTTAATTCCAACTTTTGATTCGTCAAGCCCTGCCTTTCTCATGATGTGCTCTGCATATAAGTTAAATAGGCAGGGCGACAGTATACAGCCTTGCCGGACTCCTTTCCCAATTTTGAACCAATCAGTGGTTCCGTGTCCAGTTCTCACTGTTGTTTCTTGGCCCGCATATAGGTTTCTCAAGAGACAAATAAGATGGTCTGGTACGCCCATCTCTTTAAGAACTTGCCACAGTTTGTTATGATCCACAAATAATCATAACCAGTCTCAAAATGAAAGGGAAAGAAAACAAGGAAATTCAATCTCACCACTACTCTGAAAATTCTCACTGAATTTCAAATTTTCTAATTTATATATAAAACTACTTCAGAAGGGAGAAAAGCTATACAGCAACAGATGAAGTAACAGCATTAGTCAACATCAATGCCTTGTGATTTGTTTTAAAAAAAACTTAAGACTTAAGTCATTTTTTCCTTTCCTGCCAGAATGCTGAGCACTGAAAAATGACATATTTCAAAGAACTTGATCCAGTTCTAAAGAAACTGGTTAAATTAACCAATTATCAGAAAAGATCACATGAACTCAGAGCCTCCATTTTTGGGGTGTGTGAACTGTTTTGAAATGAAGTAGAAAGAATAGGAATTTTGTACACATTCAGCAGAAAATACGCAAACAAATCTTGTGCTCTTGTCTTTCCTTCAGCATAGCTGAGAGATATTAGAAACATTTGTTTCCATTTTACATAGATTTTAGTTTGTTCTTGTGTAAAACAGTCAATATTAACAGTAGTCAGTGGCAATACTTTAAAATCCAGTATGCTTTCACTAGACCAAATTGAGGCTGATGTATGTATAAGTGTATATGTATATTTGGTGTAATACTTCAGTTTTGCTAATATCAGTATGATATGATCATTGAAGTTTATTCACTTCAACCACTTTCTCAATCACAATGGAGAATAGTAACCAACATGGAAAATATATAGTCTGTAAAAGCATTTTTTTTTAAATTCCATTTATATCCCGCCCTTCTCCGAAGACTCAGGGCGGCTTACAAGCTTAGCAGTAGCCTTCATTCTATGTATATGCCTGCTTATTAGGGCTTTCACACACACACACACACACCCAAGCGGCATTATTACAAAGCCAGCTTAATTGCCCCCAACAATCTGGGTCCTCATTTTACCTACCTCGGAAGGATGGAAGGCTGAGTCAACCTTGAGCCTGGTGGGATGCGAACCTGCACTAATTGCAGGCAGCTGGTGTTACTTAAGGAGGCATTAGTCCACTGCTCCACCAAGGCTCTTACTAACTACAATTCTAAACAATAGATCCATGTGATTACACATATTTTATTTCAAACATAGTTTGGAAATCTTAATTATTGTAAACATGCACTGGTAATTCTATCAGTTTTAAGCCTATAGATCAGTGGTTCCCAACCTTTTCTATACCCCGCACCCCTAGAACGCTTGATATATTCTCGCACCCCTTACAGAAGTTCAAAATAACGGCAATGAATTATGCATATACACTATAATTTTGAAAACCCACATTTTCACACCCCTGGTTGAGAACCCATGCTATAGATCAAGAGAACAAGGATTTCTTCCACTAATACTCACAAGTTTTTACAGTTGTATTCAAGAATTAAATATAGCAAAACATAGTTTTAACGGCCAAATTTAAATATAACTTGCTGTTATTTTCCAGTCCCCTGAGTAACATATCAAAATTGTAGTTGTTGAGATCCGTTAATGCTTTTTATCTCCAGCAATGTTATTAAAATGTTTTCCTGCAAGTAATATTCGCAGGCCTAAAAGCATTAGCCGAGCAAGGCCCAATGATACTCTCACGTAAACATCCACAATTTTAGATTTATTATTTTTTAAAAAACAACAACAACAACAACACCCTTGTACTGCATCATGGACACAACTGCAGCATGGAACAGACCCTTTTATTTTTACATCTGGAAATAAGGAAGAGTACGGAGGGTGTGTGCTGAATGTGAACACGCCTACCAAAGGGCAAGAGCCAGCCTAAACTCTTCTAATATTGTCCTTGTTGTTGTTAGTTGCGAAGTCCTGTCTGACCCATCGCGACCCTATGGACAATGTTCCTCCAGGCCTTCCTGTCCTCTACCATCTTCTGGAGTCCATTTAAGCTCACGTGTCCTAGGTCTGCATTAAAAAAAAAAAACTGAACTTGGGAGAGAGAGGGAGGGAAGGGGGGAGGAGAGGAGAGAAATGCCCAGGTAGGAAAATAACTTAAGTTTATAAAGAAAAGGGCACAGAAGCCTTTGAACTGGAAAACGAACATCTCTCCCCCCCCCCGCCGTCCCAAAAGAACTCACATCGCTATTTGCCAGCTTGATGAACTTATTATTAGTTGGGAAGAGAACTCTCTTTTTTTTTTCCTAGCGCTATTTCAAAGTTTGCGTTCTGCCTTCGGTTGGTTGGCTGGCCCTAACCGGAAAACAGGTCTTAAGGCCCACGCGGAGGGGGTGGTGGTCTGCCTTTGGAATAGCCCAGGGGTCGGCAACCTCGGCTCTTTTATGACTCGTGGACTTCAACTCCCAGAATTCCTGAGCCAGCTACGCTGGCTCAGGAATTCTGGGAGTTGAAGTCCACGAGTCATAAAAGAGCCGAGGTTGCCGACCCCTGTTGAATAGCCAAAGGGGCAGAGTACACCAAAGGCGCCAAGATAAAACGCACAGCTCGGGCAAGGCACCGCCTCCTCCCCCCCCCCCCGCCAGTTCAGCCGAGGGTCTGTTCCTCCAACACGCCTCTCCCCCCCCCCTCCTGACAAGTCTCCCTCGTGCTGCCGTCCCGGACGGCGCCCAGCCCGAGAGCGGGAGATGCGACGCGGCCACAAACCGCCGCTCTCCCAGCTCGAGAGGCGCCAACCCCCATCCCCACCGCTCCGCGTCCCCACCCGCTCCCACCCCACTTGCCCGCGTAACGCCCGAGTTGTTTCAAAGCGCAAAGACACACACACACACACAAAAAAAAAAAAACCACGAGTGGGCGGAGGCGGCCGAGCCAGCGTTCCCCAGGCCAGAGGCCAGCCGGGGTCTCCTCACCTTAGTGGCCATGGTGGGCTTCGGCGGCTTGTCTCCCCGCCTCCGGAGGGAGCCTGACTGGCGACTCTGCTTTTAAGGCTCCCTCCTACTGGGCCGCGGCGGCGCTGAGGGGGGAGGAGGAGGAAGGCGGCGGCGGCAACGGCAGCGGCGGCGGCACGGCTCCTGCTCCGTTTTCAGGCCAGCCGCCGCCTCCCCTTCCCTGCCTTCGCCGGACTTCCAGCCACCCGAAGGCGAGGAGCTCCCGAACTGGCGGCCAGGCAGAATCCGGGCTGCCAGCACCGCCTGCGCTTCCTCTCGCCTCCTGCCTCTTCCTGGTCGCTTCGCCCAGAGCCAGGGGCGGGGTTTCCACGAAGGCGTCCCGAAACATAAAGCAGGAAAAAAAAGGGGAGAAAAAGAGCCCGAGCCGTCTCGCCGAGAGCCCAGCATCGCCTGGGCGCACGTGTGCTGGTTTGGCGGAGGAAGGGAGCGGGAGCCGAGGGGAAGGAACTTGCCTCCCAATTCCTCGCCCCTCGGCATCCCGCGAGCGCCGACTCCGCCGTTCATCCGCTAAAACAGCGTTTCCCAACCTTAGGAACTTGAAGATGCGTGGACTTCAACTCCCAGAATTCCCCAGCCAGCATAGCTGGCTGGGGAATTCTGGGAGTTGAAGTCCACGCATCTTCAAGTTCCTAAGGTTGGGAAACGCTGCGCTAAAACTCACCGCCTGCCTTAGAAATAATAGTATTCCCTCAGTGTGGAAAACGTTAGGCCGGTGCAAAGGGCACCGACTCGTCTCTGTCCCTGCCCGCGGGCGCCGCGGACAGGCGCGAGGGAAGCGGTTGTCCCAAGCTCTTGGATGGCGCCAGAAGGAAGTAGCCCTGTTCATTTTGAATTAATAGTTCGAGGAAGATTCTCAGGGATGACTCACACCCTGGACGGTATCTCTTTACTCTCCTACCATCCGGTAGGAGATATAGGAATATAGCCAGCCCTACCAACAGGCTGAAAAATAGCTTTTATCCGTGGGCTGTTAGGCTTTTAAATGGGACATAATCTTATGCAGAATTGACTTGGGAGGCCGGTGTGTGGTGTACTTGGTTCACATGGTGTGGTGGGATGGAGGTGTCAGGACCCACCTCAATCCACATCTTAGGAAATAAGAACTCTTGGATGCAAGTTTAGTCCAAAAGGAAAATGTTTACTAGGATGGAATCGATTGTGGCAATACAAGACGGAATCTAACAAAGTTACATTTCAATCCTATATAAAGCATTCCCATTTCAGCCCCTCCCCTCATCCATTTGGTCAGGCCCTTCCGTGGGAAAGGGAACTCTCTTTGGTTTTATGGTTATTGCTTCCTTTTGTTGTAAATGAAGATGCAATCCAGATCTGTCACTCCCCCTTCCTCCCCCAGTTCAAATGTTCCCTGTTGTTTGAAGATGCCTAAAGTCTATCCTCTCCCCCCCCCCCTTCGGAGAGATGGCAGAATCCCCAGAATAAGCACATTGTTCTACCTATACATTTATGAAATGTGATATAAATGGATTCTGACAGGAGGATTTGTTGTCACTGTGTGTTGGGGGGAGGGAGCACGGGGGGGGGGACGCTCAGCTAATCTCAATGTACACATGTTGTACTTTGACAATAAAGGTTTATTATTTATTTTATTATCCTAGTACTATTCACACAATGAGTAAACGCAGGAGGAATCAGGTAGGTGGCCCTCGTTCCGTTCCAGCCTAACAACTGCAGTTAAATTACAGAAAACAAGGCACTGAGGAGAGGTGGTAACTGCCCAAGAATAGCTCCATCTTGCATGCCTATTTCTTTTCTGAATCAGGAGACGCTCCAGGACCGCATTCCTTTCATTACTGCTGTGAACTATTGTACTGTGCTTTTCAACCATGTGGCAATATCAGAGTACCACCAGTCGCCTAGCGAAGTGTCAGAAACTTGACCAAAAAAAGGAAAAAAGTGATAAAGTACAGGTAGTTCTCAACTTACAATGATTTGCTTAGTAACTGTTCGAAGTTGCAACAGCACTGAAAAAAGTGACTTATGACCAGTGCTTTTGTTTGTAAAAAAAAAAGGTGCCGAAACTCACACATGTCATACAACCCGCCTTGCCTACCCTACAAGGTTCCATCCAAAAAAGGTGCCGGAACTCCATTCTAAGCGTTCTATGACAAAAAGCCCTGCTTATGACTATTTTTCACACTTATGACTGTTGCAACATCCCCAGGGTCATGTGGTTTGCATTCGGATGCTTGGCAACTGATTCATACTTATGATGGTCACAGTGTCCTAGGGTCATGTGATCACCTTTTGCAACTTTTTGACAAGCGAAGTCAATGGCCTGGGAGGCATGACCAGCTCAACGTCACTCAGGTCACAGGGCACCTGTGGGGGGTGTGGGGGGGCTATGGGGGGGAATCTGTGGGTCTCTGGAGGGGGGTTGGACTGGGGTGGCCGCCTTCTCTCCCTCCCTTCCATTGTCCCTTCCTTCCTTCCCACCCTCTTTGTTCCTTCCTTCTTTCCCTCCCACTCATTATCTCTTCTTTCCTTCCCTCCCTCCCTCTCATTGTCCTTTCCTTCCCTCCTTCCCATTGTCCCTTCCCTCTCTCCCTCTTATTGTCCCTTCTTTCCTTCCCTCCCTCCCTCTGTCCCTTCCTTCCTTCCCTCCCTCTTATTGTCCCTTCCTTCCCTCCCTCCCTCCCTCCCCTGTCCCTTCCTTCCTTTTTGTCTCTTCCTTCCCTCCCTTCCATTGTCCCTTCTTCCCTTCCTCCCTCCCTCCCTCCATGCCCAGGAAGGGACAAAGAAAGGGGGCAGGCTGCCAACACAGCTGGGGCTGTGCTGGTGGTGGCCATGGCTTGAAAGGCCACTGTAAATTGCTGGACAAGAGCCACACAGCATTGAGAGCAGAGTGGCGGGAAGATATTTGTAATGAGGGAGGGGAAAAAACGCATTCCCTGAAGGAAATCAGCAAATGGCCCTCGCACACTTCACACACCTGTGGACTCCGGGGGAGGGGACACCGCGAGCGGCATGAGAGTCCACATTACCTGCACTATGCCAATCAGACTCCAGCCTGGTTTCGGCAACCAGCAGCGCACTCTCACCGCATGGAGTAGCTGGGCCAGTTGAGGTGAACTGACGACATGCTGAACCTGCCTGTGTTTGTGCAGAGATGGTGGTGAGCTCATGCGCCTAGCGCCTGGTGTCCCGGATGATTGTTTTGCCATGCAGACTAACCACATTCTGAATGCTACCCTTTTACCCAGGTGACAGGTGCTGAAAGTGCTGATCCTGGAGTCTGCCTCGCCCCAAGCAGCCCTGCAGCTCCTGAAGACTCTCTCAGGGCAAGTCCTGCACTGTGCTGCTTTGGCTCATTCCATCCTCCACTAACCTTGGCTGGGCTGAGCAGGGCCACGTACCACCTGCCATGTGCCAATGTACCACAGGTGGTACGCGTACCACCAGTCGAAAAGCCCTGCTCTAGAAGACTATCAGAAGCTGCAGCTGGTGCAGCACGTGGCAGCTTGGGCAGTTACAGGCACATCTTGATATGCTCACATAATACCTCTGGTTCAGGGCTCATTTAGTTACCAGTAGCCTTTGGGGTGCAATTCCAGGTGTTGGTTGTTGTCTAGAGCAGAGGTCCCCCAACCTTTCGGGCAATGAAGACCAGTGCTGTGGAGAAAGGTTTTTCCGCGGACCAGAGGAGGTGTGGTTTTGCATACTGCCTGCATCCTGCGGATGGGGCTTTGTTTGTGCGGATCAGTTGCTGGCATGCTGCAGGTCTTATTTTCGGGGGATGTCTTTTATACTTGCCTCTGGCGCCGACAGCCCCATTCCAGCCTGCATTTTACAGGCAGGCCTTTCCAGAAGGCCTATGCAGCCAAGTACCCTGCTATGGATTTAATCCATAGCTCGGTTCCTTGCTGCAGAGGTCTTGCAGAATGAGGTATCAATTCAATCCATAGCTCGTTTCTTGGCTGCAGAGGCCTTCCGGAAAGGCCTGTGACTGATAAATGCAGGCATGGCTGCAGAAGACGCCGCAGAAGAAGTGGGCCAATGAGGAAAGGCTTGGCTGCAAGTTAAGTGGGTGTGGGGCACGTGGGACAGCTCCCCACCCCCACCCTAGCTTAATTTTTAGATGTGTGCCTCGCTCCAAAACTAGGGCTAATTTTGGGGGTAGGGCTTATATTAGGCCCACCCCCAAAAATCAAGATAGGCTTATTTTCGGGGTAGGCCTTACTTTCGGGGAAAAAACAGTAAAATCCGGTTTTTCTCCTAGGTTTTGGATTAACCAATGGCGAGGTCAACAGTATTCTTTTCATTTGGGGGTATGCCAAGTGTGTAATGCTTCATCTGATCATTGTTTTTGTTGCTTAGAATATACACTGCTCAAAAAAATAAAGAGAACACTTAAACAACACAATGTACTGTATTTAATAGTAGGATGTCTTATCTTGTGTTCCGTTTATTTTTTTGAGCAGTATATTTTTCGCTGGACAACCTTACAAATTTAATAAATTAAAAATTATATTAAAATTGAAAAAATGTATTGCTGTGAGAAAAAGCTAACTCTGAAATACAAACAAAAAAGTCCAAAAGTCCTCCAAACAAAATTCTACATTAAAAAATATTTTGAAAAGATAAAATATTGGTCCATGGATATGTTAAATTGCAGGTAATGCAAGTGTGAATAATTGAGGCCATCTGCATGCAATTTCATACAGCTTCTTAATATTCAGAGTATTCCAGTAAATCCTGTCCCAGAGGTATGCAGTATTTAAATTTAAAGTAGGCAAACAACAGTTTCCAGGAAGAAGGGTTTATATTATGTGTATATTTTATTTTATAGTGTTGAGATTATATTATGGATCACACAATCTGATTTTTGTCTTAAAATAGCAGGAAATCCCACCATTGATTTTTGGCAATAATGCACCTAAAATCAGACAGCACAGTCAAAAGGTGTTTCTGGGTAATTCATTAAAAGAAAAAGAGTATCCACATCACTCTGCCATGCTGAAGACAATTGAATTTTATTTTGAATTTGAGTTGAGGCTAAAAAAGTAAATTAATTATAATATTTAACTTTGTCCAAAATCTATACCACAACAAATAAGCTTAATCCTTAAGATCATATAAAATTCTTCATTCTGCTTAAATATCATAATATACTTACCTTGTGAAATCCTTACAAGAGTGAGTGAAATAAAACAACGTTTTTGCTCACTACAGATATTTAAGGAAATGCTGACAATATTTGCTACCCACACCATCCAGTGCTTTCCTCAGTGAATTTCCAAAGTCAGAGGACAATTTTATATCATTATTTACAGAATGTAAAGTGCATATAGTCAAGGCTATGGTCTTCCCAGTTGCAATGTATGGCAGTGAAAGTTGGACCATAAGAAAGGCTGAGCACCAAAGAATTCAGGCCTTTGAACTCTGGTGCTGGAGAAGACTCCTGCCAGTCCCTTGGACTGCAAGGCGATCAAACCGGTCAATCCTAGAGGAGATCAACCCTGACTGCTCTTTAGAAGGCCAGATCCTGAAGTTGAAACTCAAATACTTTGGCCACCTAATGAGAAGGAAGGACTCACTGGAGAAGAGCCTAATGCTGGGAAAGGTTGAGGACAAGAGAAGAAGGGGACAACAGAGAATGAGGTGGATGGATGGAGTCACTGAAGCAGTAGGCGTGAGCTTAAATGGACTCCAGAAGATGGTAGAGGACAGGAAGGCCTGGAGGAACATTGTCCATGGGGTCGCGATGGGTCGGACATGACTTTGCAGCTAACAACAACAAATTTACAGAATGTAGAATGTTCACAGAGAGAGATGTCTGTCCTCAGGAAATGGACTAGAATAACAAGGTTGACATTTTAGTTCATTTTAGTTTTTTTCTGTAGTGCCCATAATTATTCAAGAAAATGTATTATTCAGATATTCCTATCCCACTTCTCTATCAGAAAAGACCTTTCATTAATAAAAGCCCCAAAGGCAATTGCGGTTCTCTCTGTGATTGTAGTATCCAAAGGAGGAGGGGAGCGAAGATAAGTAAACAAGCGGAAATAGCTGTTTCCATTTTCTCTCTTATGCTAATGGAAGGTGGGCAAGGAAAAGGAAGAAGTACCATGTTTCCCCCAAAATAAGACCTGGTCTTGTTTTTTGTTTTGCCTCCAAAAGAGGCGCCAGGGGGTGTCTTTTCTACTCACCTCGCAGCGGCAGCACTGACAGACCCACCCAGCTGTCTCACTTCTTCTGCAGCTGAAGGAGCATCTTTGTTCTGCAGCTGAAAATGGAGCTCCAGCCTGCATTTCGCAGTCAGGGTAGCCGAGTACAAATCAACATCCTCTTTCATATTGGGATATTTCATCAGTTTGATATATTCCCTCCCAAAATACTAAACACAGACCCTAATTTTGATAAAATGTATTTCTACATTGTTTCAGGCTGATTTGAATTATTACTTATATAGATGCAATGAATTAGCAAATTCATTGGTCCTTTATTTTAAAAAAGCAGCAATAAAATTCAGCTTTTAATTATAAAAATGTTTGGAAATTTTCTAATAAAGTTACGTTAATCAGTCATTCGCTCTTTTTGCATTTTTATTTTTAGGATAGTTTCACTGGTGCATATTATTTTTTTAGATTTAAACCAATAAGATTTATTGATATATTTTGATTAAAACCAGAATTTATTGCTTTAGAACTGCATTGCAAATCCTCTTTCACTGTAGGAATGTGTGAACACGCTAATTTTTGAAAATATTTTCCTAATTGTTCTAGAGTGCAAAGTTCATTAAACTTCAGTAAGGGCCTTATAATAGTCTCTAGCAAAAGTTGTCTTTGCTTTTCTTGTTTTTCACCATAAAGTTTGGTAGTACCAGTCTGACTTTGAGCAATGTCTCAAACATTTTTTTTTACATTATCCCAAAGACTCTAATGTAAACTGAATACCTGAAATAGTACTAGGGAAGGAAAAAGCAGCATACTATTGCTTGATAGATGTGAAATTGAGACAAGGCAACATTATAATATTACTTCTCTAGCAATTAAGTAAAGTGAATGTTAAAATGTAAAAGATTTAAACCTATCAAATAATCTGAAACCTGCGTAACCTTATACTGATATGTACCTCTTTGTTCCTAGCTATCTCAGAAATGGGAATAATAATCTGGTTTTGTCAGCCCTTTGAGGCAGGCCAGGTCAGGAACAGACAAAGCCAAAAAATGTTAGAAATCAACTTTATTGACATAAGGCAATTTAAGAAGGCTGACAGCATTTCCCTTTTTTTAAGTCTGAGACTAAAGAAATCAAGAAATAGTAACATTGAGTTTTGTTCTCATGCTTTCCTATTTTCCTGGGCTTAGTCATCATGCTTTATTAATGATTGCTGCATATTTTCTCCAAGATCATCTCTGCATTCCTCCATAGGTTTAAGGAAGTGTTGTGAGAATGACATTTCACATAAGGACATAAAGCGTTTTAGAATGATGATGACTATTTTCCATTCCAGGCAGGTCCCATTCAGTACTAAAAAGGGGTGGAAAAGGTTTGGCTCCTTGGTCACTGAAGCATTTGTCAAGAGGAAGCAGAGGCAACTGTTTCGTGATCTTTAATACTCAAATTTTTATTTGAAATTGGCTGATGAATTGTGTCTTTCTATTCAATGCACTGTACTCTGGGATTTTCCTGCCGGCATGAAAGAATTAAGGATGCAAAGTTTCATTGTGCTCAGGCAATATGGAGTAATGCCACCTCCCCTTTGGGGGGCCGTAGTCAAAACAAGTGGAAGTTCTTATCATACATATTTTTCCAATTGTGAATACACAGAAAACATTTTACATTTATATTTACAAATACATTTAGAAAGGTTCTACAACAAAACCTCTGGGTTTTATCTGATAAAAAAGCTTTTTCTCCAACTTGCATTTCCTATTTAGCCTCATGTGAAAGAAAGCCCAGAAGGTATTCTGGGTCATTCTAGAACAAAAGAAAAGAGGGAAATAGCTAATTATAGACAAGTTTCAGTTTTTTTAAAAAAAAATGAAGCTAGGCCTAGTGATGATTAAGTATGAAGTTGTTGATTTATTTATTTATTTTGCAACTAAGAATATTGTTTGACAGCAAGAAGAACTTAAGAAAATTATTGGGTTACAAATCTGTAAAAACAACAACAAAGAATATTGTGGCATTTTATTGCAAAATTTATAGTTGATAATTATATTAAATATCTATTTCTCTAGAACTGGCACCTCTACAGAGAGTACTTTTTATAGTACTTTCAATGAATATTATCAATGCATGAATTACTTTGGTGATAAGACCAAGAAATTTGAACTAACATTTTTATTCATTAAATATATGTTATGTTATGTTTTGTTTTTTAATGTCAATAATCCTTTATATCAATTCCTATATTTTAGCCACATGAGTTTTAATCAGTTTCAAATACATACCATGTTTTAAAGATGGTAGTAGTTGTTTTATCCTAGTGAAGAAATTATTTCTTTTTTTTTCATTTATTCAGGGTAAATTTTAGTCATGGAATTTTTTGAAAAGCAACTACTTGTTCTTTTCAATTACAAAATTATAAACTTAGGCAAGTTTATAAATTTCTTTAAGTACAAAAGTTGACAAAAGCAGGCATTTGTTCATTCTATATCAGTGCAATGTATAGAATTTAATTACATGATGAAACTACAAATTATTTCCTCTATGAAACAATTATTCTGTTCTTTGCAACATATACTTTTAAGTAGTTTATGACTGCTGTAGCTCTGGTAAGCCACACTAATGAGAATGACATGAAACTCTGTTTCAAAAGTAAATTAAATCTTCCCTTGGCAGATGTAAATAGAGAAGTGACTATATATTATGGTGACTCATGGAATGGAATTATCTATTCTGTGTTGACTGATAAAAGAGAAAATTAAATGGTTTAGAAGTGTTAAATAATAATGTTCTATATTAGATATGTAGTTCTAAGTTTCAACACTTTTAAGCAAAGTTGTTTTGAGATTCTAAAACATTTTATATAAATTAAATACTTTTCAATGTGACTTCATGCTAAAAACATTTCTGTTTAGATAGAATAGAACAACACAGTTGGAAGGGACTTTGTAGGTCGTCTACTATCCCCCTTGCCCAAGCAGGAGTCCCTTCACCATTTCTGACAGATGGCAGTCCAGTCTGTTCTTGAAAGCCTCCAGTGACGAAGCACCAGCAACATTTGAAGGCAATCTGTTCCATTGGTTGGTTGTTCTCACTGTCAGAAAATTTCTCCTTATTTCCAGGTTGAATCTCTCCTTGATCAGTTTCCATCCGTTATTCCTTGTCTGGCCTTCAGGTGCTTTGGAAAATAGGTTGACCCCCTTGTCTCTGTGACAGCCCCTCAAATATTGGAACACTACTATCATGTCTCCCCTGGTCTTCTGTTCACTAGACTAGCCATGCCCAGTTCCTGTAAACATTCTTCATATGTTTTAGCCTAATCATCTTTGTTGCTCTTCTCTGCACTTTTTCTAGAGTCTCGATCTAGTATGGAGACCAAACTTAGTTGCAGTATTCTAGGTGTGATCTTATTAAGGCTTTATAGAGTAGTATGAGTACCTCATATGATCTTCATTGAATCCCTCTGTTAATGCAACTTAGAATTGCATTGGCTTTTTTGGCTACTGCAGCACATTGTTAACTCATATTTAATTGATTGTCTACTAAGACTCCAAGATCTTTCTCACAGTTACTGCTATTAAGCCTGGTTTCACCCAATCTATATGTGTACTTTTGGTTTTTCTTGCCTAAGTGTAACACTTTACTTTTCTCTACATTGAATTTCATTTTGTTAGATAGGGCCCAGTGTTCAAGTCTGTCAAGATACCTCTGGATCTTGAGCCGATTTATCATCTAGGCTGTTGGCTATTCCTGCCTGCTTAGTATCATCTGCAAATTTAATGTTCCCCTTCTATTCCCTCATCTAGATGAATAAAATGTTTTCAGTACTCAGATGTAATCAATTTGGAGAAAATTATATTTGTTAGGAAATGTTTTGAATACTGAGGGGAAGCTAAGCTTAAACAAGAATAGGTGAGAACCAAATTCAAGAGAGACGATTTGAACTACTAAATGGAGTACTATATGACTAAATACCTATTTGAATATGGATAAAAGAAGTTAACAAATGTATGAAATGTTTTGGATATCTAAATGTAATCAATCTGGAGAAAATTATAACTGATAAGAAATGTTTCAAATATTGAGGGGAAACTAAGCCTAAATAAGAACTCTGAAAACAGAGTTTGAAAAACAATTTACATAAGATGATTTCTTTGCAAAAATAATTGTAAAATAACATGTCTAGAAAAGATGTTACATACTGACATTATTGTTATCTATACAAACACTAGAAAAATGCTTATACTTAACTTTGTATGTATTGAAAGTACCAAGAACTGTATCTGTTTAATGTTGGCAAAAGGAGAAATTTATTGGGAGAAGATCAAGGAAAGATATTTCTAGTTAACATATTGATTATGAAATTATAGAAATTAATTATTACTGATACTTGTTAAATTTATGAATCCAGACAACACGTTGTTTACTAAGCACTAAAGATTATTATTGTAAAAAACCAATAAAATATATTTTTTTAAAAAAAGAAAATTTGTAAAATTTGTGATGTAAAAGGCCAGGGATGTAATAAGGCCAGGAGGTCAAAATTCTTTTGACCTGAGCTTCTAAAATGGATACTGTGTCAAGATTCTGGGTTTTATTTCATAATTAAAAATGATGGTTACTTTTTTCAAAAACTAATCATATTTTGTCCACAGCAACAAAAATTCATAAGTTCAAGGATGTATAAGCCTGGGAACCCAATGCTTTTTTGAACTGAACTGCAAAAATAGATATTGTGTCAAGATTAGGGGTTTATTTCATGATTAAAAATGGTGTTGGTTGCTTTTTTTCAAAAATTGACCATATTTTGTCCACAGCTGCAAAAATTTGTAAAATTTGTGATGCTCACTTCAGGGATGTAGGGGGCCAGGAAGCCAATTTTTTTCCCAACTAAACTGCTAAAAAGTATTTGTTGTTGTTATTAGTTGCAAAGTCGTGTCTGACCCATCACGACCCCATGGACAATGTTTCTCCAGGCCTTCCTGTCCTCTATCATCTTCTGGAGTCAACTTAAGCTCACGCCTACTGCTTCAGTGACTTCATCCAGCCACCTCATTCTCTGTCGTCCCCTTCTTCTCTTGCCCTCAATCTTTCCCAGCATTAAGCTCTTCTCCAGTGAGTCCTTCCTTCTCATTAGGTGGCCAAAGTATTTGAGTTTCAACTTCAGGATCTGGCCTTCTAAAGAGCAGTCAGGGTTGAACTCTTCTAGGACTGATCGGTTTGAACGCCTTGCAGTTCAAAGGATTTGCAGGAGTCTTCTCCAGCACCATAGTTCAAAGGCCTCAATTCTTTGGCGCTCAGCCTTTCTTTCAGAGCCATACATTGCAACTGGGAAAACAGTGGCCTTGACTATAAACATTTTTGTTGACAGGGTGATGTCTCTGCTTTATAGTGTGCTGTCTAGATTTGCCATGGCTTTCCTCCCAAGGAACAAGCGTCTTTTAATTTCTTGGCTGCAGTCCCCATCTGCGGTGATCTTGGAGCCCAGAAAAATAAAATCTGTCACTACCTCCATTTCTTCCTTATCTATTTGCCAGGAATTGAGAGGGCCGGATGCCATGATCTTAGTTTTCTTAATGTTAAGTTTCAAGCCAACTTTTGTACTCTCCTTCTTCACCCACAACAAGAGGCTCTTTAGTTCCTCTTCACTTTCTGTCATTAGAGTGGTATCTGCATATCTTCGGTTGTTGATATTTCTCCCGGCAATCTTAATTCCAACTTTTGAATTGGGGGTTTTATTTTATGGTTAAAAATGGTGTTGGATGCTTTTTTAAAAAATCGACTATATTTTATCCACAGCGACAAAAATTTGTAAAATTCATAATGCCTGGTTCAGGGACGTAGGAGGTCTTGAGGCCAAACATTTTTCAATCGAACTGCTTTGGGTGGGTGTGACTTGCAATCTACCCTGTCAGCTTTCATATTGACTTATGGGTGTCAAGCCCATGGGCTTGACACTGAAGCGAGGGGATGAGACGAAGATGACACCTGGGAGGAGGGTTTTACCCATTCACCACCAATCAGCTGAGTAGTTCCATGGCCAGTCCACCGGACAGCTGTTTGGCGTGGGGAAGGCATCAGGGACCTGACAGCATGCCGCATGTCCAACAAACAGCTGACTGGCATTGGGACATCACCGGGAGGCCATGCGCCGGCAGCGTGTTCCGAATGGCCAAACAGAGCAGAGAGCCGGAGGCCTGCTCTTATCACGTCAGCCCCCGGATGCTGGTTAGGTGGGCGGGGGGTTCAGCCAGGTGGGAAAATCATGTAAGGCGCTGGGAGGGGATTGCTCTCAGCACTAACTTTGTTTGCAGTTGTGTGATTAAACACATGCCAGACCGTTCCTTTACTGAAGCCAGCCTCCTGTGATTTCTAAAACTTGTTTTCTGTTCTGGAACCAGGGGTTGGTAAGGACTCTGACAATGGGAAGGTTGCAAATGATAAACACATGACCACAAGATGCTCAACCATTGTATGTATATGCTGGTTGATCACATGATTGTGGGATTGTTGCAATGGCCAGACCATTGAGGATCAATCTTAAGTACCACTCATTTAGCACCATTGTAATTAAATGCTGAACAAATAGTCATAACCTAAGGTGTACTTGTATCTTTTTATTTTGAATGTGTTTAAATCTTCAGAACCAGATAATGAAGGAGCTGAGGATCTGGCTGAACCTTTACAGTGTGATTTCTCTTTTTTTTTTGAGAAATTTAGAGGATTGGTAAAATGCCAAATGAGTGGAACAAATGTCTGCATCTTCAAAAAGATAGAAAGATTCTAATCAGAATATAGTGATATTGCTCTATAAGCAACCTTAGAATAAAGAGTACCGTAAATTAGAAGGTTAGGATGGATTTGTCATCAGCAAATCTTTTTATTTTATTTCATTAGTTTTATTCATTTATAACATAAAATGTGAAAATACAAAAGCAAATAGTAGGGGACAACAGTACAAAAAGGGAAAACGAAAAAAGTGTTGAGAAAGGGGAAGAAACAAAAGCCATTGACTCTCTCTGTTGCAGTAAAATCAGTCATTAAAATCAAATCTCAACTTTTTACATTTCTGTAGTAGTATACACTAGCCATTTCTGTATCAGCAAATCAGTCTAATCGGTAAAACCCAAAATCATAATATCATTTTTTTTCCACCTCAAGCACAAAGTCCAGAAGCGGTTTCCAAGTAGAAACAAAAGTACTTATGTTCTTTTCTTTTATCAGCACAATCAATTTGGCCATCTCTGCTAATTCCATCATCTTTTTTAACCATTTGTCCATGTAGGAATCGAGGCATTCTTCCACTTTTGTGCATAGAGCAATTTTGCTGCCATCAGCTTACATAAAATCAGAATTCCATTTTTCCCCCCAATTCTCTTTCCATTAGATGCAAAAGGAAGTTTCTGGTTTAATCTTTATGTTCACTAAGAATTTTCAGCATTAATATAAGCATCTTACTCCAATATTTTTTTGCCTTATCACATGTCCACCATAAATGATAAAAAGTCCCTTCTTTATATTTACATTTCCAACATTCAAAATACCATTGTACATTGTAAATAACTTATATGGTGTTAAATACCAGCAATACATCATTCTGTAACAATTTTCTTTTAGGTTACAATTTAATGTGAATTTTAAACCTTTTATCCATATATTCTCACATTATTCAAACATCACATTATACCCAAAATTCCTTGCCCACTGGATCATACAGTGTTTTTTTTACATGTTCATTTTCCAAATTCAATTTTAATAATGTTTATAGACCTTGGCAATTGTATGATCATCGCTAGTAGGAGTTCCAATTCATTTTTAGCAAACTCAAAACCATGGCCTTTTTTGTCTACTTTAAATCTTACCTTCATTTGTTGATATGTAAACTAGTGACAAGTGTGACCTTCTAATTCTAATTTTTCCTTAGACTTGAGGATGGGGGTCTCCAGAATTAATACTATTTTACCATACATCCACCAATCCGGCTTCACCACCATTTCTTTTCTTAAAAAAGCTTCTTGGAGGGACACCCATAGGGGGCAGTTTCGTAAAAAAACCCCTTGTTTTATATTTATTCCAAACTCTTAATATGTAGCATCTAATAAAATGAATATTAAAATCAACATTTACTTTAACTTTATTGTACCAAAAATACCCATGCAATCCCAACCTTAATTCATGGCCTTCCAAATTGAGCAGCCTCTTATTTTGGAGATTCACCCACTCTTTTAACCAAACAAAACAGCATGCATCAAAATACAATTTCAAATCTGGTAAACCGAGACCCCCTCTTTTCTTGGCATTCTTGCAATAACTTGCATTTGATTTTTGGTTTCTTTCCTTGCCATATAAATTTAGAGATATCCCTCTGCCACTGTTTAAATGGAATATCCGTTGCAAGTATTGGTATTGTCTAGAACAGAAAGCTTCTTTGGTAAAACATTCATTTTAATTACTGAAATTCTACCCAGTAATGATAAATGTAGTTTGTCCCATCTTTGTAGATCCTTTTTTATATCATTCCAAAGAGGTACATAATTATTTTGAAACAGTTTTGTGGTTCTGTGTCAACATAACCCCCAAATATCTCACCTTTTTCTCAACCTTGAAACCAGACCTTTTACTCAATATATCACCATCCTGAGCGGACATATTGTTGACTAATGTTGTTTTCTGTTTATTTATTTTAAAACCTGCTAGAACCCCAAACTCACTTAATTTCCTCAACATACTGTATATTCTGATTTTTTGGGTCCTGCAGGAATATAACCAAGTTGTCAGCAAATGCCCTCAATTTGTAAACTTCTTTCTTGATATTTATACCCATTATTCTCTCATCTTGCCTAATATCTCTATTTAAAACTTCCAACACCAAAATAAACAACAAGGGAGACAAGGGGCATCCTTGGCTTGCACCCTTTTGAATGTCACATGGGTCAGTTAAATCACTATTAATAACAATTTTTGCTTGTTGTGATGTGTAAATAGCTTTAACTCCTTGAATAAAGCTTTCTTCAAAGTCCATTTCTTAAATTTTCAAAGGCCTTCTCTGTATTTAGCAATATTAAAGCTGCCTGTTTCTCATTGTGGTATTTTAAGTATTCAATGATATTCAGAACAGTCCTCACATTATCCCTTAACTGTCTTTTTGGCAGAAAGCCAGATTGGTCTGTAAAATCTTTAGACTTTCTGCCAGAATCGCAACAGAGTTTATAGTCATTGTTCAGTAGTGAAATTGGTCTATAATTCTTTATATTTGTATGATCTTGACACTCCTTCAGTAATAACACAATATTGGATTCCTTCCATGTGTGGGGTATTCTTCCCTCCTGAAGTATATCATTCATTATGTCCTTTGGTGGCTGTAGAAGTTCTACTACTACTACAAATCTACCATAGTTATCTACTAAAAGTAGCTTAGGTTTAAATTGGGGTTTTATATATAGAACAACTCTATTAGTCTTCTTTAAGCCAGCAGATATAAATTCCTCCCCTAGTCGTTTATTTATTAAATATTTCTTATCCTGTTTCTTAATATGTGTTTCTTGAAGACAAATTATATCAACATTAGGTTTCCTCAAATAATGAAATATTTTTTTATGGTTGGATGGGGCATTCACCCCATTAATATTCCAGGTGTTAGCCTTAATCTCTTTGCACAAAGTAGCAGATTCCTGTACCACTATCTCAATACTGCCCTCTTGACGTTGTTCTGCTGTAGATTTCTTGTCTCCATCCAGTCCCTCAGCTGACTCTAAAATTAGTTTATGTCTAATCAGAAAATCCTTAGTTTTTTTCTATAGAGTTCAATCTAAATCTTTGCTCCTGCTAAGTAAATATCACTTCGAGTTTATCCCAACAAAAGTGGTGGGATTCAAATACGGTATATGAACAACCGGTTCTCTGTGTGGATGCCGCTTCCGGAAGTTCATTCTGATGGAATGTCAAAAACAGCAACACCAACAAAAAACAACCTGAAACCCAGACCCTAATACTAAGAACAGTGGAACAGTGGAATGAGGCTAGGCAACAGTTGGTCTGAGATGCTTTAATCTGGATTCCTGCACTAATTTATGAGTTATATTTAAAGTCGTAGATGACTTCTTCCAACTCTGATTCCATCTCTGTTGAATATAATTAATACAGGTAAGAGTTACATTATTTATTTGGTAGCTTAGATATACTGAGCAAATCTTGCCAAACTTTAAGTTAAAGTCACAACTGTGTAGTGACTTGTACCAGTACCTGAATTTTGTTCACCTTCTCTAATAATTCATTATCAATTATACTGTCCATTGACTAATGCAGATAAATTGAGAGCAGATGTTTAGACCTGAGACTATTTCAAATTTAAACATATTAGATCCTGGCTGGACAGCAGCCTTCATACAACGCAGAGAAGGCTTGTCTATGCTCTACACTTCCCTGTGAAAATATGAGGAAGCAACTCACTTTCTGTTCCATTTCATAGCAAGCATTTTCATATGATATTTTATGTCAACCCACACTTCTGCAATTAGGCTCACAATTATAAAACAAGCTTTTGCGACTCTAATCACCCAGCTGTAGCTTTCTATATCTTGTACCTTACAGTACTGATTTAGAATTAACATTTCTCAAACTTCCTTTTACTTGCCTGATTCTCTTGGTTTTGCAGCTGCTAAAATAGCAATGTATCTCTATTTTGACCTGGCATTTGTATCATTATACAGGTCCAATTCTTTGGTTTCAATAATACTGTACACTTGGGCTTTGTTTTTGTGCCTAGCAAACAAAGGTTACGCTCAAATATCCCCTTGACTTTTGTTTGCTGGAAGGCATCATCCTATTTTTAAAAGAGAAACATCAAATTTCATTTCTTTAAGTAGATGGTCCTTGAAAATTTAAGGTTCTTCAGGTTTCATTAGAGGCAACTAGTTCAATGCTTTCTTTAGTCAGGGGAAATGTATATAGGATACTAGGCAAATAACCTTGCCTCTGAAAGTAGCACTCAGCTACAATGTCATACCATTATATAACTACTACATTAGATATGTAGTAGCCTTTTGAAGGCTTTAGTGTTTGTCTTTGGCTAGCTGGGTGGACATGTGTAGCACAGACAATCTTTTCAGCATAGCCACTAGCAAAGCAAAAGTGGCTATGAAAATTATGAGAATGTACAGTAGATGTGTAATTTCTGTGCTGCAAAAATCTGCATAACCACTGGATGACCAGAGAAAGATTTTTCCTAATCTGTTGCCATCTAGTGTTCATAGTGATCCAGATACGCTAACTCTATTATATAGCTGATAAATCATGTTGGGAAAATCAACAGAAAATTACTGTTTCTGCTGGGTTCTTGATGCACTTGAGTTTGATTGCTTCTTGCAGAATTTCATTATCAAGTTAGGTTACAGAGGAGGCGGGGATTTCTTGAGTGTTTATATATAATGGCTTACCATGATATTGCTTCCTTTTCTTTCTTATTTTTGTCTAATGGTTTTGGTTTGAGTGACCGTCTTTTATAGTCAATCAATTTTAAGGACAAAGAATCCTTTATGAAAAATCAGCCACTGGCTTGAAACATTAAAACACATAATAAACACACTCATTAGGTTTTTTTTTTAACAGCACTATATGGATACGTTTCTCACTCAATACATGGGTATTTTTCAACTTTACAGTCTAAATTATACCTCTAATTTCTTTATAATTTCTCAACCAAGCACAAAGTCAGCAGATACCTAAAGAGTGCTAATTTGAATACAATAATTGACACAATGAAGGTTAGCAAACTCTGCCTTCATTGATGTTATCCTTTGTGTACTGTTTTGAAATTTTACTTTATAAAAGACCCAGCAATAAATTAAGTTTGAAATTCTTTGTCTATCTATCTCACGCATGTCAAACTCGCGACGTCACATGACGTCGCGCGACGTATCAGAACTTTTTCCCATTGCCAAAAATGGGATGGGTGCGGTTTCTTTGTGACGCTCCGGCCCGCGGGCCGGCAGTTTGACACCCCTGATCTATCTGAATGTATATGGCTATCTTAATAAATTAATTCTGGGTGGCTAACAAACCATTAACCCAGAAACATAAATATTAAAACAACAGAAATGACACCAACTGCCTTCAATTAGTGCAGGTTCGAGTCCCACAAGGCTCAAGGTTGACTCAGCCTTCCATCCTTCCGAGGTAGGTAAAATGAGGACCCAGATTGTTGGGGGCAATTAAGCTGACTTTGTAATAATGCCGCTTGGGGGGTGTATGAAAGCCCTAATAAGCAGGCATATACATAGAATGAAGGCTACTGCTAAGCTTGTAAGCCGCCCTGAGTCTTCGGAGAAGGGCGGGATATAAATGGAATTAAAAATAAAAATAAAATAAAAATAAAAATGTGAGATAAATTATTTTGTACAATATTCGTATGTAAGATCTGAAACTGACTATTGTTTCCTGTTTTCTTTATAGAAACAAGAAGCAGTTATGTTTAAGCTGTGATACTGATAAATTCAGTTTAGATAAATTCAAATAAAACGTCAAGATTTATTTCCGATAACATCAGGCAGGCCAGTATCATCTAGATAGAAGCCATAATAGAACCAGAATCAAGCCCTGATTGCTTCAAAATATCTGAACAAGAGACATTAGATATTTCAGAAGGGATCTTATTACATCTCTTCAGGCAAGTATGAATGAATGTCATTCTTCAACCAGCATGTCTCTCTCTATGATTCCAACAGATATTTTTTTATCAGACATTTTCTCTATTCTGTGGAAGAAAGCAGAAGACTTGCCAATTTCATGCTTATTCCTACTGCTTTCTTCATAACTCTCTTTGGCAGGTTACCAGCAGTAGTAATAATTATTATTTATTAAACTTGCAATTCAATGACTCTGGGAGAGACACAACAGACAAATTACAGTAACAGCAATAAAACATTAAAGATAAGACGGCAAGTGCAATAGACCAGATGGAATGAAGCAAGCGGTCTCTCACTAAAGGTCTGGGTAAAGAACCAAGTCTTCACGGCTTCTCTAATAATAACAAAATGGGGGGCCATCCAGATCTTCGGGGAACCTCATATGAACTGAGCAAAGCTCTTGTCAAAATAAGACTGTCCAAAGGCTCTACAGATGCTTTAAGTAAAGCTTTAACCTGGTCACTTGGACTCAAAATCTGAAAGGAACTGTTTCCTTTGGAAGGAAAACTGTTTCCTTTGGAAGGAAACAGTAGAGCTGGAAAAGGTGCAGGAAAAGACAATTTACAACTAATTGAGGTAACTAAGTTAGAAGAGTTCCTATTCAAGGGAAATTGTAACAAGGATCAGCAATCTTATCAAGTGGCACATTTTGTTATTTGATTTCATGGATGCTAAACAAAGAACACATAAACATCCATCCATCATACTATTCTCTTTCAGGATAAACAATATCATACCAGGCACATACATGGACTAAGATGTGATAACCAAAAGAAACGTGACACAAAAATAAGGTTAAAACTAGTTTATAGGACTGCAACTTGCTGTACCCTCTCCTTACCTTTTGTTTCTTGCAAACTATTCTTATTTCCAGTAAATTAATCAGTGCTTCATTGTGCCTTTGTTAATTTAAACTTCACCTCTCATTAGTGCTGTCCAACTTCATTTTTCTCCATCTTCCTCTTAACCCATTCATGTGTATACAGGTTATTCACTTTTGTATCCAATTTACAATTACTTAGCAGCTAAATTACACATGCATTTATGTCTCCAACCATCACACCTCTAACAGCACAATATAATTAATTATTCATTTATCCATAAATATACTCAAATAACCATGCTTGTGTTATATTTGCACAGCTGAACTTTTACCAAAGGATTCAATTTTCATACATGCTGAACTTCCATCATACTTACTGCATTCTGCAACCTTCAATTCCTTATTGTGTAAAACATCCCATAATTCAAGTCTATTAACATTACTTTCTTTAAAATATAATACTTTAGTTCATTTTATTAAACATTTTAAAAGGAAAAAACTCTCAACATTCAAAAATAAGAAAGAAAAAGCACAAAATACATAAGACTGATCACCAAATATCATAACGTTGAGTAAATAGAACACTAGATGATTTTGGACCACTTCCATGTGCTTCAGCACCCCATTTCGATCTTCAGATTTGCTAGGATTTGAATGTTTTACTCTTTGTTTTGATGGTGATTAAGAGTCAAAAAGTTTTCCAGAACTTAATGCAGGCATGTCAAACTCGTGACGTCACGTGATGTCATGTGACATATCGGGACATTTCCCCCATTGCCAGCAATGGGGTGGGTGTGGTTTTGGCATGATGCATCCGGCCGTCTGGCCAGCAGTTTGACATACCTGGCATAATGCATCCATTTCATTCCTTTAAATTATCACAAAAACCATAATGTTGTTAAATCTATTGCAGAACAGAAGAAAGAAATGAAGCTCCACCATCTTAGCCTAATCTACTTAAGCAGGTTTCACTTTTCTAAACCTTCTCCCTCAAAGAATGGACTTCAAGTGGCATTGCTTTTTGAGGGATTAGCTAAATTATTGGTAGATTAAATGAATTCTATTTACAACTGATGAAATGAAAAAGAGTCGTGCTTGTGGAAAAGTTGACTATTGGTCTCCTATAATATTGAAAACAATTAGGATTAATTCTTAGAGAATGATCATATACATCAGGGGTCTTCAAATCTGGCCCTTTTATGACTTGTGGACTTCAACTCCCAGAATTCCTCAGCCAGCATGCCTGGCTGAGGAATTCTGGGAGTTGAAGTCCACAAGTCATAAAAGGGTCAAGTTTGAAGACCCCTGATATACATTAAGAGAACAGCTTTAATTAAAAGACAGACTCCTTCTAGCATTCTCCAGCAGATGTCACCATGAGGCAGCAGTATGTGATGGTAAAATGTCATGGTAAAACAAGTACTGCAGTTTTTTTTAGGCACGTCAAAACAAATCATGAGACAGAAGGCAATGCTTAAAAAGGCTGTATTTTTATTCTTCAACATAAAAGTCATAAACAGTATAAACAGCAAAAATACTAAACATCAATGCAAACAAAAATAATTTGTTCTAAAATAGGTATTCACAGTACTTTTCCATACATAAGCTTCCCTCAAACATCAGGTAAGCCAAGGAAGATATCCCAGTGTTGCAGTGCAGCACTTGAAAGCTTTCAATGAGAGGTGCACTTAGAACAATGACAGGATAACCTTCTACTCCAAATAAACCCAAATGGGTCTATACCACGTGTGACAGTGCAATTTCTTAATGGCAAAGATATTCAAAAAATGCTAGTAAAATAAAATGAGCATTTCTATGGAAATGTGAGCCAATGAATTTTTAAATACTTCTATTCATTTGTGTGAGCTTCACAGCTGGGAAGCAATAATGGCAGGGTAAAGTACTTAACATTGCTGATTTTTTACACTGCAGGGAATGGAATAAGTAAAATACTAAGCTTGTTAAAATGATACACTGCTCTAACCAACATCTATGTTTCTTAAAAATAAATTACATCAAGTTATTACCTAGGCAATAACTAGGTAATTTTATTTTTAAAAATGGCTAGAATTCTATTTTAATATAATGAGGCAAAAGTCATGCCCTTTTTTTTTCTTCTATCTTGATTATCCTTACTAAAGATATAGCCAAATCATACTGCTTGGGATAAAAATAACAATAACCCAAGCTGTATTTAGAAATTCTCACGATGTATCATCCCATACTTTTTATCATGAACTCACCAAGCCAGTTTGGGGATTGTGAACTTTGAGGTGTTTGTTGTATGGAAATGTAAACAATTACATGGGCTTTCTGAGGAAGTTGGCTTCTTTTGTGTTAACTCACTAAATCTTCCCAAATCAGCCACTCCCTGTTATTATATGGAATTAACAGCTATTTGCTGCTGGTAACACCTGTCCATGCAATAATCAACTTTACTATGTGAAGAGAATACAACTCACCTAGTTTTTTGTTTTTTCTTTGGAATGTGCATGCGCTAAGGTAACACATGCAGGATTTTAAATAAATCCTGTGAGGTCAGGCAGAAAAACAGACAGGATCTCTTTACATGAAAGCTGTAAACATTTATGGTTGTCAGATAACTACACACCATGAATAGCTTTCTGTAAAATGGGAAAAAGACGTCTCTGGTTATTAAGATTATTTTCTATACATGCACACAAAAGGAAAAACTTATCGCTACTCAGAAAAAAAAATTACAAAATTGTACACAGTGTAAAGGTTTTTTCTTCCCCGTTAAGTCATCTGGCATTTCTGTAATAATAAAAGATGGCCTTATTCCAATTAAAACATTGTGCTTTTGTTTTTCCTTCTAAAGGTATATTGTCAATGTCTTTTGAGATGCAATCTATTCGTTTCTTCACAATCTGTTTTTTTCAGTGTACTTGCCTGCAGTTATGCTTAAGAATGTATGTGTATACAAAAACACATGCACAGCCACAAAAATAACTGCATTAAACTTTGTCCTGAGAAAAGGGTATTGCAGGTCCTAGGATCTTAAAACTAAGACAAAATTGCAATGGTTTGCAACATTTAAGTTCTTACTATGTTTGTTATCCCTGAGGGAATGTCTTTTCTTTAAGCCATAAGAAATTTCTTAAGAATCAAGCATCAATCACAAATTTAAATTGAAACATACCGTAGTTGTTAATAATGATGGCTGAATGAAAGTTAATGATTACAAACTGTTGAGGGAATTCCCAGTGACCCTTGTTGTCTATCAACAAAGTTAAGAACATGAATATCTTTACCTTTCAAGCTTTCTAGTGAAAGACTCCGCCAATAATCTCAACTATGAGCTCAAAACAAAATCCCTCAAGGAGCAGTGATGGCTCCCCAAATCATTAAGAAGGAAAAAGCCCCCCCCCTTTTCACCAGTTATTTTTTTTGCCCAGTACCTTCTCGTCACCTCCATGCTGTTCTAGATGGTCCCTTTGTGAACATGTTTTTAAATAATGTAAGAAGCAATCTTTGTATGAAAGCCTCTGGTGAATCAAAATCCTTTTGAAAAATGGAAGATTTTGCAATCCAACATCAATTTTAACAAGCAGATCAATTATAGGCATATAGCATCATTAAGTAGATTATATATAAAACTGTATACAAAACAAAACTCAAAACTATCCATAATTGGGTCTTGGAAGTTCCTTTGGCTGCTTAATGATATATAGAAAAAAAGGAATTTGTTGTATTATAATATACTGTTTTGCATTAGCTTTTTATGAAGAGATATGTATACATATTCAAATATACAGATAATGCCATCTCACTGAATACCTACATTTTGTGTGATCACAGGTGGGGATGGGTGGAGAGAAATCTATGTTATGTCACAACGCTATGTTATTTCACACTAAAAAATAAATAATATACAAAAATAAGGTAATCCTCCATAACTGAGCATTGCCAGTTCATTTATTTATTGATTGAAAAAAGTTAATATTGTTTGTTGTACTGTCTTTTACAATGAACAGCACTTTGGTACTCACAAATAGTAAAGCAGCAGCACTGTCTCTCAAATACCAACACTACTGTAACACCCACGGTAATGTGTGGCATGCAATTCCACAATTGTAACCCTTATTGATTTTGCATTCATCCAATGTTAATCTTGTTTCAAATATGAGTAGCGCTGTCATGTCTGGCTACAAAGGAGATATTACAACAAGGAACTTCATAAAACATGGAATATGACACTTATATCATTCGTATTTTAAGAACTATAATAACCAACTTTGTAGTACCAGGATTCCAAACTGCTGGACATTATAAATCACCAAACAAATTTCAACTAAATTGGTTATTTGACAATGTAACCATCAAACCCAAGCCACCAATAAATTTGCTGTAAAACAAATGTAATTGTTACTTCACGGCACAAAAATAATTTGTCCTTTCAATAGGCTTCTTTACATAATAATTTTCAGTGACATATATATGTCAGAGTCCAAAGGCTAATTGCTCTTGGAGTTGGATAAGATCTCTTTAATTGCAGTCATGTTCTATATCGTTTAGACTGAGCTGAGTTTAACAAGGCCACGCACTGAGTCTTCATGCAGTGAATCCTGGCTAACCAGGCTGAGGCTGTGCATGGTACGGCTGTGTGTCAGGGCATATCCAAGGGGCAACATCCCGGGCAGAGCTTCTTCAGGAGTAAGAAATGGATGACTTTCAGGGTCCTCTTTTAATGGTATCATTTCTGACAAGCTTGTTTCTGATGTGAGATTTGGGATGGAAGAAGGTGGCGTTGGTTGTCCCAGTGTCACCATAGCACAGGGAGCACCAAGAGTATTTTTTCCTGGTAAAGGCAGCTCTCCACTACTTAGGCTGGGCTCACTCTGGAGGAGTGGGGTGGCAGCGGCCTGCAAAACGAATTTAGTGCTCTGAATGCACTGATCTTGATCACACTGAAGAATGGAAGGGTACCAAAATAATATATAAGGTATGAGAGATATGGAGATGGAAGGGTACGGACAAAAGAGGAATGGGACATAAAGAGAAAGAAAAAAGTGATTAATTACACTTCCTTGTTAAACTGACCAAGACAGCATGTACAAGATATTGATGAATTCCAGCCAAGTGAAAGTACATAGTATGAAATGCATTTGCTGGATAAAATAATTTGTAAAACATGCTAACTTTCCCCCTACGGTGCATTGTTTACATATCTCTGTGTAGGTCTTGTAGTTTGGCTCTGCAGCCTTAAGGCTACAGTCTCTTTCAAACAACAGCTGAGCAGATTTAATGAGCTTTCAACATACAAATCCTGCAGTTCTCTGTATACATGATAATCTGTACACATTCAAAATTTATGCTTCCATCAGTTTTCTAGCAATGAGACGAGCTCAGCAACATAATAACCCTGCAACTTCATTTGAGTAAAAAGCACATTATAGAATCAGAGGTGACAAGAATCATTTAAGCCACAAAGATGTGTACAATCTCCTGCACAGGGCAGGAACTCAAATGAATAAATGCCATATAGATGCCTGTCTAGAATTTGTTTAACATATTCACTGGCGGGGAGACCACCACCTTCCTGGATAACTGGTTCTTCCGCTGAACTGCTCTTATGTTTTTTCTAATGTTCACTTGGTATCTGCCTTCCTGTCACTTAATCCACTTTTTCATGTCCTGTCCTATGGAAGAAGAAAAAAGATCTTGATCGTTTTCTATGTAACATCATCTCATGTGTTTTAAAAATTCTATCATACACGCCAGACTCATCTTTTTTTCCAGCTAAACATATCTAGTCCTTTCAATCTCTTTTCCATAAGGCTGTTCTTAATCTCCTGATCATTGTCTTTCTTCAAACTTTGAATATTGAATCCTCCTTAAAGTGTATTGTCCAGTACTAGACATAGTAGTTAAGATAGGAACTGGCCAAAATAGAATAAAATGGAACAATTATTTTCCATAACTTGTCAATCAGACTTGTGTTGATACAATCTAAACCCTTCATTTATCTGTTTGCAGTTAATATCATTATTGCAGACACTATTTAGATAAAATGTATTAAAATTATATGCCACACAACTTAATGACTTTTGCGTGATGCACAACAATCAAAGAAATTACTATAAAATAAATAAATTTAAAAGGTTAAGATTAAACACGGCGAGTATGATGAAGAGCCAAATCTTCACAGCTCTTCTAATCAACTACTGTTCCAAAATAATTTTCACAAGTATTGTTAATAAACATTAATTAGAATTAAACTTCTAGCACTTTTTCAGAACTAATGATTTTATTAAAAAGCATAAACTTTCATGAGTTGCAGATAATTTTATCAAATGTAGCTTACAAAAGCTTTTTTCTTTTAATAAAATCTGTTTAAAAATGCTATTCCTTCTGATTTTTGGCTATTGAACATTAACAAACCTCCCCTTCCACAGTAGTGGCCAAAATTATGGAAACCTTTTGGGAAAACTGTATTTTTGGGATTTGGTGGCTAATAACACCACTTTTTTGGAGTAGTACAATAAAATTATGTATCAATGGAAAGATAATTTAATCAAGAATGTAATGCAACCAAGTTTGCTCAATTATCTGTACTGTATTCTATAGCCAAATAACTAGAAAAAGGAAGCACAACTTGCTTAGGTTGATATCATCTGATTGTAGCCAATGAGCATGAGTGTTTAGAGAGCCAATCAGGTGTCATCTTGTTTTGGCAATGAGCCAATCAGATCACAGTAGGATTCAGTTATTGATGTCATGTATTGAAGCCGAAAGGAGGACATTTGTCAGTGTGTTATGTGATCGCTATCAAGTTGGTTGGTTTTTTTTCTTTCATTTAGTGAGCTTACAAAATGTAATAAAATTAAAGTAATGGTGCAAAGAGTTGACTGGTTGCCCACAAAGCGATGTAAAATAGCATTATTACGTGAACAAGGCTACAGTTATAAAGAAATTAGATGAAAATTGGTGGAAATATAACTAAAGGTGACATTTCTACTGTACACTTTTACCAAAACGTTTCCACAATTTTGGCCACTACTGTACAATGTCTAAGTATCCCTCATCCTATACCTAGATTGTTGGGGTCAATATGCTGATCCTGTAAAGCACTATTAAGTATTATATAAGTCTAAGTGCTATTGCTGTAACTGCATTTGATTTTTGTTTTGTAAGTGAAGAAAACTGAACTTGTCTCTGTTGAATGTAAGATTAATTTCAGCTGAACAGGCATACATTTTAAATACACATAGTATGAACAACAGCCATAACATAATTTATCTGATTTCTGTGTAGCACAGTATGAGAATGCAGACTATTATGCTTATTGAATAAGCCATGGTTAAGCAATCTTAACATATTTCATGAGCCAGGGCACTGGGCTGTATCTAACATTTATACAAGATGTCAGAAATTGTAAAAACTTTCTTCACATCCCTACAAAACATTTCAGAGAACTGCAATTTCCTGATATATACAGCACATTCTGTTTAGGTGCAGAATATTCTTGCATAAGTGTTTGAATTTATAAATTTACAATAACTATACTGAATGCCCCCTTCTAATGTGGATAGAGATTACATTGATATTCAGTGTATGCATGGGTTGGTTACTCAGAACATAACCTATGAATGCTGTATTATATTGTTCAAATAAATGAGATTATTGGAAGCATGTTATAATGCACATCAATGTAAGACAAATTCATCACAATATGATATAATAGCCATACAGACTGATGTCAGTTCCACTATTTAATGTCCTTAAAATTATTTTAAAAAGTATACTTTATGTATATTAATGATACAGGACCTATGTTATAAAAATCATTCTATTGTCATTTAGCTAAGTTTTTGGCATTAAAAATGTTTACTTTCATATGGTGTTTAATTTTGCATGCAGTTTATTGGACTTAAGCCTCAAACTAGGAAAGCACTTAAGCTTTATGTAATTCATAAATCATTGTGAAAACATTTAGGCTCCTATAGCTACTTTAATAAAATGCTAGAAATAAAATCTAATTAGACTGAGAATCATCCTGTCCCTTAGTGATGGTTCATATACTTTTTAAAATACATTTAAATTCTGTCAAAATCTTTCCAAAGTGTTGAATATTAGAACTAATGCTCTATTAGTAGATTAACAGACAAATAGTACATACAATGCAAATGAAATGCCAACTATTTTCAAACGAATTTATCCTATATGAAAATTGTTTTTTATTTAAAACATGGACAATTTATGAGCTACTTTATTTGTAATTAACCATTTTAACATTAAAGTTAAATATTAAATATATGTTAGCTGCTTCAGATCCATTGCTTTTTTATAATACTGATATAAAACAGAAACATAGAAATATTTTTAAAGTTATGGTTTTATTTCTTTTTAAAATAACAGCAATAAATAGACTTTTTGAATTCTTACAACACAAAAACATATCTACTAATTGGAATTAAAATCCAAGGAACATCTCTGCAACATCAAAGATAATTCCTTCCATTATACCTTCTGGCTAGGCCTGAGATAAAAAGAAAATTTTATTCTACTATATTTATTAGTTTTTAAAAATAAATTGCAACTAAGCATTAAAAATCAATATGTTTATTTTTCCATGTTGTCTATCTTGCTCAATGATTCACACCACTGGAATTCTACATCAACAAGTATAATTTAATTGAAAGGGACTTGGAAGAAATATGAAAAGTATTATTTGATTACTTTGGAAAAGGGAAATAAGTAAAATGGAATACGTATACAAAAACGAACAGCATTTTGTAGCAAATATTTAATGGATTCCTATAATGTTGCATGAAAGCTACCCCCGTCTCATGCTGTTAGAGAAGCCCTTTTTCTAATACAGAAAAAATGCATAGAAAAATATGCAAAGGATTACAAAAAATTGAGGCAAATGGGACTTATAACAACATATCCATTCTCTATGATAATTAGGTTCACTGAGATAGTAGCAGTTAAGATGGCATTGTGGACTATTCTTGTTGATGCAAATATAATACATGTTTTCTATTAATCAAGTTTAAAAGATTAGGAGCCTGTCAAATTCAATAAACCTGTTTTGATAGCTATTGCTTTAAACCTGTAAATTCTGCCCGCCCAGTTTATACAGTTTTGGTACAGTAACAAGAGATGTAATCGATGGACAACTGCAATAGATACTTTCTGGTGTATCACAGCATTTAGGTATGTGTATGTGTAATGTTTTGTCAGTTGAAAGGGAAGCTTCTTGCAATGGCACTTTTTTTCTCCCACCACCACCAGCATTTTACATTTTTTTAGTCTTCAAGTATTTTGCCATTTACTGTGTTTCCCTGAAAATAAGACCCAGTTTTTTGTTTTGTTTTTTTGGCCTCCAAAAGAGGCACTAGATCTTATTTTCGGACAATGTCTTTTCCACTGTCTCACCTCGTGGTGGTGGCACCGACTGCCCTACCCAGCTGGCCCATTTCTTCTGCAGCTGCTTGCCGCTGCTTGTGTGTGTCGCCCCCGGCCTTTGTTTTGCTGTCAGAGGCCTTCAGGAAAGGAGGCGCCACACGTGTCAATCCAAAGCTCCATTCTGGGCTGCAGAGGCATTTCCTGAAGGCCTCTGATGGTGAAATGGAGGCTGTGGGTGACATGTGCGAGGAGTGGCAGCAAGCAGCCACAGAAGTGGACTGGCGAGGTGAGGCAGTTGTTGGGGCATGGGAGGCCTGGCTGCAACAGTACGTGTGTGCGGGGCATGTGGGGAAGCTCCATCTAGCTTGATTTTTTTAGGTGTGTGCCTCGCTCCAAAACTAGGGCTTATTTTGGGGGTAGGGTTTATATCAAGCCCACCCACCCCAAATCAAGCTAAGGCTTATTTTTGGGGTAAGTCTTATTTTCAGGAAAACACAGTATATTTAAATGTTTTTAAATATTTTCTTTTTCTGGAGTATCTACAGAATGATGTCACAGAAATCATAGTATAAGGATTTGGACTGAATCTGTATTCAGCTTTAATTGAAGAACTATCCCAAATTTGAAACAGAAAACGATGAAAGAGGTCTGTAAGATTGAAGTACTTAAGAAGAGTACAAGCATCACAGGACAGATAAATGAGATACTGACATTTCTAGGACTACATAGTGTTAAAATAATCCCAGTTCCAGGAATTTTTAAAGAAAATACATATAAACACAGCAGTAACAAATATTTCTAAAATATCTGAAATGTTTTCTTGAACATAATAAAAAAGAGGTGAATTAATTATGAAGAGATGGCACAATCCACAATGCTGAATCAAGAATAATCTTCATATTACTGTAGAACAACCGACTCTGGATTGCAGCCTCAAATACTAATGAAAAAATGTTTAGGAAACATGAGTTTTGGTGAGTGAGTGGATTCTCATGGCATATTTTATGGCACAAAAGAACTAGTTAAAGAAATGATGGAGTACTAGCAGTGTACTAGGATGGGGATAAAAGCAAAATATGCTACCAACCTTCAAAAAGGGAAAGGTGATCCTGTCAATTACCACCTGGTTAATCTAACTTCAGTCCCCTATTAAAATAATGGAAATATTGAGAGAAAAAAAAACCATAAAAACCCAAATATTTTTAAACGTTTAGGCAGCGAAGCAATGGGTATTAAAGTAATATTAATGCAGGTTTGATATTCTAATTTTTCAGATTGTACTATAAAGATTTTACATGGAAATTATATAAATGGTTCAAATTATAATAAAAAAGTTTCATATTTCTAGTTTACAAATATATCTGTGGTACAAAAATGATTACAGGTAGTCTTTGCTTACTGACCATAATTGGGACCCCCAAATCTGTTGCTTAGTGAAAAACCACATGATTGCAATGGACTCACAACTTCAGTTCCATTTTAAGTAAATCTCTGTAGTCACTGAGTGAGACATCACACAACAGTGACTTATGATTTCACATCTGTGTTTTCTATTCTGCCAGTTATGAAGCATACAAATGGCAATCGTGTGACCATGGGATGGCTGCGAAAGTGATAAATGAAAGGATTGGTTATAAAACTGTTTTTTTTTTCAACCACTGTAATTTCAAATGGCTGCTAAATGAGGCAGTCAGTAAGCAAAGTCTACCTTCATACTGAATTAAAAACTATGCTAGATCAGTTAGTTGCCTAGTTAATTGCAACAAAGTTAGTATTTCAGGTGGAAAGGGACACTTTAAAGTGCTATTATGGAGATCACTTATTTTCATCATTTATCCATTAGAAAAATAAAGCAATAAGGGCTCATCAAATTTGCAGTGTTTCAACAGATTTAGATACTGAGAACTACGAGAGTAAAGAAGCATTAATAACTAATTTAGAGGAACTAAATTGGAGAGCAGTTTTAAAGGAGCAAAACTCTGAAGTAATAATCTAAACATATATACACTTTGAAATGATCATTATCACCAAATTTTCACATATCACTAGAACATGTTAGACTATTGAATTTTTCTGGAATTTAGTTCCCAGATTTACAAGTTTTAGGATTAAAAATTAACAGTACAATGTTACAATACATATTGACGAACATCATGATGCTAAGGACAGATAGAAAATCACTGTTATTTTAAACCAATTTCCCTATTTTGACTGTTTAACTGAACAAACATACATAGCATTTCTGACAAATAAAACACACTGGGTTACAATTACAGACTTGTTTTCAATATCTCCTGATCTTTACTGGCCCTCAGAAATTGTCCCCAAAGAGCCAGTAAGGTTTAATAAAATGGGGAAACTAAGCAGAACTATGGTGCTGGGGAAGACTCCTGCGAGTTCCTTGGACTGCAAGGCGATCAAACCGCTCAGTCCTAGAGGAGATCAACCCTGACTGCTCTTTAGAAGGCCAGATCCTGAAGCTAAAACTCAAATACTTTGGCCACCTAATGAGAAGGAAGGACTCACTGGAGAAGAGCCTAATGCTGGGAAAGATTGAAAGATTGAGGGCAATAGAAGAAGGGGACGACAGAGAATGAGGTGGCTTGATGGAGTCACTGAAGCAGTAGGCATGAGCTTAAATGGACTCCAGAAGATGGTAGAGGACAGGAAAGCCTGGAGGAACATTGTCCATAGGGTCGCGATGGGTCGGACACGACTTCGCAACTAACAACAACAACATAAAAGTAAGGAAGCAATTACTTACAAAGAATTCTTCCATAATGGGCTTTTATTGTATCATTCCCTAGCTATTTCGTATTTTAATAGGACTATGTATATTATTTTCCTACATCTACCAAAGAAGGAAAAATGTCCTGTTATCTGATGATACCAGAAACCCTCTGCTGTGATCATACAGTAAGGCATCCCTTGAATATTAGTTCTCATTGGGAAGCCTACAATGACAAATCATCATTTTAGTATCATACAAACCACATCTTATTCATTTTTAATTAAATATCCATGTGTGAACATTTAAAGATAAGTTTTAATAAGTTTGTGTTTTTTGGTTAATTTTGGGTTAATATATATTTGAATTTATTTCTTTTTTTAAAGAATCTTTGGAAGTCTTTAAAAGTTTAGTTAGTACTGACTTTATGAGAAATATCTAGAAAGCTCAGAAACTACTGCCCAAATGAAATCAAAAGGCTGTTAACTCTTAGCTTCATCATACGCAGTGTTATGAGAACATCTGCTGATTTCACTGCAAGCCTTTATCTGAACTTACAACTATCAACACAAAAATATACAATTCTATTATTTATCCCAGCAATATTTTACTGGCTAAAACCAGTAATTGACCAATATTAATGAGACTTCATTCAAAATAAAGTCTTAATGCTGATTTCATCTCTATTTTGGGGAGAGGAAAAAAAGAAGAAAAACAATTACATCGCAGATTATACTTTTAGAAAATTTTAGTTTAACCCTGATTAAGTTGCAAGTTAAGGAAATTATTCAGTGATAATACAGCCATACTAAATTGATCTGGTACTGTACTCTTGAGATAGTTGGTACTGAAAGGAGATTTGAGAAGCATACAAAGGAAGAATAGCAAAGAAAAATAGTTTATTGATCAGTCAACTGAAACCAGGTTAGAGTACAGAAAACGTAGATCAGAAAATTAGTGGTAACAATTGAGGGAAGACAGCCCCAAATGACCACACCAAAAGACTAAATTAAGAAGCTGATTTCTGAGTGACTTCAAATTCTTTCTTCAGTTTTCATGTGGGAACCAGTTATAAATGTGAGATTTCTTTACAACATCCAATAAAGGCAAAAAAGTAAAATTATAGCAAGAAAAAAATGCCCAAAGGATATTAAAATAAGATGACACCTGAACTCACTTTTAAGTAACAAATTTATTAACATTCTCTTAGTTTTGTTTGACCTACACACTTCTGTCTAAAAATGCTAATATGCAATCACTACGACAGAAAAATAGAGAAAAAATATTGTTATCAGCATAAGGTTTTTAAAATAAATCCATTCATTTATAGCAAGCAAATATTTTATTTCTCTTATATACACTTACTTACCGGTATACTCAATGACTTTTTGTATTAAATAAAACTATATATATAAAAAACTATGTTATGCATTTAGTAATACTATAAAAGATATTGGTGCTAGAGTCAATAAAATATTTGATATTTAAAATATAACAAATTAATATTGTTGGCAGATATGAAAAATGATCAATGAACTCACCTGAGGAATCACTGATCAAGGGAAAATCCTTATATTAATGTTATGAAACATAAAAATAATTCACATAGCTATAAAAAGGTGTACTATTACTGTACTTCACTTAAATGAAATTTTTTTAAAGGTTTGGGATTCACATTTCTCCTCCTTTTGAACTCTAGAAATAGGAGGAGTAAAAATATACAAGGACTTTGACACAATTTTAATATACCAGAAGAATGCAACTCTAATCAGGATTCTCTTTTTATAAAAACATGAGTTAAAAATTTGCAGTAGTTAAATATAGTGGCTTTCAGAATGATCACAAGAAATTCAAACTATTCTCTTGAAATATTCATAGTGACATGCTGAGCTGTACAGTATAGGAAATCTCAGGTAGCAAGAATTTATGCTGTACAGCCAGTGGCATTTAAGGAAAACAATTAAAAAAAGCAATAAATGCCTTATTGAACATCCAACCATCAAAAACTAGCATTAAGGTACAGAGGTTCCAATGTGACAATTCTCTATTCATCGTGTCAATCTCAGTTTAAATTACTAATTTTTACTTAGTTTTCTTATAGTATTTTTAAAATTTTGCATTAATGCTTATTCAAATTTTGATGTCACAGAAACCCTATTGCAATATATTCATGGAAGATTTTTATTGTAAAGCACTAGGACTCAGCTTAGTGACCTGACTTATTCTCAGAAAAGTAGAAAACAGAAACATTCAGAGTTCTTGATCAACATTATGGGATGGTTCCTACCATATTACTCTGAGACTGTGTGGCCCCATACATTGTAATGCCATTTGAGGGAGCTGCTGGCTGAGGGGTATCTGGTTGGATAAATCCTCTTCGGTCAATTAAACTATAGAATAAATACAAAGTTGCATTACAAATAATTCTTATCAGATAATAATGAAGCTAACTTTAAGACAAACAGTTCCATACAACAACATGCAGAATTTATGGAAGTAACTTGAGTTCAAAAAAGTAAAATGGCTTTTTAGAATACAGTCGCATGTTGAGGTTTAGGGAGAATTGTACATTTCAATGAATTTTTAAGATGGTAAAACCTATACATGGTACAAAATTAAACACATCTTCTTTTTGCAGATTTGCTCTTTATTATTGCCTTATTGATGCAATAATATCCTTTTTATTTATTCGATCTGGGTCTGTTTCTTGCTGTATTACCCAATTTTACCATGGTTTTAAGATACTCCAGCACGGTTTTACTCGCTCTCAGGGGTGCCCCCCCATCCTGGGAGCGACCCGCCTTACCTTTTAATTTACCTCTTGATGACGGGTCCGACTGTTGGGACCCTGAGAGATGGCCGGGCAGAAACAGGGGCCTAAGATATAAATTTAACAAGAGGCCCCTGATTACTTTTTTAGCTAAATTTTTTGTAGGGTTAGGGAGGGGGGAGGGTTGTGGTTGGTTGGAGAGAGGGGGCACTCTGCCAACTGCTGTTCAGACCAGGCCTAGTAGAGATCGCGTTGAGAGGGAGCCGGGGTCGGTCATCTCTGGAGCTCTGGAGCGGGTCGTGGGAATGCCAATTCCCACGACGATAGGGAATGGCTGCAGGTGTAAGATCAGAGGGCCGTATCGACCTCCGGGAGGGCCTCTCCGCTATCTCCAAGCGGTGAGACGCTCCGACCCTCTGCCTTCGACCCAAGGCTCTGGGAGCGGGGATGTGCAGCCACCTGAGCTCCGACTGGTGTACCTAAATGCCAGGTCCGTTGTTAATAAGGCTCCCCTCGTCCGGGATTTAGTCGAGGGTGAGCAAGCGGACCTGGCTTGCATTACGGAAACCTGGTTGGGCCCAGAGGGTGGTATCCCCCTGGTGGATCTCTGCCCACCAGGCTTCCGGGTGCTACACCGGCCTCGGACTCAGGGTAGGGGTGGGGGAGTGGCTGTAGTTATGAGGGAGACCTTATGTCCGCAGGAGGCCACCGTTCCTCAGATAGTCGGGTGTGAATCTCTCTTATTGAGGTTTGGTCCTAGGGCGCAGTTGGGCTTGCTGCTCGCGTACCTTTCGCCTAGTCGCGTAGCAGCAGCCCTGCCTGAGCTTCTCGATATCCTCTCAGGGCTGGTGATTGAGTTTCCTAAACTAATGGTTTTGGGAGACTTCAATCTACCATCCCTGGGAGGAGTATCTGAGTTAGCTCGGGAGTTCATGGCTTCCATGACGGCCATGGACCTGACGCAGGTAATTCATGGACCAACCCATGAGGGAGGCCACACCCTTGACTTGGTTTTCTTATCTGGTCGGTGGTTAGATGATCTTGGTGGGGGCTCCCCAATTGTTATGCCCCTGTCATGGACCGACCATCATCTCCTGCGGCTGGTCTTCCGTTTTGCCACCCCCCACCGTGGGGTTGTTGAGCCAACTAGATGGTTCCGCCCCAGGCGCTTAATGGACCCTGAGAGGTTTCAGGCAGCGCTGGGGGCCCCACCTGCCTCCCCAGCTCACAGCTCGGCGGATGCCTTAGTGGAGGCCTGGGAAAGGACGGCCACGGAGGCACTTGACCGAGTTGTACCCTTGCGGCCCCTGACCCGGCGCAGATCCCAATGGGCTCCATGGTTTTCCGCGGAGCTCCGGGAGATGAAGCGTCGGAGACGGGGCCTAGAGAGCGTTTGGAGGTCCACCCGATCTGAATCCGACCGATTGCGACTAAGAACCCATATTAGGTCTTATCTCGCTGCGATGAGGGTAGCGAGATCTAATTATTTCGCTGCCCTCATCGCGTCCGCAGATAATCGCCCGGCCGCCCTGTTTAGGGTGACCCGCTCCCTCCTCAACCAGGAGGTCAGTGAGGATCCCTTGCAGGGGCGTGCCGAGGAATTTAGTCAACATCTGTCGGACAAAATCGCTCGGATTCGGACCGGTTTGGACTCCGACTGGGCAGTATCGGATGATCAGGACACGAGTGATCTTGTCGATGTCATCTGGGAGGAGTTCGATCCTGTGACTCCGGAGGAAGTGGACAGGATCATGGGGAGGCTGAGCTCCACCACATGTTTATTGGACCCGTGCCCTTCCTGGCTGGTTTATGCAGCCCGGGAGGGGACACGAAGCTGGTTCCAGGCGGTTATAGCTGCTTCTTTGAGTGAGGGCAGTTTTCCCGCCGCCTTGAAGGAGGCGGTGGTGAGACCTCTCCTCAAGAAGCCTACCTTGGATCCGGCTGTTTTGAATAACTTTCGTCCGGTCTCCAACCTTCGCTTCCTTGCGAAGGTTGTTGAGAGTGTGGTGGCACATCAGCTCCCTCTGGTCCTGGATGAAGCGGATTATCTAGACCCGTACCAATCGGGCTTCAGGCCTGGGTACAGCACGGAGACGGCATTGGTTGCGCTGGTGAATGATCTCTGGAGGGCTCGGGACAGAGGATACTCCTCTGTTCTAGTCCTATTAGACCTCTCAGCGGCTTTCGATACCATCGACCATGGTATCTTGCTGCGGCGTCTCAGGGGATTGGGAGTGGGAGGCACGGTTCTTCAGTGGTTCTCCTCCTATCTCCTGGGACGTTCGCAGTCGGTGTTGACGGGGGGGCAGAGGTCGACCGCGAGGCCTCTCGCTTGTGGAGTCCCTCAGGGGTCGGTCCTCTCGCCCCTTCTGTTCAACATCTACATGAAGCCGCTGGGTGAGATCATTCGTGGTTTTGGAGTTGGGTATCATCAGTATGCTGATGATACCCAACTTTTCATTTCGACCCCAAACCACCCCAGTGATGCCCTCGACGTGATGTCCCGGTGCCTGGAGGCGGTCCGGGTCTGGATGGGGAGGAACAGGCTTCGTCTCAACCCCGACAAGACGGAGTGGCTGTGCGTACCGGCATCCCGGGATATTCAGGATATCCCACCCCTCATTATGGGGGGTGAGTCATTACCTCCTGTAGATAGGGCTCGCAACTTGGGAGTCCTCCTAGATTCACAGCTCTCTTTAGAAGACCATATTGTAGCTGTAACTAGGGGGGCGTTCGCCCAGGTTCGCCTGGTGCGCCAGTTGCGGCCCTATCTAGACCGGGATGCCTTGCGCACGGTCACTCATGCGCTCGTGACCTCTCGTCTTGATTACTGCAACGCTCTCTACATGGGGCTACCCTTGAAGACCACTCGGAGGCTCCAGCTGGCACAGAATGCAGCCGCGAGAGTTGTGTCGGGGGTCTCCCGATACTCCCGTGTTACACCTTTGCTCCGCGAGCTGCATTGGTTGCCAGTTGTCTTCCGGGTGAGGTTCAAGGTGTTGGTAATGACCTACAAAGCCCTCCATGGCATGGGTCCAGAATACCTTGGGGAGCACCTGCAGCCGGCGTCAACTTCCCTCCGCCCAGTACGCTCCCACAGAGAGGGCCTCCTCAGGGTGCCGCCGGTCAAAGAATGCCGACTGGTGGCCCCCAGGGGGAGAGCGTTCTCTGTGGGTGCACCGGACTTATGGAACCATCTTCCGGTAGAGCTCCGGATGGCGCCCGACCTCCGCTCCTTCCGGCGCGACCTTAAAACCCATCTCTTTAAGGAAGCGGGCCTGGCCTGATGGGATGGGGTGGGTTTGTTATTATGACTTTAATTTTAAATTTGTACTATTTGTACTATGGGCATTGTTTAATCTTGTTTTAATAATTTTAACTTTTGTATTTGTCTTTTACGTATTGCCCTGTTAACCGCCCTGAGTCTCTTGAGGGAAGGGCGGTATATAAATTAAATAAATAATAATAAATAATAATAATAATGCCTTATAGCACCTTATTTGAGGTAGGTAAAAACAATGTATGGAAAAAACTATTTTAATTTCCAAAATGTTTGCTCTCATAATTTATATAAAGTGATCGTTCTAAGTCAATAGGAAACATTCTATTCATCTGCTTCATGTCCCTGTAAGGTTATTAAGACTAATACTAATTAGTTTGCTGTATGGCTTAGTGGTACAGTATGTACTGAAGACAAATACATTTGAAAATAGATGTCCAAATAAAATTAACAATTCTGCTTAGAATATTATGTTTTCAAAAATAATGCTAGACATTTTTAAACTGTAATCATTCACAGCTGGACAGTGAACCAAAAAATTAATTGAAGAAAAAAAAACCCTAGCTGATTAATTTTTCCATAAAGCTTTAGTTAGTTTTTGCTGTAGCAAATTCATTAGATGTGCCTAGATTGGTATACTATAATTTTCCCAGTGTCTTATTAGTTGCACACCATAAAATGAGGACCCAGATTGTTGGGGGCAATAAGCTGACTTTGTAATAATGCCGCTTGGGGGGGGGGCGAAAGCCCTAATAAGCAGGCATATACATAGAATGAAGGCTATTGCTAAGCACATTGATTGTGCTTAGATTGTAAGCCGCCCTGAGTCTTCGGAGAAGGACGGGATATAAATGGGATTTAAAAAAAATTACATACCAGAGGATTCAAAGGTCATATGTCACTTATACAGTGATGGGACTCAGCAGGTTCGCACAGTTCAGCAGAATCAATACCTAATTTTTTGTTGAGTTCGGCAAACCAGTTACGATAAATCTGCAAGGTATGTTGTGATGGTGATGCCGCCGCGAAGCCTGTCACGCTTGTGACACCGATGTCATGACAGTGATGAAAATGATGTGAGGCACATTGCGCCAGTGATGATGACGAACAGATTTTAATTAGGGTAGAGAACTGGTTGTTAAATTATTTGAATCCCACCACTATACCTATAGCAATGTATGTGCTCTTGTAAGTTACATATTGTCTGACTCAACAAACAGCCAAAGGTACAATAAAATAAAAAGAATACTGAACAATTATATTAAATCTCTTACCTAGGAGAAAGGGGCCCGCAAAGTGCTGAGCAACAATTAGCACAAATATTGCCATAGCTATAAGGATTGAAGTTTTCTTTGCCTCTTTTATTTGACCAAGATCCCTTGATCTATAAAGAAATGAATACTGGTGCATTATTCTTCATTTTTAACAGCAATCTTCAGTTTATAAGTGTTATTTATTCTAAGAAAAAAATACCTAGAGCAAAAATAAACTACATATCAAATTATGATGCTCTATGAGTTCTGACTTGAACCTGAATGTATTTTTCCCATTTTAATATATCATTTGATCCATAAAATCTCAATACATGTTTTCTACTGTTTCATGCTGTGAATCAGAAATGTCAAAGGAAAAAAAAAGTGTTATCACTTCTCCAAAGAGACATTCCACAAACATCTGGTGCTCATCTACAATAGAATAGATGGTAATGGATTCACTTCAATTTTTCTTCCTTAAAAATGTGCTCTATTTCATATATCCAGTGCAGTGTAGGGTATGAGTCAAAACCTATGAATGAGCTCTCCTCTTTCCCCATTTTTTAATTTTAACAATTAAATATAGTTGAGAGACAGCAACTGACCCAAAATAATCTGCTGAAATCCATCCAAACCCAGTCCTAATTATGGAAAATGAGTATTCCATTAAATTCTCAAATCTTTTGCAAAATTTCTTACATAAATATGGGGATCATAATAATCATTTACCAGGCATACAGATCTTAACCTATATTTTAAATATTAGAGTTTTCTGACAACTATGTTGTTTTTAGTTATTAGTATACTGCCAAGGCATTTCTGACCATTTTCTTAAGCTTGGGGAAAGCAAACATCTAGCCAAGCCAGCATCTTACTCACATTCTCTAAAACAGCTTTTTTCAATTAGAATTCTGTGAGAGATTATGCCTGGGGGAAAAAATACAGCTTGCAGTGAGAATTTTTATATGCTTCAATTCAGCTACCAACCTACCATTTTGTTTTGCTCTTATAAATGTTCTAAAATGTGGATTGTGTAGAAGTTAATTGGATTGTGAAGTTTTCAGTTTTTATAATTTTTCTGCAGGAATTCCATGAGATCTGGAAATTATTTTGAGGGTACCTCCAGGGGAAAAAAAAAAGATTGAGGAAGGCTGCTCTAAATATTAGTGCTGTCACTGTGGTCTTCTAGCCTAAATTCCATTTAATTAAGATAACATCATATTCAGCGATTTTGCTCTAGAACTGTGTCTCAACTATGCTTTGTTTCTTGCCAAGAAGCTATCAAAAAATACAGTCCTATGCATTATACAGACAAAAATAGGACAGCAAACTTGAATGAACCTTTCAACCTTTCAAAAAATAGATAAAAGCAGACAGTGAAAGTGAAATACATGAAATCATTAAATGAAGACAAATTAGAGCAAGAGAGGGGAAACTTACATCCTCATTGGTTGTTTGATTGGAGCCGATCAAGTAAGTATGAAAACCTGAGAGCCCGACAATGGACCAAACGGAGAAAAAACACACCACAGCTTCTAGGACAGTGATTAAATGTCAAGGCAGTATTAACTGAAAAGTCAGTGAAGATAAAGGCTATTGACAACTAAATGAACATTCCTTCTTACAAATCAAGATCATCACTCAGGATCACTATTGTACTTGGAAACAACAGACATGCTATGTTTGCTAGCACACTGTGTTTGAGAAGTTCCTCAACATTTTCCGGAAACATTTGATTAAATTAGTTAACTACGCATGTAACAAATACAAAAAAAAATCCTATAAAATGTCCAACTTCCCATCCAGTAAACTTAAGAGTTGTGGATTTTAATTAAAACCAGTTCCAGAGACATACTGTACAACTGGCCAAAAGAGCAGGATTAGGATAAAATATAGTATTCTTTAAAATTAATTGGTTGTAAAATAAGATAATCCCTTACACACGATCATATATACACACATACATACATACAGTTTCAAAGACAGAGAACCACAAGAGGCGGCATATGAAAAAACCAGCGTCAGGCCATCGGGATTCCAGCGTTGTGCCTTTGATTGGTGTATCATATAACATGCATGCACCAAAGAGGATAAACTGCCACACAATGACCCAATGCTGCATTTGTCATTATATGATGAAAGCATTGGATCCTGAGGGTACCTCTGTCTCTTGCCTTTTAATAGGAACAACGAAGGAAGGAAGGAAGGAAGGAAGGAAGGAAGGAAGGAAGGAAGGAAGGAAGGAAGGAAGGAAGGAAGGAAGGAGTCAAAGCCAAAGCTCAGTAGAGATCAAGCAAAGAGAAGAGTTAACTGAAAGAGAGAAGAGGGAAAAATCCCGTGTAAGCCTTACCAAAGGGTTAAACTCATCAGGCAAAAGGTAGTTTCAGGAAATCTTCAAAGACATCTACACTTTCGGGCAGTGATGTTTGCAGCCATTTACATCTGTACTCATTCAGTGACATCTGCTATTCTTGGCATTCAAGCCAGGGAGACCCTCCAGTTCATACATAATTATTTGTGGGGGTGGGGGATTAATGTAGTACTTTATTGGATTAATGCAGTACTTTACCATTCAGTCAGTTTTGTTCTTCAATGAAAGGTAAACAGATGGTATATGGGAGAAAATAAATATAATTTATTTTAATGACTTGACTTCCAATATATCTTCTCAGCCACACAAAACTATCATGATATATTGATCAAAGGGAACGAATAAATGAGAAGCAGAAATAATATCATAAATTTCAATGTGTTTCCCCTTGGCTCAGCTTTTGATATGTTTCTTTATTACTGATTTTTTTCCTTTCTAGTAGTATTTCATTTTCTAAATAATAATAGTACAACTACAAATGTGATCTCTGAAATGTGGAATCAAAAAGAGGCCAAATCTTTTTTCTTGCAAATCACTGAAGGCAATCATTCATGGAAAAATAGTACATCTTCTTTGTATTGGAACTACAACTTCAAAATGCCTTTCTACAGCAGACAAGATGTTATTTGGTGTTATTTCTACGTTACTTTAGATGTAATTTTTGAAATCTTGTTTCCCCAGAATTTTAAAGAAATTTTGCTGAAGGAAAGCACAATTAAACATTTTTAAGAGATAAGGACAAGAGCAGCAAACAGGACTAGAACATAAGGTCCAAATATTTACTGGGGTTTTTTTTAGATATGTTTAAATACATTTTTTCTGTATGGCTGTCAAGCAGATAACCTGTGGCCAGCATGGTTACTATGGAAAGTCTGTGTGCCACAAATTCCAAAGCTTTGTATATTTTAGTATTTGCTTCACAAAAACCAAATTTCTGAGGACAACTAAATAATATGCGAAATAACATACCAATCCTTGTGTACCTCATGCTCCCCTCCTCCCCATATTTTAACTCTATTTATTATTATTACCATTAGTTTATTTTTGTTATTGTTTTATCATTTTAAGGCCTACCAGTTTTAATGTTTGTAAACAGCCCAAAGTCATATGGCAGCACATAAATCCAATAAACAAATAAAATATACCTCACATTTAAATATCCACATACAGTCAGTTTGGTCTAATGCAGGGGCAGGCAACCTCGGCTCTATTATGACTCATGGACTTCAACTCCCAGAATTCCTGAGCCAGCATAGGATAGCTGGCTCAGGAATTCTGGAAGTTGAAGTCCATGAGTCATAAAAGAGCTGAGGTTGCCTACCCCTGGTCTAGTGATAAGGCATCAGGCTAGTAACCAGGAGACTGTGAATGCTAGTCCTGCTTTAGGCATGAAACCTGGCTGGGTGACTTTGAGCCAGTCACTTTCTCTCAGCCACAATATCAGACTTGGGCAGTGAACTGGGCAGTCAATTCTCAATGTCTCTAATGGATCAATACTTGTTTGCAGATCCTGCACTTGTGGAAAAACACTACGGCAGGAAGAAAACTAAAGTATCCACATCATTAATATAGTACACCAGGTACTGGCAACAACACTTAGATGCACTGCTATCATCTGCTCAGTATTCTTGTTAGTTAGCAATTACCAAGTTAGCAAGTGGTAAAGCTGTCGATGGTATACTGCACTGTTCTTCATAACTCAATTTCACGTATTTACAGATGGAAGCGATTGTTAGATTTCTGAACCAGAAGCTGCCTATCCTCTGCCTATTTTTCTCTCCATCTACCTCACCACAAGTATCAGAAATCCAATCATATACTTCCAATATTATCAGAACCTATCAACCACTGATCTACATGTTAGATTGGTGCAGCTAGGGCAAAATAAACATCTTGGCCATTAAGCTATGATATTCAAATATTATTGAGAAATGTAGCCTTGATAACTTGTAAGTAAACCTGAAACCATATAACAGTGCAACTCTCCAAGATTCTGAATATGAAAAGCTTGTTGTATAAACTCATGCAACAAAACACATCTACACTCCATCTACTTATATTTTGCAAATAAGCATGATTTTTTCTTTCTTTCTGTCCTTCTCCTTCCTTCTTCCATTCTCTTCCCCCCCCTTAGGTTGCTAGCCCCTAAATGCAAATGATGAATGAATCACTGATTGTTCCAGTAAAATAAATCTACAAATTTGGCATCAATAATCCTTCTGTTTAGAACATATAAAAAGCTCTTTCATTTTCAGGGAATGGAAAAGCGTCATTAGAAAGAACTGTGATTCTTTTAATTAGAGGCCACTACATTATTTACAAACAGTGTTTGAACAGAAGCTATTAGGTGTTTATACTTCAGTATTTGTGCTTAATTAAGTAATGTTTGACCATTTTATAGCTGAAAACCGTTTATTTGCTACTTCATCATTTTCATTAAAATCTGTAGCACTCAATGCTTGCTATTTTGCGGAGATGTTATCTTACCATTTCTAAATGTATACATTGCTCATCAATGATAAACATTTTTTATTCTTTACAGTAGCAGAATCAACCCTATCAGAACTAACTGGGGTGGAGAGAAAATAGCAAGTGTCATGCAAACCTGTAAAAAAGTATTGCATGAGCATGTTCCTAGTTTTCTGCACATTCTATGGGAATGCCTATTAAGTAGTATAGCAGGTTTTCTTTTGAATACTTTAGCACCTAATGCAAATTATGGGGGAATTTTTATTTTACAAAGAACCATTCTTTCGTGTGATCTATCATATTCCTATATAAATAAGCTAAGGGATAAGTCGGAAATTACAAACTGAAAATCGATTTCATTATCTCATCAAACATGTTTAAAACTGTGCTACAAAAATATTTTGGCCATTAAAATTCATAGGCCAGCTTTTCCCAATCTGGGGCCTTTCTGATATGCTTGGACTTCTGTTCCCATAATTCTGAGCCAGCAGAGGCTGGTCATGATGGTTGGGGATGTGGGGAATTGAAATGTCATCATTTTAAAGAGCAACTTGATGGGAAAAACAGTTAGGTATATATTACATGTAAAGCTGTTATATATTTTTACATATAAACTCACAGAAGTGAGGTTCTTAAGTTTTAATTTAATGATTTCATATCTATTAATTTAAAAAATCCATTAACTGCCAGCAGAAACCAAACCAAAGTATATCTAAATATTAATTCTTCAAAAATTATTCCAACAGAGGTAAATGTATTTCAGTGAAAGGATATCTTGCAGGACTGTCTTTAAGTGCAGTTAAAAATCCTGTATTCTGAGTTCCTGTAAAGATAATACATGTCAAATAGAGTGAAACTACAAGTATAAATGAAAGTATCTGAAAACTCAACATACTTATTTTCAAATAATCACAACACATAATTTTTTTAACCCAGCCTTAAAATGTTGATGAAAATATTCAATAAATAATAGAGAAAATAAAATCAGAATTGCATATGGAATATAGGTTCTCAGGAACACCAGATTAATGTCTGCAGGCATTAGTTACATATAAATAAGATACATGATTTCACTCTTTTTACTATCCTAATATGGAAACAAAATATTTCAAGCCCAGTTTTCTCCATAAAAATGTGCTTAGTGATTTATTTTCTCTCTCACGCACAGAAAAATGTTTTGGCTGGATTAGGAGATCTTTAACTACAGTTTGACCCAAATTCCAAGCTTTTTACAAATTCCTTTGGAGATGCTACTAGGAGATATGAGCAGCCAGCAGTAAATTTCAGTTTAATGCATTCAAAGCCCCAAGTGCATTACTTATTTATTAGATTCATATTTAGCTGAAATAAAAAAGACTCTTAGCCATTGTATGGAATTCTTGAGTGGAGGGCTCTTTGAAGAACTGACCACAACAGCATTTTGGGAAACAAGAGGATGGATTCCGCCTTTTATCTCTTTTTCCATCCATGGAAGCATCTCCCAAAATAGAATATCAGATCAGTTCATGCTACTAAATAAACAAACCACATCAACTAACATGAAAGAAAACTTAGTTGCTTCCGCCTTTAGTAAGCAAGTATACCACATGATTTTTATACAGGTTAGTATAGGTGTGTTATTTAACTTCATAACCACCATTTTGTCTTCACAACAGGTTTGTGACATAGACTGAGGTGAATGAATTTGGTAACTTGAAGATGGTCTTTTCTCTTTCAGTCCAGGCACTCAAAGCACTACACCATACTGACTGTTTATTTGATTAACTATGAATCTGAACTAGAATTTGTTAAGATCTTTAAGACAGTTCCTCTAAAGTGTCAGGGACCTTAATTTCTACTGAAAGTCTACCACTCATGAAAACAGCCTGAAGAAAACTGACAGTAATAGCCAATTATTATTTTATATAACCTAACTTAAAAAGAAACTGTTCTATATAAAGGCTACAAATGATTAAGAAATAACAAAAAAAAACCACAGTTGACAAGGATCTGAATTAACAAGAGAGCTGGAATTACTGTATGTTGAATGTCAAACAAGGAATACAATGGGGGGTGTTCTATAAGGATACAGATATCCTAATATATCAAGATTAAAGTTAAAATTTAATTCTCAAGGAAATGGCTACATACACAGTCTGATTTTACTAGCATACTTACGATGGATGATGTGGGTAATAACGAATGCAAATATAAAAACTGTCAGAAATGACAGAGATAAAATAAACATATAAAAAAATCTGTAGTTTCTTTTCCCCACACAGTTGCCTACCCAGGGACAATGATGATCAAACCGTTCTGAAAGAGATTGTAGAAGAAAAAAGGAAATCAATTAGGAAAAAATTAGCTTAACTTATTCTTTATTACAAAGTTCTCATTCACATGTGATTTGTTACATATATTATATGTCACAATTGTAGTTCTATAAAGTAGTCTTAAACAATACTTCACTCCTGTGAAAGCCTTCTCAAACCAACCTATATACTTCACTTTTGTTTTATTTGTTTTATGTAATATTAAGCAGGTCTTTTGTTTACCTAGTCCCTGGGTGGGTGGGTGTATATGTGTATGTATATATATGTGTGCGTGTGTGTGTGTGTGTGTGTGTGTGTGTGTGTATAAAATCTCTTTTCAATAACTGTTTCTGTTATTTATTTTATGATTTTCCTCCTAAAGAGTACACTGAATATTTAGGGTAACTGTCAATAAATATTTTAAGCAAGCAAATTAAACTTTATTAAAATGATAAAAATTTTATTAAGATGTTAGCTAACTACTTAAATTCAACAGCTTCGCTCCAGATTTCCTATAGTATTGCTAAGAAACTTGGGAACATGTTTCTTAGGTCTTGCGATGTAGACATTCTTAATAATGAAACAGCTGTCATATTAGTTAAAGCAGAATACTCTTAGGTAGGTAGATAAAGATTGGGAAGGATGAAGGTATTCTTTTGGCGGGCCCCCCAGGAGGACAGTTTTTGCTATGGCATTTTACCCTTTGGAAGATCATTACCATCCCACCCTGCCAAGGTGAGATTAGCCCCCAACCCAAGGTGGAAAGGCCCTTTATTAGGCCTGGGGATTCCATGGCTATATAAATTAAACAAACAGCCCTTTTCTGAAAACTCTGTTTTCAGAAGGTAGAGTTAGGCTATCTCCTAACTGACTGATGAGATGAACAAAACTGGCTTTTGTTTACAAATATTCTAACAGCATTCTTTAAAACCGTTGTTAGAAAATATTCTGCCACAGAAAACACAAGGACCTTTGTGTGGAATACCAAAAACCTGGCTAATTCAATGAGAATCATTCACATTTGTGCCCATTGGCAGAATACCTTCTTGTTGTTTTCTCTGAAGCCCTATGATTTTAATGTATGACTGCATCCATTGGTTATTCTTCATTTACATGTTTCTCTACATAGCTAATCTGTATGTCAGTTGTGTTTACATTTTTTCCCTTTTTTACTAAAAATCAGAAAATCTAGAAGTATAAATTAAACTCCTGCTTCAGTAACTTGATCAGAAACAGACAATTTGGTACCTTCCAACTTGTAATAATTCCTCATCACTAGCCTTTCTGGCTAGCACTAAAGACAAGCATGTGGCTGCCTGCCTTGTGTTACTTCTCAACTTGATTATTCTGGATCTAGATTTTTGCCACCCGAATAAACTTCTACATACATATTCATTCAGGGGCCTGAAGCCATACCAACAGGAGGTAGCATCATCTGGCCAAATTTGATTAGGTTTGGAAGATAATCAGAATCAGGACTGCTTACTATCTGAATGGACTCAGGGTTGTCAGCTAGACTGGGGAGTTTAAACAAACAGTCCCAGAAGAAGGCACTGATAAACTACTTCAGTATAGTTACTGAAGAAAATGACATGGGTATGTCCATGAAGGGATCTTTTTTTGCATTTTTTTACCCAAAGATGTGCACACTCTTTGTAATCATAGAAGCCCAAAACTTTTATAATGTAAAAAATAATAATCATGTTTTGGTTTATAAAATTAAGTAGTATGCCTTTTCTGTTACCTTTTGTACTGAAGCAAATATTGTTTTATTGGAATGGGTATTATCTTTAGCAAAATGTATGCCTCAGCTTATTGACACATTTCTTACGACGTTAAGTTTGGACATGGCATTTCACTCTGAACCAACCCAAAGAGCAGCAATTGCATTTCAAGCTGAAAGAAAGTTTGAGGTGATCAAATAGCAAACCTGAAATTACATATTCGAATTTGGGGTGTATAAACAGAGAAGTGTAAACACTACAGTTTACCTTTGGTTGTACCAGTTTGACAAAACAGCAAAGCTGTACTTTAATAATGAGAAATACCAAATGAATGCAATGACCAGCAATATATCAATTCTCTGCCACAGCTATCTAGACTACTATGGATTTGTTTTTTATTTTTTTACTCACCTACACAGTTATCACAAAGGCTGCAATGTGAGGCACGGGGTGGACGGAAAATCTTGCAGGTGAAACAGTATTTTAATTTCACTGCCTGACCATTAATGATTATTTCTTTTGTTCTGGGAGGGGGACGGTATCCTCCTGTACTAGAGCCATTTGCAATGTCTAAATAAGGAAATAACATAAACATAAAAACATGAGTGCTTTTTAATGTGTGTAAAATATTATTGTAATATAAATTAGAAACCCCTAAATAAAATTAGTTGTGTCTTGTAAATCATTTATTATTAAGAAGTCAATATGTAACAAACCAAATGCTGCTAGATTAACTCTTATATCACATTGAATATGCAACTTTCTCTCCCAATTATATGCTCTTATTTTCAAAGCTACAAATAACTCTTCCATCTGCACAGTAACAAAGCAGATGACAAACACCAAAATATGGTTTTAAAAAAAATAGGAGAAAGGGGAAAACAAATCAACCAGGCTTTTACTGCAAATATTAATTTATATAATTATTCTTAATAATATACTTTAGTATAACAAGACTGCTTGGATGTGATTTTCCATATGGCTTTTCCCATATGAAAAAGTCTATTAATTGTCAATGATTCTGGAGAATCTGCAAATGAGATTGAACTTTAACTGTATGTATTTTGTCCCATACATACTACTTCCCTTCAGATTTGCTGCTTTTTCTTTGTTATTTACCTTCACTGATTCATAGCTTCTTCCCTCTAACTGCGCCTCTGTTTAGTGTCCCTTATTCACCCATTCAACAGCCTGTTAATAGTGGTGTCTGACATCTTTCCAAATTCTGCCAGTTCCCAATTTTGCCTATTTCCCACCCTTTTTATTTTGCTTGCTTGATGTTTTCACAAGTGAACAAAGTAGCTTTATGATTAATTCATTCATCTTCTACTCCCTTTTTATGGCTAATATTTTTCCTAATTTATTTCCCTGATGTCTTATTATGTGAATCTGGCTTCATTAACTCTTTTTCAAGTTTTTTTAAAAATCACTATGCCTCTTTGCTGTCCTATATTTAATCACTTGTCCTTTCCTTTCTCTCTCTCTTTCTCGTTTAAATATATTCAAAGTTCAATTTCTTATCTTTTATTCTAATGTCTCATCTCTTTGCTCACTATCCCAATGTATTAATATATAGGTTGCAAATTCCCACCCCTGAAGAAGAAAAGCTGCAGATCAAATCCAGGCAAAACCCTTAGGGTCTGATTTACAAAAAGAGCCATGCAGCAATGTGATAAATGCAGTAACTGAGTATGAACTAATAACTCTTCTCCCAGTTCCTTGAAAAATAAGTTATATGAAAGTGCATGATACATACTGAAAGTACCAACAACATGTTGTCTAATTTCCTAAGACAGGGCTTTTCAACCAGTGGTACGGGTACCACCAGTGGTACATTGGCACCTAGCAGGGGGTACGCATCCATCCTAGAAAAGTGGTAGCGGGGGAGGGGAATGAGCTGAACCGGTGGCATCACTGGTTGGAGCGAGAGAAGGCTGGAGCTGCAGGGCTGTCAGGGCTGAGTGGAAGCGCCAGGATCAGCGCCAGGCTCCAGCTGGAGCTCAGCGCTGATCCCGGTGCTTCTGCTGAGCCCAGAGGAAGCACCGATCAGCTGGCATGTTGCAGCATCTCCAGGGTCTTGTGATTTACGTTCAGATGCTTGGCAACTGATTCATATTTATGATGGTCACAGTATCCCAGGGTTATGTGAAGTGACCAAAACCTGCTGCAACCACCCAGCACGGGGGGGGGGGGGAATAAAAACCAACCACCACCCCATTGCCAATCGTCAACAGAAATGCTCACAACAATGAAAACCTTGGACAGGAGGAAGAGCACCGCTGGGCGGGAGGGCAGGTGTCTTGCTTGGCTGTGGCTTGGGGGGTACATTTTTCAGTGCCATTGTAACTTCGAACAGTCATTAAGCGAACTGTTGTAAGTCGAGGACTACCTTTACTTCATCACTTTTTTCCTTTTTTTTTGGTCATCCAGTTTTTGACACCTTGGTAGGCGAGTGGTGGTACTCGGATGTTGCCATATCCTAAAAGTGGTACAATGGGTAAAAAGGTTGAAAAGCCCTGTCCTAAGATATCTACCATTGATAGATAATCACCATTGAAAAGGTGATTATCTCACACAGGCAATTTCATATAAATTGTCTTCTATTAACTGTTAGCTTTAGTGTAGAAATATTCATGTTTCTAATAATAAAAAGATGTATTAATACCCTTGCCTATTATGCAGAAGTTATTTATTTATTTATGCAGTTAAGAAGTGTTATTTTTAAATAATTCTGTTCTTTATCCAATAAAGCTTCCAAGGCAGCACTCCTTTCTTTCAGGAATACAATAGTTCTTCATGAATTTTACTTCCATGTAACTTCCTTCACTCAGGGGGTATACTTTTCCATTCAACTGTAACAAAACTGTAAGACTATAATCCTTAAATATTTGATAACAGAAATTTTTCTACTGACTACTACAGTCACCAAAATGGGACTAAATGAAAAATTTAAGTGCCCCAAATTTGTGAATTAAAATCATGAATTTGTTTTAACATGGATTGCAGAGAATTGTCTGCAACATTAATTTTGGTGTAATCTGAGGATTTGCAACCAGACCAACAGTCTGTTTCAAATTACCAAACTTTGATCTGTTTTTTTAAATATTTCAAATATTTGCATTAGCCTGTTATTTCAAGCAACTGAGTTTTTCCACTATTTTTCTAAAAACTTAAATTTATTCCAGTTTTCAGTGTTTTTTTTCCAGATTTGTAAGTTTTACTGGCAGAGAAAAAAAACACTGCTTGATTTTTAGGTACTTTGGTGTAAGATGTCATCAAATTGCTTTTAAAGTATGACATTTAGGAGATTAAAACAGACTTATATCTTATTTGGTATTCTCTAAACTAGGGGTGTCAAACTGCCGGCCCACGGGCCAAATGCGTCATGGCGAAAACGCGCCCACCCCATTAGCGGCAATGGCAAAAAAGTTGTGATACGTCATGACACGTCATGTGACGTTTCGAGTTTGACACCCCAGCTCTAAACAGATAAAGGCAAGGGTCTCTTTAAAAGCAAATAGCTGTCAGGGTGGCTGTAGCAAAGTGAACTGTGCACTAATCTCAACAAAGTTGCAACTGCTTTAAGAAGTTTACTCACACTATAGTGTGCTATGTCTTCTTAATGTAACTACAGGTAGTCCTCGACTTACAACCACAAATTGAGCCCAAACTTTCCATTGCTAAGTAAAACAGTAGATAAATGAATTTTGCCCCATTTTACTACCTTTCTTGCCACAGATGTTCAGTGACTCACTTTAGTTACGTTAGTAACACAGTTGTTAAGTGTATCTGGCTTCTTGGGGACCACCTGCTGCCGGCGTCAACTTCCCTCCGCCCTGTGCGTTCCCACAGAGAGGGCCTCCTCAGGGTGCCTCCGGTCAGAGAATGTCGGCTGGTGGCTCCCAGGGGGAGGGCCTTCCGGCTTTATGGAATCAGCTGCCGGTCGAGCTCCGGATGGTACCTGACCTTCGCTCCTTCTGACGCGGTCTGAAGACCCATCTATTTGAACAAGCCGGCCTGGCCTGATGGGGATATGTTGGGGTTTTAATGGGGATTTTTATATTGTTATCGACTGTTTTAGCTGGGCTACTATTTAATTCTTTTTAATTTTTGTATCCTGTATTTTTATGTATGCCCTGTTCACTGCCCTGAGTCCTTCGGGAGAAGGGTGGTATACAAATACAATAAAACTAAACTAAACTAAACTTCTCGATTGATTTTGCATGTCAGAAAGTCGCAAAAGGTGATTGCGTGACCCTGGGACATCGCAACCATGATAACTACAGGCCAGTTGGCAAGCATCCAACGTTTGATCAGATGACTATGATTCTAAGTATAAAATGGTTGTAAGTATAAAATGTCACTTTTTTCAGTGCCACTGTAACTTTAACAGTCACTGAATGAATGATTGTAAGTCAAGGACTACCTGTATATCTTTTTTTCAGGCTGGTAAACAAAAAGCAGCTATTTAACAAACAGCAGAGATATATTGCGTTCCTAGAAGATTTGAAGTACTCTTTTATAATTTTGAAATGAATTGTCCACATAGAAAAGATGCAATTAATATTATTTTTATTATGTAATAATATAAATATGTCAATCCACAGACGTAATGTGCTTCGCTAATATGGTCTATTTTGTAATGCCAAACAATTATTAAAGAAAAAAAATAGTAACCTTTCTAATAAAGATTTTTAAAACAAAAGTTGCATTCTGCATCATTAGCTAATTTACGAAGACTTTAAAAAATACTTATGTTATTCTGGGATGAGAAGGAAATTTTCATCTATTGTGTAATAATTCACTTAAAATAAACTGTAACACAGTTCAATTACCCTGTACAATTAAGTTACTACATCCCAGCCATGAACCAATGCAAGTATTAAATGAAGATTAAAGACCAAGATAATATATGGGTGGAACAGTTATTTCATCATTGAGCAAAGAATCGTGGAACCAAGCCTACAGGAACTATTTTCGCTGTCAATGCTGTCCACTGGAAATTCTGACTAATTTTTATTTCCCCCCCCCTCCTAAAACTTTGGCAGTCCTCTCATGGAATACCTCAGGAAAGAATACCAGGCCAAAGACTCTGCTTTTATGAATTACGTTACCAGGTTTGATATACTTTTATTCCAAGAAAACAGGTAAATTGCTCTTAGATGGAGACAAGTCCTTTTCAATGGAAAAGGACAGAGCAAACTGTGGGGTGGGTGGGTGGATCTAAGTTTACAGACTTCAACTAAAATCGTAGAACTAGATCCATTGGAGCATTATGCAAAAACTGTGTTATTAAAATTTAGCACTGTAGACAAGGATGCATTTTGGCTCCTTTCCTCTTCAATTTAAAAATCAACCTTGTTGTAGCTAAAATAATTTAAAGCATCATCTTCCAAAACTAGCCAACAAATATATTGCAATCTTATTGTAGCCAATTGTATTTTATGATGTAGTGGTTACACGTCATTTGGATGAAAATGAGCTCTAAAGTGCCCTAGCCACTTATTGATCTGCACTTCAAATTAACTATACTAAAATAAGTACCTTAACTTTTGCAAAAGCAACAATGAAGGCTAATTCACCAAAGCAAGCCAAAATATTTAAATATTTGGAATTGGGTTTTTCATAGTTGTACCAAATGAAATGCATATCAAAACTATGTAATCCAAAATGCACAAACACCAATGATATCTGTATAATCTTTCCATTTCATCAGAGATGCACGGCATGTCCCAGCCACATTAAAACTTTAATTCACTGAGAACATATGCAGCTTTTGTTTGTTAGTTAGGTGGACCTATGTAGCTTTTTTGCCCCTCTGGAACATGGTACTAAGTATTTAGCAGGGAGGGGATGTTTAATTATAATCAAAACAGGTACATGGATTTTTATTATTCCTTTTATCCAGGCTACTCACTGCAGATAATTCTAAATCAATATGGGGAAAACAGCCCTGTAAAAATTGCAAGAATGGATTCTCATCCATCTAATAAAGGGCTATGATCAAACACTTCTGCATTCAAGCAACATGCTAGAGATTTTGAAGCACTACCCAGGAACAGATCTTGAGTAGTCTCTTTTTTTAGGCTGCCAAGATATTTAAAATTAAACCAAATACCGGTAACTATCTTTAAACTTCAGAAAAACACTAGCATTGTGACATTTTAACTTCTCAGCACTATTTTTGAAAGCAGACACAAAAACAAAAATTCTTTCAGAGATAAAACCATCCTTGTGGAGAAGAATTCAAACAATCTCATATCATGATGCAAGGGCACAATTTCTAATTCCTTATCTGGTGAGTAATTCAATTCTGTTTTAAGCTTAGTTATTTTTTATCATACCAGTGAAAATGTCCTTCAATATGACTAAATTATATTATCAAATCTGTAAAACTAGGCACACATAACTTCCTCAATGACCCACAGTTATAATTTGTTATTGTCTTGATTTTATTTATAAAAGAAACTAATCTTTAAAAATTATTAGTTAAGTCACAGAATTTTGATTAGTTATCATAATGAAGATTTTTTATCAATGATTAAATCACTATGTGTCAAAACCTGTCAATTAAACTTGAAATCCTTAAATAAACTGAAATGGTCAATTCCAAATTGCAGCACATAACATCAAAAGAAGGTGCAACCATTTATTACCATGAATTTATTCCGACAATATCAGTCTCCCAAGTAGACCAGATGGGGAAACACAATACAAGGAGCTAATTCTACTTTATTACAAGGCTACATTAACATATTATTGCAAATCTGAAAGTATACATGGAGATTCTCAGTCATCCAGGTCATGGTTATCCCAAAGGTGTTTTTTCAGGAGGCAACTGGACTTCCTTCTTTTTTCTTTAAGTTTAAGTTTAAGTTTAAGTTTATTGAATTTTTATACCGCCCTTCTCCCGAAGGACTCAGGGCAGTGAACAGGGCATTTGAATAAAAATACAAAAATACAAAAGTTTAAAAAAGAATTAAATTATTGCCCAAGTTAAAACAATCAAAATATACAAACATTAAAACCCTAACTCCCCATCAGGCCAGGCCAGCTTGTTCGAATAAATGGGTCTTTAGCCCGTGCCGGAAGGAGCGAAGATCCGGTGCCATCCGGAGCTCAACCGGCAGTTGATTCCACAAAGCCGGGGCGCCCACAGAGAAGGCCCTCCCCCTGGGGGCCACCAGCCGGCATTCTCTGACCGGAGGCACCCTGAGGAGGCCCTCTCTGTGGGAACGCACAGGGCGGAGGGGAGTCGACGCCGGCAGCAGGTGGTCCCCGAGGTATTCCGGACCCATGCCATGTAAGGACTTAAAAACCATCACCAAGAGCTTGAACCTCACCCGGAAGACAACTGGTAACCAATGCAGCTCGCGGAGCAAAGGTGTAACATGGGAGTACTGGGAAACTCCCAAGACAACTCTCGCGGCCGCATTCTGTACCAGTTGGAGCCTCCGAGTGGTCTTCAAGGGAAGCCCCATGTAGAGAGCATTGCAATAGTCAAGACGAGAGGTCACGAGCGCATGAGTGACCGTACACAGGGCATCCCGGTCCAGATAGGGCCGCAACTGACGCACCAGGCGAACCTGAGCGAAAGCCATTTCTTTGAAGACATTTTGCTTCTTGTCCAAGAAGCTTCTTCAGCTCTGACTACTAGATGGTGGGGAACGGAAGGATTTATATTCCTTGCAGGCAGCTGGTAATTTGCATTCTTTTAGAGAGTGGTTGAAGACATTTGGAGGACACAGGTAAACTTCCAAATGGCTTCAAAGACCCTCAAAAAGAATCTAAATGACCAGCTGACTGCAAGGAATAGAAATCCTTCCGTTCTCCACCATTTAGTCAGAGCTGAAGAAGCTTCTTGCATGAGAAGTAAAACGTTGCCTCCTGAAAAAGTACCTTTGGGATAAGTCTGAAAGCACAAATTTCCTGCTGTTTGTCTTTACCAACAGATTAGTTCGGGCAGATCCTTTCTAAGTTTTTTTTTCTGCCCTTTAATCAGTTGTGGGCTCCCTCCCCCTCCATCTTCCAAAATCATTCTCTCATTCCATTACAGACCATTGGTAAAATATCAGATTGTTATTATTTTGCACAGTAAGACAGCTACCTTATTTCAGTTATGTATATAATGAGAGATTTTTTTAAAAAAGGGAAAAAAATCAACAGATACAGTACATAAACAAGCAACTTCAGCTATTTACCATTAGAATAAGCTTGAAATATTCCGACATATTCCTGAATATCCCTAATGACATTAAATGTTTGATAATCAATGAAATCGATGTATAGTTCAGTGCAAATATTCCTAATACATATAATTAAAAAGAAACAAATAAAAAGACCCCTCAACCAATCACGACAATCAATAACATTTCCTATATGGTCAAAAAAGGGAGGCTAGTCTGATTTCTGCGAGAAGGCTGGCTATTCTGAAGAACAGGCACTGCCTGTGAAAACTACTAATACTTTCTAGCTCCACCTCTTCTCCCCCCAATTAACTTCACAGAAGTGGGGAATAAATACTTGTTTTTCCTGAGATCAATTTTAGCTGATATATGCAGTCCTGGAGTCAATTAGCACTAAGCCACAAATGGCTTTATGCATAAAAACAAGCACATTAAATTGCATCCAGAAGCTTATCAGGAACCAATATGAGCTCAATCATATCATATCACACATTTATAGCAAAGTATTGGCTAATTTCTCCAAACTTTGTTCTTAACACTGCCCTTTGATAAATCCTATCAGTATGTAGTTGGAAGTAATATTCAGACCTCTCTGCCTCTTCCTAGACTCAAAATTGTATAATGGACAAAAACTAAATCCACTTTAGCTTTAACCTCTGCTGTTAGCCAAGAAAACAATATGTTTTTTTTCCATTCTGCTCTAATGCAGTCTAATATAGTTCGTTTTAAAATTTAAAAGAACAGATGTAAGATACACACTTTCAACATATAGCATAACCTCAATTTCCAAGTCTCAATCTGTACTTTTATTACTTACAGCATGAATGAGGGAATGTATACTACAGCGTTTCCCAACCTTAGGAACTTGAAGATGCGTGGACTTCAACTCCCAGAATTCCCCAGCCAGCATAGCTGGCTGGGGAATTCTGGGAGTTGAAGTCCACGCATCTTCAAGTTCCTAAGGTTGGGAAACGCTGGTATACTATATTATGTATATGTATATGTTCAGATCATTTAAATAAAGCACAACAGCCACTTTTTTTGGATTCCTAAGGAATATGAAATCGTTTCCAATTAAGTGTGGGTGGAGTGTGCAAAGGCAAGTTGGGAGTTGAAGTCCACGCATCTTCAAGTTCCTAAGGTTGGGAAACGCTGGTATACTATATTATGTATATGTATATGTTCAGATCATTTAAATAAAGCACAACAGCCACTTTTTTTGGATTCCTAAGGAATATGAAATCGTTTCCAATTAAGTGTGGGTGGAGTGTGCAAAGGCAAAAATGATACAAGCTGTATCAGGTCATACTTGGTGTATCAATTTTAATTAGGCATGTCTGTAGAGTTGTAAGAATCAAGACTGAAGAAGCAAATTAAAGTAGAAATGTAATGTTATTTCGATATTCCAAAAAAAGCATGGAGTGATTTTTGCTTATTCTGCTTCTGTAAAAAGTGGTAGATGCTAGTTGAAATGAAAGATAAAATGTGTGTCATTCATGAAACAAAAAAGGAAATGAAAGCTATTCAACCATTTTTTTAATTATCTGAAGTAGCTTGCTTTAAATCAAATTTATATATTTGCTGAATTAAGTATTGTCTTTCCAAACGATACTTCAAAGAGGAGGGAAAAAAAAGGTAAAGGTGTTTTTTATAGCAATAGGACTTAAGACTTATATGCTGCTTTACAGCACTCTCTAAGCAGTTTACAGAGTCAGCATAGAGTCTTGCCCCCAACCTCGGAAGGATGGAAGGTTGAGTCAACTTTGAGTCTGTCAGGATCAAGCTCCTGGCAGTGGGCAGAGTTAGCCTGCAATACTGCAGTTTAACTACTGCGCCACCACGGCCCATCACCTCTCTTTTCCACTTGTACTCCAGAAAGCTATTGAGAAACCAGGAGTTTAAGAAATAAGCAAACGTGGAAGATGGAGACTGGGTATATAAAAAAAACCTCTTGGATTTTTATATATTTTTTAATTCTGAGTCTTTGCTATTTATTTTCATGTGCTTGTAGAAATGAAATGGTATGTTCCTTTGCTGCATTTAAAATTCTTCTTACTGCATTATTGCAAAACATGTTTTCAATCTGTTAAATAAACCTTCACTTTACAACCCTATTCATTACAATCTGCAATGCATATAACACAAAGGAATAAAAATGTAGCAAGGGAACTTCTGAAACAGAATTAGAGGAGACTGAGACACTTAAGGATTAAATAAAATTCCCTTTCCTTCTTTCAGCAGCCAAAACCTTCAGATGTCATGTTCTTCATGGAAAGGAAACTCAGAATCATACTTCAGGAATATTATAGTTTTTAACATCATTTAGTCCACCCTATCTATAACTATTTCTTTACATTTTAGTTAGGAAAACAAATCCAGCAGTTCTCCAGTATAACAAATAAGCGCATGATAAAGTGAACAAAATTGAATTATGGAATGGTTTGCAGCAATATACCAAGGTCAATATTAAAAGTGATATAGGGTGATAAAAAAGCGTTCATGAGAAAAATTAGAATGCTTTATCAAATGGTTCAACAGTGAACAGGGAGTAAAAGAAGACTGTGTGATGTTTCTTGCTGTTTACTGTAGTTATGGATGAATGTATAAATAGTGCTTTTTGCAATATCAGAAGTGTGTTGGTTGGGAACATGAACACGTATGTACTGACAACATGAACGATTTGTAGCAAGAAATAAGAATTGAGTAGGTAATCAGAAACAAAAAGAGAATGCAAACTGTACGTAGTACAACAAAAAATAGGTAGATCAAATTAAATGGGCGCTCCATCACTGCAGGTTTTTAAGAAGAGACTAGAGTCTAGACCAGGGGTAGGCAACCTTGGCTCTTTTATGACTTTTATGGCTCTTTCCTGGGAGTTGCAAGTCCACGAGTCATAAAAGAGCCAAGGCTGCCTACCCCTGGTCTAGACCAGGGGTCAGCAACCTGAAACAGTGAAAGAGCCACTCGGAACCGGTTCCCTCACAAAAGGAAAAGCTGGGAGCCGCAAAAAATGTGTGCGCATGTGCGTACATGCGTGCAAACGCAGAGCAGGGTTTGACTGAAGAGTGGAGCCAAGGCAAGGTATGCACCTACCCTGCATATTTGAACTGACTGGTTGAACTTTTTTAGTCCCACTTTTTTTTTTGGACTGCACATGGCAGAGGACTGGGAGCCGCAGGAGACGGCTGAAAGAGCCGCATGCGGCTCCAGATCCGCGGGTTGCAGACCTGTGGTGTAGACAGTCACTTGTCTGAGCAGAGGACTGGACTAGAAGACCTCCAAGGTCCCTTCCAGCTCTGTTCTATTCTATTCTATTCTATTCTAAATATATGATGGAAGAGTAAAGGGTTGAAAAAAGGGGAAGTTTGAGCAAGGTGTGGTTGTAAGGAGGAAAAGATTCTCTAAAAAGATAAAGTTTTTTTAAAGAACAAAAGGTTAATATATTAATTTGTTTTTTATGTACTGGAAACAAAGATTAAAAACAAAAAAGGCATGGAGAAGTATAGCGAATGTAAATTTAATTAGAATTTCCCCCCTTTTACTTCCTGTCTTTAACCTCTTTTCTACTACATTTTAATCTTTCTTTGCATTTGGCATAAGACTGTTTACCCTGAAACAGAATAGCAAGATGGGTATGTATGATCCTATTATTTATTAGATCACAGTTAACTATATACTCTGCAAAATCCTTTTAAGCTTCACTGCCATTTCATTCTTTATACAATTTCATGCCCCAAATAGTGTTTCATGCAATTATCTGAGATACAGTTTGAAACCATACAGTTTGGTCAGCATGGCAATGATATCTCACAACAGATATTTATGTAGATAATAAGTGAGCATTTAGAAAAGAATACACTGTTAAGTACAGATTTATATAGGATCATGGTTCCAACAACTATGAAATCTGATATTACTCTTACTTATTAATCATAAAATTTCAGGCAGCCCATATTCTATGGCAAGCAGATTTGTTATGTGTGTGAAAATTGCCACTTATTAATAAGAAACTGATCAAATTAATGTATATGACTATATGGTTGTAGCAGGTGCTTAGATAGGGACTTTTTTTTGGCTATATATGTTGATGTCACATTTTGTTGCTGCTGTACCTTTGACTCCTGGCAACTTCTGGAGTTTTCTTGGCAAGATTTTGGAAATAGCTTGCCTACTTTCTAAGATTGAGTCAGAGTGACTGGCTCAAGGGTCAGCCCTTCCAGATAAAGCAGACAGGAAACATGACTAGGTGAGCTAATTCTACTTTATTATAAGGCTACCTTAACAGGATCTTGCAAGTCTGAAGGTACAAACCTCTTGCCACCATTTTTAACCATCTGAACAATTAGAGCAAATCCTTCCTAAATTTCTTCTTCTGACCATTAATCCATTGGGGGCTCCTCCCTCTCTTGTTTGACTGTTTCTTAGGCAGCATCATTTTCCTGCCTCCCCCAAGGTCATCCACACAGTCCCCCCAAGCTCATCCAATTAGCTTTCTGACAAGAACTAGTCACAGTTTTTCAATTTCCAACCTGATGCCTTAATGGCAAACAGGCTCACTTGATGCCACATTATAAAAAATCTTATCATATATTAGATACATATAATTATTTTAATCCCTGGCTTATTTTACATTCCAATATTTTAATTTGCTGTCTGGAATCAATACATACTTTTCAGCTTGCTCCAACATCTACACACAAGCAGCGTATATGTAATCATGTGTAAAGCTTCGCTTTCAGAATTTTCTTTACTACATTTTTAAAAAAACTAAACTATAAATTAAGCCTTTTGTTTTTTTATTTAAAAAGTTTTACAATACATTTTAACTTTAATCCCCCCTCCCCCACCCCTATCCAACCCTCCCTATCCCTCCCCCCCACTCCCTCCCCCCCCCCCGACTTCCCAGAGCTAAATACAGGGCATAAAATCAAAAAACAAACATAGACACCCTTATGTTATCAACAATAAACTATAAATTCTATCTCTCTCTAGCTCATATAAAATGAATACAAACAATATTAACATTACAAATAAAGTAGAGAGAAAAAAAAGAGGAAAACAGAAAAAAAGCTTTGCTCAAAATAAATTTTCTTAATCCCAGTCCTTATTCATATTAATTTCAAAAAAAAAGAAAAAGAAAAAAGAAAAGAAAAAAAAAACAAAAAAAACTTTCACCTGCTATTTACATTCTCCCACCTTTCTCTAATTTCCAAACAATTTCTCAGTTACACGCCAAAAGTGCCTATCTCTGTTAGTCTTAATAATCTCCAACCAAACTAAACTACGATCAAAAATAGTTCTTGCATGTATCACACCAAATGTCTCACAGTTCCAAATCATCCTTAAATTCAAATAAAAGTTCAAATACAAAGAATATATATAAAAAAAGATTTAGGCAATCTCTAAGACAGCTTGTTATTAATTAGGAGCTTGCATACCCATTCTTAGTTCAACACATACTTTAAATCCATTACCCTAATATACTTTTCTAGCAAGCAATCTTAAATTGTGTAAAATATTAACAAAAAGAAAAAAAAGAAAAAAAACCTTCTTTCTCCTCTATAATAATTTTACTCCATTGACATTCTAATCTAAAAATTAATCAGCAATCTTAACGCCCCAAAACTTTTGGAGCACCTCTGTCATGACCCCCAAAACTTCTTTAGACCGCTCCTCTCTCACATCTTCACTATAAGCACGCTTTGGAGATTCCATAACTTTCTGCTGATCTTGCTCTTGCTCTCGTCTCGCTCTTCTTAGGGCGGCACGCGTCATCTTCTGGCCTCCTGCAGCAACCGATGAAACTGTGACTTGATCCCCTCCAACACCATTGTCCTCTGTCTGTCTATCTGTAACGTCTTGAGCCTTTCCCCCACCGTATCCTTTTGCAGCTTCCAAAAATGATAGGGGGGTTGCTTTTAACACATTACTATAAAAATCACGTGCCTGAGCCACAGTAACCAAACGATGTCTTTTACCTTCTAAACTTAATATCACGTTTCTTAAGTTCCTGTACCAAAAATGCAAAATCTTTCCTTCTCCTTAGGATCTTCGGAGGGATCTCTTTTAAAACCAAAACTTCTTGCTCATCCACTACCAAATTAGTATCATAAGCAGCTTGAATAACTTCATCTCTCGTTACTCTCTTTGTAAAATAGACCACCACATCTCTGGGTAACTTCTTCTGTCTTGCAATCCATGAATTTACACAAAAAACTTTGTCCATATTTCCCTTAATTTCAGATGCTGACTGGCCCAGTACCCCTTCCAGAGCCTCAGAAATCAGCTGCTTTAAATCTTCTTTACCATTCTCCTTTAAACCCCTAATTCTAATAGCATACTGCATCTGATTATACTGAACAAGGCTCAATTCTTCATCCATTTTATCCCTTATATTTTCATTTTCTAATACCTTTGCTTCTAATATAGAGTTCTTTTGACTGAGATCCTCCACTTTTATATCCAGCTGTAGCACACATTCAGCTACGGATTCAACCTTAGACAAAATGTCCCGCCTCATTGCTCTCAGCTTCTCTTCTATCTTCTTCTCCAATTTCTCCATTTTCTCCTCCATTTTCTCCTCCAGCTTTTTCAACTTTTCATCCATCATATCAGACATCAATTGTACATGCTTTCCAAGAGCGTCTTGTAAATCCTTAAGCGTCAATGCCGGGGGAGATGCAGGAGGAAACAAAGCTTGCAATGAGGTCTCTTGCACCAGGGAAGACCCCACATTCCGAAGAGCTTTAGAAGTTTTAGCCGCCATCTTCCCCCACTTTCACTTATTACTCACTTTCACTTTGAAGCTATAAAATCCATTGAGCTAGAGAGTAAAAATAAAGAGTCCACTTCACCTTGACCTCCTGTACCGCTCTGCCTGCTTCTTGATAATCAAAAGTATTTCCATTTGGCAGGGGTGGTTGCTAACGCCTGGCTCTGCTCCAATAATCCCAGAGCAGAGGCGCTGCGCAGCTCGGAGCAACCCAGGCTTCGGAGGGGCTCATCCTTCAGCCGCCCAAGCTCTCAGCTCAGGCGGCCCCAGAGAGCTCAACCCCTACCTGGGGCCTCACCCCCTCCTCTTCTCCCGAGGAGGGGGCTTCAAATCCATCTAAACAGCTGATCGGCGCTGTTTACGATGAAAAAACACAGCTGCGGAGCAGGCAGCCTGAAAACGGCTGTCTTCGGCGTCGCGTCGCCACCGGAAGTCTTTTGATTGTTGTAAAGAAGACACTGAATTCATTACTTTACCAATTTATATTGCCATTTGAATCAAGTGTATTATCTGTGATCAGGGTCTATGACATAATAAAACAATAGTATAAAACAATTTTTAAAGCTATATAAAATGCACAAATTGTAAAATTAATTTAGTTGATCATTCAGCTAGCTGCACATTTTGCATTAAGTAACCGGAAATTGAGACAGATTTAGAGTAACAGAGTTAGGAATATCTGAAAGTAAAAATAGTAAGTAACATCGGTTAGATTAACTAGACCAGGGGTAGGCAACCTTGGTTCTTTTATGACTCATGGACTTCAACTCCCAGAATTCCTGAGCCAGCATGGCTCAGCTTGGAAACATCTCCCTTTTCCCTCAGCATGGCTGGCTCAGGAATTCTGGGAGCTGAAGTCCACAAGTTATAGTTATGGACAAGTTATGGACTAGACAATCTGCCAAAATGCGGGCTTAACAACTGGCATTTAAGAGAGAAATAAAATGTGAAACAGAGAGACTACAACAGACCTTCTGTGTTACCTATTTGCCTTTCTAGATCTGCTGCTTCATCTGGTGTTGCACGAGGCAGGACTCCAGGATCACTAAAACTAGTACGTAGCAAGGTCCCCATAACAAAAAAGAACAGAATTGCTCCAACTGCGGGAATTGCAGGTGTAATCTTCTCAGATAAATATGGACAACTGTAAAATAAGGAAAATAAAATATTAAGAATAATTTAATTTAATTTAATTTAATTTATTGAGATTTTTATACCGCCCTTCTCCCAAGGGGACTCAGGGCGGTTCACAGGGCATAAATATAAATAACAATACAAACATTAAAAAAACAATTAAATCAATGCCCAAGTTAAAACCAATAATAAAACAAACCTATATAAAAAACCCATGTACCCCCATCAGGCCAGACCCGCTAGTTCAAATAAATGGGTCTTCAACCCGCGACGGAAGGATCGGAGGTCTGATGCCATCCGGAGCTCTACCGGCAGCTGGTTCCATAACGCCGGAGCACCCACAGAGAAGGCCCTCCCCCTGGGGGCCGCCAGTCGACATTTCTTGACAGGAGGCACCCTGAGGAGGCCCTCTCTGTGGGCGCGCACAGGGCGGAGGGGAGTCGACGCCGGCAGCAGGTGGTCCTCGAGGTATCGCGGACCCATGCCATGTAGGGACTTAAAGATCATAACCAAAACCTTGAACCTTACCCGGAAGACAACTGGTAACCAATGCAGCTCACGGAGCAAAGGTGTAACATGGGAGTACCGGGAAACTCCCAAGACAACTCTCGCGGCCGCATTCTGTACCAGTTGGAGCCTCCGAGTAGTCTTCAAGGGAAGTCCCATGTAGAGAGCGTTACAGTAGTCTAGGCGAGAGGTCACGAGCGCATGAGTGACCGTGCATAAGGCCTCCCGGTCCAGATAGGGTCGCAACTGGCGCACCAGGCGAACCTGGGCGAAAGCCCCCCTAGTCACGGCCACTATATGATCCTCCAGAGTGAGTCATGAATCTAGGAGGACTCCCAAGTTGCAAGCCCTATCCACAGGGGGTAAAAGCTCACCCCCCATAGAAAGAGATGGAACATCCCAGATGTCCCGGGAAGCCGGAATGTACAGCCACTCAGTCTTGTCAGGGTTGAGTTGAAGTCTGTTCCTCCCCATCCAGACCCGAACCGCCTCCAGGCAACGGGACATCACAGAGAGGGCATCACTGGGGTGGTTTGGGGTCGAAATAAAAAGTTGGGTATCATCAGCATATTGATGATACCCAACTCCAAAACCACGAATGATCTCACCCAGCGGTTTCATATAGATGTTGAACAGGAGAGGCGAGAGGACCGACCCCTGAGGAACTCCACAAGTGAGAGTCCTAGGGGTCGACCTCTGCCCCCCTGCCAACACCGACTGCGAGCGTCCCAGGAGATAGGAGGAGAACCACTGGAAAACCGTGCCTCCCACTCCCAATCCCCTGAGACGCTGCAGCAGGATACCATGGTCGATGGTATCGAAAGCCGCCGAGAGGTCTAATAGGACTAGGACAGAGGAATATCCCCTATCCCGAGCCCTCCAGAGGCTACATAAGGCTACATAAAAATCAGCAAGTACCCACAACTGATCTTGCAGGTGATGGAGTAAAGAATTACTTCAAAGCCATCTATATTAATAATCATTTCAGCAAAAACTCTGAAAATCTAAGTCTGATCTCACTTTGTTCTCAGTTGTATCGTACCTAAAAAAAATTTTTTTTAAAAAAAAAAATTCTTATGCCATTCTTCCATCTCATAATGATTGAGAACTGCATTCAGGTTAAGATGCAATCTTCTGATTCAGCTATTTGCATTAATGTAGAGTAAGAGAAATGCAGAAAAGATCAGTTGATGATTAAACCCCAGAATAAGGAATACATGTTGCATCCCCCTGCACCTACGTCATTTTTATTTTAATACTGTAAGTAGGTTATAAAAGTATGAGAAAATATAACATAGAAAATGTTTATTTTCAGTCTTTCACTCCCGTCTTTTGGCTTTAAAGATTACATTGGGCACAAAAAGGTGTTCAGAGCATAAGAAACATTTTTCTATTTAAGAATTAATCTATATGTTACAAAAATATTATTAAAGTTAATAGTCTAAATAATTTCATTAGTTATCTTAACTGATATTTTAAAAAATATTTTAAAAACTAACATCATAAGTCTTTTACACAGCATCAAAAGAATTGCAATAAAGGGTGCAACTACTATTATTATCTTTACACTACATATATTTATATGTTAGATGGAGAGTGAGTTTGTTTCAGCTAGTGGTTAAGACATCAGGTTAGAAACCAGGAAACTATGAGTTCTAACCCCAATTTAGGCATGAAAATTGGCTGGGGAACTTTGGGCCAGTCAGTCTCTCTCAGCCCATGATGTTAGGCTTGGGTGACAAGCTAGTCAGCCAATTCCTATCATAATCAAGGGATCAACGCAGACCTTGAACTTGCGGGAAAACTTTACTTATGTTTAATGTAAGAAAAAATATTATACATTAAACAGTGTGAAAATTCCAACTAGAATTTCTAGAATATCTAGAATATCTTAATTTTTGTAACTAGATTTTTCCCCCAAAATGTTAAATTAACAATATAGTATGAACTTGATAGAATACTCTCATTTACTTGTTAAACATCATATTGTATTATCATGACTGCCAGTTTCTGATGAAAAGGTCTAAAGCGATAGAACAATTACACTAATATATTGATACATACATAACAATGTGCTAGAGTTGTTTAATGCATACTATGTAAGTTGTGTCACTTGTTCCATGCTACGGGAATTACTAAATACTCCAGGAAATCTTATTTGTGGCTTACTTTGTGTTACATTACAAAAAAGGTTGAGAAAAATTCTTCCCTCTAAACCAGGGGTCCCCAACTCCCAGTCCGTGGACTGGTAATGGGCCACGGCATGTCAGCAACCGGTCCGCACAAAGAAAGCCCCATCTATGCGATGCAGGCAGCACACAAAACCACGCACTCTCTGGTCCGTGGAAAAACCTTTCTCTGCGGAACCCGTCCCTTGGTGCCAAAAAGGTTGGAGACCTCTGCTCTAAACTAAGGAGAACAAAAAATCCTAGTGCGCATGTAACTCTAAAGAAGTAGCAAACAGGTCTTCTGGTATGCTTGACTGTTCCTGCCAGCAGGAAAAATTAAGCAAGTACAATCAAATGACATTTCTCAGCAAGCTTGCTCAATCAAGATATCCTAGAATCCTGACTTTATGTGTAAACTGACCATGGATTCACTGTAATAAAAACTGGTCAGTTATGAATCACAAATATCACTGAAACATATATTTGGCTGAACCAATTTATCACTTACACATTTACACACATAGAAGTTATGCTACTATGTCTTTTAAAATAACATATGATTTAGAATATTTATTTGAACTGTTTTATCTCAGTCTACTCATACTTAAAGTAACCCATAATTACACTAACCCAAGTATTTCAAATACAAACATCAATTAAAATTTGTTAATACCTAAGAAAAGTAAAATATAAGAATAAGACAATAAATCACAAAGCAAAATGCTCCCAAATGTAAGAGTATACTACACTTGGGGGAGGGGGGGACAAGAAAAGGACAACAGAATATTTTTGCTAAATCTGGTCATCCTCTAAAGCGTTTATACAGAATAGAGCTGGAAGGGACCTTGGAGGTCTTCTAGTCCAGCCCCCTGCTCAAGCAGAAAAACCTATACTATCTAAGACAACTGACTGTCTAGCCTCTTCTTAAAAATCTCCAGTGATGGAGCGCCCACTATTTCTCAAGGCAAGCTGTTCCATTGGTTAATTGCCCTCACTGTCAGGAAGTTTCTCCTTAATTCCAGGTTGTTTCTCTCTTTGATCAGTTTCCAACCAGTTTCTTGTCCTGCCCTCTGGTGATTTGGTGAATAATGTGACCCTGTCTTCTTTGTGGCAGCCCCTCAAATACTGGAATACTGCTATCATCTCTCCGCTATTTCTTTTTTTCTTTAGACTACCAGCCAAACCCAAGTCCTGCAGTCGTTCTTTGTATGTTTTAGTCTCCAGGCCTTTGATCATCTTAGTTGCTCTTCTCTGAATTTTTTTCAGACTCTCAACATCTTTTTGGTGATATGGTGACCAAAATTGGCTGCAGTATTCAAGGTGTGGTCTTACTAGGGTTTTATAAAGCGGTACTAATACTTTGCATGTTCTCGATTCTATGCCTCTGTTTATACAACCCAGGATTGTATTAGCTTTTTTGGCTGTGGCTGCTGCACCACAATGCTGTTTATGGCAAAATGCAAATTTTCTTTTCCTGGATATCAAGTATTTGAAATCTCAGCACATTGCTTAATGTGCAAGTCAGTGATTTTATATAACAGGAAATGGATAACATGTGCAGAAGATTTATAAATATTTCTGTTTAGATAAACAAGGTTGAGTCCAAAATGAATGAATTAATTACAACAACCGTAAGTGCCAGATGTTTCTAAATGTTAATTTTGGCTATGGCATCCACGTTAGTTATGCCTAATTCAGGAAAAGGCAAACAAACTGTATCTGTTCAATCCATGATAGGGAAAGGATGTGAAATAAGAAGTATAGAATGGGAATTCCCTCCTTCATTTCCTTTCCTTATTTATCCTTTCTTGTATATAGTTTGTCTGTGTAAACATAATATTATACAACAACAATTTTGAACAAAAATACATGTGTTACAAATGCATTTAATATTGAGTCACTTGCTGGCACTAAGATTGTTTCAAAAGTCTTTTCCTTCAATGTTTTCTTATTTCTCTAATTAATTTTGCCAATTTCTGGGATATATATTAAGATCTAAAGGCAAGCATTAACGTTGAGATGCTGGCAAGTCTAACTTTTCACAACCTATATTCTTATCAACAGAAAAGGACTACTTTCCAGGAAGGCTGGATATACTGATTTTTTTTTTTAAAAAAAATCAAATTTAGGCAAATCATATAGCTTTAATAAATGATAATGTCTTTAAGAAGACCGTGCTTCAAGTTTAACTTATAGGGCAAAACACCATTTATGTAACAAAATATTTTAATGAAATATGGTGATGAAGATACCTTCAAAGAGGTAAGAGTATTCAGGAAGGGAGAAGTAAAGAAGTAAAAGGAAGAATATAACATTGTTTATTTGAGCAAGATTAAATGAAATATGTGTTACTTTTGGCTATCGTTTTGGGACTTTTTGCTGACATCAAGACTGAAACATGGATTATTTATATATATGAGATGGGATACAGGTGGAAGATAAATGTTTTTAATATTAAGAGAGTGTGAAGAGTTACTAAATTTATGTGATGAAGGTTGGAAGGCATTTCTTTATTATCTTTTTTATTCTTTTCTTTTTTCTTGAACTTTTTACTGCTATTTTATTTTTTCCTTTAAGTTTAGTTTATATTAGAGTTTACTATTACGATCAAAATTCTTAATCAAAATTTTATACACAGATATAATAAATTTTGAAAGAAGACACTCTTTTAACAAGAATGATTAATTGGAATGATTAATTAAAGTCTAAATTATTTTGTTAAAGAAAATTAAGTGTCCTTCCTGCTTGCATGTTATCAAAATCAAAAGCAACAGCAAAAGACTGATTCAGTTTCCATGACCAAATGGATACCTATCATGTCTTCCTAAAAATTGTTATCTCTTTCCCCAATAAAAGCATAAACAAAAGGTCAACATCTGGAGTCTAAATAATGTTATTATTCAGTTGAATGAATTCTTCATCATGTTTGGTACACCAGCTCACTAAGCACTACGGTAAGAGAAAAAGCAGCAAAATATGGGCTCCATTCAGCATCTTAGCACAGTAATCTTATGTTCATAAAGAATCTAAAACATATTCTGAATACTCAGACGGATGATAAACAGAGCTATGTAACATTAAAATTGTATGATTAATGAACATTTACCGGTAGCTTCTAAAAGCATTTGCAATTTCTTTGGACAGTTCAGTAGTTATTTCTAGAACAAAATTTCATAAATTTCTTCTCACGATCTCTACTGACATTACAACTACTGTGAACAATAATGGCTGTACATTTGTATTAAGAAGATAATATTCTTTCTTTCTCATAAATATGACCAGATTATAAAAATTATCCTCAGCCAATTATGCTGGCATTTCTATCAACCCGAACATAACTAACATAACTACCAGAGAACAAAGTATATTATATAGCTGAATAAACCTGTGAAACATTTTATTAGTAAATGTAAATCCACGCTGAAGGCATTCAGGCATTTAAAAAAATGTAACAATTTGAATATATGCTGCTTGCATAATTATTTAGTTGTTAATACCCACTTAGGATTTGGATTGGCTGCAACAATAACTCAGAGTAAGAATGCTTTAAAACAAGTTATAGTTTACAGAATCAAATGGATAAGTTCAGTTTTGTAATTAACTACTACAAAGCCACTAAGAGATTCTAAATTTTTGTTTCCATCTAACCACATAATTGGAGAACCATGAAATGTAGCATGTAATTTTACCATTTGACTATCAATTCATACATGATTGCTGGGACACCCAATATAATGCCTGAGGGTCTCTTTTCTTGATGACCTCCAGATTCTCTGTCCCACCCATTTTTTAAGTTAAGAAAAAAATTGAAAGTGCAAAGCATCAGCCTAAGGCATCATTTTCCAGAACATTTATTGGCCCCATTATGAACAAAAAACATTTATAAAAAATTGAAGTGGAAAAAAATGTAGAAGGAGGGATACAGAAGTAATGCTAGAAGGTGATAAACAGAGAAATCCTCAATAATCAGACCTCTGATAAAGAGCATTTTGCCACTGGTCATACCCATGCAGCAGCCATTTTGAAATTGCATTATACAAATATTTCAAAATTACAAATATGCTGAAGAATTCCAAAGGCCACATGCAAATATGCAGCTTTAGATTATTTTCATCAATGAACATGTATTAATGGTTTTCAGTCACTTGTCTAACTGGATTCGTTTTACCTAGTTTTAAGATTTGTGGAGAACTTAGTTATATTTTTGCAGAAATATTAAAAATTTAACAGGGTCACAAATATTTTAAGCACCACTGCATATAATTTTAATTATATTTAAGAAAATTAATTTTGTTACTGAAAGTTGTTACTAAACAACATTTCTCTGATACAATGACATGTCAGAAATCAATTACATTGTGTTGAGCACATGTATTTTCATAAAAGGAATACAAATAATAAAAATGGACATAAATGATGTTAAAATGGACAGCAAAATAAAAACACACAATATGAAAATGATCATTGGTTGACAGGAGACTATATAGAATATATATTGTAGTAATTTAAAGGCTATATTGAAAAGAAACCTAATAAACTCTTTCTGTTTTCTTTGCCGACATAATCTATCCATGAATGAATATCAACCGATTACTGCACTATGATGTAATCGCATAAAAAAAATTAACCAATATATTTTTTTTTAATTCCATAATGATAAATGGACAGGGTTTAGGGAGTTGACAGTGGGAGGCTGTAGTTTTACTGTGATTCTGTAAAATTTATCAGAAATGAAATATACCAACATATAAGAACCCAGTTAGTTAGCAGCATCTTGCAAAACATTATTGGTGTCATAAAGTTAAGAAGGATCAGACCAGATTAGGGACGTAACAGGAAACTCCAGTGCTGAAAGCTGGACTGTGAAGTTGAAAAACATCTCTGAAGAAGGCATGGCAAACCACTTCATATTGTTTCAAAAAAAACCCCAACCCTATGAAGTTACAAGGAGTCAAGACTGAATTAGATTTTATCGCAAAACGTACCAAAACGTACCAAAGATATGCAATTTCCACTAGAATTTACTTCAATGTAAAGTCTATTTTCCCTCACACAAAATAAGAAAGACAAAAATTATACCATAATTCATGACATTAAACTTGAAATGCATTTAAACACTATTAAAAATAAGCCAACTGCTTTGCTTAATCTTTTAGTCATTTGATATTTTAGGTTTATACTGAGTTTGAAGGATAATCATTTTTAAAAAGGTAGAATAGGTAACAGTGTAGACTGCAATTATTTTAGGTCTGAAAGAACATTAGACCATCCATCTAAACATCAGTTTGTCAATTAAATCTAATTCCTTCAAATTACCTCAGATTTCCAAAACATCTTGTTATGAAGTTCAAAAGGTCTTTGTACACAAATTAAAACTATTAATTCCAAAGTAATATACTCAATGCTAGTGGCACCATATCCCTCCCCCCAACAGGAGTAAATAAAATTTGCTGGCAAAAGCTTAATGATGTAAAAAAGTTGAACTTCATGAAGCCTCTGAAAAGAGAAAACTGTACACAGTATAGCAATTTGTCAGGAGAAGAAGGAATTTACCTGGAAGGGAGGAACTGAGGCAAAAACTGTCTAGGTAATTCAATCTATGTAATTGTAGAACTAATTTAATTATTTACTTTGTTACAGTGGAGCTCAACAATCATATAAAAAGTGTAGAATATGTAAAAAGCAGGCAACAACCCAAATAGCAATGTTGCCACCTTCTGCATTCGTACATGTCCAATGAGAATTTAAGCTGTTTTACAGTAATTATATCAATACTTTGAACAGAAACATTTCTCTGTTTTAAGAGCCATTTTCCTAACTATTGTAAAAATATGGAGTTACTGGTTATATATCAGCTTGCTTATTTATTTATTTATTTATTTATTTATTTATTTATTTATTTATTTTTATTTATTTATTTATTTATTTAGATTTATATTGTCCTAGATATCACAAAACTATTTGGATTGTGACCTGGATTGCAGCCGTTGTACTAGAATAACTAAAAAGAACCCATTATATACTCAACTAAATTATGGCAAAGAACAAATATTAATTGTATAAGAGAAAACATATTTATTTGGATATGAAGGAGTACTTTTTAAATGATGTTAAAACAGGTACTTACACCTACCATTTTCAAACTAACCATATGAACATATTTTTACTGTCTTTATCATTGCTTGTAAGACAGCCAAAGTTATGGTGTATGGATAGAAGTGTGTGTGTGTGTGTGTGTATACACAAACACAAACACACACAAAACATGTTAACATCTAGGACTGTTTTCTTACCAAGTACTCTGTATCAGTATTAGCCAGGAAGCAGAGTCTTAGGAAAAGGAAAGCAGTATTTAAAAATTCTGGCCTATGAAATTATAAGCTGTATCTTATTCAATATGAACAAGTCAATATCTCTTTCTAATGGTGTTATTTGTATTATATTAATTACACTCTATATTTATTGACTGCTTTAAGGTTTAGTATATCCAGCAATATATAATCCAATCTTATCCATTCCCACATTCCTGCAGCACAGTGTGCACAAACAAGTAAAGCCCCATCCGTGGGAGGCAGGCAAAACCACACACTCTTCGGTCTGCAGAAAAACCTTTCTCCACAGAACCGGTCCCTGGTGCCCAAAAGGTTGGGGACCTCTATTCCAGAGTTCTTTTTGAGCATTTCTACATATAAATGGGGCAAAGATGGCTTACCAATTAAAGACATTGAGCTTGTCAGTTGGAAAGCTGACAGCCCAGGTTTGAGACGCAAGTGGTGCATGAAGGGGTGAACTCATTACTTTCCCCAACTCCTGCCCACCTAGCAGTTCGAAAACATGCAAATGCAAGTAGATAAATAGATATCTTTACCCATAAACACATACACCCACTCATTCATTCTTCCATTCAATCATATCCAATTAATGGAAACTGCCTGGACAAGTCCCTGCAGCTTTCTTGGCAAGATTTTTTCAGAAGTGATTTTCCATTGCCTTTTTCCTAGGGCTAATAGAAAGTGACTGGCCTAAGATGACCCAGTTAGCTTCCTTACCAAGTCATAAAGGTAGGACTAGAACTCAGCGTCTCCAGGTTTCTAGCCTGATAACCACTACACCAAAATGACTCATATACATAGTATATGTATTTATCTGTATATTTCGTCTTTCCTCAGCAACAGCGAATTTAAAAGACACTATTCATCCACAAATGCATATGACATTAAGTCATATATTGACAAATGTTCAGTATTTTTAAAATTAAAGTTAATTCATCACATAACCCAAGATGATTAATGATATCAAAATGTCCAAAAACAAAGTTTGAAAATGTGATTTCCTTTTGTGCTTTCAATTCTTAAAGTGTGATAAAATATGCTACTATATACTAATAAAGTGCTCTATTATAATTGCAAGTTGTGTTGTACATAGTACTCTTTTAATAACTTTTAAACTGTAGAAGGAACTGGGATTTTGCATAGCAGCCTTTTAATAATGGGTCATACTTTGTGATTCCAGTCGTGCATGTTTACATATGGGCAAGGAAACTTTTAAATAATATATCAATATTTAATAATTAACATCTCAATGTAGATATAAAATTATTTATTTTGGCAGGTCTTGGTTTTCTTACCAGTGTAAGAAATACCAAAATATTCTGATTTTGAACTAATTCTTCTGGGGCATATGCATGGCTCTGAACTATGTAAAAGAAGAAAAGTCACTTTAAAGTATTTGAATTCTATAGTGCACTCCTGAGGAAATAACTGTTTCTTTTAAACGAAAAGTATTTTTTTCCTGCACTGTGCCTTGTTATCTGAAAAAGTAGCAACTGTTCTGAAAAACACTGAATTTTTCTCTTTGAAGGAAAAGAGAAATTAAAATGATGAATCTATGTGAAAAATAATAAGCTAAAATTAATGAAACAAATACAGCTTCCAACAGCTGAATACCCTTTGCCTTGTTTCTTTCTATTGGATCAATATAGTTTTCTGTGGATAAGGATTTGTAGTTAAGATTGCTTACACCATCATGCTTTAACATACAGGTGACGGGGAAAAAACCATCTGGGTGAACAAATATGTAATTATCACAACTCTATATAAATGCATCCCACCCCCAAAGAGAACGACTATCAACATATACTGATCATAAAATAATCTGGAGTAACTTTCACTAACTACTATTCAGATGGAGATCATGATCTCTGAGTTATGCAGTAACTTAGTTAGAAACGAAAAGCAGGTTGATTTGTCAAAAAGTTCTTTCAATAGCTTTGCCTTCTTTTCAATCACATCATTTTATAAATGAATATAAAATTGAAGACACACTATTTTTATCTATCTTTACAGGATTATGTAAAAAACCCACTACTTGTGTTTTCATTTTATAAAAAAATTGTTCCTGTAGAAAACCTCAACTGCAGGCAAGGCTAATTTTTTTCCAGAACAATCCAATAATACAATTGGTACAACCCAATTGTACCAATTAAGATGCTTTTGCAGGATATAACTTCAGCTGCTACTCTTTTATGCCAAGTGTAAATAATGTATGTTTTTAAATAAGGTGAGAAAACATCATAATGCATTAACGATTCATTAAATGGATTATCCAAAAGTAATTTCATTTAATTATCAAGATTCATAAATACAATTTCTGTATTTATCCAGAATTTCTGCTTGCTGTTAGAAAATGTATTTATATATATATTGGATAACCTATATACACAGATAATCCTCGACCTATGATTGCAATTGAACCCCAAATTTCTGTTGCTAAGCAAGACAGTTGTTAAGTGAATTTTGCTCATTTTACGACCATTTTGCCACAGTTGTTGGGTGAATCACTGCTGCTGTTAAGGTAGTAACAACATGGCAGTTAAGTAAATCTGGCTTTCTCATTGACTTTGTCAAAAGGGCGCAAAAGGTGATCACATGACCCTGGGACACTGCAACTATCATTAATGTAAGTCAGCTGCCAAACATCTGAATTTTGATCACGCAACCATGGGGTGTTTCAATGGTCTTAAGTATGAAAAATGGTCATAAGTCACTTTTTTCAGTGCTGCTGCAACTTCAAACAGTCACTAAACAAGTAGCTGTAAGTTGAGCACTACCTGTATTAGAAAATTTTATCTATTTTTATTGCAACATATATAATATATACTGAAATGTCTGCAAAGTAAATTTACAACTTATTAACTTTTCTTTACTCTATTATCATGAATATAATTTCAAGATATCAAGGTTGTAACATATTGATATGTACCAAGTACATCTGGAGAAAATATTTCCCCTTTTAAAAAGGGAACCTGTACTGATAACAGCACAGAGGGAAAAACAGAATAACAGTCAAGAAAAAGGGATATTATGAAATATCTTTAGCCTAAATCAGACGTGTCAAACACAAGGCCCGGGGGCCGGATGCGGCCCGCGAAGTGGTTTCATGCGGCCCGCGAAGCCATCCTGGAAACAGTGAGGGAACGGCCCCCACTGCCTTGGCCCTGGCCCAGAGTCTCTCCTTCTGCCAGAGACCCTCAGATCTGTCCCACTCCTGCCCAGGCCCCCATAGGCACCCTTGATGCGAATGATGTAGAGCTGGCCACACCCACCCAGTAGGCCATACGCACTCTAGCCATACCTACCCAGTAGGCCACACCCACCCTGGCCACACCCACCCGGCCCCCTGAGGGCAACCGCGATGCTGATGCGGCCCTCAATGAAATTGAGTTTGACACCCCTGGCCTAAATAGTTTTATCTCTTTGAAGAGTTAGCAACTTCAATGCAAAAACCAAAACAATCGTGTATTAGGTAGACTATACAAATGATATCCAACCTACCATATAACTTCATGGATTATGCCCATTAACAAACTATTAACCTGATATATATAACTTAATATAGAACATTTTGATTAGAACGGGAGAAAAATACAGCTTCTACATTGATTGCGGAAGTATTCTCAAGCATAAATATCTAGTTGCCTTAATAGAACTTTATGAAATGTCTAATTAGTACATTCTTCGATGAAAATTAATACTTTAAAATTCTGTATCATTTTAAACACTAACCCAACATTTTATGAAGCAATAGATTAGTTACTATGTGACGTAAGACTTCTTTCCACCATAAAAAAACCAGCAAGACTTTTAAACTGGAGTTGAAATCTCATCTGTCTCTAGACCATACCAAACTGAGAATTATTAAACTTCAAATTTTTCAAGAATGAAATTAAATATATAAATCATGAATGCAGTATAAATTACTTATACAACCTAGCATCAATGAGATACCTGAATTCTTGCAGAGTTCTATTAGTAAGAAACAGGTTTAAAAAAAGGGGGGGGGGATTTTTAATGGCACTTACTCAAATGCAAAAAAGAGTCCACTGGTAACCAAAATAAGAGCAAGTGTCAAGTAGAAGACTCCAGTCTGCCGTGCCATCATGATCCTTCCATTGCAAAAAAATTTGTTTCTTCCAGGGAAAATCTCCCATTTTCTCTTGGAAATGGTTTTCTTCTTATGGGGGGACTCCATGGGAGAAGAGGAGCTGTGAGTGCTGATCTGACTGTATTCACAGTCTTTCATGGGTCCTCCAACACCACCACCAGGACTCATTAATGGAGAATAAGGAGGAATCCCTCCAGCAATTCTTGCCTAAAACTTCTGAAGAAGACACTATTGGGTGTTTTATTAAAACAAGTTTATCATGGCATTTTAAAATTCCCAATTAACCGTGAAAAGATTTCAAAGCTGTCATTTATGAAATATAAGTACAGTAATCTTTCCCTTCTTCACAATTAAATAAAAAACAAAGTTGAAAGTGCATAATTATAGAATAAAATAGGAATGAAAAAAGCTTAGATATAAAAACAATTGTCAATTAAACAGGGAACTGTATGACTTTAAAGCATTCTGTCTTCTGTTTAAGAAACTGCCCAGTTTTACTTCATGTTTCACTTTTATAGTACTTGGGTCAGGTTTGGGGCAAGCAGTTTCTAAGCAAAATCCTCCTCAGAAAAATTTCTAAAAAACTTTTAAAAATAGAATTTGTATGAACTGTTCTGAACAATAACCAACTCTTCAGTTCAGCAACTGAAAAACAAACTACGATATCCGATTTTCTCTCACTGTGGTCTTTTTCTTCTTCCAACGGGCAAGAGATTAGTTCCTACTTTTTGTCCTTATAAAAGGCCATTTCAAACGCAAAATAAAAATGCGGTCAGTGCCATCCCTGGAAAAAGATACCAGAAATGGCATGTTTCGAGCCAGTCTTCATATTTTTTTTTATACGCCACTATAAAAAATATGCCAATTTCAAAGGAGAAAAAAGTGCAGAAGCAAAAGAAAAAAAATAAAGCTGTTTTCAGGCCACTTTATTATTGATTCGGGCTGTCAGGCAAAAAAAAATAAAAATATTTTCCAGTCTTAAAAGGTACTGGCTTCTACTTTTCTCCTCCGAGCCATGGGAGACCCCCACAAACTGCAATCCTAGTCCCGTTTTCCAGGAAAACCACAGCAGTAGCAACAACAGGAACCGTCCAGGAAAACGGCAAAGAGGTTTTGGCGTTCTGCTTCTAACTTTATCTGGGTTTATTCCCTGCAGCCCGCCCCCGTTTCCCCTTTTCAACAACGCCAAGGGGAGCGGAGGTGTGCGGAAGAAACCACCTGAACCACAGCGGCCGTCGCGGGACCAGCAGCAGCAGCAGCAGCAGCCGCCTCTCCCGTCGCCTTCTAGAATCCACGCGAAAAGCAGCTGCAGGCGAGAGAAAAGAGGCGACCCAGCGTTCACACGCAACCGCTTCGTGGCTCCCCGCGAGCAAACGCGGCCAACGTTAAAAGAGGAGGCGGAAGCAAAGGCGGCAGCTTTTTCTTCGGGAAGGCTCCTGGGAGAGAAGCGCACCGGGAGGGTGGGAATCACTCAGCACGGCGGTGGCGGCGGCAGGCGCAAGCCCGGTGGCGGCAGCAGCAGCAGCAGCCGCCTCCACCTCCCCTTCCGCGGCTCCTGCCTTTCAGTTTCATTGTCAGCCGCTTGGCAAGGCGGCGGCGGCAGCGGCGGCTCTGCCCGTGACCTCGGTCTTGGCCGGGGAAGGCAGGGCGGCCGCTTGGGCGCCTCTCTCACCGCCTACCTCCGCATGGCAGGGGCAGCCTCCGATCGCTTTATTTCCTAGACCGGTTTCCCCCTTCCGCTCTCTCTCTCTCGCTCGCTCGCTCCGCGCCCTGTCCTTCCCTTCCCAGCGACAGCAGAGGCCGCGTCGCTCGGCCCGGCGCGCACGCTAGCCGAGCCGCTCTTGCTCAGAAGCCGGCGACAGCGACTCCCCAGCGCCCCACGCGGCCGCCGGAGGAAGCGCCTCCTCCTCCTCCTGCTGCTGCTGCCGCCCTTTCTGGCACTCCGCCTCCCGCTTCTGGCTCTCCGCTCGCTCGCGCGCGCGCGCGTTCGCCCACCTGCGAATCACGGGACGCCAAAGGAGAAGCCCCGCCTCTCCGCCCCCCGCCGGCTACCGGCCCTGAAGCTCAAAGTGCCGCGCCCTCTGTGGCCGGCGCTCTGTTCTCCCTAACCCAGGGGTAAGGCAACCTCGGCTCTTTTATGACTCGTGGACTTCAACTCCCAGAATTCCTGAGTCAGCTATGCTGACTCAGGAATTCTGGGAGTTGAAGTCCACGAGTCATAAAAGAGCCGAGGTTGCCTACCCCTGCCCTAACCCTAAACACCCCCCCTCCCTCTCTTTTGCAGCATTCTGGGAAATGTATGCCTGGCCTTTTCTTTTTTTTTTTCCGCGTGGGAGGGCGAGATACGTAAGGGAGAAAAAGGGAAAGGGACGAAACTACGTATCCCAGAATCCTAAATTCATTTTCCTGGTTCCTCCCTCTCCAATCTCCTAGCAATGTGATCTGGGCGAGGAAAGCAGGAAAAAGGGGACAGGAAAAAGATGAGAGATTAAAGGGGAAAACCAAAGGGAGGCGGGAGATAATCGATGATTAGTCGAGCGATAGTAATAGTTAGCTCTTTTCTAAGTACTGCCAGTTTAGCCCAGAAAATGATCGCTTTTAATTTATTTGGAGGTTTCCGTTGGACTGAAAATTACCCAACTTGTCTGAATGTGGAAGTTGTTATTCATCGTGCCTGTTGGAGGGTTCCGGAACCTGGGTCAAATCACCAGCTTAACTTGAATAAATTGAAATGTGTCAATTCTGTTGAGAACCTACAGTTTTTAATCCTATGTGTAGTGTATCCTTTCAGTTTATTGTTATTTGCTTTCGAGGTTTCTCCTCCCCACGGTTCTTCTGTTATTCCCATAGTCTTTCCTGTTATAATATGTTAATTTTGCCATTTTCTTTTACATTGCAACTTTGCCCACACTTTTTAATATTTACATTACATTTTGAGCCGTGCTAACGCCCACACAGATTACCAAAATGTCTTCCAGAAAAAAAAGTTATTTTCAATATATTTTGAGGTAAGTGATTACATTATGCAGGTTCAGATTTTTATTAAACACAAAAGCTCAGGCCCTATAATTCCCCAAACGATTTAGATTTACAAAGAAAATCTTGCTTTGTGATTTTTGGCAGCTCCACAAATTAGAGATCATGTTCATCTGTTTAGTTATAGATCATTTCAATAAACTAACATATACTGGATTTTCATTATATTGTTTTTATTGTAAAAAAAGCTTCAAATAGAAATGGAAGGAAAATATGTGAAAAGAAATGTAAGGCAATCATTTAAATTTGCATTTTAATGTAATTTGGAAAAGTGCTGTGTGGAATATTAGCCTTCTACAAAGAAATAGTGATGTAATAAAATATGTTTCTCCCAATATAGAAAGATTTAAAATATCACATCTTTAAAAAGTGCCAAGAGAAAATTTTAATGATTTTAATGATTTGTTCATTTATTTTAATTTTATATTGTATATTGTTCATTTAATTTTAATTTTATATTGTATTGTTTTTAAATTTAGCCTTGTAAACCGCCCTGAGTCCTTTGGGAGTAGGGCGGTATATAAACCGAATTAATAATAATAATAATAATAAAGTACAAGAATCTAAATTAATTGAAACTGGAAGGTATTTTGCTATTTTTCAATGTCAGCATAATACATTTTTCTTCTTAAAAGTGTTTCAGTTTCTGTGTATTAGAATTATAGTTCAATGCATGCAAATGGGATTTGGCCTATTAAATATAAAATTAATATCAGTTCCTGGCATGTGGCACTTACATTGCACAACTGAAAATTAAGTGGCAAAAATTGCTAAATTGAAGTAGCATTTTCTTCCTGTTTTCTTGAAGGGGACTGGAAGCTTCAAGAAACAAATTGTTCCACCCTTAAATCCCACCCTTAAAACATTTCCCTGAAATCTTAGATTTCCAGATGAGGGTTGCATACTTTATGATATCATCATGCAAATGATGCAAAGTATTTGTATCATTTGTCAGTCATGTCGTTATGCATATGTTGGCACTTGCCTTACTCCAGGGGTGTCAAACTACCGGCCCATGGGCTGGATGCATTGTGCTGAAACCGTGTCCACCCCAGCTCCGGCAATGGGGAAAAATTCACGATACATCATGACACGTCATGTGACGTGGCGAGTTTGACACCCTTGCCCTATTCCATGCTTCCCATGGCTGAAATTAAGGTGTGATCTCTTCCCTTTTTTGTATTTTGGACTACGGTATTTAAGATTTGGAATGGGAACAAAATACCCCCACGAGGTGAACTACTAATAAAATTAAAAAGCCCAACATTATCAGCCATTTTCTTTCCAATAATATCAGCAAAAAGTATTTCACTTTCTCCTGGTAGATCATAGTAATGTTGCATAGTAATGTTTCCTGATTTAGGGGAAGTTTCCCATTTTTGCCATATAATGCAAAGTAAACATGCAATTTGAAATAAAAATTATCTAAGTGGTATCTGAGAATAATAGTCTTTGTATTTTATTTATTTATTTATTCGTATCCTGCCTTTATTAATTTTACAAAGAACTCAAGATGGCAAACATATTCAATATACCTTCTTCCTCCTATATTCTCCATAACAACAACCCTGTGAGGTGATTTTGGTTGAGGGAGGGAGAGAGAGAAAGACAGAGAGAGACTGGCCCAAGGTCATCCAACTTATTACAAGGTTATGAATATCTTTGGAGTGTAAATTGACTTTGCGGTTTTATTTTGTTAAAATACAACCTCAGCTGCTATAATCATTTATTGTCATATTAATGTGATCCATTAAAACATGCTGCAAGTTAAGTAAAAAGAACCCACAATTTAATCCAGGTATTTTGTGAAAAATGTTCATGAGTCTGAAGTTACAATAATTTGTGGAGTAGACCCACAAACATACCGCTCCGTGGCAAGTTAAGTCCTATTGATTTGAATGAATCTGTTCTAGATATAACCAAATCTATATTAAATCTGATGTTTGTAGTATATTTCATGGGCATGAGTTGACAGGGCATGGGAATTAAGAAATTTTAAATGCCTTAAATTTCTTATCCAATCCAGTTGAATTGTTAGTATAGTAGTGAGGACATAGTCAAATGCCAATTCAGAATTAATATCAGTTGAGCTAAGGTGTAGGGTTGTGCTACTGCTGGAACAGGCTTTGCTAATAACAATATGAACTCCAGCCCTGAGGATTTAGCTGACATCAAATACAGGGAAGGCAAAGGTCTTCATACTCTTTTCTTCTTTTTGCCATCCTAGTAGCAATAGAACCATCTATAAATAACCCCATAGCACAAGTACTGCTACTAGCCTACACTTTCTGATGGTCATTGTACAAAGCAATTGCCTAGAAATTTTTTTTTAAAAAATGGCAACTTCATGCTGTTTATTCTAGAATTTTTCAAACTTGGCAACTCTTAAAATGTATGGACTTCAACTGCCAGAATTCTCAAACAGCATTCTGCCTGGAGAATTCTGGGAATTGAAGTCCATACTTGAAGTTTGACAAGTTTGAAAAACATTGGTTTATTCTATCTCCCTTGCCCAAAGACATTTTTTTCCTCACTCACATGTAATTAAGTCAAAGTATTTTCAGACCTGCAAACAAAACTTGCTCAGCTGACCTTTTTCTTGTTTGAATAATCTGCAATGGATCCTAGGATCCTAAGTCAACACTGAATAAAGCTTAGTCACTGCTTGTACAACTAAGGTAAATTTCCACAAGCATAAAAAGTTATATAATTCTATTTCAGCAGATACTAATAAGCTAATTAAATATTTGCCTGTTTGTTAAAGAAGGGGAGTACAAGAAGACTTAAAGAGGATCAGGACATCCTGCTAAGCCAAAAACCTAAAGATCAAAATAGGAATAGCACAACCTAAGGTAAAGGTAAAGGTTTCCCCGCACATGCGTGCTAGTCGTTTCCATCTCATCTCCATTTCAAAGCCAAAGAGCCAGCGCTTGTCCGAGGACATCTCCGTGGCCATGTGGCTGGCATGACTAGACGCCAAAGGCGCACGGAACGCTGTTACCTTCCCACCTTAGTGGTTCCTATTTTTCTACTTGCATTTTTTATGTGCTTTCGAACTGCTAGGTTGGCAGAAGCTGGGACGAGTAACAGGCGCTCACTCTGTTATGCGGCACTTGGGATTCGACCCACCAAACTGCCGACCATTTGATCGACAAGCTCAGCGTCCTAACCCACTGAGCCACCACGTCCCCTAGCACAACCTAGATTGCCCTTATTGTTGATTCCATCATTCCTCCAATTGTCAACTCAAGTTTTTGACGGCTGATAAAATAACAGTCAATGCAGGACCACTAACAACAGCGATATCAGTTGGGATGAAGTAGAGACTGTCCTGAAATAAACATGTTGTTAAAAGGGGATAGCAGTGGAAGAAAGTTCATTGAACATCCTTTCTAGTGAGAGTGAAACATAGGATGCCAGCTTGAAAATTATGAGAAGGGAAATTAATTGAATTCATTAAACTAAAACGTACAGCTCCTGGATCTGGTCTAAAAAACTCAGAGTAATTAACTATGAGCTGGTGACAGTGGGATACAGAAAAGTCTAAAAATGTCAGCTAGATAGTCACAGATTTTTGCAGCTGTATTGTTGGTAGAACATCCAAGCTGCGGTTTGGTCTACAAATTATGCTTAAAAGAAAGGTATCAGGAAGTATTCTATAAAAGATATGCACTGTAAGTAATAGTGCTACTGCACAATACAATATTTATGTACACTAGAGCAGGTGATCTTCAAGTTCTTTGTCAACAGCATTATTGGTACAACAAAAGAACTTCTTTTATAGGTTTTGTGATATGTAACCTTTAATTTAGGCTGGGGATGTGAATGTATAGACTACTCTTTAGAATACTCTTGGCTAGATCTACATATCTGCAAAAATGTAGGCAAGCGTCAAATAAAGTAGCAAAGATATTAAGAGAACACTAGCTTTTGCTACTGGTTAATGATCACACGTTTGCAGCCCAGATATGGTAGGGTTCTTATAGTAATTGTACCCTATTCCAAACTATGATTTGTTGAGTTTATATAAGCTGCCAAATGAAAACTAAGCAAATTGGTACAATTCAAACCAGTTTCTTGGAGGTTTAAAATCCAAATCTGGCACATTTATGTATCCAGGATACAAAACTCTTTGGTGCAATGGAAAGATTATCACATTATTCATTATGAGAGTAAAAAAATTAAGCTTAGCTGAATATCACACAGGAGAGAATTTACTGTAACTTATTTTCCAATATCTATATACCATTATTTCTTAGAATAATCTTCTGTAAGATTTGACAGAGCCAATCAGTGGTAGTGCTCAAGAAGAACAAATATATTCAGAAGAGAGAGACGCTAACTCTGACCTTTCCAAAATCTGAAGTTAGATAAGGTTTTTATTCTGAGAATATCACAATTCTGCTTTTCTTCGTCTCACGCCATCTCACCTGCTAGATCTAGAGTTCTTGTACAGGAGAAAATTATTGGTAAATAATCTGATTCAAGACTGGCAGTTGTGTTAAATTGTTAATTAGTTACAACAAAAACAAAGAGTTTGTGCACTTTTAGACAAATTTATCATATTGATTTGGAAAAGAAAAAGGCAGTCTTGAGTTTGTTAATACTTTCTGGGACAGTGGCTGTATTAATTTTCAGGACAGAAGAAATCAATTCCTAGTATGATGTCAGATGCAAGTGAGCAGACTCACATGTGTAGCTCAACTTAACTATATTATTGTATTCTGACTATAATATAGGAATCTCCTCCCAGATTGTTTGCCTTCTCTTGGGAACAGATAGATAAGACCCTATGAAAGGGTATCAGCCCTGGATCTCTTGCAGCTGTGCAATGATTTAAGGCTAATTCCCCACTTGATCCTTTCTCCCTGCCTGGCTGGCTGTTTATCAACATGATTTACATATCCCCAATATCTATGATTTAAATGAAATAACAATTTGTTTGGTTTTGGCTTAGCATGTTGTACGAGGCCAGTTAAAATTTATTCAACAAAGTATACCTTAGAACAATGTGTGAACCCGGCCAGCATTTAGCATATATATCGTGCTTCCCCGAAAATAAGACCCGGTCTTATTTATTATTTTTTTGCCTCCAAAAAGGCACTAGGTCTTGTTTTCAAGGGATGTCTTATTTTTTTTACTCCCCCACACCTGTCTCACTTCACAATAGCAGCCCACATGGCTGCTGCCCCACTTTTTCTGCAGCCACTTTCACCCTCTCGCAGCAGGACTTAAAAGCGAAAATGAAATCATATTAATTTTAAATTTGATTAACATGATAATTTTATTGTCACTTTGAATGTACACCAATCGGCATACATCAAAATGAAATTTCATTGCATACAGCTCTCAAAGGGTCACCACCTCTGATATATACTCCTTGTTTGGGGCCCACTCAAATTTCACATTGTCCATTTTAGTCTCTAGGGAGTGAACGATGGCAAACAGGACAGATGGAAATGGGGCTCCATGTGGATTAGCTCTCAAGTTAGCTTGTATTCTGACAACCTCGCCTTCTTTCCTTTTTCTGATCCTGACTCTTCCACTCTTTCCTTAAAGAGGCCTTGCTTCTTTTTGCCCCTGGAGCACGCTGCCGCCACCACCAACTCCTCCAAAAGCCTCTCTCTCTTCCTCTGGGCCTGCCGACAGCCTCATCCAGTTCCTATTAACCTATTAAACCACCATTTAGGGTAGCATTTCATAGTCAAAATGTCTCTATAGTCAAACATTCCATAACTTACCTCTCCAAAACAGTTCTAACAGTTGAATGGCCCTTTTCAAAATTGGAACATTTTCATTAAGACCTGAAGAAACAATTCTGATATCAAAATACTTCTGGAGATATCAGAGCAGAATGGTTTGGAGTTCAAACATTTTTCTTCAAGTTTTTGGCACATCTCTACTGGGCATAATTTACTTTTTTAAAATTAAGACATAAGATATCCACCACTGGAATCAACTGCAGAATGTTGGTTTTGTTCATGCATTTGATTTCATTTTACTTTTATTTATTATTTATTTTTATAATAATTTTATTAAAATCACTATTACAATATAAAAAATAATGCACACTAAGAAAGAAAAAAATAGAAAAGAAAAATAAGAATATATTACAAAGAAAAAGAAAAGAAATATATTAAGAAATGACTTTCCCTTCATCACAAAAACTTTAGTAACTAATCACCTCCTCTTAAAATACAACATTCTCCCTTCTTCCCATCTATAAACAAATTCTCAAAGCCTTATCATTTCAGTCCTGATATTACCAGAGATGACAACATATCTAGCTTAACGTTGATCAAATAAACCCATCCTGTATTCCTTCATTTTGCTTTTAACAATGTTGATCTTTAGTCCTTTCAAATAATGTTCTAGAATTTGATTTCATTTTTTATGTTTTCACAAAATTCTTTAAAGTTTAACACATCTCTTTTGTAAGTCTAGTCTAGGAAAATTATCCAGGTTACTTTATTGCTTTCCCATTTGTATATCCCTTAATAATTTAAGACATCAGCCAGTTTCTTTTGTAACATCTTTTTTCCATGTCATTATCACAGCCTGTCATTTTCAAACCCACCTCTAAATCAATCTCAGTCTAGTCAGGTAAAACTCGTTCTTCTTCCACACAAGCTTTTAAACACAGTCTATCTATAAAGGCAGACACTCTTAAAATTAACTTCTGGGTCCATTGTTCAAAATTATCCTTCAGTATGTCCAATGTTAAAATATTTTGCTTCGTTCTATATTTATGTTGAATTTAAATGTTCTTCTCCTTTAATTGTAATTTTAAGTTCCTTCTAGTTCCCACTGGTGTTGAATATTTTATTTATTTATTGATTAGATTTATGTGCACCCCATCTCATTTCATAAGTCTTATGTTTTTTAAGCATTCAAAAGAAAAAAAAATCCCATGAGAAAGATTCTTATAATTCCAAATTTTGTTTCAAATTTATCCTGATCTTTAGTCTGTTTGTAACTTTCTACACTGTTTTGCTAAAGAATTGAAGGGAACTCAACCAATCCTGTAAAATGTGTTGATCCAAAAGTTTACTGTAGCTGAAAAACTGTTAACAAGCTAGCCCTAAGCCTATTGGAGACCACTGTCTTGCAGTGTCTTTGCAAGGAGCAACTGCTTGAAGTACTTGTGGTGATCTGAAGTCCTCTCCTTGTTGTTAGCTATTCATAGTCATTGGCTCTGCTTTTCATGAAGCTATCTTCAATTCGCCATTTCTTCCTTGGAAGTGACCTTTAAAATAATAATAATAATAATAATAATAATAATAATAATAATAATAATAATAATAATAATAATAATAAGTTGGAAGGGACCTTGGAGGTCATCTAGTCCAACCCCCTGCTTGGGCAGGAAACCCCATACCATTTCAGACAAATGGCCAGTCAATTTCCCTCAATTTCAGAAAGACTTTGGGCATGTATCATGCCATGCTGAACATGGCACAATTGGATGAGTTCACTAACATGCTAAAGCCAAATGAATCACAATCTTAATTGATAGCATCAGTTTATATGCTGCTCAGATCCAGAGACTCTAAGCACTGCTGTTTAGTGCAATGTGTGATTCCTGTGAATGCATCTGAGAATATCATGTCGTTGGCCAGGCACTAGGAGAAAATACTGCATACAACTCCTGTTATGTAGATATAGAAATTCAAATTCTACCTATTTTTCCAGCATATTTTCCCTTTTTCAATAATTTCCATTTTTATATCTAGAGATTTTATATCTAGAGATTTACTAATTGCTTAGTAAGAGAAATTCCCATTAAAGTTTTCCCTACATGCAGAATTGCCCTGCTACTTCTTGTGTTTCAGGAATAGCACAAGATTTGTTAAGGTCTGCATTTCTTGGGTCTGAGTGAGAAGATCTCAAATAAGTTCCTTTCTACTTTTCCATGGTGTTGGACTGAAGGGAGCTGTCCTGACTAGAAGGCCAAAATTTTTCCCCCTGGACAGACTAAGGAGTATCATCAGGATATTGTTCTAGTAGTAGTAGCTTATTATCATTTTTTTACTGGAAATAAAAGGGTGAGCTATGGCAGATTTAATTTAAACAAGTTGAATAACCTCATTTAAAAAAACCCCTAAGATAACACTACAAATTAGTAGCTGAGCTTTCTTGATTCCTCTTCCTTCTCTGTCCATTTTCCTTCATTGTATCTTTTTTAAAATAGAGATGGGAGACTTGACTTTTTGTTCTACCCCCCTCCCCCCTCCCCCCACTTGGATAAGTAAGGCTTGAATAAATTGTTTATTGATTTGGGAAGCATTACAGAAAGTCTTTCCAGCTGAAGAAAGGGCAGACATATTCTAAAGTAATGCACACCATAATTCATCAGTGAATCTGATGAAAGCTTAAGCAGATACAGTATATTCCTTTTCCTTCCCTTTTCCTGTATAAAGATCCTGGTTTTAGGCAAAAAGCATTTTATGGCTGGATTCACACAGCAAGTTAACTCATCACGGGTCTCAGCACAAGGCACAAATTTGTGTAAATTGACAGATAATAGCAAACAAGAATTTGATCGTAGTTGGTTAACTTGCCACGGTCTTCCTGAGAGAAGGGGATGCTTTTTCATGCAGTGTTGAGCCTAACATCTGCATGCAGCTAATCTCATTACTTGAAGAATCACAAGAAATGTGGCAATTAATAACTAGACAGCCCTCAACTTACAACCATCGTGATGATATGACTGCAAGACACTGCAACTGGCTGTAAATATGAGCCTGTTGCCAAAAATCTAAACCTCGTGTGTCAATAGGAGTAGCATGATAGTGATAAGAGCAAGTACACTTCATAAAGCACTTTTTCTGAGGCTGTTAGAGGTGATCCTCGACTTATGAGTGCAATTTCTGTTGTTAAGCAAGGCATTGACTTTGTTTGCTGGAAGACAACTGGGAAGATCGCAAATAGCGATCAATGACTCTGGGATGCAGTGACCTTTATAAATACATGCCAGTTGCCAAGTGCTCGTATATTGATCATGTGATCCTGGAGATTGTGTGATGATTGTTAAGTTCAAGTACCAGTTTTAAGTCATTTTTTCAGTGCTGTTGTAACTTTGAACGGTCACTAAACAAATGATTGTAAGTTGAGGACTATAATAATTGAACAATTATTATTATTAAATGAACAATCATAGATAGAATACTACCTGGAGCGTATTTATTAAGGAATAGCCTTGTTGACTGTGATATATTTCATCTGGTGGGTGGAATGGATTGCAGCCATACATACAAACTTGGCCAGCCCTGGAGGTGTATCGACAGAGAAACAAGAGATAATGCAGAAAGTGCAGATTACCATAACCCTCTGCACTCTGCTATCTCCCTTTAGCTCTGAACATACTGTATATAAGTGGATTTGCCCTTTGCATCTTTTGCAATATTTTGATTTTCCTTTGTTGTGTTTTAATATTTGTTCAGACCTCTTGTCTGAAATTGTATTGGGTTCCCTGCTTGGCAGGGAGTTGGACTTAGAAGACCTCCAAGGTCCCTTCCAACTCTGTTATTCTGTTCTGTTCTGATATTAATCTGGGGCTGATTTAGGTCAGTCCCTTTTCAGCAGATGCTCTTAAAGCTTAGAAGACGTTCCAAGTATGAAAATATTTTGGGGGTCACAAGGGACTACCCATATTCTGCTGTGATATGCAGAGACATTGTGCAGTGTCTGCTCAGCAGAAAGGCTTGAGGGAACAACAACAAAAGGATCCTTTAATAAAGAAAAGGATTTAATTCCCAGATAATACATCTCACTTGAGGCTGCGAACCTAGAAGGAACTTTGCCAACAAACATAGGAGGCTCAAAATTCTCTCCCCAAAGATATTTCATGATTAAAGGGGGGACATCGATGTCAGAATTACCAGCTCCTTCACCAGGAGCCTTGGTGGAGCAGTGGGCTAATGCCTCCTTAAGTAACACCAGCTGCCTGCAATTAGTGCAGGTTTGCATCCCACCAGGCTCAAGGTTGACTCAGCCTTCCATCCTTCCCAGGTAGGTAAAATTAGGACCCAGATTGTTGGGGGCAATAAGCTGACTTTGTAATAATGCCACTTGGGGGGGTGCGAAAGCCCTAATAAGCAGGCATATACATAGAATGAAGGCTATTGCTAAGCACATTGGTTTGTGCTTAAATTGTAAGCCGCCCTGAGTCTTCGGAGAAGGGCGGGATATAAATGGGATTAAAATAAATAATAAAAATAATAATATCAGAATAACAAAAGAATCAAGCTCAAATTTCACCCCGAATCAGCCCCACAGATCAGTGGGTAAGTGTGAAAGCTGACTGGGCAACAATGAATCAGTCGCTCTTGGCCAGTTCAATCTACCTCAGAGGATTGTTGCTGTGGGGGGAAAAAGGAGGCAGGGAGATTAAACCTGCAGCTGAGTTTAAAGGTGGAGGTGTAAATCAAATAAAAATATCATTTCTCAGCTAAATGACCTCACGAGATTGGACAAAATGAGTAAGGAAGGAGCCAGTGTGCTGAACTGTCTGGAAGAAAGATACCATATCAAATATAACAGTGGTCTGCAGACCTCTGGTGGGGGAATGGGGTGATGATGTCATCACAGGGTTTGCAAGGGCTTGAAGAAATGTTATGATTTAAATCTTGAGTTAAGTCTTGGGGGGGGTGTCCTGCTACAAAAGGTATTTAAAGGGGGTCCTTGGTGAAAAAAGATTGAGAACCACTGAAATATAACATAAATGAACCTCTTAACTGAGGCAATATTGTATACAAAATTGTCATTAAATTATAAATCTGTTTTTTTGAACCATATTGTTTTAAGTGCCAAGTGAGAATAGTCCCCTAATGAATGTTAAAACTATAGGATGACTCCATCTAAGCAAGTACATTACTCCTGGCAGCTTATCTCTTAATTAGATAAAGCATTATGTGTATTTATGATGCTATGAAACCACTGATCAATGCCAGCATGAAATGTTTACTAGAAACCTTCAGCCAGGGCAGCAGAAATGGTTCTGGGAAACTAAAGATAGGCTCGCTAAAGAAGGAAAGTTTACATAATGGTTTCTACATAAGAACAGATGGAAAGAATTACTGCATAATTTATTTACTTATACATTTTAGGCAATGATTTCTAGCATGTGCACTTTTTTCCAAAAGTCTCAGGCTGATTAGCAATAAATTGGAGACCTGTACAAAAAAAATGCCCATTTAAAATCAGACTCCACTCTTCCTTTTAGCTCTAAATTGCATAGTGAAATTTATGCGATTCTTCCATAAATCATCTTTTGGAAGTTTAAACCCAGCAATGAGAGACCAGGACTCTTACAGCGATTTTGAAATTTGTAGAAATATTTAAGGGAAACGTTATGATTATTTGATAATCTGCATCAGGTAAGTCTCAATTCTTAGCAGCCATATACATTTTCTCTAGGATGATCAGTTCCCAACCTGGTCTTCCAACAATGCGTTCATTGTTATTGGAGCCGAGGCTATCCACCCTATTGCTAAACATTCTCTTCTCCTCTTTCCTTCCTTCTTTCCTAGCATTAGAGCCTTTTCCAGAAATCTGGGTCTTTGTGTAATGGTTTCCCCGTCCAGACGTGTCTGACTTTAGCGGTCAGTGCTTATCTCTGTTTCGTAGCCGAGGGAGCAAGTGTTGTATGAAGACACTTTCATGGTCGTGTGGCCAGCCTGGAGCACTGTTACCTTTCCAACAAAGTGGTACCTATTTATCTACTTGCATCTGCATGCTTTCGAACTGCTAGGTGAGCAGGAGCTGGTGCAGATAATGAGAGCTCACCCTGTCACACGGCGCTGGGGTCTCGAATCCAGGTGTCAGCTTTCTAGCTGATAAGTTCAGGGTCTTTAACCACTGACCCATCAGTCTTTGTATAATGTGGCCTAATTGGATAATTTGAGCCTGACCATTCATTCCTCATGTAAGAACTCTGTTGATTTGTTCAATGATCTATTTGTTTATTTTCTTGGCTCTCCATGGTACTCTCAGGAGTCTTCTCCAACTCCAAAGTTCAAAAGAATCAATTCTAGTCTGTTTCTGTTATGTATCCAGAGCAGGCAATTGCATGGCAACAGCCACTAGAGGGCGTTGGTCTGGACGGTTTTGGCGGGAAACCCAGTTTCGGCAGGAAACCTAGGGCCAACCCCATTGGCTAGCCACCTACCTGGCCAGGTATATAAGGAGGCCAGGTAGCCCTTGTTCCTCAGTACGAACCCGCCCACACAATAAAGAGCTGAACTCGTACTCCGGCTGGCGTCTCTTCCTTGCGTCGGACCCACCACATAACAGTTTCTTCACAATCCAACGTTTGCTTCCATAGTATGCCACAGAGAAAGTTCTTGAATAGCATTCCTTCCCTGAAGTCATCTTAATCTTTGCAACAGCACAGACTAGCACTTGTTCAAAAGAGCACTGAACTCAAAAATATGTCAAGTGCCATTCAGGCATATTCCTATACAGAAATCATGTTTCTTGCCTCTTTTGGAGCTCAAGCCAAAATGGTCACAGAGGACAGCACTTGGCAACCGTGGGGAAGGACATGCCCATGACTGCTAAAGAGACAAACAGGAACTGGACAGATCACAACCCTGACTGTATCAATAACCAAAAAGGGAATTAAAGCAGCTCACGTACAGAGCAAAAAACCATGTCGAGGGAAGAGAGAAAGGGCTACTTTAAAAAAATAGTTTAAGATGACTGTAACCCAAGGACTACCTACCTGTGTTATTGAGCCAGAGAATGATGATGAAAGGAATGAAGAAAATATCCCAGAATGCCCTGTGCTAGTTGGTTGACTAAAATAGAGGTGTATTCCTATATACATAAATATTTCTCCAAGCCAAGTGACATTCTGCAATTTAAGTAACGAAAGTCAATGCAGGAAATGCTAAAATATTTTCCAGCAATAAAACCTGGGAAATCATGCTATTATTTTACTTGATTGGATACAGACAATATCACTAGCTGGGATCCAATGTACTGGAAAATGTTATGTTTTGCTTGCTTAGTTGCCATTTTGCTGTAAAAGAAGCAAGAAATTGTGAGCCTATATTCACCCACATGGAATATAGGGAAACAGGGAAAATGCTTTGACAACGATTCAGGTTTAAGACTGCATAGCAAACGTGCAATCACAACAACTGCTTAATAACTTAGAAAATTAGAGAGAAACTATAGAAAGGCAAAAAGGGCTCAATTCTAATCCAATTATGTTATTATCATAAAGCACTTATAAAAGAAAGTAGACATTACATTGTCTATTCTATCCACCCCAAACAAAAAATTATTCAGTGTTGACATTTAGAAAGTTATCAGATAAGTGACATCAGAGAAGGGTATTCTTGAACAATGCAGCTAGTAACAAAACACTATTCCCAGAATTTACTCTAAAATACCTCTCAGTACAAAAATATAAAAGTGATTCAGTTCTCAGGTTAGGGGCCGAATGTCATGAAGAAGTCGATATCATAGGGTCACTAAGAGTCAAGACCAATTGATGGCACATAATTCATCAATCATATTCATAACACGCTATAACTTTAGGAAAGAAATCTGCTTCAAATATATCCATATAACAAAAGTAATGTCTTCCAAATACTTAGGATTTCTTGAAATCAAGGAAGTAATGGCACTTTGGATGGAATGTGTTACCTTCATTTAAATCATGAGAGTTATCTGTAAATTGTTTGTATGCACAGACTGTATGATTACAAGTAAGAAACATTGTTACTTTAAAAGTCAATTTTTGAGACCATACTGTTTCCTTTGTTGACTTCAGGAATACCTTTGAAATTGGGGTGTGGGGCGATATAGTAGACTCTCTTTTTTAAGTTTGTCTTTTCACTGTATTTTTCTTCTACAATAATCTTTACAATTATAATTTTGCTAGAAATTTTTCTTATGATCTGTGTGACCTTGCAGTTTATCAAATGAAGTAAGCGGAAGCCTCATCACAATCTGACTGTGATACATAAGTCTGATATTAGTTTATGTTTGAGAAGCACTTTACTAAAGAGATTTAGACAGAGTCAAAGTCTATCTGATTTAGAATACCACATGTGGAATTTGATTAATTACTGATTATATTCAGAAGCAATGTTACTAAAAGGCTTGACTTAAAAGCTAAGATGATGCAATCTGACATGGCTATTGGTAGTGAATGTCTGAGTCTCCTTTGCCTCATCAGCAGTTAACACGAAAAAAAAAAAAGTGAGCTGCTTCGATTTTTGTGAAATTGTCTGTAGATTCATCCGCTCATGGTAGTAATCGTTCAATAACTCTTATCTAGGCAAAAGGGATTGAGATTTTTAAATCAGAACTACTAGAAAAGATAACATTTAGCCCAAGCAGGCATCTACCTAGTTTCATTAGAGAAAAGGTGTAGATCAGACTTCCAACTCTTTCTAGGTATGAAGAAGTTCTCATCTAAAAAAACACAGCTTACAAACACTTTCTGGTAAAACAGTTGAATTTTCCCCATTTTATTTGTAATATAACCAGGACAGAAAACTTAGTTTCTCTGAGATTGTATAGTTCTGTCTGTCCTGCTAGGTAGGCCAGGAGACTAATCTAGCTAATCTCAATAAAAGTCTCCTGGCCTACCTAGCAGGGCAGACAGAAGCATATATCTATATCTATAATCTAAATCTATCTCTACATCTATTTATCTATATACCTACATACGTGCATACATACATAATCATATTATCATATATCATATATTAATATATGATTTTATATATGTACATATAATTATAGCTAATCTCAATAAATAGTTTTAATTTTTCTGTGGAGTTGACTTCCTGACCTACCTTGCAAGACTGATAGAAGTAAACAATCACTCAGAGAAACTAAGTTTTCTATCCTGGATATATTACAAATAAAGTGGGAAATACTCAACTGTTTCACCAGAAAATGTTCGTAAGCTGTGTTTTTTCAGATCAGAACTCCTTCATACCTAGACACTAAGAGGATGTACCCTACGTGTGACTTCTTTTACCCGCAACTACAAAAGACCGAGCATCAGCCTCAGGACCAAGGGACAATCTGCCCATCTTATTAGAGAGATGATGGAAGTGCAATCAAAATTTGGATTATATTCACAAAGAAAAACCTGTAAAATGCCTGAGCCTTGAAGGGATGGTGATGGGGAAGCTCCTTACACTTGCCATCCCTTGTCCTTTTGTACTGCATTCATAATACTTAAGTTCATAGAAATTGGCATGTAGAGCATGTTGGCCGGGCCTGGCCTGTCTTAAAAACCTTAGGTACCCAATTCAGACTCAGAACTTGATCTCAAATACTTTTGTATTCATAATTCGATTCATCCAAGGTAATTCACGTATTTTTAAAAAATGTTGGTCGTGGTAAGTATAACTGCTGCAGGAGGCTCAATTCTTTACAAAGTGGTGCAGGTTATCCCGAAATATTTAACACGTGTCTCTAGAAGAAGCGCTTTTTTAGCCCACCCACTGATTTTGGAGGACCTCCTTCAATCTAGCTACGCCACTTACACTTGGAGTGGGGCCCTCTAAATTCCAACTGGAATTTATTGTCTACCCTTCCGCCAACTCCGAACCTAACCACAGCCCGAGCTTCGAGGATAAAACTCCCACCCTCCGCCCGGCAAAAAGCAGCCCCCAGATCGCGGAGGCGCTGCAATCGCTCTCCTCGTTTCCGCGGCTGATCCCGGCAGCACAAAGGCGCGAGTCCGCCTCCAGCCGCATCTCCATCCGGGTAGCTTCTTCCCTGCCAGGCCCTGGAGTTCTTCCCAACATGGGGCCGCTTGCCCCAGAAGCAGATGCGCGGGGTCCCCTTTTCGGGGTAGCCGATACGCGAACGCTTCAGGCTTCGGGGAGCTCTGATCTCGACACGAGCCGGACAGAGGACGAGCAGCGACGGCGACGTTTCGCCATCAAAGGTTGCTGTCAGCGGCTAAGTTATGAATAAATGGCAGCTCTGGGGACGCGAGGTGGCCGAATTGAAAGGTGTGTGTGTGTGTGTGTGTGTGTGTGTGTGTGTGTGTGTTCCTGAGTTTTTGAAGCCCAGCTCTTAACTTCTGGATCGGGCGGGAATTAGGCAACGTCCTCCTGTGGTATCCTCAAGGAGCAGTTTTTGCACAGCGAGCGTCCCGCTACTTCATTGCTGCACGTGTTTCAGGGATTCAACCACATCTCACGCGAAACCTGATTTCTTTTCATTAAAATCTGTTTCAGTAACAACCAGATGTCTAAGAAGCGCAGACGTCCTACCCAGACGTTATCGGGAGACCATGGGATGTCTACTGCTTTTGATAGTGTAACGTTCATGATGATGATGATAACTTTATTGTCACTTTGAATGTACACCAATCGGCAAACATCAAAATGAAATTTCGTTGCATACAGCTCTCAAAGGGTCACCACCTCCGATATATACTTCTTGTTCGTCGTGGCCTGCTCAGATTTCACATTGTCCATTTTAGTCTCTAGGGAGTGAACGATGGCAAACAGGACAGGTGGAAATGGGGCTCCATGTGGATTAGCCCTCAAGTTAGCTTGTATTCTGACAACCTCGCCTTCTTTCCTTTTTCTGATCCTGACTCTTCCACCTTTTCCTTAAAGAGGCCTTGCTTCTTTTTGCCCCTGGAGCACGCTGCTGCTGCTGCCACCAACTCCTCCAAAAGCCTCTCTCTCTTCTTCTGGGCCTGCCGACAGCCTCATCCAGTTTCTTCGCTCCATAAGCTCCAGGTCCTCTCCTCCTCTCGAAACAGCCCTGATTTGCAATACAATCCATCACTAGGCCAGCAGTCAGATCTTGCTGCTGGTAGAACATATTCAAACAGCGCCAACGACTTTTAACGGTCTCACCAACAGTTCCAAAACAACTAGAAACTTGCCATGCCAGCAAAGATTGTCGGTTGTATGTCGTATCTTTAATGAGATGAGGAAGGAAAGGGAGAAAAAGTTTGTGTGTGTGTGTGTATGTGTGTGTGTGCACGCATTTTACGAGGCTCCCTGAATCTGGAACCCTCCAGGTATATAATATTTTGGTTTTCAAAACTCCCTCTTTTGTTGCCAGCGATTATGAAAATTAAGGGAAAGGTGTCAAGCTTCAGTTTACCTTTTATTCTTAAGAAACAGCTGAAGAAGATGCGAATGCTTGAGTAGTTTGCAAACTTATTTTAGAGCATTAAATTGTGGCTCATGATTAGAGAGAGCTGTGTTGTAACGTTTGCTATATTAATGAAAGCATTTTCATCCACAAAAAAACAGTGCCTCTAATTTAATTGGGCATTTGATTTATTCCTACATATGAATATTATTAGAACATGTGGCACATTATTGAATTCCGAAGGGCAAACTTTCTTCTTCAAGAAGCTTAGAACTAGATAAATCTGTGTTAGCTTAATTGACCAAAATAAACAAACAGTAATTAGGTACACAGTGTGAAAAATAGAGACAGAAGTAAAATTAAAAATAAACACCTGATCTTCATTTTGAAAGATATGATGGAACGCTTTCTTTGGGAGATAGATGAAGATTTTGTTTTGTGTGCAACCATCTTATGGACATGCAAATACTGTCAGTGTCTTTTACACTCCAGATGCAGGCACAGTAGAAAGTTGGGTGGATTTTTCCCTTGGATGACTGTCTTTAATCACAGGCAAACTGTTGATTGTGCAGTGATACACTTTAATGGGTGAACTAGTGAGATCAACATATACCTCTTTTCTAAGGAAAGGCTGTTCTCATAAAATAAGAAAGATCACCAAATAATCTGTAACACTAGTTCTTCTGATATAAAGACACTCAAATGGCAGTCTCAGCTGCTCAATGGGACAGTCTTATGGATTGAAAATTATGGTTTTCTCTGATGGTTTTTACTTCAGAGAAAGAAACTAGTGGTAGTAATGTGTAGTAATGGCACCAAAACCACTAGGTGCTAGGTTATTATTTAATTATACTTCTTACTGTTTTTTCTCCCAGACAAAAGTTGTTTTGTTTATTAATAGGTGTAGAAAGCCAGACACATTCTACATTCACACTTTTGCACTCAGAATTTGTACCATGAACATACTTGGGACAGCCACTTTACATAATCTCCCAAACAATCTGGAGATTTTAAAAGCCACTTTGTGCTAATTAACAGAATAACAGACCTGGAAGGGATCTTGGAAATCTTCTAGTCCAACCCTCTGCTCAGGCAGGAAACCCTCTGTGATGTCAGACAAATGGCTGGCCAGTCTCTTCTTATAAACTTCCAGTGTTGGAGCATTCACCGCTTCTGGAGGCAGGTTGTTCCACTGGTTAATTGTTCTAACTGTCAGGAAGTTTCTCCTTAGTTCTAGGTTGCTTCTCTCCTTGATTAGTTTCCATCCATTGCTTCTTGTCCTGCTTTCAGGTGCTTTGGAGAATTAGAATTAGAATAGACCTGGAAGGGACCTTGGAGGTCTTCTAGTCGAACCCCTGCTCAAGCAGGAGAACCTATACCATTTCAGACAAGAGACCGTCTCGTCTCTTCTTAAAAACTTCCAGTGATGGAGCACCCATGATTTCTGAAGGCAAGCTGTTCCACTGGTTAATTGTTCTCACTTTTGGGAAGTTTCTTTTTAATCCTAGGTTGGTTCTCTCTTTGGTCAACCATTGTTTGGTTCTCTCTTTGGTCAACCATTGCCAACCATTGTTTCTTGTCCTGCCCTCTGGTACTTGGAAAATAATTTGACCCCCTCTTTGTGGTAGCCCCTCAAACATTGGAATACTGCTATCATGTCACCCCTGTTTCTTCTTTTCATTAAATTAGACATAAACAGTTCCAGAAACCAAGATGGACTAGGACTCCAAGATGCCTCCCACAATTAGTACTATTGAGCCTAGTATCACCTGTACTATACCTGTGTATTTGGTTTTTCTTGTCTAAATGTAGAACCTTATTTTTTTCACCATTGAATTTCATTTTGTTAGATAGCACTCAATGTTCAAGTCTGTCAAGATTCTTCTGTATCTTAAGCCCATCTTCTTGCCAGTTGGAATACCAATTCCAGTTGCTATATCTTCTTTCGTTCTGTGGGTTTTAACCTGTGCACTTATAATAAATAAGTGATCACATGCATATTTTGGCAACTGTGAGATTGATAGTTTTTCTTCTAGACAGCACTCAACGGCTTTTGCTTCAAAAAGAGCTTTATGGATCTCCGTTTTTCATGATGCTATAAAATGGATCTGATAATTTAATTTTTCCTTGCTTTCTATCTGTTGGCAGGTGGTCTTTTCCTTGCTAGTGTCGCTACTGCAGGAATGCTAGCAGGTTTTGGTATGACACTTGCTGTGACAAAGAAGAAAAGTCCCAACTGGTTCAATAAGGTTAGTTTATTTGAACTTCTTGTGCAGTTCTGATAGTTCAAAAGTATGTCAGAATGAAATAATAATCGTGGTGCAATATAGATATATCGTACAAGATGATATATGATAGGGTACAGTGCTGTAGATGCCTGCTAATAGAACAGATTTTTTTTTGGGGGGGGGAAATTTCACAAAAAATATAGTTAAAAATGAAAGCTGAAATAAATGGAACAAACAAGGGTAAGTCTAAAGTTACAATCTCCCAAACATTGAACCATGAGATATTTTGTTGAACTCTGATTTCTGGGTAGAATACAGATCTTTGTAAGATTAAGCATGATAAATAGAACAATGATTGTTATTTATTATTATTAGCCGGAGTTCAAATATCATTCCAGAAATCCAGTCCTATATTATTGATGTCACTGTAACATAGATTCCCCCCCCCCAAAATTTACTAAATTAATATCCTGTTTTTTCCCCACCATGAGGTATGTACAAAAACTTCTGAGAACATTTCCTGCCCAGACACTGATCAAGTTCATTGGAACCTAGTTTTTTTATAAGAATATCAATGCCTTGTGCCCTGTGAATTCCAATTCACTAAGCTCTGCTTATAGCAACCAGGTTTGCTGCTGAAAAAGATGGTTTCAGATTCAGGTGTTGAAAGTGCAGTGAAATTGTGTACTGAGTTCTGAATTCCAAACTAAAACAGAAATTCTGTCTTTTCTTTCCACTCTACCACAACTCTTTCATAGTTATTACCACCAGTGGCCTTATGAGAATGATTAAATACCATAGATTGTACTTTATTTATAATGGTATATATTGCTTATATCCTGTTTTGGGAAGTTAATTATCATGGAGGATGGGATATAATTAACGATCATTTAAATATTGTTCGACACTTTATATAAATTATATGATGAATGGTATATTTTTTTGATTAGCAGAAAACTAATGTTATTTTACTACTATTGCAATTAATTTCCAGACTGAAAGTCAGTTTGGTGTAGTGGTTAAACACACTGACTAGAAACTGGGACACCTTGGCTTCTAGTCATTTTAGGCACAAAGCCAACAGGGTGATTTAGACCAGTCATTCTCTCACATCTAGGAGAAAGGCAATGCCTAACCATTTACCGTATTTTCCGGCGTATAAGATAACTTTTTAACCCATGAAAATCTTCTCAAAAGTCAGGGGTCGTCTTATACGCCGGGTGCTGAAACTTTAGGGACATGCCTGGCTGGAAAACATGCCTGGCTGAGGAATTCTGGAAGTTGAAGTCCACAAGTCACAAAAGGGCCAAGTTTGAAGACCCCTGTCTAAATAGCCCAAAATAGGTACATAAGAGGTTAACGTTAGATTTTTTTCCCTATAATGTTTCTGCCCATGACCTGCCATTATTGAGCAAAGCAAGCTTTCAAAGTAATGTTACTAAATTATACATATTTGGGGGGAAGGTCAAGTATTGTGCTAAGTGGTATTCTTATATGAAGAACAGAAGTTGATTTTTTAAAAAATAAAGCCCTACAGGCAAACAATAACAAGCATATGTGACCAAAACTCTCTTAAAATAGCGGCTCCTTTTATCAATGAAGTCTTTTCTGTACCACTAGGGAAAAGTCCAAAATGTCTTTTTCCAGCCATTTTTTCAACACTTCTCTTTAAGGTTCTAAATAGTTTTTGTGTAGATCATATGACAGCTTTTTACTATGAATGACACAGTTATCTGAGTATTTTATTCCCTCAAGGAGTTCTCTCATGAGCAGACATTCCTGAGCTAATAAGCCCAGGTCAGCAGTTTTCCATTATCGTTCTTCTGAGGCATTCGTTTTTGCAGAAATTCCCACAATATCTTTCATTTTAACTCTCTCTTATCATGATAAAAAAATTGAAAACTTTCTTCAATGTGTTGTCTCTGAAGTCTTATCCTATATATAACAAAATCAATTGCTGGGATTTTGTTTACAGAGGAGAGGGGCATCTACGAAAAGGTTCAACAAATAATAAAATAAACATTTAAAATAGCAATATCAATATCAGACAGTGTAACAGTAACCTAGTTTGGTAATTTGTGTTACTCTGACCAGATCTCCCAATTGTGTACCTATAGTACCTTTGGAGGTTGGCTCTCTTTAATAACTCTTTAAGTTACTTAAAGTTCTGGTAAAGTTATTTATCTGTTGAGAAAGCTGCTGAGAATAAAAACATTCATGGACCATACATTTATGAATGCTGGCCCATATTTATCTGTCTTTAAAACATATAGTTTATTAATGGTCCTGTAAAAGAAATTGGAAACTTACATGATGATAGTCTCAAAGGTGCTTTTTCAAAAGGCAACTGGACTTTGTTGTTCCTTGAAGATGTTTCGCTTCTCAACTAAGAAGCTTCATCGGCGATGAAGCTTCTTGGATGAGAAGCGAACGTCTTCAAGGAAAACCAAAGTCCAGTTGCCTTTTGAAAAAGCACCTTTGAGACAACCATGACCGGGATGACTGAGATATTGATATGTTGATATGCTTTAATTGCCATGTGTGTATTAACAGATCTTTAAAGGATATTTTAGAAGAAGGAATACATATATTCCTCTCCTGTAACCATAATGTTTAGTGGTATTAGTGGAGAAATTAAGAGCATTTACATACTCATAGGGCAAAGTTAATATTATCATTATATGAATTCCTCAGTGCTTTTTGTTTATATAAGTACACAGTAATCTGTTTTCCATCACTTAAAATATATATTATTCTAGGGTGTAATTGCCACAGCAGCTTTGCCAGAAAGTGGCTCTTCCCTTGCTTTACGGGCCCTTGGATGGGGCTCACTCTATGCTTGGAGTGGAGTTGCATTGATCAGCTTTGCTATCTGGAAGGCTTTGGGTGTTCACAATGTAAGTATCTTCAATTAATGTTGCATGCTTTGGTGCTTTAGAAATTCCATAAGTTCAATAAGCACTTACACATTTTTATTTATGTAGGCAGCCTTGTATGTGTGAATCCTTTTTTAGGGGAAAATTAGTGAGAATATTGAACTGTATAAACCCCACTCCTGGGGGCTCACAGTGTATATTTGAATGGGTTGCTCAATAAAATGAAGAACCAGCAGTCGCCCACAAAGAGGCAAACCTGTGAAAGTAGATGAATGAAATTAGATTTTAAAAAAGGATAAATATGGAAAAATAGTTAAATATGTATAGAGTTGAGATTTGTTTGTTTTAATTGCAACTTGGTGAGTCCACTGCAGGAAGCTATGGTGTTTGGGAGGGCTAGGTTAAGTATGTGAATGCTGCTATTATGATTTGTTTGCTTATTTATGAAATTAGTATGCCACAGATCTTTCTAGACTCCTGGTGGGTTACAATAACAGAAGTCCTACAATATAGTAAGCTTAAACATCCAGGATAAATATCCTCCTCCAATCAACACTCCCCCCCACCTCATCCTGTTTATGATTTACTACAAAGTAAGAATCCAGGTAATAGTGATTTATTCAATAAACTATGGTTTAGCATGATGTGTTCTTTATATTTAGGTAATGAGAATTGATTCATACAAAAGGCTTTTGCTCTTTCTCCACATAAGTGGTTAAGCACACCCCTGCTGGATGAAGCCAAGGTCCATCTTGGTTTAGCGTTTTCCTTCTTGTAATGGCCAACAATCAGAAAGTTGGCTTACAATTCCTGATTTGTTTAAGAGTAACATATTTTGAACACCATACTAACTTGATTCTTGCTGGTCACTTCCTAAGTTGTTCACCAGCTAATAGGAGAAGATAAATAAGGATAACTAGACACAGTTTTTCAAAGCAAGCTTGCCTGGGAACAGTGTCCCAGGTTACATATTGTAAAAAGATAACCCTGTATTTTGTAGCCTCTTTGTTTCACAGAAAGCTTCAAGTTCAAATCTAAAAAAAGACAGATCTATTAAGTGAGATAGGTTTCCATAAATAATATGTTTTCGAGGCAGTTTATTCCCCCACCCTCACCACCTTGCAGTGCAGTATGTAGAACTACTACACTACTAATGTTTATTGTATCGGGGCAACCAAATTGGGCCTATAAAAATCTGGATCACTAAATGGCAAGAAAGTTAGAAAACTGATACCATCTAGTGGCCATCTGCATTTTGATTGTGTAGATCTGGTAGCTGTAATTACCAATACATGGTTCAAAATTCTTTTTTAAAACAAGAACTGAAATTTAAATTTTGTAGTAGCCCTTGGAGAGGGAGGCAGTTGCTAGCAATACAGAATATTTTATCTAGTATCTGCTTATAAAGGCTTATACATTTATTAGTAGTAATCGTTTAGTTCTCAGGGGAATATAACAGCAGCTGCAAGATTCAGACTACTATTTTGCAAATGAAAAAAATATTCTTATAAAAAAACATCCTTTTGCAGAGTTTGGTTTATTTTTTTAAACAATTACATGCTCCTCCATCTCATAGCATTGACAACTGAGTGATATATAGGAACATGGCATAATTTGATAGCACTGAGTTTCTGTAATCTATGGGAATGAGCCATTAGGATACACTTTCTGCCCAATTGAAATACTTTCATTCTTCTCTGGTACTCTGAAATGTGGGAACAGCACAATCTGTCCACTTCTTTTATCTTGAGCAATATTTTTGCCACATTTTTCAAATGTTGGAATAGTAACAACAATCTGAAGCAAGGCAAAGAAAGATAAAAATAACCTCCAGTGGATTTCTTTTAGCTCCATATTGCTGATTTTTAGTTATGTTACAAAGAGATATTTTTACTTCAGTTGAGTTTGAAACTATCACTGACTGGTTTGGCTACTTTAGTAATAATGTTGATTTTTATAAAATCATATTAAATAACGTCTACAGGATATTGGTTTATTAAAGTTTCTTTTGAACTCAGGAAACTGGGTAGGACATATTACTTGGACGATAGACTGAGAATTGTTTTTTGAATCCCCAAAACCACAGTGGCATGCTACTTCTGTATTTTTTTAACTCAGATAAATGTGTACATTTACTTTTTAAATTGGTTCATCTAAATAATACTTGACAGAATAATAGAATAACATCACCTAGAAATGTCCTTGCTATATGGGAATGTGAGAGTGTATAGGTGAAACTGTAAAATAATTGCAAAGGTGAAGTTATTGCAAAAAATAGAGAAAAATCAGATAGGATTCAGGAACAGAAAAAAGGATTATCCTTAAATTCTGGGTACACCACTTTTACATACTTCTGCAGGATGTTCCCCACCGTCAAATCATAGCCATTTGTGCACAACTCAGATTAAGGGTGAAGAGTCTGTGGTGCTTTAGATGTTGTTGAACTGCAAATCCCATCATTACAATGGATGGGGCTTCTGGAAAGTGTGGTTGAGCAGTACCTGGAAGATTGTACTGTATTTAACTCTTCACATGGCTATGTTATTAGTATAGTATTTGTTTTATTTGTCCTGTGAATCTAAAAAAAGTGAGATGATTGCATGCAAGGTTTTACACTTAACACATAGATTATGGTGGTTAGCTACAGGTGCTTTGGGAATGAATGTTGTTGGCCCCAAATGGATAGGCCAGGAGTAGGCAACCTCGGCTCTTTTATGACTCATGGACTTCAACTCCCAGAATTCCTGAGTCAGCTATGCTAGTAACTGCTAGCATGACCCAGATTGTTGGGGGCAATTAAGCTGACTTTGTAATAATGCCGCTTGGGGTGTGTGTGAAAAAGCCCTAATATGCAGGCATATACATAGAATGAAGGCTACTGCTAAGCTTGTAAGCCGCCCTGAGTCTTCGGAGAAGGGCGGGATATAAATGGAATGGAAAAAAAAATTGACCGTCTGTCAGATGGAGGTAGGATTATGAAAAAAAATAATTTGGCTACCAGAAGACATTTAGCAATCATATTCAGTAGCTACATTATGAGTCATGATGATTAAAAAGCTGTTTAAACCAAAATGTAATGAGAGAGAAAATTGGAATGGTCCCCAGCCCAACCCCTAAAGACATTAGTCATCAACATTGTTGGCACAAATGTTAGAATGGATAGAATAACTGTAGGTGTTCTGATTGACTTAGATAGTCTAGGACCTTCAGAGATGGAGCATTGTGTGCATTATCATTAAGTAGCCTTTCGTAAAATAAATCTTGCTAGGAAAATTAAGACTTTCATTAAAATGAAAAATAAAAACAAGCAATGATCCAGGAATTTATCTTGGATGCAGTTGAAGGAAATGCCTTAGAAAGACCTTTGTTGCACTACAGCTACATCTGCTGGCAAAAGGAGAAATAGCTTCACAGTTTTTTTTCCCCTTTTAGATTTTGATGCATTGTTTTTCTTTATCATCTCATACAAGGTAACATAACTGAAAAAATGTTGCATTTTCAATATTCAGAACTTTAATAAATCAGGATATGAACTAGATATAAAACTTTAAAAAGTGTGCACTTTATACTAAATTGCCTTGGGAGTAGATGCTGAAACGATGGGAAATCATAGACCTGTTTAACCAATTTTCTGTTTCAAACGAAAGAAGATGAAAATGTTCTAAAAAAGAAGAAGATGCTATAGGTTAAAATACATCTGGACCAGGATCATGATGTAAATCTAGAACTATTATATATTCTCTGTGCCAGATTGAGTTCACAAGTCTGGAATGACCATGCACTCAGTTTTTCTATCCAGTATTGTGATGCGGGCTATAGACTGCTTTTCCTCAACTTTGCTAGTGCAACTACTTAATCCTTTTATGATTAGATCTGGTCATTACCACATCCATTGCTTCTTCACTAAACACAGTGCCACGCTAGAAGATGTCTCAGAAGTTCTAGCTAGTCAAGAATGCCATCTCCGTCAAGTCCTTTTTGGCAGCAAGATGTTGAGATCATGTGATTCCCTTAGTGTGGATATTGGCTACTTCTGTTTATGACAAGATGTTGATTTTCCTTAGAGTTCTTCTATGGTGTACATCTGCCTAGCTTTAACGATCTGTTAATGAGAGGTACACAATGGTATTGTTTGCTAAGGAACATCTGATGCAAAGTAGCTGAGAACTTTCCCTGCTCCACTTCTTGAAACATGGAATTTCCTCTTTGAGAAGCAAATCTGTATTCTTCTACCCTTCTTTTCCGGCATTTGAAAGCAATTCTTTTACAAGAATGCTTTAATTTACTGGCTTTTAAATTGGATAATTCTTTCTGTCTCTTGGTTATGTTTTTTCTCTTGGTCTATTTGGTTTATTTAATGATTAGCTTAGGTGAAAATAGTTTTTCTCTAACATGGTACAGGTGGTCCTCAACTTATGACTACAATTGACCCCAAAATTTCCAAGACAGTTGTTGAGTTTTACCTCATTTTTTTGCCACAGTTGTTGAATGAGTCATTTCAAAAGGTTAGTAACATAGTTGTTAAGTGAATCTGGCTTTCCCAGTGACTTTGCTTGTCAGAGGGTCGCAAAAGGAGATCATACTACCCTGGGACTCTGCAACCGTCATAAATACATATGCCAGTTCCCAAGTGTCCGGAATTTGATCACATGACCAGAGGGTTGTAACTTTGAATGGTCACTAAATGAATGCTTGTAAGTCGAGGACTACCTGTATGTTGTATTGTATGGCAAAAGTACAATTTGTGGTATATAGGAACAGATGGCAATGAGAAAAAAAAGAAAATAAAGGATACAAGTACACTACGGCTTTTCTACTCAAAAAAAGCATAGCATAGGGTGTTTTTTTTTTTGCTTTTGTAAAAGACAAGAACATGCGTCAAAATCTGCCAAGATTCTTGAATTGCTAAGATCAGAATAAAGCATTCACCAAATCCAAAGTGTAAAACTGCTGTGCTTCAACATTTCCTGACTTAGCCCTTGTCTCTCCAGAAATGTTTGTACTATTTAGAACAGGGTCAGTTTGTTTGCAAATTTACTATGAAAGATGAATTGTACAAAAGTTCTTATGTCTTAAAAGTCAGCAAAGAATTCCCCCCCCCCTTTTCGGAATAACTGCAGTCTTAATTGCAAGGATTTTCACAAATGTGTTAAAGGAACATGCATAATCGTTTACAATCTTTGTGCCAGTTTTAATTGAGCTGCCCTACAATGATAATAGCTACATTATATCAACAGAAGAACCACTTGATAGAAATATGTAATAGTTTTCCAGCAGTTACAGCAGAATTGTCCTAATTTATTTTTAGCCAGAGGAAATAAGCAATGTATCTTTGTATTTAATTAAAGCTGCAGTTGTAACATTTGCCAGTCACAGAGGCATTTCTCTATCTGCCTCACCTAGCGAATGTTTTTGTTAAAGATAAAAAAAGAAGAAACAAAAAGCGTTTATAATTTGTCGTGGTCTATGGCAATTAGAAAGCAACATGAAATAAGTAATGAAGACTCTTTTCATTATGATAGTCTTCATAAATCAGTTTTGTAATGCCTTCGCAAAGCAGATACTGTCATTTATTTTATAGCGAGGATGAGTCATAAAATATTTATGATCTTTAAAAAAAAATGAGGACTGCACATAAACAGATGGTGGGTGCAAACCAGGATGGGGAGGGATTCCGTGACCTTATAACATATCGTCTTTGTGACAAAATTCATAACATCTTTGTTTTGTATACATTCATTAACCTTTAGAACTGCTGTGAATAGAAAGGCATTGACTACTACCACTGTGTCTAATTAAAAGGGAAATTAATTGTTTAACCTTATTTGTTATATTTACAGCCTCCCCTATTTTGTAACCCAGGGTACAAAATCAAAGAATCAAAACATTTTAACAAAATGGGGAAAAAATTCAGAAAGTTTTCAAAAGCTAAGAAACTAGAGCAGGTGTTAAGTATGCCAAATAGAACAGAGCAGAATAGAATTCTTTATTGGCCAAGTGTGATTGGATACACACAAGGAATTTGTCTCCCGTGCATAAACTTTCAGTGTACATAAAAGCAACAAATGATTTATTTATTTTTATTTTATTTTTATTTTAATTCCATTTATATCCCGCCCTTCTCCGAAGACTCAGGGCGGCTTACAAGCTTAGCAGTAGCCTTCATTCTATGTATATGCCTGCTTATTAGGGCTTTCACACACACCCCCAAGCGGCATTTTTACAAAGTCAGCTTAATTGCCCCCAACAATCTGGGTCCTCATTTTACCTACCTTGGAAGGATGGAAGGCTGAGTCAACCTTGAGCCTGGTGATAAATCATGATCATAAACATAATACAATCATCATAAATCATAAGATACAACACTCAGTGATAGTCATAAGATACTGAATAAAAGCAATCAGCATAAATCATAAAACACAAACAGCAAAGCTGATCGTCATAAGATGCTAAAGGAATAGGTAATAGGAAAGATGAGAAGGACAATAATAATACAGCCCTACTATATGACTGTAGCATGTTTTTCTCCTGCCTAGGTCACTGATGACATCAAAGCTGCATGGAGACCATAATTCCCACAACACTTGTTTGATATCCTAAAACAGTGTTGTGGGAATTATGGTCTCCATGCAGCTTTGATGTCATCAGTGACCTAGGCAGGAGAAAAACATGCTATAGTCAGAAGCTCTGATCATGGCACATCCTGTCCTGGAACCAGCATATGAGTTTGTGTCCCAAAGTTTTCTAGACACAATTCAAAATAGCTGTTTTTAATGTAACAAGTGTCAGATGACTACGGTAGGACCTCCTGTATCTAATTTTCTACATAAATCTTTTAAAATGGTGTGAGGGCATATTCTTGGTTATATCCACCAGCCTGCAAGCAGAGTTTCAGCAGCGAAGACACAGCCTCAGTTACTGTCTCATTCCTACCTAGCACTTTTTTCCCCCTTAGGGGTTAATCAGATTCATAAGGCAGATCATTTTTCCTTTGGGGTTTGACATTCATTGGTTTATGTTAAACAGCTTACCTTAAAAGGAGGTAATTGGCTAATTAATTCCATTTTAATTAGCATCTGATTTTGTTTGTGTCGTTAAAAAAAGTTGTCACCTGCTCCAAACCCTAGAGATAGAGTGCAAGTAGCTAAGATCTAATGTGGTCTCTGCAGAATTTTGTGAAGGGAGAGCAATTCCTTAGCATTTCAGGAATCTTTTCTACCCCATTCAGACTAGTATGAACAGATGCCTTAATCTATCTGTAATAGCAGAGTTTGCATTCTCTTCACCTGCTTTGTTTCTCTTATGTAGTTTTAAAAAGCAGAATGCAATAAAAAACACTTTGGCGGCCTTTATATTTATCTGCTGATGAAGGAGTGTTGGGTTAAAAATGGAAAAAATAATTATTTACCTTTTATGGTAAAAAGGTTGACAATTTGAAGAGGCACAATTGTTCTCTGTGTGTGTGTCTTTCCCAAGGACACAAACTAGGATCTTTCTTTCTTTCTTTCTTTCTTTCTTTCTTTCTTTCTTTCTTTCTTTCTTTCTTTCTTTCTTTCTTCTTTCTTTCTTTCTTTCTTTCTTTCTTTCTTTCTTTTTCTCTTTCTTTCTTTCTTTCTTTCTTTCTTTCTTTCTCTTTCTTTCTTTCTCTCTCTCTCTCTCTCTCTCTTTCTTTCTTTCTTTCTTTCTTTCTTTCTTTCTTTCTTTCTTTCTTTCTTTCTCTCTTTCTCTCTCTCTCTCTCTCCCTCCCTCCCTCCTTTCCATAATACAAGAAAAATGTTAGTTTCCAAAGTGAAGCTCACTTCAGAGAGTTGTCTTTAAAATTACTGAGATGAGGGGAAAAAAAGTTCTGTAGGGTGCAAATAATTCACATCAGCCTAAACTAAAGAATAATGCTGGAGTTCCCATTTTTGGTGATTCATCAGAATGTAATAAAATTAATGTTCACTTTTTAATGGGGTTTTAGAGAGAGATTAATTTGCTTTCCAGCATGAATTACTAATTGGTTCCCTATTCCTTTATACTTATATCCTGTCTTCCATTATGCAATTTCGAGTAGAATCCATGAAGTTTCCAGCCACTGTTTTGTTCACTATTGACATGAATGTAATTCCTGAATTTCAACAAGGATGCTGCTAAATCCACTCTATTAGACCTTACTAAATCCTTTCTTTTGAAGAATACCTGGGAAACTGGATTATGATGATGATTTCATATATTTTGATGTCCCTTCCTATATAAAAATTCCCAAACATGGTAAAAAAGAAAAGAAAAAGAAATCTAAAATACTGTAATCACAACAAAATCTTTCAGCCCATATTCCTATGGAGAAAGCCTGGATGAAGAGAAAGATATTCAACAGGCACCCAAATCATCTTATGAGAAGCATCTGAGGAAGGACCAGTGTCAAGGTTAGATACCACCATAGAGGAAAGCTACATACAATTGGTTACTCTGTGGTTCAGATCACATGCAGTAAGACCTTCCCCTTGACCTAAGTTGTTCAGGGTCTTCTATGCCATAAGCAAAAGCTTAAACTCGACTTGCTAGTTAATTAACAGTCAGTGCAGTTGCTTCAAAAAAGGTGTAATTTGTATAAGCACTCAATTCACTAGCCAACTCATCACAGTTTGCACAACTGAACGGTTGTCCCATTCGAAGTGCATTATAATCTAAGGGTAAGTTTCCAATGTATCGAAAATAACTAGACTATTCTTGAAAGGATACAGTTGGTATATCGGTCAAAGCTGATAATTGGCAATCCTAATCAGAGATTAGTTGGACCTTTAATTTTGACAACAGTGCAGGAGTAACACTTAAAATACCAAGTTTGTGTTCATTTGTAATTTAGAGATTTTTTTCTGATTTTCTCTGTTGCGCGACTTTTAAATCCCTGTCATGGTTTGTCATGGCTAACATGCAACAAAATACATGTTTATTATAAATGACATTAACCAGATTTCTTTATAGCCAGGAGTTTAAATGCACTACAAGAAGTGATAATTTTTATAAGAAGAATTTATAGACCTGCTTGTCTTTCATTTGATTTGTTTCAAACAGGAATACACTACATCCTAGTTAGACCAAATAATTAATCCATTATTTTGTTCCTGTTAGCTGGTGAATAAAGAAACTTGTTTTTTTGTGTGTATGTTTACTCAAAATAAATAGAGGGAAGAAGGAGAGTACTAGCAATGCAGTGAATTTGTGATTTGATGCTGTGGTGTTACATTTATTTCTTTATCTTTTTTTTAGATGAATGAATTTCGGAACAAAATGCAGTCATTATTTCCATCAGTTCAAAAAACTGCAGTAAATTCTGTTGAATGGGAGGATATTTGGAAATCTAAGTGAACGTCACATGGAGGAATTTGTACTAAGCCTTACAAAACCACAGAAGAATTAAAATATTATATTTGTATTCATAGTGGCATGCAGTCAGTAGTATCAGCACATGCCCCCTTACTTTTTCAGGCAAAATTAAATTTTGCTTTTAGTAGTTTTCACTTTAGTGATGATAAGTGCAGAAAAAGATTAAGATGAGCATGAAGCATGCTCAATATGTGGTAATAAAACAGAAATTAACCCCAAAGAAGACATGAATTGTTGACCAAGTTAATGGGTAATAGTATCCCTATCCTGTTCCCCCCATCACGGTGATTCATAGCGGTTTTAAAAGATGGTATATAAACTACTAAAGCAGACTGAACAGTGCTTGTGAAAAATTATACAAATAAAGTGATGGTCACTAAATTTTATTCTCTATTCACTGGATTAGTATGTGTCTTCAAGAACCAGGACCATAAATATTCTCAGTGCAAACAGAAACGCAACATATGATAGATCTGCTTGGCAGTCCATTTCTGACACTAGTTACAATCCAAAGAAAGAACTCTCTGGGCCTTTGCAGATCTCAGATTGGTTCTCCAAACTCTGATGTAATCCAAAGAGAACAAAAGTTTGTTCTGAACAAAACAGTCTCTTGGGTTGCAATAACATTCCAATCAGAGAGAAACAATCCTGAGCTTGGATAGTTGTTGTAAAGCAAGTGTGGAAATGGAGAAAAGGAACCAAATTTCTTTTCAAATGTTGATGTACCAAACAATTCTAAAGTAATATTATTTGAGAGTAGCCATGACTAGCTCGGAAGGAATTGGATTTGGTGATATTCTCAGCTGTATGAGAGCCCACCTCACAAGAGAGTTTAGCAATTAAAGAACAGAGCTGAGCCATTTCACTGTTCATTTTTACAAGACTATTTGGGAGTCCCAAAGAGATAATGTGGATGAATTTCAGCTAGCGGGTGAATTGTGAGTCAGTACCCTAGAAAATGTGAAACTGATTCTAAAACAATGTTTTAATTGTAACCCAATTAAATGCTGCCATCTGGAAAAACAATCATTCTAACTGTTTAAAATTAATGTGACAGAAGAGTAGGGGGTGTATTTTGCTTTTGTGCCCCTCCTGTATTATTAATTAATGGACTATTAGCTTTTTAAAAAAACTAATATAGAATAGACTATTCTTTATGTAGAATATTTATTTGACTGCGATCTAAATATTCCTAACATAATGCTAGTTAGGAATTTTCTGCCTTTCATCACACTTGTCCCCCCAAACATTAAGTACGTGATTTAACTGAAAGATATTTTCATGTAGTTCAAAAGGCTAATTGTGTATGGCATTCCCCTAAGTTATGGTTCATTGATTTGAACACTAGAATAACTTTAAAAAACTGCTTTTCTGAGTATGTACAGTATATGAAAAAAATAATTGTTGTTTAGTATATTGGACTTATTTACATACCAAAATTAGAAACTACTACACAAAAGGGCTTTGTGTATAAAGAAAAAGAATAAAAAAGAACACAAAGAAAATATTGTTCACTGATTTTTTTTCATACATGCAAAGCGTTGATAATTTTCTTGGACAGCTATCACTGTCATGTGCATTTATTATTTTTTTTAAAAGTTAGTTTATGAAAACAGTCTTTCAGCATTTCCTCTCCAGATGTGTTGGAACTACAGCCCCCCAAATCATCCGTGTTTGATTGTGCTGGCTGAAATTCTCTGAATGCCTGTTTAAAAACCTCTGGAGAGTGCCAGGTTAGGAGGGCTGTTTTAAGCTACACGAGCAACGATCCACCTCGGTTTAATTTGATGGTTTATTAAATCTGTTCCAGGATGCGCATGTGCTTTCAAGTTGGTTTGGATTCCTGGAAACTGCCTGCTTTAGTCTCTGCAATTTTCCTGGCAAGGTTTTTCTTACGTGTTTTACCCTTCCCTCCTTCCTAAGGCTGAAAGAGAGTGACAGCCCCAAGGTCACCCAGCTGGCTTTGTGCCTAAGGTGGCACTAGAACTCACAGTTTCCCAGTTTCTAGCTTGATGCCTTAATTACTACTACAAGCTGGATCCAGAATTTTGTTGAGTCAGTTATGGGTACCTTGCCTAGATAGCACTGCTACTTTGTGACCTATCTTGTTTATTGGCTAAGTTCTGGGTATGCTATAACAGGGGTTCCCAGCCCCCCGGTCTGTGGATGAGTACTGGGCCGCAGCATGCCAGCAACCGGGCCGCACAAACATGCAAAGCCCCATCTGCTGGATGCAGGCAGGACACAAAACTACGCCCTCTTCAGTCCGCGGAAAAACCTTTCTCCACATAACCGGTCCCTGGTGCCCAAAAGGTTGGGGACCTCTGCTCTATAAGGCTTGGGATCTGGGTTTCTTCAGGACATCTGCATTAGTGATTTCTGCCAATCCAATAAGATCTGGAAGGGAGGGTGACTCTCTTCAGGTACCCACACTGACAAATTGTGGCCATTTTGCCTTGCTTTATGGATGTGAAGTAACCATTTTTGGTAGAAGTTTGCAGCAACTGAACAGAATGCATTGTCTTTGTTCTAGAAGTGATTTAATTTTAATTTAACAGAAAAATGACGTGACATTCTTTGCAGTGATCCCATTCCAGTTTATTACCTGATTGCTTATGACTGCTTCAAGAAATTAATCTTGCAATAGAGATTATAGACAGATTTCAGCAGAAGATTCATCAGACAGAATTACCCTGGGGTGGAATACTGACATTTGTAGAAATATATTTAATTAAAATGTAAAAATGCACACGATAAAAATGGTTATTCTTTATCTAATTTTGAACTTTAATCAGTTTTATTTCGAATTATCTGGAAAATGTACTTAAGTCTATAACACAAGCAATATTTTCACCTGACAATGGAGAGGCAGTTACTATGGAAGACATATTATAGAAGCAACTTCTATAGGGCGGGATATAAATGGAATTAAAATAAATAAATAAATAAATAAATACTTCCAACTTCTAATACAGTTTCTCTCACCACTAATTGGTACTAATAGGAGTTTTGGAAACCAAATCTAGAATACCATCTCCAAGTCACTGACTGATCCCCAAACCCTGCAAGGAAGAATTAGAAAATTATTCCTCCTTATTTCACCGATTTTTATACAAAGATGTTTGCGGATGTAACTGTTCAACAGTTCTTTCCCAGTAGATTATGAATTAGCATGTAAGTTTTCACTAATCAGATAAAGACAAATGGACCATTTGTATGATCCTTGACCAGTATCCGTAGCTGATTATAACATTGTCTTACTTCTGCATATCCAGTGAATAGGATTTTAGCTGAAATATATGCTTCTTAAACGGACCTCAGTAAGTTTGACCAAGTAATCTATAAAAATGAGATCTGCTTTACAATTAAAATAACATTCAGACCACACTGTTTACAAGATCTGTAAAAGATTGACCTAGTAACTATATCTCAGGCTATTTGATATGTATGAAGTGTTGAATATTTTATAATGACTATGCTTGTGTTCACTGTAAGCAGCAGCTTCCCAAGTTTGCATATGTGTGCACATATGCATGCATGCACACATAAAAATATCAGTAAATTATTTCTTACATAAACATGGAATAACTTCTAAAAGCTGTTTTGAAGACTTGTCTGACTGTTAATATTCCAGTTAATATTGTCATAATTTTTTCAAAGTGTATTTTTAGACTGAATCTTGAGACAGACAGATAGTGAATGTGGATATTTCTTGTGAAGAACTAGAATCAGAAATTCTAAAAAACTTTAACAAAAGGGGCCACATCTGTGAGCTATCAAAAATTCTCAGTGAAATGTAGGCATGTGCTCAGAACACATCAGATGTTACTAGAACATTGTACTCTCCAAAAGGGAAGGATAATGTATCAATATTGGACTTAGATGGAAGCTTATCCATTATTCCATATGTTGTATCTGACTCAAAATTAATCTTGGCTAAATAACACTGAACACTAATTATCAAGTAGGACTAAATCCAACTGGCTTGCTTTCCTAAAGAGATATGATGTGCACAGAAAGATGGTAAGGCTTTAAGAACATCATTAAGAATTATTAAAGCTAATGTGTCTATGTAGCTCATTTCTAAAAACCTTCATGAGATTTGTCTATGCCTGTATTTATTTCCATAAATCTAAAATGATACAGAGTATTTGAATAGGTTTCAGATTAAAGCACCAAACTAATCAGTACCCCTGTTTGTTATTACGAATGTGCTATCCAGCATGAACATTAGATGGAATTCTGGCTGAAGTTAAGCACTTCAAGAGTAGGAATTGTATCCTATGGTAGGGGTTCC